>NC_053491.1:217297108-218497108 GCF_905171775.1 Rana temporaria | reverse complement strand
GGTATCGGTTTTTGGTATCGGGGCATTTGCACGAGTACAGATACTCTTGCAAATGCTTAGTATCGGCACCGATACCGATACCAGTATCGGTATCGGGACAACCCTAAAAAATACCTTAAAAAAATCAATGGACCAGATTGTGGGCCAAGAAGCAATAAGTCGCCTTATTGAAAGGTATCGGGAGACGCCCCTACTTTGGGATAGCAGACACCCCCTCTATAAAAATCGGGCGCGACGAAGGACAGCACTTGCTGAGATTGCAACATATATGCAGACATGGGTTCCCGGCTGCACAGGCCACATAGTCAAGAACAAAATGAACAACCTGAGGGCCGCATTCCGCACCAAAAGAAAACAACTACGGGAGCAACGATCAGGAGCAGCAGCAAGCGAGTCCACGGAGGCCAGTCTGTGGTACTACCAAGAGATGGAGTTTTTGGGGGATCAAATGGATGGCCGGCGATCAATGTCAAGCCTTCCTTCCAGACAGCAGTGCAGCAGACCTTCCACGGATCACCGTAGCCAGGAGGAGAACAGTGAGGGGCTGGCTGGCATGCATCCAAATCTTCGACTGACCACTTCTTCTGAGGTAGAGTATTTTCCCCCAAATTTTTGTGCTGCTAATTATGGTTTAATTATTGAGTTGATATTGTAATCCCAAAAGAAAAAATGGCCTAGAAAAGTCGTGGGCATAAAAATAGGGGTCCTGGATGACAAGTGCAGGGATCAGAAGGAGAGTATATTCAAGATTAAAGTAAGATAAAACAAACCAGTCTAGAGCATGAAAATGTGTGTGATTTGCTGGTGTCAAATTGTAAAACATGTCCCTTTTTTTGCCACAGGAAGAAGTGACCAGCCAGGATTTGACGGCTACTGATGCCGAGATGCATGCCAGCCAGGAGGAAGGGGTCATTGGCAGCCAGGAGGAGGAGGCCGGGCCAAGCACAAGTCAGGAGGGCCCCAGGCCCAGGGCTAGCACGAGCATGCATGTCCCTCCCCCCCAGGTCAGGCAAGCAGGCCTAATGAGGCGCAGGAGGGAAGTGGAGGATAGGAGCCTAGAAATGATAAGAGAGGCAAGCGCCATAATGAGGGCCCCCCTGACCCGCACTGAGGCCTACAGTGCCTATGTGGCGCATGAACTATCAGAAGGGGGGGAGGAAGATCAGAGGCGTGCCAGGAACCTCTTCAATAAGGTGATTTTATGGATGCAGAAGGGCTGGCTGACCGATGACACCGAGCTCAGTGACCCGGCCCATCCTGCCCAACATCTGTTACCTCCTCCTGCTGCCACATCCTCCCCACCTGCAAGGGGCCGTGGACAGATCCGTGGAAGATCTGCTGCAATGCAGGCTGCAAGGAGGGTTACAAGGAACAGGAGAAGATGATTCCCGGCCTTCCATTTGATCCCCCAAAAACTTTTATCTTTTTGGACTACCACAGCCTGGGCTCCATTGGCTCACTTGCTGCTGCTCCTGTTTTTTGTTTTTTGTGGTTGTTCTCTTTAGTTGTCGGTATGTGGTCCTCAAGGTTTGCCATTTTGTCCTTGACTATGTTGCCTGTGCAGTCTGGAACACAAGTCTGCATGTATGTTGCTATCTCATCAAGTGCTGCCCTTCTAGTTATTTTTTTTGTGAATTATGTTGAAAATAAATGGTGATTTTATTTTCAGAAATACCTTGTCTATTGTGTTTTTAGACTGTGTTGATTAGGCATGAAACATTTTTGGTAATATGTGTCATTTAGAAAGGACACCAACTCCTTGGGGGGGGGGGGGACATTTGGTGTACCAACTTGGTAAAACAAAAAAGGAAAAACACACGCATAATAAAAATGGTGACATAACTTCACCCAAAAAGAAGATAAATAAAAATGTGCAAGAAAAAACAATGGTGCCATAAATTGCACCAAAAAAATATATAAAAAAAAATGTGCAAGAAAAAACAATGGTGCCATAAATTGCACAAAAAAAATATATAAAAAAAAATGTGCAAGAAAAAACAATGGGCCAAATTCTCAAAAACATGTGTAAATTTAGGATTATCTAACTTATGTCATTTAAGTTACGGCGCCCTAAGTTGGTGTCGTAAGTACCGTATTCTCAGTGCATTTGCGCACAAAACTGCGCCATCCTTAACTTAAGTTTCAATGCGTAAGGCGTGGTTATGGCAAGTGGGAATGAAGTGGGCGTGCTTCATTGTAATGAGCCGTGACCCCATGCAAATGAAGTGCCGGCTGTACTGCGCATGCGCGCACGAATCTGGACCTCACTGCGCATGTGCAGAACTTTGGTCAGCGCAATCAGTGAGATAGGTAAAAGGCCAAGCGTACTTAGTTTGAAGATCGCCCTGTGTCTAAATAGCCCCAGTCAAACAGACTTCAATTGCAAAAGTATTTCCCTGTGTTCCCTTCCTAAAGCAAGTTGCTTCTGCTTTGAACGTTTGTCAGTGTTTGTTGGTAAGATTGGTTTGTGAGAAAAGTGTTTGTGGAGTTGGAGGGTATAGTTGGTGTTTGTTTTTGATAATTTGTTCTTTGTTTTGATTGTTTGCCTGTTTGTTTTTGATAATTTTTTTTTTGGTTTTGTTTATATTTTTTGTTTTCCTTTTTTGCCTGTTTGTTTTCGAATTAATAGTAGCTGTCTGTATATTTTTTATTTTGGCTTGTTTGTATTTTCTTTGTTGTGTGTGTGTATTGTTGTTTGTTTTTTGGGTGAGTTCCCTGTTGCTGGGTGTTGTCTGTCATGGCTCCCAAGCGCAGGAAGCTTAATTTTACCCTGGCAGAGAAGCATATACTTGCTCAGGGCGTCATTAAATTTGGGCGATTTCTCCATGGCCCTGAGAGCCACACCACCACCCCGGCCAGGAGGAAGGAGATCCTTCAAAAGATCACCGATCGGATCAATGCGGCGGGGGGGGGGGGAGACCAGGACCATCGCTGGAGTTCAAAAAATAAATAAATGACTTGAGGAGCGTGTCCCGGAACAAGCTGGCAACGCTGCATGCCCATACCAGGGGCACTGGAGGACACTGGAGGAGGGGGACCCTGCCCAGTCAGGATGAGTGAGGAGGAATGGGCAGTGGCCCAGTGTTTCCACCCACAGCAGGTGGTGGGCCTGCCTGGCTTTGACAATGATCCTCTTATGAGGACAGGTAATTTTTTGGAAATTCTATCTGGTGATTAGCATGTGTGGGTGGGGGAAGGGAAGATGTGCCAAGTGTATGGATCCAACAACCTGTGATTGTTTTGTGTCCTCCCCAGATGGCCAGGAGGTTGCAGCCCCATCAGCCCAGGAGGTGGCAGCCCCATCAGCCCAGGAGGTGGCAGCCCCATCAGCCCAGGAGGTGGCAGCCCCATCAGCCCAGGAGGTGGCAGCCCCATCAGCCCAGGAGGTGGCAGCTCCATCAGCCCAGGAGGTGGCTGGCCCATCAGGTCAGGAGGTTGCAGGCCCATCAGGGCAGGCTGCTGCACCACCCCCAAGACAGGCTCATGCAGAGTCCCAAGAAGGGCAGGATTCGCCATGGGAGGGGAGTGCCCACAACTCCCCTAATTTGGATGTTGAGTGGGAGGAGGATGAGGGGGAGGAAGATGACAATATTCTGATTGGGCAGGAAATAATGATGGGCCAAGATATGACCTTTGAATCATCCCCTGAGGGAACCCCACAGGCACCCAGCAGTCAGGCCACCATCATGGGTCGCCCCTTCCAACATGCAGCAGCACCCATGGCTCACTCCAACTCCTCCTCCAAGGCCACAAGCCTCAGGGGCAAGTAGGATGCCGACCCCTGAAAACAGGGGGGGGTTGGTGCGTCTGCCGGTCAGTCTGTTGAGGGACAATGTCCGGCAGACCCGCAGTCTGTCTGCAATACAAAAAACAATGAGCAAGGTGGAGCGCAGCCTGGGTGCAATGAGGGAGTCACTGGGTGACGTGGCCACCAACTCCGTGGGGGTCATCACCTGTTTGTGGGACCTGAGGAACGCCACAACAGGTGTGGCCCAGGAGGTGACTGCCCTCACCCAGGCTGTGCAGGCCAATACCCGGGCTGTGCAGGCCAATACGGCTGACATTACTTCCTGTCTGACAAGGATAGCCGTTGCCTTGGAGGGAAGGCCAGCAGGAGGACAGACACCAGGGGAGGCTGCTTCCTCCCCTGTACAGTCCCCCCCCCCTGAAAATACTCCCTCCCCTGTACAGTCCCCCCCCCTGAAAATACTCCCTCCCCTGCACAGTCCCCCCCCCTGAAAATACTCCCTCCACTGCACAGACCCCCCCCGTGAAGATCCCCCAGTCGGCCGTGGCCGTCTCCGTGGCCGTGCCCGTGACCGTGCCCGTGCCCGTGCCCGTGGGCAGCCCAGAAGGAGGACTCGGCAACATCCCTAATTTGCAGGGGTACTTTTTTATTTTTTATTTTTTTTACACTGTACTTATGATTTGGTTTATGTGTGTGAATGATGTGTGAATGTGGGGGGGTGGCATTCCTGAAAACATAAGGGTGTCACCCTCAGTTTTGGTGGAGTAGGGATCCCCAGGACCAGGGAGAAGTCATCCTAGGTTCCTGAATGGTGTATGAATGCACAGTGACATAATTGGAGCCGTGGCGGGGCGTTACTGCTCCCAAGTACCAAAGGGGGGGGGGTACTTGGATCTAATCCAATTCGATGTGCATGTGATGTGTCTGTGCTAGGGACCACAGTGACGTGCATTCATGCATTCTCATTGTGAGATAATTAATGTGCGTTTTGTAAATAAAAATAAACATTCTCATTGGCATATAAGTAATGTGCATTTATTTTGCAAAGTAAAGATTTAAAGGTCACATAATCTCTGTGATTTGTTCTGGGCAAAGCAAAAACAAAAATATAATTAGGATCCATTTACTGGGCAAAGATGCCTTCAGACAGTTGTCTCCTGATTGCCTGGCCCTCAGCAGACCGGGTAGAGGGGTTTGGGGGGGGGGGATTGCCTGGGTGGGGGGTTAGGTCAGGACATATCTCCACATGCAGGCCCCATCTTAAAGCAAAATTGTGCAGTATGCAACATGCCCCAATAATTTGGCATACAAAGTCTGGGGAATACAATAGTGTACCCCCAGTCTTGTCAAGGCATCTGAATCTTGACTTTAGCAGGCCAAAAGTCCGCTCTACTATAGCCCGGGTCTGGATGTGCACCTCATTGAATTTTCGTTCTCCGGGTGTTTGGGGGTTCCTAAAGGGGGTCATCAGGTGGGGTCCCAAGGCATATCCTGAGTCACCTGTAAGGGAAAAGACAGGAGGATATTAGTCATGCATGTGCCCCTTGTGATGTCTGCATCATGGGGGGGGCATACCTGACACCAATGTCACTCACCAATCAGCCAGCTGTCTCCATACACGTTCATCTCAAAGTCTCTGTAGATCTTGGTCTGCCTTAGGATGAAACTATCATGGCACGAGCCGGGAAACTTGGCACAAACGTGCCAGATGAGGCCATGTGCATCTACGATCACCTGGACATTGATCGAATGCCAGCCTTTCCTGTTTCTGAACAGGTGTTCAGTATCATGGGGGGGCTGGAGTGCCACATGGGTGCAGTCAATCGCCCCGATGGTCTTAGGAAAGCCAGCAATATTGTAAAAGTCTGTCATTGCTTGCACACGCTGGTCCTCCTGGGTGGGCATGACAAACTGGTTGCTCATGCGCCGCAGTATGGCAGGGACCACCTGATGTAGACATTTGCTCATGGTTGACTGCACCATCCCAGCCACACCTCCAGATGCTCGCTGGAATGAGCCACTCGATAAAAAATGGAGGGTTGCCATCACTTTTTCAAGAGGTGTCAGGGCATGGGAACGTAGGAGCAAAAAAACAAAAGAACAAAAGCTGGACAGCCGCACTCCAAAATTTTCTTTAAAAGAGATGTCTTTATTTTCAACTGTGCATACAGTCACTGCAAGCCCACAAAAATCAGTATGGCCAACGTTTCGCACTGGCGTCAGTGCTTAGTCATGGCTGATTTTTGTGGGCTTGCAGTGACTGTATGCACAGTTGAAAATAAAGACATCTCTTTTAAAGAAAATTTTGGAGTGCGGCTGTCCAGCTTTTGTTCTTTTGTTTTTTTGCTATTACCGCATTGCCAGCACCCTGGTGGTTCAACAACCCCTGATCATCACGAGGCTCACCTGGAGCGGTGAGAATTCTGTCTGCATGGGAACGTAGGGTTGGGGCGATTAGATCCTCATGAAGGAGTTGGGTGATCTCCAGGATGGCCTCCCTATCAAATCGGTAGTTGCCAATCACCTCATAAGCTGGCATTTGCCAAATATCACGCCGTGGCCGATAAACACGCGCCTGTGCCCTCATCCTCCTCCTCTGTGCCCTCCTCCTCCTCCTTTGTGCCTGTAAGGCAGCAAGTGCCGTCAAAATCATCGCTGGTCCTGGCATTTTTAAACAAAAACCTTCACAACTAGAGCTCTAACCTCTAGTCACTACCTTCAGCAAACCCTTCCACAGCATGTGTAAAATTAGGGCTGGTTTTATAATGTGGAAATTTAGTCAGAAAAACTAACAGGTGCGCACAGGGCGGAAAATACGGCACACACACTTAATTCTGAGAATCGCCCTAACTCCCTCATTTGCATCTTTGCCTATCAAAAACAGCGGCGAGCCTAGCGTAATTTGCGCCCGGGAATGCGCAGGTGTAACTAATTTAAGTACGGCTGAAAATACGGAAATCTTTGCTTAAGTCGTTTTGACGATCGTGCGCAAATATACGCGCCGTGTAAATTTAGAAAAATGGAGTTAAGTCTGCGTATCTCTTTTGAGAATTTGGCCCAATGGTGCCATAAATTGCACAAAAAAAATATATAAAAAAAAAATGTGCAAGAAAAAACAATGGTGCCATAAATTGCACAAAAAAAATATATAAAAAAAAATGTGCAAGAAAAAACAATGGTGCCATAAATTGCACAAAAAAAATATATAAAAAAAATGTGCAAGAAAAAACAATGGTGCCATAAATTGCACAAAAAAAATATATAAAAAAAAATGTGCAAGAAAAAACAATGGTGCCATAAATTGCACAAAAAAAAATATATAAAAAAAAATGTGCAAGAAAAAACAATGGTGCCATAAATTGCACAAAAAAAAATATATAAAAAAAAATGTGCAAGAAAAAACAATGGTGCCATAAATTGCACAAAAAAAAATATATAAAAAAAAATGTGCAAGAAAAAACAATTGAATTTAACAAAAAACAAAAAAACATAGACATGTGGAGGATAAAAAGAAAGTTACAACATCTGGATAGATAGCATCAGCAAGAGAACGGGTTTATTCTAGCAAGAGAACGCAGAAAAAAAAAGAGGCAAGAAACAACACAATTGAGATTTAAAAGGACGAATGTGCCATATCAGAAACAAACGAGAGTTTTACCTGAACGAGTGCTCCCATCCCCTTATTTCGTCTGAGCATGCGCTGGGTTTTTATCAGCGGATATTGTGTACTAACCAACGGATCTATCCGTCGGATAGCTTCACAGCGGATAGATTTGTTAAGCATGTCAGCAAATATTTGATCTGCTGAAAAGCGATTCGACGGAAAAATATCCGCGGAAAATATCCGCTGGAGTGTACACACCATAGGATCTATCCGCTGAAACCCATTTGCACGAATTTATCCGCGGATGGATTCTATCGTGTGTATGGGGCCTTAGTCTATTTTGTAACACATAAACACCACATAGAATGTGTAAAATGTCCTTTGTGAAATGACAAATTTAATCCCAAAAAATGTATTTGTTCTGCAAGTTGTAGTTTTGTTTGTACTTCTGTAAGGATGCTGAAAGCAGAAAACAGTTTGGATATTGATGCAAAATGTAATCAAAATCAGCAACGAATTTCTATAGAGATAATATCAGATGGTACAGCAAATAACTTTGAAGATTCTGTAATTCCTATAAATCTTGCATTTCTGAATGAGCTTTTATATCAATGTTACATTTTATAAATCCTCATGTATTCAGAGTACAAGGGGCCTTTAAAACATGATTCCTTATCATAATATTAGTAAATGTACAGGTTTACTGTACATGAATAACATATCTATATATGCCATAATATACAGCAACAATATACACTATATTGTCAAAAGTATTGGGATGCCTGCCTTAACACGCACATAAACTTTAATGGCAATCTTAGTCTGTAGGGTTCAATATTGAGTTGGCGCACCCTTTGCAGCTATAACAGCTTCAACTCTTCTGGAAAGGCTGTCCACATGGTTTAGGAGTGTGCCTATGCCTGTGTGCCTATGGCAGGGATGCCCAACCTTTCGAAGGCCGATGTCCACTTAAGCGACTTAGTAACCAGTCGCGGGCCGCAATGAGCGGAGTGGGCAGATGACAGGTCTGTGTCCAGTCTGCATATGCAAAGCAGACACAGCCCAATCTACTCTATGGGCACTCCGATCCAATCAGATAGAAGGGGGCATATCCACTTCTGTTTTTTTTTAGCAGATCGGATTGGAGGTAGGCAGAAGTGGACAAAAGTCTGTTTACATCTGCCGCTCCATAGAGGTGAATGGAGGGTCCGATTGGGTTGGAACGATCATGTGAAAGGGGTCTAAGGCTGATTTTACACTGATGGTCTGTGGTCTATTGCAGCGCAGTGTACCTGTGGTTTTCCCGCCGGTTAGCTGTACTTTGCCATAGAAGTCTATTATACCCTGCAGGTGTGGTGCACTTTCTGAAAAGCCACTTGCTTCCTCTACTGCCGGCTTAATTTACAACACTAATGCTCTTGACTGGCAGGTTGGCAACCTGCAATCTGGGCTTGCCAACCAGTCATCCCAGAGCAGGAGGTCGCGGGCCACATCAGATTGCTCCGCAGGCCACATGTGGCCCCCGGGCCACGGGTTGGGCACCCCTGGTCTATGCGAAGGTTTGACCATTCTTCCAAAAACACATTTGTGAGGTCAGGCACTGATGTGGACGAGAAGGCCTGGCTCACAGACTCTGCTCCAATGCATCCCAACGGTGTTCTATTGGGTTGAGGTCATGACTCTGTGCCGGCCATTCAAGTTCCTCCACCCCAAACTCGCTCATCCATGTCTTTATTGACCTTGCTTTGTGCACTGATGCTCATTTAATGCTGGAACAGGAAGGGGTCTCTCCAAACTGTTCCCACAAAGTTGGGAGCATGAAATTGTCCAAAATGTCTTGACTCCTTAAGCTTCCCCTTCACTGGAACTAAGAGGGCCAAGCCCAACCTCTGAAAAACAACCCCACTTCATAATCCCCCCTCTACTAAATGATTTGGATCGGTGCACAAAGCAAGGTAAATAAAGACATGTATGAGCAAGTTTGGGGTGGAGGAACTTGACTGGCCTGCACAGAGTCCTGACCTCAACCCGATAGAACACCTTTGGGATGAGTTAGAACGGAGACTGCAAGATAGGCCCTCTCATCCAACATCAGTGTCTGACCTCACAAATGCGCTTCTGGAAGAATGGTTAAACATTCCCATAGACATACTCCTAAACCTTGTGGACAGCCTTCCCAGGAGAGTTGAAGCTGTTATAGCTGCAAAGGGTGGGCCAACTCAATATTGAACCCTACAGACTAAGACTGGGATGTCATTATCCACTTACAGACCGGAAGATTTTCCCCCTTAATGCCCAGTCAATTTAACTGACAATTGCACGGTCGTGAGACGCTGTACCCAAACAAAATTGACGTCCTTTTTTTCCCACAAATAGAGCTTTGATTTGGTGGCATTTGATCACTGCGGTTTTCTATTTTTTGCGCAATAAACAAAAAAGCGCCAATTTTGGAAAAAAAAAACGATATTTTATATTTTTTGCTATAATAAATATCCCCCCAAAAATGTAAAAAAAAATGTCTTCATCAGTTTAGGCCGATATATATTCTTCTACATATTTTGGTAAAAAAATCGCAATAAGCATATATAAGTTATAGCGTCTACAAAATAGGGGATATATTTATGTCATTTTTATTATTATAATTGTTACTAGTAATGGCGACGATCTGCGATTTTTAGCAGGACTGCAACATTGCGGCGGATAGATTGGACACTTTTGACACTTTTTTGAGAGCATAGACATTTATACAGCGATCAGTGATATACAAATGCACTGATTACTGTGTAAATGTCACTGGTAAGGAAGGAGCTAACACTAGGGGGCGATCAAGGGGTTAAATGTGTTTCTAAGGCCCCATACACACAATAGAATCCATCCGCTGAAAAATCCCAGCGAATGGGTTTCAGCAGATAGATCCTATGGTGTGTACACTCCAGCGGATCTGTTTCCGCAGATATTTATCCCCTGGGATGGATTCCAGCAGATAAATATTTGATGACATGCTATCAAATCTATCCGCTGGAATCCATCCCAACAGATGGATCCGCTGGTCTGTACAGACTCACCGGATCCATCCGTCCGAAGGGATCCCCCGCATGCGTCGTAATGATTCGACGCATGCGTGGAATTCCTTATATGACAGCGTCGCGCACATCGCCGCGTCATAATCGCGGCGACGCCGCGACACGTCATCGCCAGAGGATTTCGGCGCGTATTTCGATTCGATGGTGAGTACACTCCATCGCATGGAAATCCGCGCAAATCCTTGAGAGGATTTATCGATACGATAAATCCTCTCGTGTGTATGGGGCCTAACAGTGGGAGGTATGGGACTGATTGGAGGAGGAGACAGACCGCTGTTCCTGATTACTAGGATCTGTCTCTCCTCTGCTGTCAGAACGGGGATTTGTCTGTTAACATACACAAACCCCAATTATAAATCTCGTGGAATCTCGTGGAAGGAAATGCGCAGGTACCACGGTGCCAACACTGTGAGATGGAACTTGAGAGTGCTGGTATCAGGCATCAGGTAACTGGTATCGGGTATCAGGTGTGCGGGAGTACAGCTGTCTGTGCACCATAGATGTGTCAAGCTCAGTTAAAGGTGGAGTCAGGTCACGCAACACAATGCATGTGTAACATAATACTCCCTATCAAAATCTGTGATTTCAAATATTAAACTATTGAGAATCAAGTCCAAACATTAAAGCGAACTTCCATTTTTGTGTGGAACCTTGCTTTAAGTGAAGACTCTATTCCAGGAAAACTTGGAAGAGAAGAAAGGGGAGAACAAGGGAATTTATAATGCAAATTTGAACATACTTTAAAACTTTCAAAGTCATTACTTGTGGCACAGAAGACAATTTGTGAGTCTATACTCAGAGGGAAAGGCAGCAACATGCACCAATCCTTCTTACCTCTCTTTAAATGAAGTTGTTGGTGTAGAAGACAAGACCTCTTCCTTCGGCAAAAAAAGTACCAGTTTGCAGATAGGCCCAAAGTAGAGTTGTGCTGATCCTTCCTTAATTACCTTGACTTCTACTTTCCGAAACCTTTCCATCGTTACTTGGCGCAGTCTTTGTAAAACAACAAAAATGTTATCGGTAGTCGTCTCTAAGAAATAGTGCCACATCCAATTAATGAATCGAGAAACAGAAGGGAGATCCCCTAGTGGACTTTAAAGGCACCAAGATATATGAACTCAAAGATTAAGGTATAAATATAATTTTTTGGTATACGTAGAATAAATTATATTTATACCTTCCTTACTCTTTGAGTTCATATATCTTGGTGCCTTTAAAGTCCACTAGGGGATCTCCTTTCTGTTTCTCCAGTCTTTGTAAAAGTACACATAGACCAATGGTTGAGGTGGGCATTCTTTTCTTTTAAAAGGACTACGTCGCTCACTTGTAGATTGGGTTTGCTAGTTTGGCATTTGCCATGCCCTTGAAGGTTGCAAAGGTTCTCCTTCTTCCAGAGACTCCAGAAGACATTGGCATAGTGCTGAACTTGCTTGTGGTGATGTTGAACTAGCAGTGCAGTGATGTGATATCGCCCTAGAACAGTAAGGGGATTTTGTTCCTCAATGAACATATTGGACTTCCTTATGTGACCTCTGACTCAAAGTACCATGTCATGATCAATCATTGGATTAAACTTGAATGTGCCAAGTTCAATTAAAGGTGGAGTCAGCAAGCCTAGTCTAGAAACAGCCGACCAGAAAGACAGCAAGCCATAGGCAGGATCAGAGGTCAGCAAAGAGCAGGCAGCTAGGTACAAATTCACTGGGCAGAACTGTGGTCAGTAGTTCACACTGTGATCAGTAGTGTAAAAAGTGAACATAAGCAGACAAGCAGGGCCGGATTTGCTCTCCCTGCCGTCCCAAGGCCAGGTTCCGCCGTTCATGCACCCCTCCCTGCCAACCGAATCACCCCCCCCCCCAAATCAACAGAGAATGGTAACCGGATGGCAGGGGTGGCACGGTTAGTTTAAATATTTTTTGTTTCTTTTTTTTTTTTTACTTTTTTATTACTTTTTGTATTTATTTGTTGCTTGTCGTTTTTTTTTATATATATATATTATTTTTCTTATTCTTTACTTTTTAATTACCTTTTTATTTTATTAATTTAATTATTATTTCTTATTTTTTTCACCTAACTTTATTGCTATCACAGAGGAGAAAACAATTCCCTGTATGATAGCAATTGGAGGTGACAGGTTCTCTTTATTGACCCTGTCACCTCCAAAACAGGAGTCCCAGCACTGTGCTAGAACTCCTGTCACAGCTGAGATAGGAAGAGCACAGCTCACCCCTCTCACTGTGCACAGAGGGACAGGAGACAGACTCGGCGGCTAGGGGGAGAACGGAGTCCCGAAGACAGAGCCATCAGAGAGAGGTATGTGGGGGGGGGGGGGGGTGGACGGCAGCACACATTTTACAAGTGATTTCGGCGACATCGCCACAATCACTTGTTAACGAGCAAGCGGATTGCCCCACACTACATTTTGTCCTGCTACAAAACAACTTACCGCCCTTAACTGTATGTTCCGGCCGTCGGGGGACTCCATGCCGCTGCCGCTCCTCTGTGCCCTGCCGCCCCGAGGCCTGGTCTCGGTGGCCTTGTGGGAAATCTGGGCCTGCAGACAAGGTTACTCTAAAAGCAGGTCAGGTGGGAGCCTGGTCAATAACAGGATCTGGATGAGTACAGGATCAGTATCACAGGAGGAAGACTGAAGACCATTCAGCAAGGAGCTTGTGCAGAATTTAGGCTTAAATAACCCACTTGGTGGCAGTGGTCCCTTTAAATCCCATAATATAGAAACACTCCATTAGAACTCATGACAGAAATGTATACTGTAATCTGAAGATGATGAATGAGATCCAGTATTTACTGACCTTCCATGCAAGAACTATGTGCTCTTTCTAAGTACTTCAATATGTGACGTCTACTTTATATTCGGCAGATTCATCAGGTGTTGATCAATAAGTAATTTTTTCCTTTTTCACTTCAACATTTCATAAATTACCTGTCAATTCATTTTGTTAGACTTTGTTAGAGTCTTCTACGCTTGGGCTCAGCAATCGCCTGCAAGTTATTATAATTATAAGATTCGGAATCAAACCCAATTCATAACTAACACAAGTAAGAAATAAGTTCCAAGGAATGATAAGAAATGTCTGGAGAGATCCTGGCAATCAATCTTAATTATAAAATGGTCTCACAATAGAACTGTTAACCATAACACCCAAGAACTCCATTTTATTCTGTCACTGCATCATGTGAGGATGAAAGGGAGAATCGGATTGGTTGGTATGGACAATACTAACAGTCTCGATCAACTGTGGGTATAGAATAGTGTATATGATAGTTTTCTATTCATGTGTGTTGTTTTTTTTTGTTCTCTGTTGGTTGAACTGGATGGGCCTTTGTCTTTTTTCAATCAGATTAACTATGTAACTACGTGTAACTATGTCTTGACCAGCATTTTTACAACCTTTTTTAAGTCAGGGCATCACTTAAAAATATACAAAGTCTCAAGGCACCCTAGGAGAATTATACTTTGTATCTTTCAGGAACATTTATTTAGTGATAAATGTTAATGGATATCTTCTGAATATTTTAAATATTTTTTAATATCAAATGAAAACTGGCCCAAAATAGTAAAAAAAATGAAAATGTATTTTTTTTTTATCAAAAGATTGTTTTTTTTACCTAGAACATGCTGACATTAAAGCTTGCCCTGACATTGACACTGGCACTAAATATATATAAAAAAAATGATCCCTAAAAAACACTAACTCTGACCAGTGGTGACCCGTAATGCCCCCCCTCCCCCCCCCCCCAATCTATGTATCTGGCTCCCTAATCTACATGCAGGGCTTCAGACACATGGATTACAATGTATGTTTTTTTTTAAGCACATGATTAGAGCCTGTGACCCACCCACTTGTGTGTCAATATGCGAATTACTATACACTATTGTCTTCCTCATTATCCTCCAGGCCAATCAGAAACCCCCGATTGGCCAGGGAGTCTTAGAACTCCCTGGCCAATTCGTGTCCCAGGACACACTTCCTGTTCGGCCAGGAGGAGAATGTCTCTCATTGTGTGCTGCGGGAGAATCGGTCAGAGCAGTCCTGACTCTTCCTTCCCCCTGCCTCCATAAGGTAAAGCAGGAATCCGATTGGCCCATTCACATGAATCGCCGCCGACCATCTCTGGGGGGGGGGGGCGAATGGTGTTGCTGATTGCCACCGTCCATCTCCCACCCCCCAAATATTGTTTTCCCCCATATATTGAGCACCAGCCGCCCCTGACCCTAATGCAACACTGACACTAAAGCTTTCCATAGATGGTCTGTTTTGTTTTATTTTAATTCAGCCAAGAGGCTGAATGCAAAAATAAAAAAGCAAACAGGTTCCTACATCCACACAAACAAGGTGGATTGAGGAATCCTTACAGCCCCCCCCCCCCCAACTGACACTTTGGGTTGATTTACTAAAACTGGAGAGTGGAAAATCTGGTGCAGCTCTGCATAGAAATCAGTCAGGCCCAGGGGCCTACCTAGAGAATTTAGCACCCAGGGCGGATCCAATATCTGGCACCCCCCCACATTAAAATGTAAAAACACCCCACTGTGCCCCCTGCATACCTCTGCATCCTTAAGTATCTCTTTATTACTACTGTGTACCCCCACAGCAACGTGATTCGGCTCCCCTGCATGATCCAGCGGTGTAGAGGAGGGACTGCTGACAACGGCTGCGCCATGACAGCCTATGGGTGACACTATCACTCTTGGCTTTCACAGCCATTGTAAGGCGCTCTCTCCATCCCCCTGCAGCTGACACAAGAGATTACATATCTGAATACACACCTTGTTTATGCAGGTTAGGTAGCATAGGTGTTAGGAGGAGGAAATACGCTTTTTTAAGACTAGTTACACTATAGCTAGATTTCTATTTTACCTTGGAAAAATTCATCCACTGTACAAAAAAATGTATATCTCTTAGGAATGAAATAGCTGTCTGCAAATGATTAGAAAGTGAGTGTGTCTTGGTTATAATAGAGTGCATGCCCTAAGTATGTTTTCTTTGCCACAGACCAGCTAAAATATATTTTAGTAACTAGGGAATTCTGAAGCCTATTAACCTTGTGTATTTCATATAGGGAGAAAATAGTTTAAAAAAGCATAGGCAGTCTTTCAAATGTCACAGTTTATTTTAAACCGTATCCTAAGAAAGACGCTGTCTTAGAAAACAGAAAAACATGGTCAAACATTACTTTTGTAATATAGATAACAAACAGCAAAACAATAGAACTCTATGCAGATTGTGCTTTTTCGTACATACATATTACTTAGGCGATTGAATACAATTACTGATGGCTATATACTAGCCTCCATCAAACTGAAAATATGTGGTTAACCACAGCAGTCAACCACAGATCATGTTTCATTGTCAAACCTACATTAGGAAGATAAAAGATCATTGCTGATTGGCTGCCTTGGTTTATCTCCATTCCAGAGCCTATTTAGCCAAAAGCATGACACAACTTAGAGCATGCCTGTCCCTAAACAATCTACCATTTTTCTAGGGCTCCAGTTCAGTTCTTTCAGGTTACATCTGTCTTACATTGAGGACTGCTGTTAGAAATTACGGCGGCCCATACAGCTTACCCTACAGGCCCCCCCCCCCCAAATTTCAAAATGTCAAATTTGCAGAGGGCAGTTCACAGAGACAGAAGCCACTGTCTACAGCCACTGTCTTATGTGTATCATAGAGACACAGTCTACCAATGCTTCTCATGCTGCTGACACCCACGTCATGCCCATGGGCAGGCTAGAAGTACAGCATCCTTTTGGAGAACACAGCACTGTGCAATATGAAGCATGGGCAGGTCTGCTGTGTGCATGGGCAGGTCTGCTAACCAGAAGCGGGAGGGGCCTAGACCCCTTTGTGGTGCGGATGCCCTCCAACACTCCAATGTAATCAACCTTTCATCACACACTTTGACTAACGCTGAGATACAGGTCCTCTCCCGGGGTCTAACCTTTTGTCCGGAGGAGAACTTCAATCTCTTTGAGCTCATCACGGACGTACATTTATTTGCCAGGAAACTCTTACTCAAACTAATACATTCTAAAGTGGAAATCCATCCAGACAGTACGGATGGATTGGCCCCGAGCATGCGGGAGTTTAAAGCTCTCTGGGACCTGACCCATCTTTATGAGGAAAGCAACTTTGTGGACTTTATCGATCAACTTGATCTGGACACCTTACTCGAGGTGGTGGACAAATCTAGTGTCAACCCGTCCAAGGTTTTCAAAAAACCCTCTCAAACTAGGGATGCCGCCAAAAAGAACAAACATTGCCCCATACCAGGTACCTTCCCCTGTGGCCACTGTTCCCATTGCCCACTTATTAGGAAAGAAAATACTTTTCGACTCCCAAACGGGGATGTCTTCAAACCATCTAATTTTTCCAACTGTCAAACACAGGGCATTGTCTATCTCATGGAATGCGAGTGCGGTGCTTTCTATGTCGGAAAGACAAAACAGGAGTTTTGGCGAAGGATAGCCAAACACACTTATAGTATGCAAATAGGCAACTTTTATCTCCCCATTGGGAGACACGCAGTTTTTCAACACAATTATACAGTACCCAAGGTGACCTTTACTGCACTTTATAGAATCCACATTCCTGATAGAGGCGGAGACTGGAATAAGACCCTGCTGCAACACGAGCAGCGGTGGATTTTTCGATTACAAGCCACTACCTTGCCGGGTCTCAATGAAGCAGTTTCTTTTGCCCCCTTCCTTAAGGGATTTGTATCCGGGAAGATGCATTAGATAACCTTTGTACAGTATATATATATTTTTTTCCCCTAAATCTTTAAGGTTGCTCTTTACCTTTCAGATTTATGTCCATTATATTTCTTTTTGCTGTTCTCAGTATTTAGAATAATTAAAACTACGTGATCATACTATTTTTGAGACCTATTCCAAACTTCCTTCCCAAGCACCCCAGATGATTCTCGCTCTCTATAATCTTTGAGCCATGAAGGGTGATCATCCCCATATATGTAGGGGATCGCCACATATCCAAGATACATATGCCACCTGGCCCCCGCTATTCTTTATACTACCATATATCATGCTCTTTTAGAATAATACTTTACACTATCTTTACATATGTAGTACACATGCATATAGGGCTAATATATGATGGCAATGCTGTTTGGATTATATATGTGTGCTGTGATATGGTCACCTCGGTTTGTATGGATTTATGTAATACAATGTGGAATTGCATTTTTGATGATTTGCTGTGGCTCTCATGCTCTTCAAATTTTATTTATATTTGATTAAGTTGTTTGGATTATTGCCTTACAACATTTTCCTTGTTTTTTTGTCTTGTTCCTTTTTGTTGATGTGCGGCCTGAGCGGCGCCTTGGACAGCTCTCCATGGATGATCTTTTCACCCCAGGTACATCTCGGTCTCCGTTCCCTTTAGTCCTCCTGCCCACCGCCCAGCAGGGTGAGATTTCAGCGCAAGTCCTTGCGCTATAGCATTTCCCCACATGATGGCGACAGTGTGCACTGCTGCCTCTTGCGTGGGGAGTGCACTCTCCCCCTGCTGGTGGCATGTGTGCACCGCCTCCATACCCGCTGGCAAGCACCGCGCGTGCGCGGCTGGTCCGCGCGCACGCGGTGACGTCACAGCATCACATGGGATGCAGGAGGCGGCGGCTGACGCCGACGCCGCTGGCGTGCACACACGCCGAGGAGGCCACCACCGCTACGGACCGGGTCCCCCACCAGGTATGTCTCTGGCATTCTCACATTCCTGGGAGGGCAGGTGGCTTTGTTTGTATGTAGTAGTTTAGGTAGGGGGGTGGGTCGGAACCTTCATTGTTTTTTTTTTTTTTTTTTTGTTCCCATCCCCTCCAATTAGGCCAGGTGTCCTATATATACTCCTGCCCTTTTCTGCTATCTTGGAAGGATCATTCTGGTACCTCCTAAGTATAGCACACCATCTGCTCTGGTGCTACAGGTAAGTCAGGGCTGCCTATTATGCTACCCTTTCTTTGGCAAACCTTTATTTGGCTCTCTTATTGATAACCTCAATTTTTCTACCACAGAGGGAACCTCTCTGTCTGTAACTGCTGTCATTTACAAACCCACAGCATTTTGATCAGACAATGCTATCCCCGCTCAGGAAGTTCTCTTTTAACTTATTAAACATATGCTCTACATTTTAAAGGTACTGCTCTCCATATCCTTTTAAAAATTTTTTTTTTTTTAACTGTTTTTCGCTATCCTATCCTGTCATCCCCTGTTAACTGCCGCATAGGCACTTCTATTTTTGCACCTTTCACTCCTCACTACTTTTCCCCCTTTCTTTTTCACAATAAATTTTAGGCATTTCCACTTTTTTTTTCCCCTTTTTCTCTTCCCCTCGTTTTCCGTTGATCATTTCATCCCTCTGTTTCTGTTTTTGTCTCTTTTTCTTTTTCTATCTATGATAGACTGTTTGTTTTATCTCCCTTTTTCCTTTTTTTTTTTTTTTTCTTCTTTCCCTCTTCCTTTCCCCTTTTTCCCCTTTCTCGTCACTCCCTCCCTTCCTCCTCCCTTCCTTAGCTGTTCACCATCACTTCATATCTTTCCCTCACCTTTTTTCCCCCCCTTTCCCCCTCTTGTTTCCTTACCTCACACTTCACCCTAATTGCTGTTCAGCCGTTCACTATCACTTCCATTTTTCCTTCACTTCCTCTTTTTTTCTTTTCCTCCCCCCTCCTTCCTTTTTTGCTATTTCATATTCCACCCCACCTGTTTTGTACCATCCTCTTTCTTTCTTAATTTCCAATCACACTTTCACTTGTTCACAACTTTCACTCCCCACTTTTTCACTCACACCCCTTTTTTCTACCTAATATACACCGCCACTTCCCTCCCCCCCCCCCCCCCCACTCTCACATTCTTCCTCCCCTTTTTCTTTCTCCCCCCTTTTTTTTCTTTTTTTCCTTTTTTTCTTTTTCTTTTTCCTTCCTTCTCCTCCCTTTTCTTCATCTTGTTCTTTTTTCGTTATTTCCCTTCACATTTGATTTCACTGCACCTCCTTCAGGTATCACTTTTTTCACTTTTTTCACTATTTCCCCCCTCCTATTTCTTTTTCCTTCCTTTTATTTCTTCCACATCTTCCTTTGCACTTGATCCTCACTGTATTTCTTTCACTGTTTCACTTTTCACCCGCTCTTGTCACTATTTTTATCCTTTCTTCCCCTCGCTCCCCCATCCAATTTTCTTCTTATTTCTTTGCCCTTGTCACTTTATTTCACTCGCCCCTGTCCTTATTCTTATCCCCTTTTTTTTCTTTCTCCTTTCAACCTTCCCTTTCACTTTTTTTTTTTCCCCCCCCATGTCCTTGCCCTCTTTTTCCTCTTCCCCCTTCTTCTTTTTTTTTTTCCTCTTTAGGGAGAACTTTGTTTCTTTATTTTTGAGACATAATATTTTAAATTTGCAATCTAGCACTCCTGAGCATTTATTTCTTATTCTTTTTAAGCCTCATAAGGTTTACTCTGTCAACTTCTACCTTCCACTCCAGAGCCTTAACAACTATATCCCTTAATATACGCCTGTATATGTATGTACAAATATACAATTCAGAGTACCAATGTTGCTATTCTGCTTACAGGCCTCTTTATTAAACTTCTTCCCTTCTGCCAACAATTACACACCCCTCCTGGGTTTTTGCATGGTCTTTCCATCTTTGACCCGGCCCTGTTTGGGGGTGACCCCCTGTGGTGTCGAGCGAGGGGTCTTATTCGGCGTGGAGATCCGATTTATTGCCTGGGTTGTGGATCATCTTTGAGTGGGCGATGCGGTGCTGCTCTACAGGCTCACAGTATTAACACTGAGACACATTACCAAGGTAAAAAGACAAAAAAAAATCATTTTATTTCATTATTATTGTTTTGTATATAAATATAGAACATACTGTCTCTTTTTCATATATTGTTTTCCTATTTCATAGGTTTTTTGTAAAAGTAGACGCAAATTCTAAAAGTGTACCTCCTATTATTTGAATGACTATGAGATGTCTAATCAATATGTGTTCCCTTTTAGTTACACAATTCTCTGAAGAAGACCTTGTAGGTCGAAACGTTTGTTAGATTGTTTATGCTACAATACATATTTTTGGCTGTATAAACACTATTTGTGTACTGTATTGCATATCTATGTAAACGCTGACTGTGTACTTGTCATAGCTCATATTCTATCCACTTTTGCTATTTCATTCTTGCCCGATTTTTTTATCATGTGAATAAATATAATTTTTTACTACATGGTATTATATTCTTCTACACTAGCTGCCTAATAACCCCACCTGGGAAAATCCGTTCATCATTCATATCGGGGTGAGCAGCCATTTTTCACTCCACGTTAGTGTCCATGTCCCTTCTATAGGTCTGCTGTGTGCAATCCTGCCCAGCCTGCAGGAGCTCAGCATCCGGCTGTCTACTAGAATAAATCAGCCCATGGTGTGTGGTGCTGGCAGTGGTGATAAGCAAGGTGGACCGGGGACTGCCCACCTCCCCCTGAGATCCACTGCTGTGGCGGGGACCACTCGTTCTCTGCTGTTAGGGGCCACCTGCCCGCCCAACGCTGCCAGGAGAATCCCGCCTGGCCGTTCTCCGCTGTCTCAGCTGTCAGGAGCCTGCCCACCCGCCCGTTCTCCACCATTCTGGCTGTCCCTTTGTTCAGCCACGGGGGAGGGAAGCCATGTAGGGAGACGGACGCTGGAGGAGAAAGTCAGCTGACCAGCTGACACTAATGGAGTGAAGGGGAGGAGCTCTCCTCTCTGCAGGAGACCCAATGACACAGGAGCATCCCTGGAGGCACAGGAGTAATGATGAAGGAATCGACTGACTAACTAACAAAGTAAGTGACAAATTGTCAGTGCAACTGATTCCAACCTCTGCCTCTTAGTGCCCTGCCCCCACCACCACCACAGATCTCATCCCTATCACACCATGGGAAAGGGATAAGATCTGTGGTGGTGGGGGGATGAGATCAGTAAGAGGCAGAGGTGGTGGTGGGGGTTGATGGCACCACCACTGCTCCCATCCCCCCTCACCACCACCACTGCCACTGATCCCACACCCCCTTCACCACCACCGCCACTGATCACACCCCCCTTAACACTGCCACTGATCACACCCCCCACAACTTCAACTGCCACTGATTCATCCCCTATCACCACTGCAGCCGCATCTGATCCCACCCCCCCACCGCCACCACTATCACCACCACCGCTGATCTCACCCCCCTCACCACCACTGCCACCACTGATCCCACCCCTCACCACCACCACTGATCCCACCCCCTCACCACCACCCCCACGACCGCCACTGATCCCACCCACCACCACTGATTCCACCTCACCACTGATCCCACCCCCCTCACCACCACCACCACCACCACTGATCCCTACCCCCTCACCACCATCACGACTGCTGCCCTGGATCCCACCCCCTCACTGCCGCCACTGTTTCCACCACCCCACCACCACCATTGCCACTGAGGGGATTGGTTCTTCTATATGCCACTCCCGCTGCTCCTCATATACAGGTGTACAGGGGTGACACATGGGCCCCTGAAGCATGAAGCTGGTTCGCTCTGGGGGTCAGGGGGGCCTTTCATGGTTTCTTGCAACGGGGCCCTGAAGGTTATACGCTATATTATTTTTTCTTTATTTGCTATTTTTTTCCCCACGAAAGTGGAGTTAACCTTTAAAACATTCAGTCAAAATGTTATCTTGCAAATTGCTTTGTTTATCTAATGTGCATGTATGGTACTTTATGCAGGTATCCCAGACCACCTAGGGGCTACTTCGGAGGACATAAAATTACCAAACAGCATCTGCCCTTCCATCAGGGACTTCAAGCCATAAGTTCAACTGGTCTAATTAAACCCAGGGTTCACATGGCAATTGCTTTCCACTCATCAATTGAAATTCTAGAGTACCGTATTTATCGGCGTATACCGCGCACTTTTTTGCCCTGAAAATCAGGGCAAAATCGTGGGTGTGCGGTATACTCCGATACCCGCTTTCCCGCACCGAGTTTAAATACTGCGCTGACATATACCGAGCGCAGTACACTCGGGTATAGTCGGGCAGTCTTGGCTCCTTCCGCGCTCACGTCCTGGACGTACAGGACGTCAGCGCGAGAGTTGCCGAGCCTGCCCGACAATACACGACTGTACTGTGCTC
This sequence comes from Rana temporaria, assembly GCF_905171775.1. Classification (NCBI taxonomy): domain Eukaryota; kingdom Metazoa; phylum Chordata; class Amphibia; order Anura; family Ranidae; genus Rana; species Rana temporaria. Next base: position 218,474,482 of record NC_053491.1, on the reverse strand, counting down.
TGTATATGTCAGCGCAGTATTCAAACTCGGCGCAGGAAACGAGCGGGGAGGACGCGAGGACGCCGCAGAAGGACGCCGAACCCGACGAAGAGGACACTCGAAGCCGCAGACGGACGCCGGACCCGACGAGGCCGCCGCACAAGACACCAAAACTGTAAGTACAAAAAACTTTTTTCCACAGGAATCCGCTGCAACTTTAGGGGTGCGCGCTATACGCGGGAGCGCGCTATACCCCAATAAATACGGTATATATGGGTCCCTACAATATTAGTATTAAGACTGCTGAATTTTCTGCCAGTTCCACATACCCTTTGCCACTAGAGGTCGTCACTTCCCTCAAAGTCTGCGTGGATCTACTGGCTGCATGGAGGAATAGGTCCTTCCCCACAAGTGTGGAAGGTGAATTGGTTATTTCAGATCTAATGACATTACAGGAATAAACACATTTTAGTTGTTTATTGTATAATAGAATGTAGAAAATAAACTTGCACAGAATCTTTAATAAACATTGATTTATGAAAAATAAAAGATAAAGGAAAGAAAATCAACTTGCATCTGATAGATAGGCAAGCAACTTAATTTAACTGTGTTTTATTCTGTTGTGTAACCTATAACAACCAATGAGATGATCACCTTGATTTTCCTGACCTGCACTAAAAAAACGCTAGCCTGCTAGGTTTTATAGCAACCTTGTGCACATTGCATTATACTATACAAAAAGCCCTGTAGCCTTTCAGACTTTAAAGTATTGTTGGTTCTTTCAACTTTTAAATTGCTTCTGTCACTAAGTTTACAAAATAAAACATATATTACACTATAAATAACTCAACTAAACGAATATAATGTTTCTCTCTAGGCAAAAGCCTGCTGAGAAACCTTTTTCTTAGCACTAAAGTGCAAAATCTATAAATAAATTTGATGAACAAGTCAATATCCACACAAAACAGGAGAACGAAAATAAAGAAAATAAAAAGGGACATTTTAACTGAAAGACCCATTGTTTAAAGGAAACGTAATTTGGGTTGCTCTGTGAATCCTTTAGTATGGGTAAATCCTGTACCAAACTGATTATTCATATTACAAATATTACATTTTAGATAAATAGTGTGCCCTTGGTTGGGAAAAAAACATTCTTGGCTTGGTAACATGTCAGTTTATAAAATGGACATCCTGCCTCCCTTTCTCTATCTCTTCCAAACACTACTTTTGATATTTCAGGTTCATGTTCATCTTTACTTTATCTTTGGTCTCGGTCTCCAGTATGCCTAAGGAAGGTGTCACGGTCACTACCGTGCCAAACGGACAGCGAGGCGTGGTCGCGCCCCTGGTGGCTCTGGGTGGAATTGAACCCAGGACTTCCCTGTTGCTGCTCCGGGTCTTTGCCTCAGTTTATATTCTGCTTGCTGTCCGTCGGAGCCTGGTTCTGAACTATGTGCTGATTGCCTGTCTCTGGATCTCCCTACAATCTGCACTTGTCTATCCTGGTCCAGCTGAGGCAGGTTTCCTAATCAACCAGGGTATAAAGCCCTGCCTCACTATGAGGGATGTGTCAGTTCATTGTTCTCTGATTGTCCTGTCTGTGCCAACGGTTCCTGTTGTTGTCTTCAGCTACAAGACTGACCCCGGCTTCTGACCCTTTGGCTTACGTACCCTGGAATGCTGCTGTCTCCTGCCCTTTGACCCTGGCCTGTACTTTCGGACTTTCCCTGCCTTCTCCAGCCCTTGACCCACGGCTTGAGCCCCGGACTTGTCTTTGGTTCCTGTCTTCAAACCCTGAACTTTCTGTCAGTAGTTACCTGACCCTCAGCTGTCATCAGTGTACCCCGTCTGCTCAGCTACAAGACTGACCCCAGCTTCTGACCTTACTCTGAATTCTGGAATCCTGGGCCACGGCTATACTTGACTATCCTTGGCTAATCCCTATCTAGCCCCCGTGCACAGACTCACAGCCCAGGTAGTGTCTTACCTTATTACCGTGGGCTGTGTGTACCTGCAAGGGTGAGCTTACAAATCTGCAAAATGGACTCCACTCAAGGTAAGCCCTCACAGAAGGATAGCCTAGTTATATATAAAAAAAAAGGATGGCGGCGCCAGCTTACCACATGTCAGCTGTACCTATTTGCATAGTCGAATAGATTTCTGATGCACACTAAGCTATGGATTCACTTGATCTAAAGTCCACCGCCACAATCACTCTACCCCTGATAACCACTGGGACTACGCAATACATATGCAAAACCTTTTGTCACTTGTGGGCTGCTTAACTCCCTTCTTTGGGAATGTCATGTCAGTTTATTAAATGAAGTAAGAACATATAAAAACCTGGTGCTTAGTCAGAGGGGTTCCTTTAAATAAATAAATAAATAAATATAGCTCGAAAATTGTGAATATTTAATATGGGTTGATTCGTGCAGATGTCCAGGTAGGTTTGGATTACAGAGGCAAGTCCATAAGTGTAGAGGTTTCTTAACTACTTGCCGACCGCCCACCGTCGTTATACGTCATCACTTTAAAGATGAATATCTCGGTAACGGCAGCAGCTGCTGCCACAATCGAGATATTCATCTCTTCAGTGGGCGGTCCGGTACACGATAACGGCGGTCTCCGTGGCGGATTCGCCGCGAGATCACCATTATCGGTGGTGGGGGAGGGCCCCCCCCCCTCCCGCCGCTCTCCCGCGCCCTCCGCCGCTTACCGTAGCCGTCGGTAGCGGCGGAAGCGATCGGGACCGTTCGGCTGGTGACTGGGGACGAGACTGAAGGAAAAATCTCCTTCGCCCGTCCCCATAGCTCTGCTGGGCGGAAGTGACGTCAAAACGTCAGTCCCGCCCAGCGTCTTAAAGCAAAATTTTTTATTTGTCATTTGAAAAAATTACATTTCCAAATTTTTTATTTTTTTTTGCATTTAAGCCTAAATATGAGATCGGAGGTCTTTTTGACCCCAGATCTCATATTTAAGAGGACCTGTCATGCTTTTTTCTATTACAAGGGATGTTTACATTCCTTGTAATAGGAATAAAAGTGATAATTTTTTATTTTTTTTTATTTCAGTGTTAAAAATTGTAAAATAAATAAAAATAAATGCGAAAACCCCCCAAAAATTTTTTTTAAAAGCGCCCCATCCCGACGAGCTCGCGCGTAGAAGCGAACGTATACACGAGTAGCGTCCGCATATGAAAACGGTGTTCAAACCACACAAGTGAGGTATTGCCACGATCGTTAGAGCGAGAGCAATAATTTTAGCCTTAGGCCTACTCTGTAACTCAAAAAATGCAACCTGTAGAATTTTTTAAACGTCGCCCATCGAGATTTTTATGGGTAAAAGTTTGACGCCATGCCACGAGCGGGCGCAATTTTTAAGCGTGACATGTTGGGTATCATTTTACTCGGCGTAACATTATCTTTCACAATATATAAAAAAATTGGGCCAAATTTATTGTTCTTATTTTTTAATTAAAAAAAGTGAATTTTTTAAAAAAAAAAGTGCGCTTGTAAGACCGCTGCGCAAATACGGTGTGACAAAAAGTATTGCAATGACTGCCATTTTATTCTCTAGGGTGTTAGAAAAAAAAATATATAATGTTTGGGGGTTTTAAGTAATTTTCTAGCAAAAAAAATGTTTTAGTCTCGTAAACACCGACTCTGAAAAACAGGCCCGGGGCTAAAGTGGTTAAACGGTATTCCTTAAACCCCTCTCCAATTATGCAAGTTATGAATACAGCTGCCCTAAAAACATTGACTGGGCTTTGTCTAGCAGATCTTCCTTATCAGGGTAAATAGCTTGCTTATGTACAACTTCAAGACTTCTATTCTCATTTCATTACCTTGGGTCAGCTTTCTAGGAATTTTAATATTTATGCATAAATAGGGTGGATTACACCCATATCATTTCTTAACCTAATACAGTAATACGTTACTATCCCATGTTCTCCCAAAACCAAACCTTTTACACCAGAGAGTGTTAAAAGGTATTAGGCCCCTCATTCCATGTTGATGATTGGGAGAAGTCCTTCTTCCTGACCTTTAAAACAAGCATAGCGAACCAAACCCAAGAAGGGAATTACAAAATCTTGACCAAATGGTGCAGATGCCCTTCTATGCTGCACAAAATCTTCTCTTTGGTCTCCAACCTGTTAGTGGACATTGTTGCCTTGTGAGTTTATGTGAAATCTCCATTAATAGATTGTAAAATATGGTAATTATGAATATATTTCATTTAGAGTGGGTGCTATGTGGGTGTAACATAGCTACCCAGAATTCCCTGTTATACAGACGATTCGGTGCCTACGCCTATTTATCTAAACAATGTGACCCAAAACGTAATGTTCTACAAATATTCACTTCAAATGATCCCTCGTTTAGATATGCAATGAGGGTGGCCAGCCCGTCAACAATACTTAACATCCCTAAAAAGGTCATATACCTACAAGTTAAATGTTCCACAAAATAGTCAGTGCCGAGGATTTGCATTAAAGGGGGCTGACTTATGCAAAATATAGGGATTGGAGATTTAGCAAATCCTTAACCAGGGCTATGGAGGCCCACCAATCAGAGCTATGCCATGCCATTGCCAACCAATGAGGCATCAGCCTGTAATGATATACACAGACTAGATGGGAGGGGAGGGTACACACATACTAGTAGAGTAGTCAACAGAATGGAACCTTTGTGGGCAGTAGCATGGTAACTATGGAACATCTCCATTGTACTGGTATCTAAATGTTTGTCTTACGTCTTTTCTGTTCTGTTGTTTGTAGATTAATGTTTTGAGTATTATACTCTGTATTTCCCTGTAGATTTCTATGTATTAGTTTAGGAGTCTTTACTATTTTCCAATACATTTTTGTGTTAAAGCTTTCACTCATGGTCAAAGAACTCCCATTAACCCAAATCATATCTGAGAGATAATATTAAATCTCAAATATAACTTACGGGTTACAACGTGCGTTGTAACAGAACGTTGGATTGAAATTTCTAATTTCTCCGGTGCTCCTTCAGGCTTTTCTCTAATTCTTGCAATCTGTAGATCCTTCCCAGATGCTGTGAGACTCACCTCTCCTTTTTATCTATCCTCCCCTGTCTTCCCCCTATCCTTCCTTTTTTGACTATGTGTTTTCTACAGTCATTCTGCACTCACTGGAAGCACTATTTGTTTGTCTTATCCATTGTAATACGTTTGTATTTGAAGTAAAGTTATCATTCTTGATGGGAGAGCATGCTTCTCACCTGTGCACCCTGTTTCTGTTCCAGTGAAGTTAAAAAGATATATAAATAGTAAAATAATAGGATATAAACTATGTTTCAATGCTTATCAACTTTTTTTATTGAATAACATTTTTCAAACCAAAATAATTTAATTTGAAATAACAATGTTGTAAAGGCATATATTTACAAAGAACATACATACTTATTAAAATGGAGATATCAAGCCCTCTGATTGGTCCCTTGCCGTCTAGCAAATTGTATGCCAAACTGAAGAGAGGCAGATAGCCTACCCATTGCAGATGCTATCTTGCTAATCAGATTTCCTGTGAATTAGGTATCAGCCCTTGCTGGCTAAAGGTTGGCCAACTCCCTTGGCTCAGTATACATTGCACATGACTGATGATAGTTTGGGCCTGGGGTGAGGAGCTAACCTTTGGGCCCTGTTACACAGGTGTTCTTCATGGGAACTTCTAAAAATAAACTGTGTTCTGAGCTCAGTGTACTGTAGTAGCTTTGTTGTAGTGACATCTGTGCCAAAGTATTAAATGTACTGGTTATTATAATGCTGTTGCTATATTTTCCCCACACACTGAAATCACCAAAGCGATTTAAGCTTAATAGGCAATGTATAGCTTTATTTGTTTATTATGTCTTCCCAACCCATGTTGTCATAGCCCAAATAAATGTTCTGCCTCATACCAAAGTTTGCTTGGGACTTGTTTTTTAAGGGGTTTTATAACTACACCATATGTCATATTTAGATCATTTAAATAACCTTGTAAAAAAAGGCCATGTATTTTGTTACCATTGCACTTGCCCTTTCAACCCATGGCCCTTTAGTTTAGTTTATTGTAAACACTGTTTTCTCTTAACAGGAGAAAATCTGTGCTAAAAGGTCACCTAAGCTACGTTTTTTTCAAATCAGTTGAGGCAAATTTAGCAGCTTTTGGTGTTTGGGTGTTTACTTATTTGATTGGCCAGAATTGTAGTTTATTCTGGCCATTTAAATGAATAAACGCTATACGCCCTCAGGTGTGTTTAGATGCGCTTAGTTATGTTTGCTGTTTTAGGCCTGATTCACACTTATGCAGGTTGCAGTTTGCATATTGCAGGTGCATTTTTTGTTTTTCAATACATGCTTTTCATCCATTGAAGTCCATGGAACCCAAAAACAAAAAAAAAGTCCATGGCCCTTTGCATAAAATGCACAGATGTGAACTACATCCATAGTAAACCATGTTGATTGGACTGTAGTGCGTTTCTGCAAAACTGAAAATGCGCTAAAAAATGCATAGGTGGTAGCCAGGCCTCATGCCCTAAAGCTCATCTCCTAAACGTGATACTTCTGCATTCAGGAGAAGGAGCTTTGAAACCCTATGTGTGCATGGACACATAGGGGTTTATTTACTAAAACTATAGAGTGCAAAATCTGTTGCAGCTATGCATGGTATCCAAAATGGAAACGTATTGGTATATATAACTCCTGACAAATTCTGGGACGCTTTAGACAAAAGCAGCCTGAATCTTAAATCCAGGGAGGTTGCTAAAATAGATTAGCAGAGAACAGGTCCTATTACAAAACACCTCTGAGAGTCTCTGCCTATGATGAGAGGAGGTGCGTGCCTTTCCTCCAGTCAGCAATGTTAGCTATCTTGGCTGTATGCCCAGACATCACTCTCTGTGTTAACCAGGAAGAGAACATTTCCTAACACGATCTAAACTTTCTAAACAGTATATAAATGTGAAGACAGCAGATATACATATAAAACCTGTGTAGGGAGATTTGGTTCATCCCTGTGTATCATCTGAGGCTGTTCACTTCACTGGGTGTATGGGGGGTTTACATCCACTTTAACCTAAAACTGATTGTCACAAACCTTTTTTGAACTGTACAGCTACTAAACAAACTATGAACAGATCCTCATATTTTACTGTTATTAATACTGAGATATGGTACATATATTTATTACAATTTTCTACAAAAAAATCATTATTAACAAACTATTTACAAATGACAGAAACCACAAATATAATTAACAGAAAATAGACATCAATAAACTGATCTTGCAGGTCTTCAGTCACATCCCACCACGGGTGGCTTTGGAACGTGACGTCACTTAAGCACTAGCACGGTGCCCTGCTGCAGCTTATTTCCAGGGACTTTGCTGTTATGTTAGTTGCCATGTCAGAAGACCGTGAACTTCCAACACCATTCTTTTCTTCGTTTGTTGACCTTGTTTTTTTGATAACTGTCCTTACTGTGATTTTATTATCAGGTCATAACCTCTCTCTGGTCTCCTAAGACCATGGCAACAGCAACAAACAGCAAGATTTAACCTCAGCATCCACCTTGAACAATATCCTCCCCAGAGCGTTTTGTCACTGTAAGCGTTGTGAAAATCTGAAAGCAAACATAATGTTGACATATATTAGAACAGTCTGTTCTTTAATGTAAGCTACTTTGGGTATTCTTACACACATTGACCTTTTTAATGAGAGCTATAATGTAATCTCATCATCTTTCGTGTTTGTAATCAAAGGGAGGCGTATTGCGTGATTGGAAGGAGCCACACTGAGTTTAAGTCCTTTGTTCTTGAGGCGAAAGGCAATTAAAGAGCATTTAACTGTCACACACCAATCAAACTTAAATGCTTTATAAAAGTGTGCAGCATGAATGTAAATTTCTCTCTAAGTGTGCAGAATTATTCAGCAAAAAAACAGTAAGCATCAACAGTCACAGATTGAAAACACAGAATGACATGGCTTTCCAAATCATACAGTATCAACCATCTAGGATGTCGCCAAGCGTGGTGCATGATAGCCAAGGTCTACAATATCCAGATCTACCATCATAATTACTGTGTGTGTGTGTGGGCATGAAAAATTAGACATGGGCCCACATATGTTAAAAAGGGGGGATAGGGTTGGGACTTTGAATGAGGCATATGATAGACACTACCACAGGCCTCCATCCCTGTAAATGTATAAAAAAAGGGGAGAGAGTCATGTTTTGGTTCCAGTCATGTTTTGGTTCCAGTCCTGTATTTCTTTTGTTTTTCCAGTGCTCTTTTTTGCCAGACCAACTATAGGTAGGGGCGGGTTTAGGTTACCACCTGCCCCCTATCTATTGATTAGCACGCCTGTGCTCCTTATTAGGAGGCTTTAAAATCATAGCTAGGACTGCAGCACATGGAGTGCATTGACGTTGGCCTGCAGCTTAAACAGGTATTTGCAAATGCATGCAACTAAACCTCTGTTTTTAATTACATACAGTTAGACAGATTAATTTGGTTTAGTGCTTTTTTGGTTGGCAACTTTGAGCCTGGCTACTATGGAAACATTTTTTATATTCCATATATATACTTAATCGCATACTGCTAAAAACACATCTCATTCAAAGTCCCAACTCTGCCCCCTTCTTTGGGCCCACATATGTAAACTGGTTAGAGAGGGCTAAGATAGTCCTTTAACTACAGAAATAAAACATTTGTTGTTTTCAAGGTACTGAATGAGTTAAAAATGTATGCAAGTCAAATTTTGATATGGAAAGCACAACTGCAATATGTCATACTGCATGGTATAAACTAAAGAGAAATTGCCGTTGTAACAGAGTAATTATAGGGAATCACATTGTGTCAGCCTATGGTTCTTCAAAGGCTTTAATTAACTATATCAAAAACGTCTTTTGTAAGAGCATCAATGTACTGCATGAACAAGTGCACTGTACAGTTTGTCAGCTAAACATGTTTGATGTCTCTTCATTGAAGCAGCCTCACAGAAGGCCACGGTATCTTTCAATAGCAACACAATTATGCACATATTTCCATGTCAAAATACAGATAGCGAGGGCAATTTTAAGCAGAACTCCATGCAAACAAAAAACACTCTCAGCTGAGAGAAATACAGTGACTGCAGGTGCTTATCTTCTTCTAAAAATACTAGTTGCCTGGCTGTCTCTGGTCTCAAGATGTTAACTGACCTGGAAAAAAGCATGGGAACTCAAAATTTCCCCTACCAGCACAAATGCCCCCCAATAATCACGACTAGCACACGCCCCCCCCCCAAAAAAATTCTCCTCTACCATATTACTTTTATAGTACAAACCCCCATTCCTCCCTCTTATCACACATCCTCTTCCCCTATCCCTCCTCCCAACACAAATCCCCCCAAATTACCACTCCTAGCACACCTCCCCGGAACACCCTCCTAGATCAGTTCTTACCCCCTGCCAAATTACCCTTTTCAACACAAATCCCCTCTCCCTCAATCTTCTAGTGGTGCCCCTCCACCTCACATGATACCACAGTGCCCAGGGCAGCTGCTCTTCCTGCACATCCCTTGTCCCGGCCCTGCCCAGCATGCTCAAGCAAATAAGAGATCTGTGCTGAGCCACAAGGTGGTTGGAGAGCAAGGCTGAGCTGACTTGTGCAGAGGACTGACCTGCTACAAGGAACTAGAGAGGGACCTGAGAGCTGCTAAGAGCAGTGAGCATGTACCAAGCCAGAAAGATGCCAGGGTGTGGCAGATCAGTTATAGGGCACAGCCACAAAGAACAGAGTTCAGAGCTGCTGAGTGGTGTTCAGAGCTTCTGTGAGTTAAACTGCAGACTGCGGAAGTGAGAGACTGGCAACTGGGAGCTACTGTGACAGAAAAAATACAAGGCAGGGCAACAAACAGGCAGGGAACCTGAGCGACAGAGAGAATAGGAGCTCCGGAGAGGGGGATCTCTATTCCAGCTAAGGCTGGCCTGAGGTGGAGACCGATGTGTGCACATCCTTTTGCCAGGCCTCTATGGGACTGCAGGAGACCAATACTGTATTTGTGGTGAGAGGCATTTTGGCCACCCATTGTTTCTGGCACTTTGCTGACACCCTCATTTGAGTGCCCCCACAGGAGAATCAGGGCCCCAGCATTGGCAGACTGTTTATGAAACAACTGGTTAGTGGCTTAGGCAGAGCCCCATTAAGGGCTTCAATGCCGGTTTCCTACTGTGCAATGCCACGGTGAAGTGAGCTGAAAGTGGGAGCGGGTACATGTCAAAAGCAGACAAACGGAGCTTCCCCATTTGGTTGGAGCTCCGCTTTAAGAAAACAAAATGGCATCCATTTAGGGTTTAGAAATACTTTATAATTGCATGACTGTCACTCTAACAGGATGCGCGGGAGGTGTTCTTAACCACCCTACAGCTGGAGCACACAGAGAACCTTGCAGAAGTGTGTTTTTATGGTAGGGCAGGACAGTAAGGAGCTGCAACAGCGAACAACAGGGGATGCTGTCAAAGACACAAATGCAGCAGCACAAAATTACAAGTCTTTTGGCAGGTAAAACAGTTTACATATATGTAATTTAATTGTGTATTTAACTGTTTGACTGAAGCTCTGCTCCATTATGAGCATGTCATTTGTAATTAGCACAAAGGTTAATATTTGTGCCAGCATTATTACTATTATAGTTCTGAAAAATGGGTATAAAATACTTGACATCCAAGCTATATTCTGCGGAAGTTAAAACCTGCAGTGCTGAACTGCCATTAGCATAGGCTGAGAATAAGAGCGCTCAGCTTTAACACTTTTTAATAAATTGTGGCCCTGGGCACTGCTCTGCAATGCCACTCACCACATTAGATGTCAGTTCTGACCTTGCCTAAGAGAGAACTCTTAAGCAAGGCCGTCAATAAAAGCGACAAATTGCTCTGGCTGGCTTTAACTTTTCTGAAATTTCTTCTACGGCTGGATTTTATAATTTGGAAGCAATATTCTTTCTTCAGATAGCAGGCTCAGTAGCAGACTTATAATGAGGAAAATGCTGCTAGAATTCATCAGTTTTGATCTTATATAATGGCAAGCTCTAGGGGCGCTGACTTTATGAACTCTCCTAAATTAAAATACCTAAAGCGGAACTAAACTTTGTTGGCAGGGGTTGAGCTTTTACCATAATCTGCAAGTATGCACAGCATAGAACCGGAAGTTAAAGGAAATGTCTCCAAAATATACAGGGATATAATTGTAGCACCCTGGTCCTAAACAGTGCTGCTCACAAATTTAGTTTGCTAGGTGGTAACTGGCCTGGCTAGTGTGGCTAGGGTGATCCACTGACTTTTGCCCTAAACCTGAATTTGGTGCACCTCTCTATTCTGTCACTAGGTGGCATTGCCGCCTGTGGTATTAGAATGACAAGGGCATAGTGGATTCGGGTTAGGAGTGGATAAGTTGTCCCAGCCAATTGGTGGAAGTCTCTTAGGCCCCATTGCCTGCTGGGAGAGCCTATTTAATCGGGAGGAGTCAGGTGATCGGGGGTCTGTGCCACCTGGACGGCTGTCTGGGTGGACGTGTGTTGTATTGGTCCTAGCTGCTAAGCCATAAGTCTGAGGCCTATCCGGGAGCACCTGGCTGCTAGGCTGTCTGAGGCCTATCCAGCACTGTGAAAAGCAGAACAGGTCGGGAGCCTAACCAAGATGCAGAGGTTCAGCCGGACGGGGAACCAAATGTTACCAGAGGTGAAGGAGAAGCAATTGCCATAAGGGACGACCACTCCTGTTACCAGAGGCAAGTGAGAATAAAGGTCAGAGGTGAAGGAGAAGCAGTTGCCACCAAGGGACAACCTGTCCTGTTATCAGAGGCCAGTGCATGAAGTCAGAAGAAGTACCAGAGCAGTTTTTTTCACTAGATGGGGACGGTGAAGAAGTGGGAAAGATTCAGCAGAGTCATGTCAGGGACCCAGCAAGTAACGTGGGTGAAGCTTGAGGAGTATATAGCGGGTTAGCTGTGGAAGAGCTCAGGGGATCCAACAGCGGCTGGGATCTTGGAAGTCTAGTGAGAGACCAAGAGCTCAGTGTGAAGATCTACAGTGGGATACTGTGTGATGTGAGAGAAGATCTACAATGGGATACTGTGAGCTAAATGTACAGATCTATATTGACTGTTGAAAGTTCAGTTGCTATAGGAGACAGCAGTTCTACAAATACAGTGTGCTTATCCTTTACCCGTATTGCTGTCTGCCTATTACTATTTTTGGTCTGCGGAGTCTGCCAATTGCTTTTGCATCTGCCTAAGGACCCTTTCACATGGGGCGGATCAGTAAAATCTCCCGCTGAGCCGTCGGCTGACAGGGCGGTCCCCGCACACTGTGCAGGGACCGCCCTGTCTTTCCTCTGCTCTCCCCTATGGGGGGATCGGATGAACATGGACCGTATGTCCGTGTTCACCCGATCTGATCCGCCAGTTGGAAGAAAAATAGGATTTTCTTCCGTCCGAAAAATCGGATCTTTGCGGAGGCGGGTGATTACGGGTGTCAGGGGATGGTCATCCGCTGACACCTGCAATCACATAGGGACCAATGTATGTCCCGTTTTTATTCGCAATGGATGGATGAAAATGCGGACATACGGTCCGCACATGTGAAAGGGGCCTAAGAGTGTCCTGGAACTAAACCCTCTCTCCCCCAGTTCTTGTTAAGAGGCAATAAAATCTCTTTTCTTGCATTCAAAAAGTGACTGGCGCCCATGTTTCCCACTTGCATTACTCCCACCATGCCCAGTGACCTGCACCCTGGAGAGGAATGTCAGCTGCCCCTGACTCTGGAGGTCCTCTTCAGGCCTTTGAAGGGCAGGGGCACTGCTACACAATCTTAGACATTTGTCACTGGAAATACTGCTCCAGTTGGAGAATTTTCGTTTTCCTCCAGTTCTGGTTACACCCAAGAGTGTGGAAGGAAACCCACACAGGCACAGGTAGTGCCGTAGTTGGGGTTCTAAACAAATTTAAAGTGTTTCTAAACCCAGGACCCTGTATTCACTATATCTGGTCTACCACAGTACATATAACATGGAAATACAATTGTTTTAGTAAATATAAACTGCTAAATACCTTTTCCCACCATCAGAGAAGTCTTGTGACTTCTATCAGTGTTCAGCAGAGTACTGGTTAAAGCTTGTAGGAGGAGTTTTCATTCTCCCCTAAATGTCCTATGAGGCTGCAGGACCACTGGCCCTCTGTCTGGACAGTGCTGATTGGTCTTGTGCTGATTACACGCACTCCCCACCCCCCCCCAAAAAAAAACTCTCTAGCAATACACACCAAACTGAACATGTGCAGCTTTCCCCCAAGGCTCTGCTCTATCAGGAGATGGTTTGGGGACTGTGGAAGACGGGGAGGTTTAGAGAAGACAGGATCAAACTGCTTTTTTACACAATGCAGAGGATTAACCCCTTAGGTTCCACAGTGAGTATAACAAGCATGCTTTACTGCATATACAGACTGATATGAAGACAAATACATATCGGGTAACTGGACCATGCTCCCAGGCTCCACCTATATATAGACCGACAATTTAGTTGCTTTGTATGTAATCATGCTTATGACAAATTATTAGGATGAAATGACTGTCTAGGTACAGTAGTTTGAACACTCTAATTAGATTCCTATGGCAGATACTGTCCATATACAGCAGTTGCTGTTTTTTTACGACACCACATATCTTGGTTATGGGGCTGCCTGTAAGATGAATGGTCTGCAGGCAGCTGTTCTCAGTAGCTAGGTCTTATCATGAGCTCAGTTTGATAATAAACACATCAAATAGCAATGATAGGAAAGGAACACACATACCTCTGCACATACTGGATGGATTCCTATCGTGCTGTCCAGCTGCTCTTTTGTGAGGCCACATTTTATTGCTACTGCAAATCCTTGTGTGATCTCTCCAGCATTAGGTGAAAGCACATGGAAGCCAACCACTCGTTCCTATAAAGAAATGCAGTGGATATGACCTTTAAATATTATTTCACCATCAGCATGTAAAAAACTGAAACAGTAACAACCACGTACATAATATTCTAATACATTATATAAACCCATTCATAACATTTCCTCCATATAAGAAAAGCATATTGACTGTACTGGCACTATATAGAAGTCACACAGAATATTTCCCATGGGGTCCCTTCAGCATTACTACCACTCAAGGACCGATCCTCTTTCTAAGATTTGTTGTTTACAAGTTAAAAACATTCTCTCTGTGAACACAGCGTCTCCCCGCAGGGATGTAGTCCCAAGGGAGGGGGCTCGCACGCTGACTAACCCCCAGCCAGAACGGCTCGGATGATGGTGGAAAGCTAACTGAGGAGGCACAGGAAGTGAGAAATTCAGACAAAGAAAAAAAAACATTTAGAGGGGAAATCGAAGGAAAAAGGTAAGTGAACCAACAATGCACTAACTTAAGGGAACCCATTTAGAAAATAAAAAACAAACCTTTACAACCCCTTTAACTTCACTTATGCATTAAAGAATATGTAATCCAAACATTTCATATTCTTGACATGTGCCTGCTGTACCATGTACTTGTATGAAAAGGCATCCTGTTCTCTTTGTATTGCTTCTTTTGTGTGAAATCCCTGGTGTTCCTGCCAGCCCCTCTGATTTTCTATTTTAAAAAACAGACCACACTAGACATGAGAGCACAGCATGGTCAGCTTTCTAGCTATGCTGGGAACTCAGCTTGCTCTCCTGTAATGATCAAACTTCTGCTGACACACCCCCTCCAAACACAGCCATTCACTGGGAAGATCAATGTGCTGCTATTTTCCTTAATACAGCTAAGAAGAGAGGGTGTGTGATCACAAAAAAGGAAAAAAAGTATATATATATATATATATAAATATATAGATTTTCTGTACACACAAATGTTTTGTGTTTTATTTATATTTTAAACTGAATTAGTTGTTTTACAAGGTGAGGATTTACATATACTTTAAGTAAAAATAAAGAGTCTGCTGCCATACTCTCCTCCTCTCTGAAGCTGTTTGTCAGCAGTAATTTCCTTCCATCAATAGATGTTGCCAGGGCTAAATCACATCCAATATCATACAATCTAATTCCTGTGAAGGCAAGTTTTCATGGGCCATCCACATATGGCCATGGGGTTGATTTACGAAAACTGGAGAGTGCAAAATCTGGTGCAGCTCTGCATAGAAACCAATCAGCTTTATTTATTTTATTTTGTTTCTCTAAGCTTAAATGAACAAGCTGAAGTTGGTAGCTGATTGGCTACCATGCACAGCTGTACCAGATTTTTCACTCTCCAGTTTTAGTAAATCAACCCCAGTGGTTCTCAACTCCTGTCCCCAGGACCCACTAACACAGGGGTGTCAAACTCAATTTCATTGTGGGCCGCATCAGCATTATGATTGCCCTCAAAAGGGCCGGTTGTATCTTTAAGATTAGATGTTCAGCGCATCCCCTCCCCTTAAATTAAATGTCAAGAGCCACCCCACCATCAGAAGTTGAGTCCCCCACTCTCCCTTACAGCACAGTGCACCCCCTTTCCTTATGCTGCTGCTTGGAAGAAGCTGGATGCATTGATTGAAAGCAGAAAGTAAGGGTCTGGAGTAGGACCAGAGGAGGGTATGGAGCTCTCCTGCAGCTGCAGGAGAGGTGTGAGGGCCACATGAAATGGCCTGGAGGGCCGAATTTGGCCCGCGGGCCTTGTGTTTGACACCTGTGCTCTAACAGTTCAGATTTTATGTATTACCTTGGGGAGATGCAGACTAGAATACTGCAATTACTGAGCAGCAAATGATATCACCTGTGATGTATTTCAGTTATCTTGCAAACCTGGCCTGTTAGTGGGCCCTGAGGACAGGGTTGATGGCCACTGACATAAGAGGAGGTATCCCCATGGCACTCTGCACTCACAGTATAAGGAGGAAGAATAAAGCTCTTATTAACTGCTTGGCGACCAGCTGCCGTCATTATACTGCAGCAGGTCGGCACAATCCCGCAAACTGTTGTAGCTGTATGTTGGTCCCATTAAGCGGGATAGCAGTCGTGTGTGCACCGCCGGAGGAGGTGCATCGCGGGGGTGCCAATGCTCGTGACCGGTGGTTGTGATGACCGCCGGCCACAAGCGAATGTGGGCACGAGAGGCTGAACAGGGACGTGTGTGTATAAACACACAAATCCCTGTTCTGTTCTGTGAGGAAAGACAGATCGTAAGTTCCTAATAGCTAGGAACCACGATCTGTCATTTCCTCTAGGTCAGTCCCCTCCCCCCACAGTTAGAAACAGACATAGGGAACACAATTAACCCCTTGATCAGCTGCTAGTATTAACCCCTTCCCTGCCAGTGAAATTGTTACAGTAATCAGTGCATTTTTATAGCACTGATCGCTGTATAAATGCCAATGTCCCAAAAATGTGTCAAAAGTGTCCAATGTGTCCACCATAATGTCACAGTCCTAAAAAAAAACGCAGATTGCCGCCATTACTAGTAAAAAAAAAAATAATAATAAAAATGCTATAAATCTATCCCCTATTTTGTAGATGCTATAACTTTTGTGCAAACCAATTAATATACGCGTATTGCGATTTTAATTACCAAAAATATGTAGAATACGTATCGGCCTAAACTGAGAATTTTTTTTTTAAATGGGGTATATTTATTATAGCCAAAAGTACAAAATATAGGGCTAGATTCAGATACGCCGTCGTATCTCTGAGTCTGGCCGGTCGTATCTATGCGCCTGATTCATAGAATCAGTTACGCATAGATTTCTATTAGATCCGACCGGCGTAAGTCTTTTACGCCGTCGGATCTTAACTGCATATTTACGCTGGCCGCTAGGGGCGTGTACGCTGATTTACGCCTAGAATATGTAAATCAGCTAGATACGCGAATTCACGAACGTACGCCCGGCCGACGCAGTACATTTACGCCGTTTACGTTAGGCTTTTCCCGGCGTAAAGTTACCCCTGCTATATGAGGCGTATATGCGGCGCACCAATGTTAAGTATGGCCGTCGTTCCCGCGGCTAAATTTGAAAATTTTACGTTGTTTGCGTAAGTCGTTCACTAATAGGGCTGGACGTAATTTACGTTCACGTCGAAAGCAATGACGATTTGCGGCGGAATGTCGAGCATGTGCACTGGGATTTTTCCACGAACGGCACATGCGCCGTTCGTAAAAAACGTCAAATACGCGGGATCACAGTTAATATACATAAAACACGTCCACATCATCCACATTTGAATTAGGCGGGCTTACGCCGAAACACATACGTTACGCTGCCGTAACTAAGGGCGCAAGTTGTTTCTGAATACAGAACTTGTGCCCTAAATTACGGCGGCGTAACGTATCTCAGATACGTTACGCCGGGCGGATAGATACACCATTGTATCTGAATCCAGCCCACAGTGTTTATTTCAAAATTGTCGCTCTTTTTTGTTTATAGTGCAAAAAAATAAAAACCGCAGAGATGATCAAATAGCACCAAAAGAAAGCTCTATTTGTGGTAAAAAAAAAGACGTACATTTTGTTTGGGTGCAACGTCACACGACCGCGCAATTGTCAGTTAAAGCGACGCAGTGCCGAATCGCAAGAAAATGGCCCGGTCATTGAGCAGCCAAATCATTCCGGGGCAGAAGTGGTTAATAGGGACAACTGTATTGGGAAATTTTGAAAAACAATCAATTTAGAAACATTTTATAAACCCAATGACTATTATTCTTTGCAGGTTTATATACAAAAAACAATCTCACGAGAACATGAGCAATAAAGCAACAAATCAACTTGAATACCTTGAATATGGAATATAGAAATGTCATGCTTACACAATAAAATTTGCATAAAGAGAAAGTATGCGCAGTAACTTATAGCAACAATAACAGATGATTTTTTAATGGTCACTGTTGGCTTATAAGGAATTTAAGATTCACTGTAATAAAACTAAAGCAATACTAAAAATAAAACATATTAAATGATTTCCAATTGCTGGATAGGAGTGATTAGATGTCAGCAGATCCCTTAAAAACTCACTTTCACTGTAGGATGATATGTGATCTCTCTGAGATGAAGTCACTATATGTTAAATGTCTAGTTTTTAAGGCAATCACTATCCCAGTTATGTAGCACATAAGTCAGCTTGTTTTATAGGGGTCAGCCGCCTTCACAAGTCAGGTTAGTAGAACTGATGCTATTCTCCTGCCATTCATCATCTTTATGATTATGGCCTGTCGCATTACCATAGTCGGCACAACACTGGTGAGTGGTGCAAGGTGACAGCCGCCATCCAAGGAGAATGGTTATTTCAATTCTTATTTCTTATTTAGCCTAGCATAATATGCCATGGATATCAGATGTGGAGAGAAATTGGAGGCTAGAAGTGACAATGATGGAAAAGTAATTGTGTTATCTATAGCATTTTATTTTACAACATGTTTTATTAGAGTAAAGACATTAGTCAGTCTCATCATTCAGGAAAAGGCAGGTTCTATTCTAATGACAGAGATCATAAGCCTCTGTTTATAAAATACTGTGGGGTTGATTTACTAAAGACAAATAGATTGTGCACTTTGCAAAGTGCATTTACCATCTGCAAGAGCAGTTACTCCAGAGCTTAGTAAATGAGGCCAAGCTTCACTTTGCAAAGAATACCCAATCACGTGCAAGGAAAATAAAAACTGCACTTGCTTGCACGTGATTGAATGATGGAAGTCAGCAGAGCTTCTGCTCATTTGCTAAGCTCTGGAGCAACTGCACTTGCAGAATGTAATTGCACTTTGCAAAGTGCACAGTCTGTTTTGCGTTAGTAAATCAACGCCTTTGTATCATAGGCCAAATCTGAAATCTGAACTCCAGGGGCCAGATTCTGAAAGGACTTACGATGGCGCAGCGCCATGTACGCCGTCGTAAGTCCTAATCCGACCTGTCGTATATATGCGCCTGATTCTTAGAATCAGTTACGCATAGATATCCATTAGATCCGACAGGCGTAAGTCTCTTACGCCGTCGGATCGTAACTGCACTTTTCCGCTGACTGCTAGGGGCGTGTAAGCTGATTTACGTGTCGAAATATGTAAATCAGCTAGATACGCAAATTCACGAACGTACGCCCGACCGAGGTAGTAAAGTGACGACATTTACGTTAGGCTTTTCCCGGCATATAGTTGCCCCTGCTATATGAGGCATAAGTGCGGCGTACCAATGTTCAGTATGGCCGTCGTTCCCGCGTCGAAATTTGAAAAAGTTACGTTGTTTGCGTAAGTCGTCTGTGACTGGGGCTGGACGTCATTTACGTCCATGTCGAAACCAATGACGTCCTTGCGGCGTACTTTGGAGCAATGCACACTGGGAAATTCCACGGACGGCGCATGCGCCGTTCGGGAAAAACGTCAATCACGTCGGGTCACAGTAGATTTACATAAAACACGCCCCCTGATCCAAATTTGAATTAGGCGGGCTTACGCCGGCCGATTTACGCTACGCCGCCGCAACTTACGGAGCAAGTGCTTTGAGAATATAGCACTTGCCCGTCTAAGTTGCGGAGGCGTAACGTAAATCGGATACGTTACGCCCGCACAAAGATACGCGGATGTACGAGAATCTGGCCCCAGGTTTATAAGGGACAAATAAGTTCAGCTCTGTAATTACTAAATTATTTGTTTTTGAATACAAGCAGTGTCAGTATCTGAATTAGACTGCTTCTAGACTGCAGAGCTCAGAGAGGGGAAGGGAAGAAGCACAGGGATCCAATTAAATGTGTTGCAGTGCAAGAAGCATTCTGATTGGAGAAGAGGGCAGGGAGTTTAGCTTATTAGTGTGCTGCTTCTATTTTCACAGTCTAGTGACGGGGTGTGGTTAGGGTGTGGTTAGGGAGGAGAACATAAAGTGAAAGTTAAATTGCAGCAAAGAAAGATCAAGTCCCCTCCTTTACCAGAGAGGACTATGCTGTGGGGCAGAGATTTTTTGGGCTGGCTATAGATCACTGTTTTTTTTCAATCTGGCTGATTGAAAGCTGAGCAAATAAACAAACAAAAATATAACGGATTTCCCCATCCACACAAGTGAGGTGGATGGAACAATCCTCCCTCCCTTCTGTGTCAGTGTATTCTGAAAGTGGGACTCCTCCGTTGTCAGAATACACTGATCGACGGCTTCAGCCAATTGGCCATAGCCCCTGAAAAGCGTGAATCGTCTTTTACCAAACTTTTACTTAACACGCAGTAACATGATATTAGTAAAAGTAGCCCCAAGGGTGGCACCAGTGGAATCGAACTTCCCCTTTATAGTGCCGTTGTACGTGTTGTACGTCACCGCGTTTGAGAACGAGGAGATTTTGCCTTGACAGTGTGTACGCAAAGAAAGCTTGTCAAGATTCTCGACAAGCCTAACAAGGAACTCGTCGAGGTAAACGATGTTTAATTTACGATGAATTCCTCGGTCGTGTGTACGAGGCATATGGCTCAGTGCAGGAAACCCGCAGGTATACTGCTTTGCACCTGTGGTTCACTTTGAAAGCAGCCCCAAGTAACCACTGCAGAACAGATATGCCCATATATACACTGTGATTTTAGTAATAAACTGACCTTTAATAACAGTATTCTATTCTAGTGTATTCCATCCCAGAGCAGGAGGTGGCAGGAAACATCACAGGGCTCCGCGGGCCACATCAGAGGGCTCCGCGGGTCACATGTGGCCCCGGGCCACTGGTTGGGCACCCCTACCACTGGTTGGCCCTACTTCTCCATTAAAAAGCTGTAATGTCTTCATGTTCATGTAATCTTTTTAACAGGGAAAATGTTCATGTAATCTTAGATAAAATCTAATCATTGTAACCCCAATTAAGTTCTTCAGCAATACTGTAAATGGCTGTGCTAATATGCACTCTAATTATACACAAAAAGCCAAAAAAGCTAACTTTTTGCATAGATAAGCGATGAGCACCATCTGTTTTCTGTGGTTGTAATTTTTACCTTATGTTAACCAATTCCTTGATTAACTACCGTATTTATCGGCGTATACCGCACACTTTTTTGCCCTTAAAATCAGGGCAAAATCGTGGGTGCGCTATATACGCCGATACCCGCTTTCCCGCGCCGAGTTTGAATACTGCGCCGACATATACCGAGCGCAGTACACTCGTGTATAGTCGGGCAGTCTCGGCTCCTCTCGCGCTGACGTCCTGGATGTACAGGACGTCAGCGCGAGAGTAGCCGAGCCTGCACAAGTGTACTGCGCTCTGTATATGTCGGCGCAGTATTCAAACTCGGCGTGGGAAACGAGCGGGGAGGACGCGAGGACGCCGCAGAAGGACGCCGGACCCGACGAAGAGGACACCCGAAGCCGCAGACGGACACCGGACCCGACGAGGCCGCCGAGTGACGCCGCGCAAGACACCAAAACTGTAAATTTCCACAGGAATTCTGGCAACTTTAGGGGTGCGCGCTATACGCGGGAGCGCACTATACCCCAATAAATACGGTAGTTACCAGGCAATGTTCACATTTACCAGCTGAACCAATAAATTGATTTTGTAAAGTGCAATTTAAAGGAAATCTGGAGTACTTTTTTTCATAGAGTTAAATTATGTTTCATACCAAAAACAAAATGCTTTAAAATTGTCCATTTATTTAATTATAGTTGTGTCAGTTTGAAATTGTGTGTGGTTAATATTTCATAATTGCAGCAAGAAGGTGGCGAGCTTGAAGCTACTTTCCACTTTCATAAATGCTTATTTACTGGTATAAATGAATAACAGTGAATATACCTGAACAGGAGATTGACAACAAAACAATTGAGACTCAGAGGAGGGGAACACCCCCTGCCTCTCTCCTAGCAGAGATGGCAATTTTTTAACTAGTCAGTTCACCCAGGCAACCACAATTCATTCAGCAAATGTTTGTTTAAAGCGTTACTAAACCCAGGACCCTGCATTCACTATATCTGGTCTCCCACAGTACACAGAACATGGAAATGCAATAGCTTTAGTAAATAAAAACTTCTAAATATCTTTTTTTCATCAGCAGTATATAGCAGTCTTGTGACTTCTATCAGTGTCTGGTTAAAGCTTGTAGTAGGAGTTTTCATTCATCTCTGATTGTCCTATAAGGCTGCAGGACCCCTGACCCTCTGTCTGGGCAGTGTTGATTGGCCCTGTGCTGATCACATCCTAAGAAAAAAAAGCTCTCTAGCAATACACACCAAACTGAGCATGTGCAGCTTCTCCCCTAGCCTCAGTTCTATCAGGAGATGGTTTGGGGACAGTGGAAGAAGACAGGATCAAACAGCTTTTTTACACAATGCATAGGATTAACCTCTTAGGTACCACATTGAGTATAACAAGCATGCTGTACTGCATATACAGACTGATTTTACTGTTGTGGGTTTAGTAACACTATACCGTTTGTTTTTATTATTTTTTTTTACTAATAACTAAACAAAACTCATATTGAATATCAGTTTGAAAATGTGTAAATTAAAAAATAATATTAAACATAAAATAATTACATTTTAGACATGCTTATGCTATAACACACCTAAAATAGTTATAGTGTACCAAATGAAACATAACCTCTTTCTATGAAAAATATGTTAATGACAGACATTGTTTACATTAATCTGCAGTTTTTTAGGGAAACTATTTTTTTTAATACTGTAAGGATTTTAAGGCACTTTAAGGAACTGTCCTAATATTGAAATGCTAATGCAGCGTACACACGACCGTTTTTCGGGTTGTAAAAAATTAAGTTTTTAAGGGTCTAGAAAAGACGACGTTTTTTTCAACCCGATCGTTAAAACGGCCTTGCCTACACACAATCGTGAAAAAAAAATGCTCTAGCGAAGCGCGGTGACGTACAACACGTACGACGGCACTATAAAGGGGAAGTTCCATGCGAATGGTGCCACCCTTGGGGCTGCTTTAGCTGATTCCGTGTTAGTAAAAGACGATTTGCGCTTGTCTGTCTGTTACAGCGTGATGAATGTGCTTACTCCATTACGAACGGTAGTTTTACCAGAACGAGCACTCCCGTCTCATAACTTGCTTCTGAGCATGCGCAGGTTTTTCACGTTGTTAAAGCCCACACACGACCATTTTTTACGACGTAAAAAACGACAACGTTAAAAACGACGTGACAAATTAGAGCATGTTCGAAATTTTTAATTAGCCATTTTTTACATCGTGAAAAATGCTCTGGAGCCCACACACGGTCGTTTTTAATGACATAAAAAAAACTTCATTTTTTACAACCCGAAAAACGGTCGTGTGTACGCGACATAAGATGCAGACTAAAAAAATCTTTAAAATTATCTAGGGAATTTCTGACAATTATCTTATTCATTAAGTAGATAACAACTCTAGGCAGTTTAATTTAAGGTCAATGGTTTCCTAAAATGTATCATTATTATAACAGAAAAATAGGAATAATTATGTTGATCTTTCCTGACAAGTTATGTTACATCTGTATGATGTCTTATTTTTATTTATAGACTCCTTTGATTTATTTTACTGGGTATCACACAGCCACCAATCAGACTAAAACGTTCTAATCATTAAAAAATGAAGAATGTGACTTGAGGCTATACGTAGTAATTCCTAATAAATTCATGTGAGTGAGACTGCAACATGCCTTTAGGGAATATTCTACTGTGCTATATACTGATTACAGTGGGGGCTTTTAAATTGAGATAGTCCATTATTATAACCTGTATGATAAAACTGTCTTGTAGGAAAAATTCTAAAAAGATATACAAGGACTTAAAAATAGCAAACATTTTGGCAACTGTCTCCATTTATTTTTTAGTGATGCAATTAGTTGTAGATTATCATATTATAGGAGATATGTAACTGACAGTATTAACAGAATGACCACCAGTGATTTTTTGTGTTCTGACAGGGGGATTGCCTCCCCCCCAGAATACATTGTTCAGCGCTTTCAGCCATTGGCTGAGAGTACTGATCGGATGCCGACGGGCAGATCTTTTTCAGTCATGCCCCTTTGACAGAAGCCAGACCAGCCACTGTTATGCCGCGTACACACGGTCGTTTTATGTGATGAAAAAAAATGACGTTTTTAAAAACGTCACTTTAATTGACCGTGTGTGGGGGAAAACGTCGTTTTATGTCTTCTAAAAAACGACCAAAAAAAATTGAAGCATGCTTCAATTTTATGTGTCGTTTTTCAAAACGTCAACTTTTACTTCACAGAAATTGACCGTGTGTAGCAAAAACGTCGTTTAAAACAACGTTTTTTCATCCGCGCATGCCCAGAAGCTACTTATGAAGCGAGCTTCAATGGAAAAACGTGGTGGAACGTAACCTCGCTTTGCTAGAACATTGTGAGAAAAACGATGGTGTGTAGGCAACTTCGTCTTTGAAAATTGAAGTTTCCAAAACGTTGTTTTTTACTTCACAGAAAATGTCGTTTTTTTTCATCACATAAAGTGATGGTGTGTATGCGGCATTACACACGGGTTCAATGTTGGCTGGTTTCTATTGAACCAGTTGATGCAGGGGCGGACTGACCATGTGGGCACTCGGGCCCCATGCCACTAGGGGGCCCCATCAGGGTTGCCAGCCTCAGTGAAATCAGGGACAGTATGTAAAAATCTGTGTTTTAAAAAAAATCCCAAGATTATAGCTGCCCCGTCTCTCCAGTACCTTTTCAGTGTGTGTATGTGTATTCTGTGTGCATATACTGTGTGTGTATATACTGTATGGCCCCACATTCGATTGCCTGGGGGCCCATAATCTCCTATTGCCCGGGGCCCCATAATCTCATATTGCCCGGGGGCCCCATAATCTCCTATTGCCCGGAGGCCCCATAATCTTCTATTGCCCGGGGGCCCCATGAGTTGTCAGTCCACCCCTTGGTTGATACCACACGATATTCTGCCCGTGTGTACAGCCATTTATTCAAAGAGCTCTTCGGGCTTACAAAAAGACATTCAGACCAAGGCCCCTAGAGGGAAATGCCCCAGCATCAGTTTGGGAGCAATAAAAACTGGTTTTATTATAAAATGAACATGAGCATTCATTCCTGATGCCAGGGAAGCATAGCATTTGTTTCTAGCACAAAAGATGTAACAGAGTTAATTATGTTCCATTAACATACAGGTAAATTAGGAGATAACACAGTTCTAGCCATTAGCCCCATTAACTGAACATTACAAGCCTAGGCAGTTTTCCATGTGCTGTCACCCATAAGCACACAGTCCCTGGTCAATGCAAAATCAGTTATATAACCTTTACAGTTGTTAAATAATCAATGTGGAGCATGTAGTTGACTATTATAACAGAAATCATTTAGCATTAAATAAAACCCTGCAAATAATTGATTTAAAGTAATAAAATAAAAATAAACGGTCTGTACATTTTCTAAATTCTTCATATAGATATATTTAGATTAGCATTCAGCTCAAGTTCTCTACAAAATGAAAAACACTTTAAAATGTATTTTTTAAGCTTTTTCTTGTCACCAAAATGAATACAGATTGCTCGGAATGACTGCATAAGCTACAGAGCAGAAAATACTCTATGTATATTTACAGTTTTGCTTTTTTTTTAGAACCGAAAGTATAATGCTGCTTGAGATGGCATTGACTATCCATTGACTTGCAAACGTGAAACCTGGGCTACAAATGTGCAGCATAACTGATAACAAATAAAATCATTTTCTTTGTATATTTTGTTAAACTATTTGAAATTGAAGTTGGGGTTTGAGTTTTCTATAGCCAGTCTCTTGTCAGGGATGCAGGATGCCAAACATTTTACTAAAATTTAGAACTAACCAAGGGCACTGATGATAAATTAATTGATTGGTCAAAGAAACTAGAAAGGTAGCCAATTACTAAAGTTATAATGATAATCAGTGACTATTATGGCTTATGCTAGTTATACCTGGGTTGGTAATACACAATGTGGTCAAATCATTAAAGCATAATGCATTTTCATTACTCTGCATTGTTTTTACAGTTAGTAGCATTTAATGAGCTTCTAACGTTATCAAGTAAAATACTGTACTTGAAGCAGGACTCCAGCAAAAAATAACAAGAGAAAAAATAGACAAAATAGCCAATGAAAAGATAAATATAGCATTGTTTGCTAAATTATTCACCTTTAATCCAGAGCTGTCCCCTCAGTACTTCTTTAAAGCGGAGGTGCACCCGATTTTTTTTTTAAAGCCAGCAGCTACTAATAGTGCAGCTGCTGACTTTTAAAAAATGGACACTTACCTGTCCAGCACACCCGCGATGTCAGCAGCCGAGGCCAAGCAATCGCTTGTCCCTCGGGAAGCTGCCGCCACCATCCTCGGTTAGGGAATCACGAAGTGAAGCGTTGCGGCTTCACTGACCGGTTCCCTACTGCGCATGCGTGATTCGTGCGGTGCATCGTAACTGGACCCCGCTCGCCTAGGAACAGTGTGTTTCCCAGAAGACAACGGAGAGGGGGGGGGAGTGGTGTGACTCCCACGGGAGTCTATGCCCAGAAGTGGGTGCAAATATCTTAGACAGGTATCTGCACCCCCTCCCCCCTGAAAGGTGCCAAATGTGACACCGGAGAGGGGGAGGGTTCCGAAAAGAGGCAGTTCCATTTTTGGGTGAAACTCCACTTTAACACCACTATATTATTTTAGTCTGATATCCAACAACATTTCATCCACTTCCTCTGAGCCCAGGCTGTCTTGGACCCTCCCCGACGCTTGACTTTACATGAGAACTAATGGCAGCACACTGATAAGCTCATCTCTCTGTCAGTCCACTCTCTCCTTCTGCCATATCTTGCCAGCACATGAACTGATGGGTTACTTTTACTGCTTTTTCCCTCAGTCAAGCCCTACTGTACAGGGCCTGAAGGAGGTTGATACTAGGTCAAATTCAGATATTTTACAGTTTACATTCAGAAAATACAATAAATAATGTTTGATTATATATTATATGAGCTTGTACCAAACCCGTGCTTATTATCTCCCGAGGCCTCACTCCATCTTGAATGACTAATAGGCTGAGTCCCTAAGACGCCCCCTGCCGTGATGTCAGAGCCATTAGTGGGGTCCCAGTCGCTAAGGAAGGAGCCTAAGCACGCAAGCTCCTTCACTATCAGGGCCTCCATCACCTTTACCAAGTCACCGATTTTTGACCAGCTGGCTGCACCCGACACTAGTACTGAAGTCATTAGCAATGACAATATATCCTCCTCTGAATAGCTTCACTGCATGCTAGACATTTATGTTGCATCTTCTATATATTCTCTGTCTCTCCTTGTGCCCGGATTAAGGCCTGTTCTTTGGGATATGCCATGCATGGCACCCTTTAAGATTGTCCTCAAGTAACTTCAGATCAGGCCAAGTTGAATACCAATAAACGTTCTTTACTGAAGTTGTTCAACTGTAACAAATGAACAGTTCAACAAGTTATCTTCACTACACCTGTGTTCACTACACATTCCTGTACACTATCTTCTAAGTGCCCCTTAGTTAGTCCACTGGTGCTCGTAAATGCCCCATGATGTAGTCAAACTTAATTAGGTTAGAAAGTCCCTTTAAGTCCAAAGCATAAGTCTACATCCCTGGAATCACGACTGGGTTCCCAACAGGGGGTGGTTTTAGGCATATAGGCAATTACAACCATACCTCCAACTACAGTACCCCCAAAAAGTGTTTTTCTTCCCTTTATATATGTATGCCCCAGCAGAGGGCAGTACTTCCTCAAAAAGCCAAGAAGACGTGGCCAGCAGAGTTAACCTTTACCTCTCAAGGAGTACCACTTCAGCTGGGCAAACACAACTAAACAGTGCAATATTCTAACATATAAATCTAACCATAGACAGCAATTGAAAACAACAGAACTCTTAAATAAAACATAAACATGTAACATCCACCTGCTAACAGGGGGTCTCTCTACATCATCACTTTCAAAGCAGGGCTCCTAATCCTGCATTTTACATGGAGTTGGCATAAGTGCGACTGAGGCCTTGAGCGGCTTAGAAAGGAGGCTCCAGAACCCATGACTGGAAGGACCATGCTGGAGAAAGGAATTTGATATTTCTCCTTATTCCAGCACCGCTAGACATAATGAGCATTTAACCCTTGCAGTGTGCACTGCAAGGGTATATTTGTTGTGCACACTGTTGGGTTAAAAAATTAGATATGCAAACTTACTGAATAGTTTTTAGTTTGCCAAAGCACCGTGTATCATAAGCAACTGCCATTTTTTTTTAAATAAAATACTGTGTTCACCTTTTTTTCATCCTATGTTGCATATCATCACTGCTGATCTCCTGCAGCCACTTCATGTCTACATGCATGTTCTTTAGCAACTGCTGTACATCATTTCAGTGGAACATGCTTATTCAATGGCATGGCTACTTGTAGTCTCCATCATAAGAGCGGGTGACAACGCAGAGGAGACATTGGGGGTGCTGTCACCCTATATTCATAGCAGATGTTATTTTAATGAAAACTGAAAATTTTAAATGATTGAAAGTAACTTTTGAACCTACAATAATGTGGGATAGATTATATGAAATTTTAGTTATTAGGATTATGTAGTAAATTCAGTAAATACAGTAGAGTATAGTAGAGTAAAGTAGAGAATAGTATATAGTAAATTCACTTTGTTTATCACAGTTTGAGTTATGTGTATTCGCCTGCATATCAGAAAACGCCTATTATGAGAGCTTCTAAAAATTCTGACTTCCTGACTGTGCCTCACTTTAGTATTTCTACGTCAAAACCCCGGAATAAGCATACAGCACAAGTGTCCGAAAAGTGTCATTATTCCTTATGTTTATACTTGTTCCATGTTAGTGAATGAGGCCCCATTCACATTAGGAACTGTTGGAATTGCGGGCAGAATCTTTGCTATTCTGCCCGAAATTGGAAATCGCTGCAAAACAAGCAACTAACATTTGGGTGTTATTGAAGCCAGAGTATCAACATGACAGCAAGACAACCAACTAGCATTTTTAAGAAAAAAAGTCAGAATCGTCTGTTTCTTTCATGATAATTTTCCTTTAAGCACTTCTATGCAGAAAACTTTCTTGCATCACCAATTCACATTCTGTCATTTCTAAATACGTCTCTTTGTAATATAAATTGTATAATATGACATAGATTATCCGTGCAAAAATCGCATCAAAAAATACCAGGTTGGCAAATAAAGTCCATGAACTGTCTAAGTGAACAAAAAAATATATATAAATAGTTCATAAATGGAGAGCAAAGGAAAAGAAAAAATCCTTCCCGATCTTCAATAAGTGCTTTCACCACACCACAGTGACTGCGTGCTTCCACCACCCATCAGAAATGCAAACTCACCGCAACAAATGGCCTGACACTTTTGTGTTTAGGCACACAGGCTTGTTAACTGACCCCCTCAGTTTAGTTGATAGAACTCCTTCTTTTCATATAGAGTGGAGCATTCAGTTAAACAGATGGAGATCCGAAGCAAAAAGAAAACTCCAAGATAACAGCCATATGCAAATAAGAAAAAGAGAGCACAATAGTGTGATACTGTAACACAACTTTTAATAACACACTACAAATCTCCCAAAGAATGCACTCACAAAGGTAACTCTTGTTACAATGATAAAGTGAGGGTGCTCTTGCGCCTATCTAGTAAAGCTTAAGATGTGAAGTAAAATAATAGTAATGAACTAAAAGTGATGATGCTGCTCAATCTAATAATGTATAAATATCAAATAGAAATACAATAAAATAGTGAAAGGTAAAGTGACGAGCGCAATGAATATGACTAAGTAATCAAAGTGTTAATCAGTGAACATTGATAATAAACTAAAATTGAAACAAAGTGCTAAAAAACATTAAAAACATCAATAATGAATAAAAACGTTCAGCCAGCAAGTGGCCAGTGAAAAAAAAAAAAAAAAAAAAAAAAAGTGTGCACAAAAATAGCTGCAAAAGTCAGCAGGCAAACATAAATATGAAGCCTAAATCAGTCCTGGAATAATAGGCTAACAATACAGCCTTTATACGTGCATAAAAGTGTAGGAAGTTCCATAAAGACAAAAATAAATATAAACTTCTCCAATAGTGATAAACAAATGTTTAAAATCTTCTCATGTGGATCTTCAAATAATGTGGGCTCACAATGCGCTTACCTTCCCAAGGTAGTAATCAAGCCTTGATTAAATGGATATCCACAAGGGGTGTTGTTGAATCTGCAACTAGCTGTGGATGTTCAGGGCGTCCTGTATAATCCAATGTTTGTAGGCTCCAGATTTCTATTTGGCAGCGGTGGTGCTCAGCATGGGGAAATAAAAAAGGTAGCTTCCCATAGTGTAGTAAACCAAGGCTAATTTATTGGTAAAAACGCTAACAAGTGCATTTTAAAAGATCAAAAGAAAACGAAACTAAGAAACAGCTGATGACAGCTTACTGATGTATTGCTTCAAAAATCAGTCCGTCCCTTACATGTTACACCACGTCACGTGGCTTCATCAGAGGTGTCATCAGCTGTTTCTTAGTTTCGTTTTCTTTTGATCTTTTAAAATGCACTTGTTAGCGTTTTTACCAATAAATTAGCCTTGGTTTACTACACTATGGGAAGCTACCTTTTTTATTTCCCCATGCTGAGCACCACCGCTGCCAAATAGAAATCTGGAGCCTACAAACATTGGATTATACAGGACGCCCTGAACATCCACAGCTAGTTGCAGATTCAACAACACCCCTTGTGGATATCCATTTAATCAAGGCTTGATTACTACCTTGGGAAGGTAAGCGCATTGTGAGCCCACATTATTTGAAGATCCACATGAGAAGATTTTAAACATTTGTTTATCACTATTGGAGAAGTTTATATTTATTTTTGTCTTTATGGAACTTCCTACACTTTTATGCACGTATAAAGGCTGTATTGTTAGCCTATTATTCCAGGACTGATTTAGGCTTCATATTTATGTTTGCCTGCTGACTTTTGCAGCTATTTTTGTGCACACTTTTTTTTTTTTTTTTTTTTTTTTTTCACTGGCCACTTGCTGGCTGAACGTTTTTATTCATTATTGATGTTTTTAATGTTTTTTAGCACTTTGTTTCAATTTTAGTTTATTATCAATGTTCACTGATTAACACTTTGATTACTTAGTCATATTCATTGCGCTCGTCACTTTACCTTTCACTATTTTATTGTATTTCTATTTGATATTTATACATTATTAGATTGAGCAGCATCATCACTTTTAGTTCATTACTATTATTTTACTTCACATCTTAAGCTTTACTAGATAGGCGCAAGAGCACCCTCACTTTATCATTGTAACAAGAGTTACCTTTGTGAGTGCATTCTTTGGGAGATTTGTAGTGTGTTATTAAAAGTTGTGTTACAGTATGATTAACTGATTACACTGATTAACACTTTGATTACTTAGTCATATTCATTGCGCTCGTCACTTTACCTTTCACCTTTAACTCTTGTTACAAGCAGTGTATAAATCCAAAAACTGACACGGTGTAAAACAAAAAATAAAGATATCCTCCAGGTGAACTAGTGGTCACAGCGGACCAACGAATAGCCCAAGTGTTACTCACAGCCCTTGTGCAGGTGTACTGGAGCCGCTGCTTAGGTAATTGAGCTGGTGGCAGATTAGACCATTCCACGTTCAAGCTTAGAAAGTTAAGGTGTGCGGTTGTGAACCCCATGAAGAAATCATTTCGATGAAACATGTCGGGGAGTGATTACTGAAGTCACAACCGCACACCTTAACTTTCTAAGCTTGAACGTGGAATGGTCTAATCTGCCACCAGCTCAATTACCTAAGCAGCGGCTCCAGTACACCTGCACAAGGGCTGTGAGTAACACTTGGGCTATTCGTTGGTCCGCTGTGACCACTAGTTCACCTGGAGGATATCTTTATTTTTTGTTTTACACCGTGTCAGTTTTTGGATTTATACACTGCTTGTAACAAGAGTTACCTTTGTGAGTGCATTCTTTGGGAGATTTGTAGTGTGTTATTAAAAGTTGTGTTACAGTATCACACTATTGTGCTCTCTTTTTCTTATTTGCATATGGCTGTTATCTTGGAGTTTTCTTTTTGCTTCGGATCTCCATCTGTTTAACTGAATGCTCCACTCTATATGAAAAGAAGGAGTTCTATCAACTAAACTGAGGGGGTCAGTTAACAAGCCTGTGTGCCTAAACACGAAAGTGTCAGGCCATTTGTTGCGGTGAGTTTGCATTTCTGATGGGTGGTGGAAGCACGCAGTCACTGTGGTGTGGTGAAAGCACTTATTGAAGATCGGGAAGGATTTTTTCTTTTCCTTTGCTCTCCATTTATGAACTATTTATATATATTTTTTTGTTCACTTAGACAGTTCATGGACTTTATTTGCCAACCTGGTATTTTTTGATGCGATTTTTGCACGGATTTTTGGACACTTATATATTGACTCACTTAGAGGGTGGATTATTTATTTATTTTTCACTATGTCACTGTACCAATATTATATTTGTTGATTTACATTTTCACCTATTTTTTTGAGCGCTGTTTAATATCACATTTGGCACCTTATTTATAATAGGTATCACTGTATTTGCATATTAACTATTTTGGATTCTATAATTTTTAAAGCAGCAGCTCTTGCATATTTATTAATTTATTAATTTATTTTATAAATATCACTAGTGTTCACATTTATTCTCCAGCTACGCGCAGTGAGGGTGGCTCACATTAGACGGCCCTTATCTCCACCCCTTTTTTCTACATGACATAGATTATACTAAAAAATCTAGTTATTGTAATGGGATTGCCCCATAAATTGTCATACTCTATTAAGCCTGCCTTCTTCCTACTGATTAAACAATGCATTTAAATATAAACTTTGTATCCATATTAAATATTGACATTAATATAAAACATTTCCACATGGTCATTTTCATTTTAACGGCTTGTATAAAACTAATGAAGCCTTTGATAGTTACAGTCAGCAAATAACTCTTGTGGTTGATAAACTTTATGTCTCTTCAGAAAATTAATTGAATGCACATGAAATAAAATAATCACATTATTTTAATGTAGCATGGGATCAGAAATCCCATCACAACTAGAAAGTTGTAAAAATAGTTACTTGGTTATTTCATGTTATATGTCATACGTGAATTAATGAGCTAGGGAATTAATTATATCTTGTTTTTTCTATAAAAAAATAAATAAATGAATTACATTTATAGGTTTTGTCTTAAAGGAACTTGCGTGATTACCCACTTTCCCTTAAGAGCAATGGGCCAGATTCACAAAAGAGATACGACGGCGTATCTCCTGATACGCCGTCGTATCTCTGTGACCCGTCCGTCCTAACTATGCGGCTGATTCATAGAATCAGTTACGCATAGATAGCCCTAAGATCCGACAGGTGTAATTGACTTACACCGTCGGATCTTAGGATACAAGGCCGGCCGCTAGGTGGCGATTCCATTGCGGTCGGCGTAGAATATGCAAATGACTAGTTACGGCGATCCACGAAGATACGCGCGTTTGTCGCAATCTCTTACATCGTCGCTAGTCGGTTTTTCCCATCGCAAACTTCGGCCTGCTTTTTCATGGCTTATCTTTAGAACAGCCATGTTAAAGTATGGGCGTCGTTCCCGCGTCGAATTTCAATTTTTTTTGGCGTAAGATGTCCGGGAATACAAAACGACGTAACGCACGTCCCCGTTCAAAAAAACGTCGGGGCGCCGTAATTTCGCGCAAAGCACGTCGGGAAATTTCCTAACGGAGCATGCGCAGAACGTTTGGCGCGGGAACGCGCCTAATTTAAATGGTGCCCGCCCCATTTGAATTAGGCGGGCTTGCGCCGAGCGGATTTACGTTACACCGCCGCAAGTTTACAGGTAAGAGCTTTGTGAACCAGGCACTTACGCTGTAAACCTGCGGCGGTGTAACGTAAATGGGATACGTTACGCCGCCGCAACGTAATGTAAATGTACCTGAATCTGGCCCAATGTTTCATTTTTAAATCTTTCGCATACATGTTAAAATTTGCATTTTTTAGCTTCAAAATGACATAAAACCACCAACGAGGTGTTTTTCTGGCAGGACTACAAGGTGAAAAGCAAAGAAAAAAAAGCCTAAAAAAGAAAACAAGGGCATCCACTACATATAAAGAATGGTAAGCGCAACTATATTATATTTCAGTTTTGAGGATAAAATATACTTCAACCTAATGTTTCCTACACAGAACTGACTTTCTACCAAATTCACCAACAATCCAAATAAAGGACATAACAGGCACCTATGTAGCTAAGAGCAATTTCAGAATGACTACAAGGAACAGAAAAAGGCAAAATATATGTAAAATGTGTAACTTCCAGTAGTTGGTAGGTGTGAGTTATGCTTGTACTGAACTTTACAACAGCATGGGAAAAAGCAACACAAATATAAGCAATACATGGGAATCTATACTGGAAATCAATGGAGCAATAACATTCATATACCTTTATAAAGCATTATTGATTTTTTGGGGTTAAATGTCAAAAGTATTGTTAATGCTGTACAATGGCCTATGTATTTTAACTATTGAGAGTTCTGGTTCACACACACACATACAGTACATATATATATATATATATATATATATATATATATATATATATATATATATATATATATATATATATACACACACACACATCCTCACTTACATTGTCTTTTATATGGCAGATGACTTTAGCATAGCATTTGTTGCTGTCTCTCTCTGGAACTGTCCATTCCAAGGGCCAGAAATAACTGTGATAGATCTGCAAGAGGAAATAATACAGGCTTACAAGATTAAAACTACACACAAAGTAAAAAAGAAAATGTAGATCATGTATTCATTTCAGAAATATATGTTTATGTATCTCTGTGCCATGCAAAGCAGAGATGGGCCATGAACTCACAAGCGTAGGAACTGAACAATTGAAGCTGCACATAAAAAAAGGCACGCAGAGGGAAAGGGACTCACCAGTATTGTTTGTGGTCTCCCACCAACTGATGTTCCCCTGATTACTGACCTACCATGCTCTAACCTGCACTGTGTCTTTGTATGGAGGCAGCCATCTTGGTAGAGGCAGGGCTTCACTTTGTTGTGTCAGAGCCTCCAGCAAGGAGAACACAGCAACTCAGTATCAATATCACCAAATCTCACTTCAAATCTAGTGAGACTAGCAATCAGAGGCAGCAGTTCCTTAGATCTCATCTATGTAAAGCTATGAGGCTGTAAGCACAGTAGTGCATAGCCACCCTCTTATACCAGGAATTGCAAGAGAAAATGTTTTGGGGTCCAGCTTAGGCACAATTAACATGTATGGATGTCTCTTATAATATAGCAAATCTTTACTTTTTGAGTTCAGCTTCACTTTAAGTAAAAGATATATTTTTGCAGTCATTGATTACTGTCCTTAAATGGTTACATGTTTACATATTTTTTATGTTTTTATTTTAAAATGTAGTTTTGTATCTGGTCTTTAACTGTCTATATATAATCTGTTTTATAAATAAACATTTTCATAAATTACATTTGCATAAATGGCAAGAATTCCCAAAAAAGTACCATGGATTAGCTAAAGGTACAGCATCATAGAGCAGCTTGCTTTGCAGCTCCTTTTGTCAGATTTGCATCTCCTACTGAGCCAAATGAGAAAAATGAGTTTCTGCTGTGATAGCACATCAGTTTTGTAAACAACTAGATTATTTTACAGTTGAGGGTGATACTTCTATAGGAAACTAGAGCTTTATCTACTGGGATAGAAGACTGCATAATGTTATTTATGCAATATTTAAGTGAACAAACAAGAATAAGGAATACATTTTGAGAAAAATTCATAAATTAAAAAAACACTATACACTGCCTTTAAAAAGCTATACAGTGACAGAAAGTGAATGGTACCATCACACCTGTGTTTGGTTGGCTGTGTCTTACCTCTATATTATCCTCCCCATACTTGGCAATAGCATTTTCTTCAGATAGCCCACATGCTCCATATTCCAGTGGTGTAAATACAGTAGTTGGGACAGTCACATAGTCACACTATTTAAGAGATTGTAAATAAGCACAGTTAAACTCAGCTCTGTTATTAGTTATTGACATTGTATTGCAATGTATTTTTGTAATTATTCTACTTATGTGTATTAAATATATATATTTTTTATACTTTTTGAATATATTTTTTGTTGCCCACACAATCCCAACCTCAGAGGTTTCTCTTTTCAAATTAGTTATTGACATTTCTCTAGAATGGTGTTGCTCAACCTTTAAAATTCTGCACAATCTTGAGGCACCTCATTCTAAAATGTAAAAAAACGAAACTAATAGTTTGACATGGCACAGCAAAATGCACATGTGTAGGACACCCAGCATTAGAGGTGATTTATTAATCCCCCAAAAATACAGTTTCACGCACGGGTACTGACTAGTATTGCAATGTTTCTCTCCTACCTTCGTTTATCTCTCTCATTTAGCTAATGTTACCCCAGTGGTGATGGAGAGGGCCAGGGGAGGGGAATACAAGGATGCTGTGCAGGAGCCCGACATTCTCTATATCAACCGATGACATCATTGTTTGTTGGGAGGGCAGGTTGTAAGGGTGCATAATGAAAACCTGTGGCTTTTTGTAACTAAAAGGCAGGTTTGAGCCACCCTCTGACTCGTATAAAAATGTTGGCACATTTTTAGGCATATTACTAAGGCACCCCTGAGGAAAACTAAAGGCACCCTGCTCTAGAAGGCCATGATCTTCACAACTGCTTAGGTATTTGTAATATCTCAATTAACAAAAATCATTGTTTGTGCCAGAATCCTGGTCTGTATACTTCCCATGAGGACTGAACTTCCCTGTACCATGGACACATAATACAAATTTATATTTTGGATAACTGACCTTTACAGTGGATCCACCATAGAGTCTCTGAGCCAGAAGGCGACCTGCTTGGATAGCCACTGGGGTAAGCTCTATTTTGTTTTCTAGTATATCGCCAATAGCATAGATATACGGTACAGTTGTCTGCTCCTCATCATTGACTGGAATTTTTCCTGTCCTGTAGGAGATTAATTGGAAAATGTTATGAAAATTATAAATAACACCTCTATAGCAAATCATTACACAAATTTCCGAATAGTCACATGGAGACAATCTTTCCCAGAATTGATTATTCTGTTTTAAACAGACTTCTTTAGGGTTTGATCCATACTTTTCAAGGTGACTGAACATATCCCCCACTCCACATCATGCTGTAATCAGAACAACATTTGTCATGTTGTCATGTAGCAATGTCACTCAATCCCATGTGACTTGCATATAACCCCAGGATACCATTTAGCAGCTTAGTGGCATTTATTTTATTATTAGCTACACAAGTACTTTTGCTAGTTTTTGGCATACTTTTGATTGATCTTTACTCCAGGTATATCCAATCCGATTTTTCTTGTGCACGCATCTCTTCCAATTGCAAGTAACACCTGACAAGTATATATAATATCTCATTATTATTGTTGACAAAGAGCAGACATTTATTTACAGATACATAACATGAAATATTAAATGAAAGCCTTACATAACAGAAAGATATAGATTATACCGCCAAAATAAATAGGGAATACTCACTAATTCCAGAATAAGAATATCATTATTAGAAAGCTCAGACAATTTCTGTACAATTTCTGTAGTAACCAATCAGATCCAAGCTACACTATTAGTTGGGATTGACTGGCTTCTGAGGAAAGTAGCCCTATTCTTTTTTCCTTTTTAAGGAACATTTGCCATATTAAAAACATTTACTACCTGTTGGACTTTTTTCTATAACAAATATCTAATAAACTATATATCTGTAATAGAGCTCCCTGTTTGTGCACACATACAGGGGCTGATAGCGACATATAACAGCATATTCATTAGCTCAGAAACATGTGTGCTTGAAATACTTAACAAGGTTAAAGGAAAGTTCCAATCTATAATGGCTCATTCCCATCAGCAGCTGCATTATACCCCATAAAAAGATTAAAGAGAAACTAGTTGCATTAATGCGTCACACTGTTTCATTTTTCTTTTTTCCCCAACTTTATTATGTTACATGACACTTCATTCATCTTTATTCACAGCTGTGGGTCACTGCACACTATTACAGCTCAGGAGTGTCAACTGAATTAATGGGACATAAGGCAATTTGCCCTGTCTAAGCTTTGGTATTGTTTATCATGTTGTAATAGATATAATGCCAACTAATTGAAGTTATAAGATATCCATTGAATTCCACACCAGGAAGCCACTTCCTATTGTTATCTGCGGTATAAAATCTCACGCTGTGTTATCGTCAGCCAATCTACTCAGCAAAAAAGCACTGGTTTTCTAAAGCTATAAGTCACTTACATTGATTAACTGAATTTCATAGAACACAACACACACACAATAAATATATAATCAAATCTAATATTTCAAAAAAATCAATATAAAGAAACATTATCCAAATAAGATAAAGTGCATATTCAATAATTGTGCACAATTGACACACAATATTATACCAAATAAGTCCAAAAAGTGCATTTAAAGATGAATGATAAATATACAGTAATTGATTCATCAGTGGGAACCAGGGGTCAAGTCCTGGGAAAAAAAGTGTGGGAACTCCCACCCAAGATCCACTTCCCCACCAAAAAAAAAAAAAAAGATACGCTCATATGCATAACTACTAAACCGCATGTTTGTCATTGTTCCCAGGAGACATTGCGGAGGTCTGCCGCGAGTTATCGCGGGATTTAGAAAGAACTTTAAGCAAGTTCTTTCTAAATCCCGCGATATCTCGCGGCAGACCTGGGAACAATGACAAAAGCTCCCAGGAGACATTGCGGCATCGAGGAAGTGACGGAATACCCGCACACTACCCGATGAATCCATATACAGGAAGCAGCCAGTAACATAAAGGATTACTAAGGTTCGCCTGCCCCTGACAGTGACTCGAGCTGGGCATCGCCGCTTAGTGAAGGATTGGCTCGGGCGGTTTGGCTGCTCTCGGCTGCTCTAGTCCTGCAAAGGGAACTGCGTTCCTGCTGTGAAAAAAGTGCAGGAACTCCGTTCCCACGCGTTCCCGCAGGACTTGAGCCCTGGTGGGAACCCATAACAACCATAAAGATATGCTAAAATTTATATGGAAGATTAATTGCTGGTCTGTGAGAGATCAAGGATCTCAAGCTTGCAGAACAATAAATATTTGGCTTGTTCTTGGAAAGTAGGGGATGGTCTAATTTATGAATTTTTTAATGTATGAGATTCAAGACAGAAGAGGTCTACCCAGCATTGGAACACAAAGTATATGAGTAAGTCTCTATCAGCAAGGCATTATCAGTCTTTTTAGGGACAAGTCTATCCAAAAGCAGTATCTAAGTTATAGGTGAAATCTGGTAATTGGATGCCTCATTTACAGATGGTAAGGATGCATTTTATAACCTCTTTTTTTAACCCCTTACACCCCGAATTGCAATGCATGTGTTACCGGGCACCCCCATTCAGCTAAAGCAGGCAGGCATTAGCCCCTGGTTTTTCTAATTGTCAAGAGTAAGATTTCCCTGCCATAATTCCCAACTACACACGGAGGTGTGCAAAACTACAAATTCGAGCAGAGAAATACAGTCTTTGAAAGATCAAAAAAAGTATCAGATGGTTTAGCTCTCCAGCACCAGTGTCAAAAAAGAATCAGTTTTGGTTGGACTGACAATTTAACTATTTTATGATGAGACTGCATAAATAGTATCTTGGCCTAGACACTTAATCTGAATTAGCATGTCATGCAAAAAGGCCACTGTAATGATATATTTCACATTCTCTGTAAGAAAAAATACTGATATATGTACCTGTCATCATTACAAAGATTTCTGGTTAGTATTGAAGGGATGTCATTATTCAGTAATTGGGAACGATAATTATGGCGGGTTTAGTACTCACTGTATTGTATTCTTCAACAATCTCTTTACCGTCAGCTGACTGAGATGTCACTTTTAGCCTCCCAGGTGCTCCTTGTTCTATCTGCTCTATCTGCCAGAAGAAGATAACGAGATATCATATGCAAGCATAATGACATACAAAGTAATCCCACACATATGAATGAATCGCTGAACAAGTTATATTTTTAAATGAACAGGATTCTGTTTACTATCGTACAGACAGTATTTTTGATGGCATCATTAAGTAATTATCTCCACTTAGGAAGAACTCCTTCTTTCTATAATTAATTGTTAAAGGCACAGAAATACTCAATTTAGTTAAAACAAATGGTGAAAAATAAGAATATAATGCATTATATTTTACCATGTGAACATTAAAATTTGCATAATAAAACATCTAATTGGGTGAAAAAAAAGATATACAGAGACAAAGAGGGAAAGAGAAAAAGAGAACAAAAACAAAAAAAATCTAAAACAAAAAACACAGGGCTGGGCATTTCAAACAAAACATATAAATTGTAAACAGAGATTGATTACCTAGAATGAAATTCATATATCTAATATTCAGTAAATTCAGAGACATATACCAGTGATTATATCCAAATATTGACTTTTGCTGTAAATGTGTAGCATGGCCTTGAATCCTCTACCTTTTAAGTTTCCTTATTAGTCAATCAGGCATTATTAAATGACCAATAGGAAGGTTTGGACTGTGGAAGAAGGCACGGTACAGTCACATAATTTAGCTGTGTATAGCTCTGAAACTACATATTCTGACATGAGGTTTTCTCCAAGGGTGCCCACTGATTATGCCACTTTTATTATAGGCTCAGATTAAATTGCCCAGGTTTGTGAAATGATAAGTTTAAAGGCCTGAGTTGAAGGACTTAAGGCTTGTGTCTATGCCATCAGTTTGAGATGCTCTGAGATCATTTGGAATTCCTGATCATTTGGTGATCAACAATTGACCTCCTTCTAACCAGCATTCCCATATACGTGTTTGGAAATGCAAAACCAATTTAACATAAATAAAAGCCCATCAGCACCTTAAAAGTATAATTACAGTTTTGACAGTTCATACACAAAAAGATACGATATCTTTACAGCTGTTGTACAAAGTTAAGAATTTGGAAGGTACCTTTGTAGGCACATGTTCTTTAATGAACTTGACTCCATGCTCTTCCATGTGTTCGCCAATTTTATTAGCCATTTCCTGGTCAAAACCTCTTAACAGAATGGAGCGCACCATTACAGTGACATCCAGACCAAGTCCTGCTAGAAACCCAGCACATTCTAATGCCACATAGGAGGCACCAACCACCAGAGTCTTTCCTGGGCAGTATGGCAAAGAAAAGAGGTCATCGCTGAAATTAAACAGAAACAGAAAAGATTATTGTTGTATAATGTAAAAGAAAAAAATGCAAAACTAAATGTTCACCTGAGAAGATTTTGCAATCCCATTAAAACTTAGGGTTAATATCAACAATGTAATTTTCCCATGTAAAATGGAGTAGAAAAGGAGTATGCCGCTTACAGACGGTCGTTTTTTGTGATGAAAAAAAAACGATGTTTTAAATCATGAAATAAAACGACGTTTTTGAAACATCATTTTCAAAAACGACATTGCCTACACACCATCGTTTTTTCACAATGCTCTAGCAAAGCGAGGTTACGTTTCACCACTTTTTTCCATTGAAACTAGCTTCTGGGCATGCGCGGGTTTAAAAACGTCGTTTTAAACGTCGTTTCTTGGTACACACGGTCTGTGAAACAAAAAACGACGTTTTGAAAAACGACACAAAAAATTCGAGCATGTTCGAATTTTTTTTTGTAGTTTTTCAGAAGACATAAAACGACGTTTTCCCCCACACACGATCATTTTAAATGACGTTTTCAAAAACGTCGTTTTTTTTCATCACAAAAAACGACCGTCTGTATGCGGCATTAGAACCTCTTTAAAGTTTGAATGGCTGTCTGTCGCCCCTGCTGGAATGACTTGCCCTGTTTGTTTTAGTGATCATTGTTATTGAGAGTGAGACAGGAAGTAAAGAGAAAACCAAAATGTTATGCCACGTACACATGACCGTTATTCATGTCATGGGAAAAAAACAACGTTTTTCTCGACGTGATTCCTCTCAAGCCTGCCTTGCATACACACGATCGTGATAAAAAATGCTCGAGCAAAGCGCGATGACGTACAACACGTACGACGGCACTATAAAGGGGAAGTTCCATTCGAATGGCACCACCCTTTGGGCTGATTATGCAAATTTACCTTCTCA
This sequence comes from Rana temporaria, assembly GCF_905171775.1. Taxonomy (NCBI): domain Eukaryota; kingdom Metazoa; phylum Chordata; class Amphibia; order Anura; family Ranidae; genus Rana; species Rana temporaria. The sequence continues at coordinate 218,432,299 of NC_053491.1, read as the reverse complement.
TAACTTGCTTCTGAGCATGTGCGTTTTTTTCCCCGTCGTTAAAGCCCACACACGACCGTTTTTCATGATGAGAAAAACGACAACGTGAAAAACGACGAGAAAAAATAGAGCAGGTTCTAAATTTTTAATGGCCATTTTTCTCATCATGAAAAAAGCTCTGGAGCCTACACACGACCGCTTTTCACGACCCATTTAAAAAATTAAATTTTTCTCGTCATGAAAAACGTTCGTGTGTACGCGGCATTACAGTTGTCACCAGAACAAGAAATCAGGGCAAATGTTGTTCCAGTAAAAACTGCTTAAGAGGTGAATTCCCTTCACTTTGGAGAGATTTCTATTGCGTCTCCAGCACAGAGAGTGAAATAAATCTCTTCAGCAAGACACAGACAGCAAAAAATATACTGTCAGGGTTTTTAACCTTTTCTGATTCCATCTGAAATAAAATAAAATAAACATTTGGCTACACATATACTGCTTTATGACCATATTTAAGGTCCTATTGTATACACAAGTTATATATTATTATTTATGTATGGACAACCATACAAATACCATAAGAATGCCACAAGATCTTCCCTTCCCCCATTAGGGTGACCACATTTCCAAACTACCATTCAGGGACACCCTCCCTTCCCAAAAATCAGCTTGTGCTATAACGAATCACAGCACAGTGATTGGACACAAGAGGCAGGATTTATGATTTCTCCAATCACACACAGGGGGCGGGATTGTGCTCCTCCAGGCATTCCCGGCCAGGGCAAGTACTGTCAGTGAGTAAAGTGGTGATGTGGCAGCCTTTTTTGGGGGCATCAGATTGGCCTGGGGGGTGTCTGTGTCAGTTTCATTCCGGGACACTGTATTGTCCTGGAAAGAATGTGCCCGAGACAGACCTGCAAAATGCGGGACTGTCCTGGACAATCCAGAACATGTGGTCACCCTAACCCCCCCATATTTTATATATCAAGTATTGCTCAGTACACGTTGGATCACAATTTTTTTTACAAAACAAACAATAATGATCTACGTTGGTACCTGGTAATACAGTATTCTTTGTCTCCAGGTATTCCAGGGTAGCGTGGCCTTTCTCCTGTAGCTATGAGAAATGTCTTTGCAGTATAAGATTTCACGCTTCCTTTTGGATTTGTTGACTGCAGAACAAAATTTACATTTTAAGGAAAACGCAAAATACATATTAAAAAGAGACCTGTCATCACATAAACATGAATGCTGCCATTGCTTAAAGCGGGGGTTCACCCTTAGAGGGCACTTTTTCCCCTTAGCTTCCTGCTCGTTTTCTCTAGGGGAATCGGCAATTTGTTTTAAAATATGTGCAGTACTTACCCGTTTACGAGATGCATCCTCTCCGTCGCTTCCGGGTATGGGCTGCGGGAATGGGCGTTCCTTCTTGATTGACAGTCTTCCGAGAGGCTTCCGACGGTCGCATCCATCGCGTCACGATTTTCCGAAAGAAGCCGAACGTCGGTGCGCAGGCGCAGTATACAGCCGCACCGACGTTCGGCTTCTTTCGGCTACGAGTGACGCGATGGATGCGACCGTCGGAAGCCTGTCAATCAAGAAGGAACGCCCGCTCCCGAAGACCCATACCCGGAAGCGACGGAAGAAGATGCAGCTCGAAAACGGGTAAGTACTGCTCATATTTTAATACAAATAGCCGATTCCCCTAGACCGAACGAGCAGGAATCTAAGGGGAGAAAAAAATTTTTTTTAGAAATGGGTGAACTCCCGCTTTAATTTCTTTTCTGCATATGGGTCAGTGAATGAATGTATTAAAGTAGGAGGGTCAGCACGACAGCCAAGCAACAAGCATTTTCATAAAGAGCAGTGTGACAGTGTTAGGCCCTGCTACTACATGAGAAAGGTAAAATAGGGTTCACACTAATGCAGAGTGCGGGGGTCTGGAGTATTGTGTCTAAGCGGAGAAGACCTGCAGGCTGTGGGAGTGGGCAGGTGTGCACACTCTTTATAAGCAAGGGCCAGACCATAGCTCAGGGCTCCTGCCAGCAGGCAGGTATGTGCTACATTCAGGAGAATCCCATTAGGAAAGGTGCTCTACTCAGGAGACAGCACTCCATGTTGAAGGAGAAATTCCTTACCCCACAGGATTGAAAGACTCAGGTTAGCTAAGCGAGTCTGGAGGACTGGGAGAACTAAAGGGGAAAATCTCGATGTACTGTAAAGGACTTTGCTTTTCCTTTAGTTCGCGTAAAAAAAAAACTGAGCCGAATTCCCCAATATCACAGCAGTCAGTAAGGGTGGAATGTATTTTTTTTTCATGACAAGTTTTCTTTAACTACTTGCCGACCAGCCGCCGTCATTATATTGCGGTAGGTCGGCAAGATCCCATGAACCATCATAGCTGTACGTCGGTCCCTTTAAGTGCGAAAGCAGGCTGCCCGCTGCATCACGGGGGTACAGCTGGTCGCGATGACCGCCAGCCGTGAGCGATCGCGGGCACGAGTGGCAGAAAAGGGACGTAAACACACAAATCCCTGTTCTGTTCTGTGAGGTGAAACAGATCGTAAGTTCCTAATAGATCTGTAATTTCCTCTAGGTCAGCCCCCTCCCCCCACAGTTAGAAACACACCTAGGGAACACAATTAGCTCCTTTATCGCTCCCTAGTGTTAAGCTCTTCCCTGCCAGTGACATTTTTACAGTGATCAGTGCATTTTTATAGCACTGATCACTGTATAAATGCCAATGGTCCCAAAAGTGTCCAATGTGTCTGCCCGGTCATTGAGCAGCCAATTCTTCCGTGGCTAAAGTGGTTAAGCTGTGCAAAAAAAACTTGATGGTCAGACATGTAAGCATAATCCAAGCATCTAACAATGTCTTATTACAGTTTCAACCCTAATCAGGAAGCCTTCCGTTACATAAGTATTCCTGTTTACAATGTGAGAATAGGTAGTGGGGAGGCACAGCACTTACACACGGCCGAGGAACTCGACGTGCCAAACACATCGAGTTCCTCGGCCAGTTCAGCCCTGAAGCCGCCAAGGAGCTCGGCGGCCCGAGAGCTCCCATAGAACAACGAGGAAATAGAGAACATGTTCTCTATTTCCTCGTCGAGCTCCTCGTCGGCTTCCTCGGCCGAAAGTGTACACACGACCAGTTTCCTCGGCAGAATTCAGCCAGAAACTCGGTCGGAAGCTGAATTCTGCCGAGGAAACTGGTCGTGTGTACGGGGCCTCACACTATCATGACTTTTCTCTGTAAAGACAATATTCAACAGGCAAGGAAATCTACCATATCCAATTGCTTCTTCTCCTAAAATATGTTGGCTGGGAATGTTGCTCACACACATGAGATCATCTCTTAATCCAGACATGATACTATCATTCCATGTCCATAGGCACCTTTCCAATGCCTAAAAACAGTTTCATGACAGAATAGCACATGTCTTCAACAGAGAAAAGGACAGTATTAATTATTATGTTTAGTAGATTGAGGAACGTTTAGATACGCTGCTTTTTTTTTGCTTCATCACCATTGGGGAGATTTCCTCTGACTTTCTTTCCCATTGACATATTACAATGGCTATAGGCAGGAGAATGTCGTAGTTCAGAATGTATGATTAGACCTTTTCCTGACAAATCTTACGCCTGGCAGTAATCAGAAATGCCTGGTGTTAACTGTTCATCTCTACTTTACCAGCAAAATTAACAGGACATCAAATTAAACAATCCAACACACTCATCTGATGATGATGCCTATGCCTGTTTTCTGTATTAAACCAAAATGACAATCTATGTACCCTACACTGGGTGAATAATTCACAGTAACACTGAAGACAATCATATTGTGTGATAATCTCTACCTTTATATGGCATGACGTAAGTCATCGCCATATGTAGTAATACAGCCTAATCTATCTATAAAAAGCAAGTCAAATTCAATACCTTAATTTTGTGTGCTTCCACAAACTCTCCAAAACCATTTTCATATTGCACGTTGTTTTGTATGAGTGACACCCTGTAGTTCCAGTTCAGAGAGCGAATCTGGGTCTGGATTGACTTTGTCATCATCTCCCAATTGTGTTGCACTGGTAATAGAAAGCAAAATAGACATTTTATATTGTATAAACAGCTAGTTAAATACTCAGAAATCCAAAGTAAATCAAAATGAAACTCTAGAAAGGTGCGGTACATTTTTAGTAAATCGTAATTAGGATTATTACTAGAAAGTTTATCTGTGATTATTTTTTTTTTTTATTTGAATCCAATTTAATTGCTTGCTGTGCCATAATTTTTAAAGATATAGGATTGTAAATGTTTCCACTATTGGTGCTCTCTATGTCAGACAGTGCAATCAGCAGTTTTGCTAAATCGCTGCTGACTAATGACTGCACAATGAATAACAGGATGCAATTCTATTGCTTTTAGTGAGTCAATGTGATTCTTAGCTGACTTATAGACCAGATACAAAACAGCAACTGCTAAGAGGGACAGCATGCAAATATGGCTTTAAAGGCAAACAGTTATCAGTGGGACAGGAAGGCAGAAAGTAATAATAACCTCTTTTTTCCCCCCACTGTAGAAAGTTCCCATCACTTCCAGTGGCAGCCGTTCCATTAGGGGCACATGGGGCGCGGCCCCCTAATCCATGTGTCCCCTGCCCCTAATCTACATGCAGGGTGCTGGACGCATGTATTTCAATGTTGTTGTTTTTTAAGCACATGACTAGAGCCCGAGGCTCTAATTGGCTTCAAAAAACGGTGGGCTCAGGTTGCACCCTGTTGTGTGATAATAGCAAATTAATATTCGCTATTGTCTTCCTAATTCTTCTCTTGGCCAATCAGGAAGTGGGTCCTTAGACCCAAATGGCCAGGGAGTCTTAGAAACTCCCTGCCAGTCAGGTCTTAGGACCCACTTCCTGTTCGGCCAGGGGGAGAAGCAATGCCTGTAACAGTAGGGGCTGCCTGGGAAAGAGTAGACGGAGCAGACAAACAGGAGCCGGTGTGGAGAGCAGGAAGCCAGTGTAGATGAGTGGGAGCCGATGTGGAGATCAGGGAGCCGGTGCAGAGAGCGGGGAGCAGTGTGAGTATCTACCAAGGCCGGACTGTGCACCTGGGGGAGGGGTGGTGGTGGCAGTATGTTCGGGGGGGGGGGGGGCACCCTCAAAATATTGAGCACCAGCCGCCACTGATTACTTCCTAAGCTAACAGGTAGCAAAGGGAAATCTTTCCAATAGACCTGGAAGCGGTTCAACCCTTCTCCAAAAGTTGGAGTTTAAAGTAATCATTAATTTTATTATGTTTAACTCAATACATTTTGCTGAAAAATGTTTTACATTTTTAAAAAGGTAACTTTAATGCCTTGTACACACGATAGGAATTTCTGATGGACTTAAATCTGATGGAATCCATCAGTCTTGCATTCACACTGTCAGACAAAATTCCGACCGTACAAAACGCGGTGACGTAAAACACTACGACGAGCCGAGAAAAATTAAGTTCAATGCTTCCGAGTCATGCGCCGACTTGATTCTGAGCATGCGTAGAAATTTTCTTCGATGGAGTTCCACACAGACGATCGGAATTTCCCATAGGATTTTATTACTCTGATGGAAAAAAATCCTATGGGTCCACACACGATAGGAATTTCTGATGAAAAATTCCATCAGACAGTTTTCATCAGAAATTCCTATGGTGTGTACAAGGCATGAAACATTTTACATAAATATTTGTTATTTATCATTGGCAGCCAGCCAAAGGCTGGCACATTTGAAGCTAAGGCCCCTTTCACATTGACACGTTTTCAGGCAGTTTAGTGCTAAAAATAGCGCTGCTATACCGCCGGAAAAAATTGTGTCCTGCAGTCTTCAGTGTGAAAGCCCAAAGGCTTTCACACTGAAGCGGTGCACTAGCAGGATCGCTCCAAAAGTCCTGCTAGCCGCATCTTTGGAGCGGTATGGGAGCAGGGTGTTTACCGCTCCTATGCCGCTCCTTCCCATTGAAATCAATGGAAAACCATGGTAATACCGCCGGCAATGCGCCTTGGCAGAGGCGCATTGCCGCCGGTATTAACCCTTTTTCGGCCGCTAGCGGGGGTTAAAACCGCAACCACTAGCGGCCGAATATCGCAGTTAATACAAAGGTATAGCGCTGCTAAAAATCTCCCCGATATTCCGTCACTGCACCTCCCCTGCCCCGTGTGAAAGGGGCCTAACTACTAGTTTATGAATACACCTGAACAGCAGAAAATCAAACTACACGCATGACAGGGAGACATTCCCTTTCACTCTTTTGTTCCAGAGATAGAAATATCTTAACTTCACAAAGGCAGAAAAAGCAAGTGGGTTGTGCTGTCCTATCTGATTAGAAAGCTTGCATCCTCTGCAAACTATGGGTCATGGGAAGCTCCCTGTGAATAATACTATAATTGTTTAACATGAATTTAAATTATAACCATTTAAATTGTAACCAACTCAGTAGCACTGATGAAAGTGCAGTGACCCAAAGCAACCGAACATATTTGTATTTATTAAAGGCAAATCAGAAAAAAAAATATTCTTGGCTTATGGGTTACTGCATCTTGTTCCTTATCCTAACAAATTGTGGTTTATAAGCAGTAGACATTTTAAAACAATGAGTATATCATTTTTTTTACATGATTGCCTCTTTACTACAATAGAAAATACATACTTATCATAGATTCACAGTAATGATGTTAACAAATTCAACACTTCTGTGTTTTATTGGCACCAGGAATGACTGGGCATTCAGCTACTGGCATTTAAATGAATCCCTTCCCTCTCATCATGTTGTGCGGCCTCACTATGAGTAAGTGGAGCCAAGAGAATAAGTGCTGTTTAGGAACACTGCTTTATTAATGACATACCATTATCTTCAATTTGCCAGCCATATTTGTTTGAATCTTTCAAAGCCTGTCTCAGTAGGGCTGCTTGATGCATTAGCTTCTTGGGAATGCAGCCCACATTTACGCATGTGCCTCCAAGACCTATAAAAAGAGAAATTACATTACTGCAATGCAAAATGAAGGCAGATGGTTATTTATTAAGAAATAAAAAACATCAGGAGCTTGTGCAAACTTATAACATGGTGCAGTGAGCAAAGGTATAGTGGAATCCTGCATATTTGTAAACTGTTATGTATAATTGTATGATAACAGGTGGACCTGTTTTTATGAACTCTGAAGTGAACCACAAATAGAAATGGGCCTGTGCTATTGTAATGCTAACATCCTAGCTATTAGGAATCGATTTATCAGTGTTTTTACATAGGATTCACACAACTTTCATCCAGGATTTACACATTTTTCTGAATTAGTCAAATGTGTGAACCTTGTGTGAAAACATTTATAATTACTTCCCTAAGTTTCCTCTGAACTCTTAGGCCTCGTACACACGACCGAGTTTCTTGGCAAAAACCAGCAAGAAACTTGCTGGGAGATATTTTTTTGCAGAGGAAACCGGTCGTGTGTACATTTTCGTCAATGAAACTGTCGAGAAACTCGACGAGCCAAAAAAAAAGCATGTTCTCTATTTCCTTGACGGGAATGGAGAAAATTGGCTTGTCGAGTTTCTTGACGGCTTCACAAGGAACTCAACGAGCAAAACGATGTGTTTCGCCCGTTGAGTTTCTCGGTCGTGTGTACGAGGCCTCATTTGTTGTGTAATTTTTATTATAAGTTTTCTAGCTGCCCCTAGTAGATACATTTGGAAAATTATTTGGAACACTACAGATAAACTTAGAAGGCATATTATTAGCATATAGTCCTTTCCATCTTACCCCATTTGGTTCCTACGGGAGATGGGGTAACGTAATCCAGCACCAACACTTTCTTGCCATACTTTGCAGCCTCCTAAGAAACAACAAATGTAAGCTTTTTTAGTGTTCTCCTTCCACTGAATATCTATACAAATATATTTTTGATCTTTTCACCTTAGAAGCTGCTAGACCTCCAGAGCCTCCACCAATAACAATGAGGTCAAAATCATAGGTATCCGCTTTGGGTTTATCTTCCTTATCTTCCAGCAGTTTCTGGAAAAGACCATCCTTAGACAACTGAAATATAAATAATTATAGCTCTAGTTAGTGTAGTTATACTTTGTCAAAAATCTGAAAACATCATTAAAGGAAAGGTATTACTTCCTCTTGACTATGCTTATTAAAACTTATGTATACCAGAATTATTGGTGAAGCATGCACGTGTAAAGCATATGTAAAGCATGCATGGGTGTCCAAATACAGTAGAAAATATAGCATTACCTATATCAACCTTTCTTTGAAATTCAACTTCAGGCAATAAGGTTTTTATATGCGTATCAGACCCTTTCTTAGAGATTGTACAGTCCTGACAGCAAACATAAAGCTTCTCACCAATAAGTGCTCGTGGCAACAGAATGGAATAACAAAGTTGATAACACTTTCACAAATTCTTTATTGAGAAAAATCTTTGTTACATCATTTGATTCACCCACTTGGGGCAGGTTCCCTTTCTCATGCAAACTCTCCATTTTGGAGATCTCACCTCATTTCCAGTCACAGGAAGAACAGGAAGACACAGACAGTAATAATAACTTTCGGTTTCACTCCTTACTGTGTCCCAAAACTTAAAAAAAACAGGGGAGAATTCCTATCATAGTTTAGCTTGGGTTGAATTTTTGAGTTATGATTATTTTTATAAGTATCAATCAAGAGAATCAGTTCATTTTTTGTCATTATTTGACAAGGCAGCTAATGTGCTGTCAGCTATGGCAATCTGTTTACACCTACAGGTATCAGGTAGGTACCAAAAGAGTCCAGTGCTCTTAAGCACCAGACTACTTTGAAGAGCTGTAACCTTTTGCTCTTAAGCTACCCACTAATGATGAAGGTGATTTGAGTAAGTATCACAATGGTAATACTATATGGATACTAGCATGCATGCTTGGTGTGTCATGCTAATAGCATCAAGAAGAGATGTGTAAACTATAAAAAAAAAAAAAAAAAAAACTCACAGTGGCAAACTTGTGTGAAAAACTAAGAATGTAAAGTAGAAAGATTCACTACTTCAACCAGAAATATGTGCAAAGTTATAGTTATTGATGAGTGTTGCTGTGGAAATAGCCCTCTTGTCAATGTTTGCACAGGTGAAATCATCCCGATGGGGCAACAGTCACCAATAAAAACAAATGTTCTAATTCTTCCCCACAATCTTCAGAATAATATACTGTATAGCAGCAGTGTACATATTAATTAACAAATGAGATGCCTGCCTAGTACTTAATAATATGTCACAAAACAGTTAATTATATTAGTCACACTAACGTGATCAGATGGGCTCACAATATATGCAAGGAAGCATGAATTTATTATCTGACTCATTCATATTCCGGTTTTGCTTTTTTTTAAGCTGCCACATGTTGGAAAATCCCAGCACCTTACGCATCACTTTGCGGACTGAAGAAACCTCTCCTGCTTTTTTAGGTGTGTCAGCAGTATGACTGTACGTCTCAGAAATAAGCTTGCATGTTCTTTTATTACAGATATGCTAATCAACTTATCAGTACCATCTTTCTTTAGAGCATTCACGTGATCATCAAATGACGATTGTTATTAAAATGTCTATTTGCAAGTACTGACGTTTGGTATAAACATGTGTTAATGTTATCTATAGAGGTGAGCAACTTGGCTGACTGGTTTGCTTTAATTATAAAATATAGCTATTCTGGGCTTATCTAATTTGCCTTTTGTTAAATGGAACAGTAATATCTGAGAAAAAATTGTTAGCATGCTGTTAATACAGACATACTGTAGCTGTAACAACCATTCTCATATACTATACTGTAATTAGTAGTTCTTCCACTAGTTGGCAGCGTTTAATGCTTGTATAATATATTGTAATATAGTCTACATGGTTTCTGTTGTCTCCAATAAAATAGAAAAACACAACTATGTGTCTAGCACCATTTCACTGGTAAGAGTCATATCTACAACAGCTTTCCATCGAATAGCAGTGTCCTGTATATAGTAGTTTTAAACCATTCTTGGAGGTCATTTAGTTTGCTAAATTGCTGTTTATTATACACAGCGATTTAGTTTGCTAAATCACTGTGTATAATAAACAATTACTCTGGGCTGATTTACTAAAAGTGACAATGGTGGACCATGGCTGTGTAACATGTTTTGGAATGATTTCTTTTAGTCTCCTCCAGAGGTGTATGTGAAAGGGTGATATCACATGAGCACAATTAGAAAACAATGCCATCCTGCCATTTGTGTATGTGTGCTGTGGGGCAGGGAATGGCCTGGCCTACAGCTGGTTGGATTTAAAAAAACACAATTAAATCGGTTGGATAAAGATGACTTCAAAGGACACCCAAGCTCATCTCTGGAATGTACCAATGCCAAAATAAAAAAGAGAAAACTGTATACCTCCCTGACACTAAATTGTCAAGTCACCCTAAGGCCCCGTACACACGTCCGAGAAACTCGACGGGCAAAACACATCGTTTTGCTCGTCGAGTTGCTTGTGAAGCCGCCGAGGATCTCGGCGAGCCAAGTTTCCTCATTGACTAACGAGAAAATAGAGAACATGTTCTCTATTTGGCTCGACTAGTTCCTCGTCGGTTTCCTCGGCCAAAAGTGTACACACGACCGGGTTTCTCGTCAGAATACGGCTCCGATCGAGTTTCTGGCTGAATTCTGCCGAGAAACTCGGTCGTGTGTACGGGGCCTTACAGGTCCAACACACACTGATGATATGGCTCATGTGAGCCCACTCTTTTATGGAAAGGGGTTCAGCTATTTCTTTAAATTATTGACTCTTGTGGCTCAGCTGACCAGGGGCATAGACTATGCACTGCATTACAGGTTGTTCCTTATTTTTGTAAGCGAACCTGTAAACTATTCAGCAAAATGTTTCCAATTCACAAACTTTGCAAATCCCAAGGAATTGCCATAAAGCCATTCGTAATTGGGGGGCCCGAACCACATCCCTAACCCACATATGTCTGTTCTTCGATGTCTGTCCAGCGTAGTCTTCATCAATCAATGTCTGTCAAGCCTTGTACACACACTCGGTTTGCAAGAACCAGCAAGAAAACTGTTGGCAGAGCTTTCTTGCCGAGTATACCGAGTGTGTGTGTGAGGCTTTCAGGTGTCTCGTCAAGAAAACTGCCTAAAATCTTGACGAGAAAAAAAGAGAACCTGCTCTCTATTTTCTCGTCGTGATTCTCGTGATTCCCGAGGCCTCGTACACACGACCGAGGAACTCGTCGTAAATTAAATATTGTTTTCCTCGACGAGTTCCTTGTCAGGCTTGTCGAGAATCTTGACAAGCTTTCTTTGCGTACACACTGTCAAGACAAAATCTCGTCGTTCTCAAACGCGGTGACGTTCAACATGTACAACGGCACTATAAAGGGGAAGTTCGATTCCACTAGCGCCACCCTTGGGGCTGCTTTTACTAATCTCATGTTACTGCGTGTTAAGTAAAAGTTTGGTGAGAGACGATTCAGTCTGTTACAGCATGACGAATGTGCTATCTCCATTACGAACGCTACTTTTACCGAAGGTGCACTCCCGTCTCATAGTTTATTCTGAGCATGCGCGGGTTTCTAAGCAAGCATACACACGAACGTGTTCCTCATCCTAAACCAGCCCGACGAGAAACACAACGAGGAAATTGAGACTCCCAGACGAGGAAAAAGAGAACTTGTTCTCTTTTTTGCTCGTCGAGATCCACAACAGTTTTCTCAACGAAAAACATACACACAACCGTTTTCCTCAGCAAAAAAGCTCTGCCACCAAGTTTCTTGATGGATTCTGTTGAGGAAAACGGTCGTGTGTATGAGGCCTCACTCTCCACCAGCTTTACTCTACCTCAGGTAGGTATGCGTGTAAAATAAAATGGAACCAAAAATAGTGCTCTCTGTATAGAACTGTTAACAAAACCCCTCCAAGAATAAACTCACATCAAACAAGCACCCCAAGTGCTATGTGAATAACATTATAAAGACTAATTTATTAAAAAGCTCCTTAATGGGTAAACACACAATAAAATAACAATGTAAACAGCATTGAAAAGACATAGGTAACAGCGTCCACAGCAAATGTAGCTCACCAACTCCACCTTGGTTCCTATACATCTTACGCTCCCAGTCAGAGCTTCATCAGTAGCTCCACCTGAGAACGTAACACTTATAGGAACTGAAGCAGAGCTGGTGAGCTACATTCACTTTGGATGCTGTTACCTATGTTTTTTTAATGCTGTTTACATACCACTAGGGGTGCTTTTTAATGTGAGTTTACCCATTGAGGAGCTTTTTGATAAACAAGTACTATAGAGAGAACACTATTTCTAATCCTATTTATTGTACATTGCAGTAAAGGTGGTGAAGAGACAGAGAAAAACAGGAGTTCCATTTCTCATGGCCATAGATGTCTAGATTGCCCATGGTAGAGCAATAAGCGCATTGAGACCTTAATTATATTGAGGTCAAATATGAAAGGTGAGCATATTGAATGCACAAGGGGTGCATGCATGTGTCACCTAGAGCAACTGAAGAGATTGTGAATTCAGCACATTGGTGATGGATTTTTATGGACACTTAGGAGGAGATTGTAGATGGGACTATGTTTTTTAGGCTATAATTATTTTATGTTAATTTGTGTGACTGCGCTGCATTTTATGTATTGCATACAACTGAAAGTGTTTTTTTGATATCTTTTTGTGCAAAGTGCAAAAAAATAAAAAAATAGCTGTTCATCTAGCCAGCTGATAACTTCCTGTGGGCTATGCCTCTGGACTGATATCACTGTTCCTAGCTATCTCCGTGAACTGCAAAACACCTTCCCCTGTTATGGAGTGTGATCAAAGAAAACCAATGCAGCTACCACATCAAAGGACCCTAAGCTGCAAAACTATCAATTTTTTGTTCTTGGATTTAGATATGTTTTAAAGGCAATATGATTCACAGAGCAATTTGTTTATCTTTATATATTCACTTTGCTTACAGCCTCATGCATTTATATTGCAAACAAACTTTCCTGTGGATCTTAATGGTACATTATTCCATATATAATGAAGACCTCTGTCCTGTGTCTGTCATGGTAACAAAATCTCCATTGTCCAGTATAAGGCCTCGTACACACGGCCGAGGAACTCGACGTGCCAAACACATCGAGTTCCTCGGCCAGTTCAGCACTGAAGCCGCCGAGGAGCTCGGCGGGACGAGAGCTCCCATAGAACAACGAGGAAATAGAGAACATGTTCTCTATTTCCTCGTCGGCTTCCTCGGCCGAAAGTGTACACACGGCTGGGTTTCTCGGCAGAATTCAGACAGAAACTCGGTCGGAAGCTGAATTCTGCAGAGGAAACTGGTCGTGTGTACGGGGCCTAACACTGGTACATCTCTGTACTATTTTACAGTGCTGGCAATTTCTGATCTATGACATTAAAAATGACTAATAAGTAGATGTTATATGTAAATATTCAGGCTTTACTAGTATGATTTTATTTATCCTATTCAACATCCACAAAGTATGAATGTTTGGTGTACTGTGCTAGAACATAGGTAAACATAAGCTGGCCATACACAAATCATTTCAGCCAGTTCAACAGGTGACAGTCCAAGCTTGACAGAAGTTGATCGCTTGATATTTTAACCACTTCAGTACCGGGCACTTTCATCCCCATCCTGCTCAGGCCAATTTTCAGCTTTCAGTGCTGTTGCACTCCGCTGATCCCTGCTGACGGACCTGTCACAGCCCCGCTCTCCTCTATGGGGAGATCGGATGAAAACAGACCGCCTGTAATTTTTCATCCGATCCAACAGATGGATGGAAAATGGGATCACCATTAGGCCGGGTTCACACTGGTCCAACAAACACCCCGACATTGGGAGCTCATGTTGCATAAGTGTGAAAATCAATGTTTCCCTATGAGAGCCATCCTAACTGGTCCGACTTTGAAAATGCTCCCTGTACTACTTTGGTCCGACTTTGATCCTACTTCAGCCCATTGAATATCATTGAAGTCGGACCAAAGTAGGAGCCTTGTCCTTACCATCCGGCTTTTGACATCCGACATGATGATTACAACAGCAGTAAAAGGATTTTATCTCACACTGGGATTGTTTTGATAGGTCAAAGGACAAGTCAGACTGTCACAAAGTCGCATCAAAGTAGTATCCTGTTCATGAAAGTCGGATGGATGTCGGACCAATGTAGGATCGATGTAGGACTGATGTAGCAGAGCAAAGTAAGATGAAAGTCGTATGACTGTTGTGTCGTATCATTGTGAACCCAGCCTTAGAGTTGCCACCTCATGCCTTTAAACACATGAATTACACAGGTTCTGAGGCTAATTAGGGTGGTAATTAAACTCACTTGGTGCCTTATCTGCATTATATCAGCCTCAGAACCTGTGTAATTCATATGTGTTCGGGTTAAAAGGGATGAGGTGGTAACCCAAGTCACCATCCATCTGGATTTCACGGACAGGATCTAATCTGGATAGCAGCGGGTGTCAGCAGACATGTCACCACTGACATCCGCCGCTCCATATGAGTTAATAAAGGTTCCCATAAGGTCCGCCTGAAAAACTGACAGACGGACCTGATCGGAAAGCCCATGTGAAAGGGGCCTTATGCTGCGTACACACGGTCGGACTTCTGACCTGGCAAAACTCTGTCTGAATTTCCGATGGAAAAATAGAGAACCTGCTCCCTATCTAAAGTTTTTCCGACTGAAAAAGTCAGATGAGGCAGACACACGGTCAGAATATCCGATGGAAAGCTCCCATCTGACTTTTTCCATCGGGACACAGAGCCTTTGTCTTTACATAATGGGTTAAGGGTCACCAGCGGTGATTGGACACTGGCACAACCAATCGAAGACAGTTCCCCTCCATATAATCCCTCCCATCAGGGAAGCACCTCAGTTTTGTAGCAAGCAATAAGGTTCCTATAAGAAGGGGGGGACCTCTATGTCCCGTGGTGTACTCCAAGAAAAGGATTTTACAGGTAAGCTGTTTTTAAAATCCTATTTTCTTTCTTGTACACCATGGGACAAAGAGCCTTTGTCTTTACATAATGTGACATCCCAGAGCAATGCTCCATATGAAGAGTGGGAGACAAAGATCAGGCAGGCAGGCCGCCATGGACCAGAAGCTTTATTCCGAAGGCGGCATTCTCCTGTCCTTTTACGTCCACTCAATAAAATCTGGAAAATGTGTGGACTGAGGACCAAGTTGCAGCTTTGCAGATCTGAGCCAACAAAGTCAACAAAGCCTGGTGGTGCACTGCCTATGAAGCACTTTTTGCCCTGGTAGAGTGCGCCTTAACCGAAAAAGGAGGAGTCTTCTTCTTTAAACCATAGGCTTGAATAATTGTCTGTCGAATCCACCTGGAGATAGTGGATATTGATGCTGCTTGTCCCTTCTTGGGGCCATCTGGCAAAATAAACAAAACATCTGTTTTACGTATCTGAGCGGTTGCCTACAGATACGCCTTTACTGCTCTCACTAGATCCAGAGAGTGCAATAATTTTTTCTCCGCTGTCTGCGCATCTGGAAAAAAAGAAGGCAGAACAATGTCCTGATTTAAATGAAAAGCCGACACCACCTTAGGTAAAAAAGCAGGATGGGGTCGTAGTACAATTTTGTCCCTGTGACGAATTAAATAAGGCTCTTTATGAGAAAGAGCTGCAAATTCAGATACTCTTCTAGCCGAAGAGATAGCAATAAAAAAAGGTCAATTTCCTGCTTAAAAGAATCAGCAGAATCTGGCAATTGGGTTCAAAAGGTTGCTTCTGCAACACTGAAAATACCAAATTCAAATCCCATGGGCACAAGGGAGACTTGATTGGTGGATTGGTCCGCAGTACCCCCTGAATGAAATCCCGAACTAGGGAATGAGATGCTAATGGTCTTTGAAAGAAGACTGATTGTCAGGTCACCTGTGGCCAGGTGACAAGTGCACCCCGTTGGGGTCAGGGATGCACCACTGGGTAGTGAACCCTATAGCCGACTGCTGCAAACAGAGAGGAAGTGTGAACCCAAGATCATGCAGGGCGCGGAGTCTAAGACCCAGCTTTGTGTTCACCAGAGCCTCTAGTGGTGAGGATGGCCTTCGCCGCAGCTGGATCCAGGTCATGACCCCTGGGATCCCCTAAGTCACCCTCTGCAGAGAGAGAGGGGAAGCAGCAAGCAGGACAATGGTAGTAATGGGTAAGCCGAGGTCAGGGCAACAGGCAGACTAGGGTAACCGAGGGACAGGCAAAAGGGCAAGGGCACAGGCAAACAGGAGAAGTCAGGGACGAGCCAAAAACGGTACACAGGAAGGTAATCGTAGCACACTGCAGACAGGAACTTAAGCAAACAACACTGTTGAACAGCAAAGCAGACTAGCAGTGCAGTGGTTAATATAGGCTTCCTGGGATGGCCTAGGGTTGAGCAATACAGGGAGGAAGGTGATAAAAGACAGTCAGAAGGAGGGTCAGGCCTCTAAAGAACACATGAAGATCAGGTAAGCTGCCAGACGTTATTGCATATCCATGACACTGATATAGCCGATATTTGACCCTTAATAGTACTAAGGGCTAATTTCATATCCACTCCTAGCTGGCAAAAGGCGAGAATCCTACTTACCTTTAGACACTGGCGAAAAAACGGAGGTGCTTCCCTGATGGGAGGGGTTATATGGAGGGGAACTGTCTTCAATTGGTTGTGCCAGTGCCGAATCACCGCTGGTGACCCTTAACCCATTATGTAAAGACAAAGGATCTGTGTCCCGTGGTGTACGAGAAAGAAATGTATTCTTCCAGTAAGTAAAAAATGGAAGAGAGTATCTGGTTGAATGTTATGCATAATACAGTTCTTTCAGATGATTTGAAAACTGTAGTGGACTGTTAATAACAAATGTTAACATAATTAGGTTATTGCTAGCAGCAGTAAGTAGTAGTAAAAGAGTTAAGAGTAAAAGAATATAGAGTAAAAGTGCAGTAAAAGAGTAAAGAATAAACGTCTACCTCAGCATCTTGGACAAGAATTAACTTTGGGCAAAGAATAGAACGCATAGATTTAAAACAGAGGTAGGATTTTTCATTGCAACCATACTGCATTTCCTGTTATCTATACTTAGCTTTATTGGTAAACCTATTTTACACTTCACTGCAATCAGGGCATATTGTTTGTGATACATTTAAGTAATCTGTTATGCCTGTCAGGTGCTGCAAATTTAAAGTAATTACTTTGGATGATGCCAAAGAATACACAAACAAATAAGATTACAGCCATTACAACTTACTTTGCTTTGAATGTCTAGCCTTCACTCAAGAAACTACTTGTGCAGCACATCGGTAAATTGTTATATTACGGTGAATATATAATAAGGAGAATGAAAAATGTATGTGCTCTCCATAGCAACCAATGCGATTTTAGTAGTCATTTTCCACTAAAGGAGGTTAGAAAATATAATTTTGATGGCTGGAATCTAATTTTACTGACTGTTTCCTGAGACATGGCTTTCCACTGAATTCAGTTATTGTGGCCTTAATGTATTGCAAGGCTTAAAGCTAAAGATAGCAAAATGGTGGTAGAGTAAATTAAAACATGATAATATATTGGTTTAACAATAAACTTGACCTGTCTATTTAAAATGTTGTATGTTCCATTGTATAGGGCCTGTCCATTATATTGTATGTTCATATCAACCGGTTTTTAGCAGTTGCATTTCTAATTGCTACACACCCCAGTTTGATGACCTGACTTTTCTCTATTTTATTTAAGACAAGGCCACCAGCCTGTGATTGGACAATGAATAAATAGCAAGAAGACTGATAAATAAATATTTGTATATTGTAAGCATATGTACTTGCAGGACACCTAAATGGCTAAAAGTGCTACCCCTCCTTCTCCCAGTCTAGAGTGCTGCTATACAGAGGCTAACATCAAATCATATTTAGATACCTGTATTTATGATAGTTGCATTATTTTCTAGGGTAACAGGAGCAGATTAACTATTGTACTCCTATGACGGGACAGAGCTTCAACAATTGTATCCCACTTCGGTGTGTTTAAGGTAGGATAAAAAAGCAAAATTTGCACTATTGTCTCCCAACCCTACTACGGAGCCAAACAACAACTAACATATACAATTTGTGGTATTGCTACGATCGCAAGGAGCAGGAAAAGTTATTTTGGGTTGTTTTTGATGGAAAGTTATGGCAAGAGCAAGAAAGATATAGCTAAATTGCAAAAATTGGGCCATTTTTTTTTTAAAGGATAAGTAATTGTTTTGTAAAAACAATAATAAATGCACATTTTTTGCAGTTAAAAGAATTGTGGATTATTTTATTTTTTGTAGGAGCCTGGAAAACATAGCACCTGTGATCAGCAAATTGCATGTGCCATGCAAGACTCCTGCAGACAGTCAGTGTATGCTGACAGGAAGAATCAATTGACTACCAGAACGCTTAACAGCGCCCTTGTAGTTCATTGAGAACTACAAGCCGACAGCTGCAAAGACTGTCGTTACTTGTAGTTTTCACATTCTCAGAACTCTGTGAATAAATTACGTGGCAGATGCGTTTTTTTATAATTGTGACAGCGAGCACAGGGAGAAGATCCCCTGCTCGCTGTCACAGTAGGGGATCGAGCGGTGCAGGGGCCAGTGCTACAGTAACATGTTACATGTTATATCCTGAATATGGGTGTAACATGATAAGAAAGGTGAACTTATGCTTTCATAATAATAAAAAAAAATCAGGGGATATCTATTACAATTTACCACTAAATGAAAGCCCCATTTGTCCAGAAAACAAGGTATAATCTATCTGGATACACAAAGTAATTGGGATCATATGTACAGTTTTACTAACACATGTCAAGGTTGCAAAGTTGGGTCTGGTGTGTTTTATCCTCAGTCATGAAGGAGTTACTAATGCATATAGTTTTTCTTTTCTTTTTGCTATATACAAGTCTACAGACACTGAGTAAAGGGTCAAAAGTATAATAAATAAAACATCTTTCAAACTTAATTATCTGGTTCATAAAATTATATTTTGCTCCTGGTTTATACAGCCTATCTTACAGTGACAAAGAGGTGATTGACAATAGACGATGGTTGTTAGAAAACCATCAAATTAATGAAGAATCCCATGTGCAGGAATTATACTGAAACATTACACTGATCAGCAGAAAATATGCAAGCAAACAGCTTTTTATCTTTTACACTCAGAAAGGTAAATAACAGGATAAAGAGTGATCAAGCTCAAGAGGGTTTCCGTCTAACACAAGTGCCTTGAGGTTGCTTGTTAAAATTATTTTCAGATATTATCAAATTTCCAGTTTTGGAAATTGCACCTTGATTTCAAGTTACAGATTACCATAATCTAAAGAGGCAGCATGATGGCTAAACAGTTATTCCTGTAGCTTTGCAGCACTGAAGCCATGAGTCCAGCCAGGGACAGATTTAGACCTTGGGGGGCCTGGGGCACATTAGATTGGGGGGGGGGGGGGCTTTAATATAGAGTTGGTTTATATTCTCAATGGAAATCACAAATTTTCAAAACGCATGACACAATGTCATTCTTAGGTTAAACATGCTCACACAGACACACACAGTCCTAATGCTCTAACTGTGGTTGCTTGAGCTGCCATAAATTCATTTTTGAAAAAGAATACAATATACCAATCCCAAGTTTTACAGATGATGCCCAGCAAAATTAAAATTTCCCAAGATACATTTAATAATAGAAATTACGTTTTTCTTATTATGCATTTTCTATTATTTTGTTTTTATTTATTTTATTTTATTTTATGTATTTGTTATAATGTTATACATAATTTCTGTATTGAGGGGGGCCCCTTCGGTCAGGGGGGCTCAGGCAATAGTCCCCTTTGCCCCTGTATAAATCTGGCCCTGACTCCAGCTCCCTTATAGTGTATCTAAAGCCAATTTATTTTTTAGTTTTTAATTGAGAAGGGAAGGGTTGGAACCCTGATGCTTAACCTGGGCTCATGGACTACATGCCGTCCTTTGGCACTTTATTTCTTTCACACTTTCTTACTTTTTCTGTACTATCCATCACTTTTCTATGTTTATGTTTCTAACTAATACTAATAAAGACTAGCTGTTGGATTCACATAGGGCGGCGTATTTTTGAGGCGGCGGAGCGTATCGTATTTACGCTACGCCGCCGCAAGTCAGAGAGGCAAGTG
Organism: Rana temporaria; assembly: GCF_905171775.1. Taxonomy (NCBI): domain Eukaryota; kingdom Metazoa; phylum Chordata; class Amphibia; order Anura; family Ranidae; genus Rana; species Rana temporaria. Next base: position 218,412,112 of record NC_053491.1, on the reverse strand, counting down.
CTGTATTCACAAAGCACTTGCCTCCTAAGTTACGGCGGCGTAGCATAAATGGGCCGGCCTAAGCGCGCCTAATTCAAATGAGGAAGAGGTGTGCGTGTTTTAGGGAAATTATGCATGACCCCACGTAAATGACGTTATCAACAAACGGCGCATGCGCCGTCCATGGACGTATCCCAGTGCGCATGCGTCGGAAAGAATGCCTAAGATACGTCGAACACTGCCTACGACGTGAACGTAACTTACGCACAGCCCTATTCGCGTACAACTTACACAAACAACTTAAAAAGATAGGCTTGTTCCGACGTCCATACCTTGCATGGGCTGCGCCACCTAGGGAGCAGCTTTATCTTTACGGCGGTGTATGTCTTACGTAAATGGCGTAACTAATTGCGACGGGCGCACGTACGTTCGAGAATCGGCGTATTTAGCTCATTTGCATATTCGTCGCGGAAAACAACGGAAGCGCCACCTAGCGGCCAGCGTAAATTTGCACCCTAAGATACGACTGCGTAGGAGACTTACGCTGCTCGTATCTTAGCCTAATTTAAGCGTATCTGGTTTCCAGAATACGCTTAAATTTACGACGGCGTAGATTCAGAGTTACGACGGCGTATCTACTGATACGCCGGCATAACACTCTCTGAACCTAGCTATAAGACTAACAAATATGCCTTTAAATAATTCTTATGGGGTTTGTATGGAGCACAAATGGGGAAGCATTGGTTTGTAAAGGGGTTGTAAAAGCAGTAAACTCTAGCATGTCATGTAATTTTTCTCCAGTCTATGACTGTCTCCTGAAACATATCCCAAGTCTTTGACAACCCATATTGCATGTCTTCCGTGTCTGACTACCTTCTGTAACAGGCTGCAGTCTCTGAGGCCTCGTACACACGACAGAGTTTCTCGGCAGAATTCGGCGAGAAACTCGGTCAGAGCCTGATTCTGCCGAGAAACTCTGTCGTCTGTACACTTTCGGCCCGAAGGAGCCGCCGAGGAACTCGTCGAGGAAATAGAGAACATGTTCTCTATTTCCTCGTTGTTCTATGGGAGCTCTCGGCCCGCCGAGCTCCTCGGTGGCTTCAGGGCTGAACTGGCCGAGGAACTCGGTGTGTTTGGCACGTCGAGTTCCTCGGCCGTGTGTACGGGGCCTGACAGATTTCTTTAGTATTAGATTCACTGATTAATATGTGCAGCCCTTTGGTGATTTTAGGGGCTACACTTGAATCCCCTTTAATCAAGTGAGTTAACCACCTCTAAATTAGAATCGCTGTCAGGTTTTTTATTGATAATTGTGTCTCTTTTGGGGATATTTCTCTGTTTGTTCTGGTGACCACTATCACTGGGAATGAAAGTGTGAGAACATCTAGAAATTTAAGGTGGTCAATGGAATAGGAATAAAAGTGAAATCTTTCAATAGGGATACCTAATCCAAACCACGTTGTATTATATCTCAAGGCAGGGAGTAAAGGCAAATCTCCACAATGTGAAACAGACAGCAACAAATCTTGACAGGTGTTTTAACCATTCCTTATTCCAGCGAAAACTCTAATGCCGTGTACACACGATCGTTTTTTTCCGATGAAAAAAGACAGATGGACTGTTTTCATCTTAAAAAACGATCGTGTGTGGATCCTATCTGACTTTTTTCCATCGGTGTAAAAAAATAGAACATGTTTTAAATTCTTCTGATGAAAAAAAATCCGATGGGAAATTCCGATCGTCTGTGTAGAATTCCGTCGGAGAAAAATCCATGCATGCTCAGAATCAAGTCGACACATGCTCGGAACCGGAAGCATTGAACTTCATTTTTCTAGGCTCGTCGTAGCGTTTTACGTCACCGCCTTTTGGACGGTCTGAATTTAGTCTGATAGTGTGTATGCAAGACTGATGAAAGTCAGCTTCATCGGAATTCCGACAGAAAATTCCATTGGATTTTATTCCATCGGAAATCCGATCGTGTGTACGCGGCATAAAAGTTTTTGCTTTAGATATATTTTAGGAGGCCCCTTCTACACAGCTTGTGCTTATTCTCCATGTTTTCTTCTGAGTGCTCTGGTTAGTTCCCACAACCCAAAATCTTACTGAAACATTAACTAGCATCTTTCCTAAAGTGCGAAGTAAAGTGAACATGTAACTCTTGTGAGACGTACAATGAATATTACGAAGATGCTATATAAATAAATATACCGGGTTAATTAATTTCAATGTAAGATGTATACTCCTCCCTGCCAACTACTCAATATTTATATAAACCCAGGCTCCTCCCTTTTAGAGGATGAGACATATACTGGTAATGATGCCACAAACACAATGCTCCCTCCTCATTAATATAAAACTTTTTAACTAACTATTGCTTACATTGCCTTTTCTTGTTAGCCCAGGGATGTTCCATGCGAGGAATGAATTTCCCGGGGGATGTCTAAATTAGAATTGTTATGTTTTCTGCACTTTTGGCAATCCAAATAAACAGATTTATAAAATAAAATGTGAAGTGATAGGAGTAAAGCTTTATATCTTACTTGCCTTATTAATGTGTCAATGCAATGCATAGGAGATATAGGGGCAGATCCAGGTACATCTGCGCCGGGCGCAGCGTATCTAAGATACGCTACGCCGCCGTAACGTATCTTTTTTAAATGGAATCCACAACGAATCCGCGCCATAAGTTACGGCGGCGTAGTGTATCTATCGCGGCGTAAGGGCGCGGAATTCAAATGGCTGTGATGGGGGCGTGTTTTATGTCAATACGTCGTGACCCGACGTAAACAAAGTTTTTTTTTCCCCTGGGGTATCCCAGTGCGCATGCTCGAAATTAAACCCGCCAATGCTTACGACGGTGACGTCATTCTACGCAAATTCCTATTCGCAAACGAATTACGCAAACGACATAAAAAATTCTAAATTGTAGGCGGGAAGGACGACCATACTTAACATTGAGTACGCCACCATATAGCAGCTTTAACTATACGCCGGGAAAAGCCTAACTCAAACGACGTACCAAAAAGCGCCGGCCGGCTTCATGGATCGTCGTAAATAGCTCATTTGCATACTCGACGCGGATTTAGACGGGAACGCCACCTAGTGGCCGCCGAAAAATTGCAGCTTAGATCCGACAGCGTACGAAGATGTACGCCTGTCGGATCGACCCGAGATGCTGTTGTATCTTGTTTTGAGGATTCAAAACAAAGATACGAAGCAGGAATTTTGAAATTACGCCGGCGTATCAGTAGATACACCGGCGTAATTTCTTTGTGGATCTGCCCCATAATATGGAATTCATATATATCGTCATATCAAATCAACATAAACACAATTTTTGAAAACAAATGTGACTGTGATAGATTTATAAGAGTTAACACGATTTTACATAAACTCTATTAAAATATAAATAACTGCCATACGAAGGCACAAATACAGATGTCTTTCAGTATGATAAATCTTACAAGGTAACGTAAACATACCTGAATAACTTGATCGTAGCCACCTATAAGTTTCTCCTTCACAAAAACGTTCGGTAAGGCCGTTTCCATGGTATATTCATAAAGTTCTTCTTCAAGTATCAGTCCTGAGTCTGTGAAGAAATCATAGGTGAGCACTACATTTATAAACTGACAGGATGAGCCAAACAGGGAGGGACATGGAACTTTCACAGCCTTATTATCATTTCCTTTCTTACACATCCAATGATTCCCCACCAAATGTGTCATCAGTCGTGACTTGCAAATTTCAAAAGATGCGAGGAAGATAGCTCAACTTTCAAAGGACTTAGCAGGGGATTGAAGATATATCCGAAGAGGAAGTTTTATATTAATGCTTAAATATTGGTGTATATATTACCAAACTGATTTTTCTTTCACTTTAACAAAAACATGGAATATCCCCACCTGAGCTAATGTTTACTGCTTATTCTTCTTATATTAGTCTTATAAGAAAGTAATGCAAAGTGTACAGTTCCTATAGTCTTAAACTGTGTTTTCCAAACTTTTCATTGTGTATTATTAATCAAATGAGTTTTCCAGAGTACCAATTAGAATGGGTTTAAAAGGCTACAGTATTTTGTAGATCTGTAAAAAAAAGATGAACACAGTCTATTAATGATTTGTTATATGCATGGTTCTGAGCCTCTATATAGAATTAAAATGCAACATAACATTAAGTATACACAAAAAAAAAAAAAAAAAAAAAGACTTCAAAGTTTTGTCTTAATACTCTTGACAATAATCAGTTATTCTGATACCTCTTTTTGGGTTCCCAAAACAGTACCAAGCTGTTGTGTCTCCTCATGTTTTTTTTAGAAAAATATCCTTGATTGCCAACAGAAATTAACTCTTCACACTGGAAACACAGTCAAGGCTGTATTTATGCTTCTTCCATCTACCTCAACTGACCAGCGTACCTTAGTATCACCCTAATCATATTAGATGTCATAGAAAGATGCCAACAGCCTATGAGTACAAGATTGAGGACTAGAAGAGAAGGGCAAACTGTTACCTTATTCTAAGGCTTCATTTCCACTGGCGTTTTTACAGCCACTTTTCTGAGCGTTTTTTACAGCTTAAAAACGCCTGTCCATGTTATTCTATGGCATCATGCCCACATAGGCGTTTTTGAGCTGCAAATGGCATAGGCGTTTTTGAGCTGTAAAAAAAACGCGGGACCAGAGCTGTAAAAACGCCAGACATTAAAAAACGCTCAAAAACGCTAAAAAACGCCCAAAAACGCTACCGCTGCGTTTTTGAGCTCCAGCTCACAAAAAAATAAAATACATTTTTTTTTTTTTTTTTTTTTTTACAAAATAAACATGGACAGCCGTTTTTAAGCTGTAAAAAAGGCTAACAAAAGTGGCTGTAAAAACGCCAGTGGAAATGAAGCCTAGTAGTTTTAGAGTTCTAGATGTAGGGGCCCAGAGATGGTAAATATAATTTTGCAGTAAGCAATTCCATTTAAAAAAATGTACAAACATTACATAAACTGCAATAATGAAGACCGGGCTAGGCTTTGCTGGTAGGCAGGACAGCTTTCTTTTTTCTTTTTTTTTTTATGTCAAAGCTTAGTTGAACAAGTTGAAGTTTGAAACTGAACACATGCACAGCTGCAACAGATTTTGCAGTCTCCAGTTTTAGCCTCTGTTCACTCTGAATCCGACTTTGAAAGCATGCACCTTCACTTAAAATAGCCCAATTTCAAAACCGCATGTCAGTGTGACTTCAGGTGCAACTTGGCTGACATCAGATATCTATGTAATGCACACCTGAAATCGACAAAAATAGTGCAGAATAGGGTTGTCCCGATACCGATACTAGTATTGGTATCAGCACCGATATCGAGCAATTGCCCGAGTACTTGTACTCGGGGCAAATGCTCCGATGCTTCACCTGATACCTGGGCAGTCAGCGGTGATCAGTGCTGTGGGAGAGTTACAAGCACCAATCACCCTGTATAGGTTTCAAAGTCCGGCTTTCAGCTAGTGAAATCAGCGGTGATCAGTGCTTGTAACTTTCCCACACACAATCACCGCTGACTGTCCCCGCATTCTCCTCCAGTTCCTCTCTGTTCTGCTGCTCTGCTGCTGTCCCCCTCTGTGTCCCCCTCCATGCTGCTTCGTGTCCCCCTCCATGCTGCTCCGTGTCCCCCTCAGTGCTGCTCTGTGTCCCCCTTCGTGCTGCTGTCCCCCTCTCTTCTCCTCCGTATCCCCCTCTCTTCTCCTCCATGCTGCTGTCCCCCTCTCTTTTCCTCCGTGTCCCCCTCTCTTCTCCTCCATGCATCTGTCCCCCTCGATCTGTCAGGATGTAGAGCGGAGGTAGGAGCCGGTAAATCCGGCTCCTACCTTTTCCGAATGTACAGAGTCAGTGTCAGTCAGAGCCGCTGTCTTCTTTCCATTCATTTTCAGTGCAGCTGAGGCTGTAGAGAAAGGGACTGGGTAATATGTGTCCCTAGTCCCTTTGCCTGTGTCAGAGGTTTGTTAAGACCCCTGATTTCTCACCAAAGCCCCCCAACAGGGCTGATAAAAAAAAAAAAAGAATTGCAATGAATAATGAAAAAAAAAAATGTATTGTAAAAAACAACAAAAAATTAAATAAAAAACATACTGACACTACCCCCCCCCCCTTAAAAAAAACAACATTGTAATAAATATTAAAAAAATTGTAAAAAAAAAAAAAAAAACAGACCTAGAAAGTGTTTGGAGGCTAAGAAGAATGGGGGCAATTATAAATCCTACCCAGACTGAAAAACAAAGCACTCTAAAGATATATATTTTTTCTGAATACCTATCTTGTAAAATTGAAGACAAGATAAAAATTGTGCATTTCCAAAATATACCAGAGCACAGAAATGGACCAATTCAACCTCTTTACATTGTATAAATGTTGTAGCAGCTTAGTGTTTGTCATTTGGTGGTTTGGTATTGTTGATAAACACAAAGGCCCGGATTTACAAAGCACTTACGCCGACATATCTCGAGATACGCCGCGTAAGTATAACTATGCGTCGTCGTATCTATGCGCCGTGCCCACAATCTGACATACGCCTAAAAATAGGCTTCCTACGACCGACGTAACTTGCCTACGCCGTCGTATCGTGGGCGCATTTTTACGCTGGGCGCATTTGCCGCTCCCATTGATTTTCTATGCACATATGCAAATGAGGGAGATACGCCGATTCATGAACGTACTTGCGCCCCTGCGCATAATATACGCGGTTCGCGTAAGTCGTACGTCCGGCGTAAAGTTATTCCCCATATAGGAGGCGCAACCCATGCAAAGGTATGGACCAGGGAACACAAGCCGTTGTATCTTTTGTCGTTTACGTTGTACGTGAATATGACTAGGCGTAGGTTACGTTCACGTCGTAGGCAGTGATCCGGCGTATCTTAGGGAGTAGTTCCGACATGATTCTGAGCATGCGCACTGGGATGCGGCCACGGGACGGCGCATGCGCCGTTCATTTTAAGTACTTCTATGGCGCTTGCCCCATCATTTGCATGGGGTCACGCCTCATTAGCATGACTCACGCCCACTTTCACCTACGCTGGCTTACGCCGAGGAAACACAGCGTATCTTTAAGAGCGAGTGGGAGCAAGTGCTTTGTGAATCCAGTGCTTGCCTCTGTGCGCTGTGTCGGCGTAGCGTATATTAGATACGTTACGCCGGCATAAATATGTGCCGATGTATGTGAATCCGGGCCAAAATATTCAAATGTCCTCTAGAGAGAACACATATTTTTCATGTTTCAGTTTTTATAACTCTGCTCAGAGTGACACTTGGGTCTCCTTAGATGAAATTATTATTGATTGTTAGACTAATTGCATTATGGTAGCATGATTTCAGTATTGCTTGATGTTTCTTAAGAACCAGTTCACACTGGGGCGACTCGTCAGGCGGCTCGGCCGCCTGACGAGTCGCGTCCCATTCAATGCAATGGAACTGTTCTAATAGGAGCGACGCAAGTCGCTCCGACTTAGAAAAAGGTTCCTGCATGACTTTGGGGGCGGCTCGGGGCGACCTGCGTTGACTTCTATACAGAAGTCGTTTTGCTGGTCACCTCTGATGTCGTCCTCAGGACGACTTGCAGAGTCGCCCCCGAAGTCGTGCCGCGGGAGTGTGAACCGGCTCTTAGACATAATGCAGTCCATGGATGTTTGTTATATGTGGAGATTTCTCTTTTAAAACCAACCGGTTTAACATGCACATGCTCACATGTAAGAGAGATATAATTAGCTTATAGGTAAAAGCATAAGTAATAGCACTTGCTTGCTTCATAATGACAAAGCACAAATTTACTTTATATAAATATGTTAATGCTCTAGAGGTGCTTTTATTAGGTTTCTACTTCCTCAACTTGGACTTTCCACATTGGTAAAACCTAGGAATAAAATGGATGTAATGGGGATTAATGTCTTTGACGTACAGGAAATAATCTTTAATTGTAAAGTGTGAGACATCTACATAGTCTTTGAGGATATTTACAAAAACAAACAAACTGGAAGACCTTTGCTGTATAAATATTCATCCCCTTTATTATGAAACCCCAATACAAGCTCTAGCGCATGGGTGCTCAACCTGGGCCCTCCAGCTGTTTCAAAAATATAGGTCCCTTGAGGCATTGCAAGTATGATTCCTAAAGGCAGAGGCATGATGGGACTTGTAGTTCCACAACAGTTGGAGGGTTGAGCACCCATGCTCTAGTGCAACTAACTGCCTTCAGACATCATACATTTAACTGAATTGAGTCCTTCTGTCTGCAATTAGTATCGTATGGCCTAAAATGAAATAATACACATCTACTAGGGATGAGTAAATGTGCCTGTGTTCAGTTTGCTTTGCGTTTGACAAACACATCACAAAGTATACAATTGCCAACTTAAACCCCCCCCCCCCCCCCAGCTTTTGTAGGCTTATAGGCAAAAGACTGTTAAGGGAACAGTACCCGGCATGGGGAGCTGGGCACTGCCATGCCAATTCCATGCCATGCCAAATACTGTACAGCAAATAGAGGATCCAATATTAATGCAAATTCAAGGGCGACATGTGAAAAACACCAATCCTTTAACCACTTGAAGACCTCTCCTTCCTGTCTAGGTAACTTTTCATTACCGTCATATTTGAATGGAAATTCCTTAGTCATGCAACACTGTACCCAAATACATTTTCTGTCATGTTTTTAAGACTGATATAACTTTCTTTTTTTTACTATATAAAATAAAAAAGACCAAACATTTTGAAAAACAAATGGGTTTCTAATGCCGCGTACACACCATCACTTTATGTGATGAAAAAAAACGATCAATTTAAATGACCGTGTGTGGTGGAAAACGTTGTTTTATGCCTTGTGAAAAACGACAAAAAAAAATTGAAGCATGCTTCGATTTTTTGTGTCGTTTTTCAAAACGTTGTTTTTTGTTTAACAAAAAATCACAGTGTGTAGCAAAAACGACGTTTAAAACGAAGTTTTTAAACCCGCGCATGCTCAGAAGCTAGTTATGAAGCGAGCTTCAATGGAAAAAAGTGCTGAACGTAACCGCGCTTTGCTAGAGCATTGTGAAGCATAAAGTGATGGTGTGTACGCGGCATTAGTTTCTGTTAAAAAAACTTTGCAAATGATTAATCTTTCGTCCTTAATTTAGGCCACAATTTATTCTGCTACATTTCTTTGGTAAAAATAGACAAATAGGTGTAAATTAGTTATTCTATATGAAAGCTATAGCGTCTATGGTATATATACTGTATGTGAAATGTATCAACCCTGATGTACTGACTCTCAATGCCAAAACAGTACAAACACCTGCAAAATTACCAATTTTTGCAAAGTAGACAGTCCAAGGTATTTAGTAAGAGGCATGATTTGTTTTTAAAGTTGTAATTTTTTACTCACATTTTTGTAAAATTAGGAAAATATGTAAAATTTTATTCTATTTGTTATTAGTTATTTGTCACACACAGCATGGACATACAATCACACCCAAAAACGGAAAATTGTTATTCTTACCTTCGGTAATTTTCCTTTCCTGGCCTGTCCTCACGTCAGCACATCATGGGTTAATCCCCTCCTCCGGTCCACCAGTACCACCTTCTTTTAGCTAATAAGTAGGGGGCCCCTCCTCCCAGTCCTTGTTCCACTAATTTGGCGGACGACAGACTATAGGGAGGGAAAGGCTGTGCTGACGTGAGGACAGGCCAGGAAAGGAAAATTACCGAAGGTAAGAATAACAATTTTCCGTTTTCCTGGCCAGTCCTCCCGTCAGCACATCATGGGATTTAATTTAACACCCTAGGGCGGGAAAATGTATATAAGACTCGGACGACAACTATAAATGCTGCTTAAGTGAATCTTTCTTTATTTTTCCTGAAAAGGTGCCAATACCATGGCATTTCCGAAACTAGACGCCTTAGATGACGTCACGTCTAGATTTCTAATGCTTTGCGAAGGTCTTGCAGGAACTCCAACTGGCCGTCTTGCATATTTCCTCAACTGGTATTTTGTCAAATGCTGCCCAGGAGGCTGCCACCCCTCTGGTAGAGTGAGCTCTAGTTGCCTGAGGAGGCGTCAGCCCTTGTTTCTCGTACGTGAGCTTTCTTACTTTGGTGATCCAGGTCGAGATTATTTTTGTTGAAACGGCTTGTCCTTTTTTAGGCCCAGATGGTAAGATGAAAAGGGAATCCGTTTTGCGCACTTGTTGAGAACGGTGCAGGTAAATTGAGAAAAGGTTGACCATGTCCAGAGGTCTGAGGTCCAGTTTTTCTTCCTGCCTAGGAGGTAATGTAAAGCTAGGTAGCACTGCCTCCCAGTTAAGGTGAAATCTTAATTACTTTGTCTGGAAGGATGATACAGTACGGTTCCTTACTGGACAGGGCCGCTAGCTCGGATACCCTTCTTGCCGATGTTACGGCGGTGAGAAAAAAACAGTTTAAGTGTTAGGAACCAGAATGGACAAGATTCTGCCGGTACAAAAGGATGCAGAAGTAGTGCTCTTAGCACTGTGCCTAAGACCCAGGCCGGAAATAAAGACTTCCTTGGAGGATTAATTTTCATGGTCGCTTTTAAGAATTATTTTACCAGTGGTTCGTCTGCCCACCTGTATCCTGTAAAACACGACAAAGCTGAAATTTGTACCTTCAATGTACCATAGGCTAAGCCTTTGTTTAGAGCAGATTGCAAAAAGTCCAGTACTTGTGCCACATTCGGATCCACCGAAGCAAAATTTTTCTGTAACGCAAAAGTTGTAAACTTTGCCCAAATCCTGTTGTAGGTGACATTGGTCGAGGCCTTTCTAGACTTTAACAGTGTTGAGATTACTTCCTTTGAAATGCCTTGTGCCTGGAGTCTGGTTGATTCAGCAGCCAGGCCGTCAGTTTGCAACCTGTTCAGGTTGGGGTGAACCCATTGGCACTGCCATAGGAGATCTCTCTTTAGCGGCAGACGTCTTGGGGGAGCCGACGCCATGTGTAGGAGTAGAGGGAACCATGGCCTCTGCGGCCAAAAGGGTAGAATTATTATTGTATGAACCTTTTCCCTTGCAATCTTTAACAAAGTCCTCATTACTAGCGGCACCGGCGGAAAGATGTAAACTAGGGGAAAATCCCATGGAATGGAGAAGGCATCTTGGGTCAAGGCTTTGTTGCAACGGAACCTGGACACAAATTGGGGTGTCTTTGTATTGACTCGGGTCGCCATTAGATCCACTGAGGGTGTCCCCCACTCGGAAAAGATTGGTTCTAGGAACTTCTTGTTCAAGGCCCATTCGTTCTTGTCGGGGAACTCCCAACTCAGATGATCCACGATGGAATTCTGGCTGCCCAGAATGTAGGCTGCTGTTAGGGCTTCCAGATGTGCTTCGGCCTACACAAATATTTTGGTTGCCACCTGCAGAAGTGGCAAGCTCTTTGTTCCGCCCTGTCTGGCTATATATGCTACTGCTGTCTTGTTGTCCAACATTAGTTTAACTCGAGCTCCCTGTACCAGTTTCTCGAAGGCCTGCAGGGCCATGTATGCTGCTTGCAGCTCCAAAAGGTTGGAGTGTCGGGATTCCGTCTTGCTCCAAACTCCTTGCACTTGCCTGCCGAGGCAGTGAGCACCCCAGCCCCCAAGACCGGCACCCGAAGTTATCGGAACCCAGTGCCCGGGGCTGAGGGGCATGCCCCGCGACAGGTTCTCTGATGACTTCCACCAAGCTAGGTTCTGTCGAATCCGGCTTGGTATGAGAATCCTCTGGTGAAGAGAGGTACCGTCCTATTGGTTCAGGAAGGTTGCCTGGAAGGCTCTTGTGTGGAATCTTGCCCAAGGAATGGTTGGGCTTGCTGCAGTAAACATCCCGAGTAGGGTCATACAATCTCTTGCCGTTAGCGATGTTGACTTCATCACGCTGCTGACGCAGGCTACCAATTCTGCCTTCTTTCGTTCGGGTAGGAGGACAAGGCCTCTGTTTGTATTGAAAAACAGTCCCAGATATTCCATCTGTTGTGAGGGAATCAATTGGCTCTTTTTCCTGTTGATGATTCGGCCAAATTTTGATAGAATTTCTAGAACCATCTCGCGTTGAGACGCCAGTTCTCCGCTCGAATGTGCTACTACCAGGATGTCGTCTAGGTAGTGAAATATTTTTATGAATTGCAGGCGAATGACGGCAATAACGACTAGTAAGATTTTGGAAAACACTCGCGGAGCTGTGCTGATGCCGAACGGCAGACACCTGAACTGGAAGTGATCTTCCCCTACCAAGAATCTTAGATATCTTTGGTGGCTCTCGTTGATTGGGACGTGCAAATATGCATCCGTTAGATCGACTGATATCAACCAGTCTCCTGGTTGCAACACAGAGATGATTGTAAATACAGACTCCATCTTGAACGTCTTGGGTTCTATGAAGTGGTTTAGAATTCTCAGGTCCAGAACTGGTCTGAGATCCCCCGATGCTTTGGGAACTAGAAAGATTGGAGAGTATACCCCTTTTCCTTGTTGGGATAGGGGCACCGGCGAAATTGCATTCTTTTGCTGTAAGCCGTCTAAATATTCTTGTAAGCAGTTCCGTTTCCTCTGATCTGTCGGTTATTTTGTGTGGACCACCGTATTGGGTGGTTTCTTCTGAAAGGATATTTTGAACCGTATCTGACCGTCTTGCGGACCCACTGGTCCTTGATCTTTTCCGCCCATACTTCCCCGAAGGACATTAACCTGGCGCCCACCTGGGGGGGGATGGGCGGTTATCCCGTCAAAAAGATTTTTTGGGTTTTTTCGCGGTCTGTGCCGCTCTAGACTTTACCTTCCGCCGAAAAGAATCTTGTGGATTTTTCCAGTAGGGCCTTGTATATTCCCGTCCTGGCCTGTATGACCTGGCGTCATACGCCCTTTTGTAGTCTGGTTGGGCTGGCCGGGTGGCCTGCTGTGTCTTCCTAGGTCTCTGTGGCATTAGACCCGACTTTCCCCCTGTAGCTCGACTAATAGCTTCTTCTAGGGTCTTTCCGAACAGCACCTTGCCATTAAACGGAATATTGCAGAGACCCAGTTTTGAGGTGCTGTCTGCTCCCCAATGTCGCAACCAGAGGGCTCTCTTTGCCGTCACTGCAAAAGCCATGATTTTTGCGAGTAACTTTGTCAGGTCCATAGAGGCTTCCGCTATGAAATCGGCAGCAAGATCGAATTCCTCCATTGTCTGTATGACTGATTCTGACCCTGTATCTGCTTTTAGGGCTGCTTGGGTTCTCGTGGTCCAAACCTTGAGTGCTCTGGAGACTGAGGTTAGGGCAATAGCCGGGCGGCACGCTGCACCTGCAGCTGAGTAGACCTTTTTTAGGTCTGTGTCTGCACGTCTGTCAATTGGGTCTTACAATGGCAATGCGACCTGACGGGCCAGGCGCTGTAAGGCCACATCTATGCCCAATGGGGAGTCCCAAAGGTCTGCTTCTGGGGTTTAAAAAGGGTACAACCTTGAGAAATGATTCTGTACGTTTGCCCTCTTTTCCGGCTTTTCCCGTTCCTCCTCGAACCATTCTCGGATTTCCGGCAAGAGGGAGAAAGTAACCCCTTGCCTTTTCCGGCTAGGAAAAAATCCTTAATTTGTTTTTTTTTGTTTTTTCCCCTTCAGCTTGGCTGAACATCTTGATCCCAGTCAATGGTGTCCCTCACGGCTGTGACAAATGTTTCAATATATATTCTGAGGGCTCTTCAGAGTCCGATGAGCCTAGTGATAGCGTCTCCCAGGCAGGTGATTCATCGCCCACTGATTGATTGGCGCTACTAACTTTAGATCTTCTAGGTGTTTTGGTGGCTGCGGCTGACTGAATACCCTCTGCCACCTGTAGCCACGTCCTTAATGCAGCCGGTGCATAGAAGTTTGCCAGGTTCGGATGGTGCCGAACATGCCCAACAAAGACCATCGTCTGGGCGGAGTCTTGATGCATTTGGCTCTGCTACAGTCGCAGAGTGACTGGATCTGCGTGCTGGACTAGAATGGGACTTATGCGTTGCCCGAGAGCCAGACGATTGCGGAGATTTTGAACGGTGGCGGGACTTTTTCTCCGTTCCTGTCTTATCTTAGGGCTTCTGCTCCTAAAAAGACAACCAAGAAACACTACCTTTAGCTCTTGGTATTGCACTCTTTTACGTTGTGGCCCCCGTTGACCCCTCCTACCTGTCCGGTGACTTTGGTGCATCCTGAGGCTGTGGTGAGCTCATGCTGTGTAAAGAAGCAGGATACGCACATCAGGCGATGTAGCAATTGATACCTAATTTTATTTTATTTATTTATTTTTATTTTTTTATTTTTTTATTTTTGCTGAAATGACTGTTTACAGGGTATAGAGACATAAAAGTTAACTGATTCCTTTTAAAAATGATTAAGAATAGATTAAATTCAATCATATAATGTGCCTCTAGTTTCACTTTTGGTTTCAAAGGTACATACATGAAGTTCCGGGTGAGAGGTGAGTCGGGAAGACACACAGAACAAAAACAAACAAATCCAGGGCAGTGTTTTGTTTTTAAAATGAATCTGATTGGTTCTGAGGAGTTTTAGACACACAGTAATGACAGCCTAGCCCATCGTGAAAAGCTACTTCAAAGCAAAAACAAACAATGAGGACCTGAAAGCATAGTGCAGCGCTGACACAATCTCACACAATCCTCCTCAGCTGGAGGCTTACCTAGTGCTTCCTCTCCCAGACAGTGGCAGACCGCACTGAGCCTCCTGTCCTGGAGAGTCTTTTAAAGCTGATTTGGGCACGCCCACGGCGCGCCCCCGGCCCCGCCCCCCTGTGAGGTCACCGCCGACTAACATAAAGTGAAGGAAGGAGGGGCGGCACGCTCCTACGGAGCTCAGATCTGAGTAAGGAGAAGGAGCCACAGCATGTCCTAGCAGAGGACAGGAGACACACCACAACCTCTATGATCACAGTAAGCTTCCTATAAGCTAAAATCGCCCGCAGCTCATGCACCTGAGCGTCCAGTGTCATAAAGGGGCATACCTTTATTACTTCTGGACCTTCCAACCCGAGGAGAGGCTGAACCTGGGTGGGGATGGTTCGGCAGGGGGGTTTTCTTTCTTCCTCTTCATTTGTAGCTTGATTGTCTGGAAGAGTCTTAGGTGGTCTGATCGTCCGACCAAAAAAAAGGAACAAGGACTGGGAGGAGGGGCCCCCTACTTATTAGCTAAAAGAAGGTGGTACTGGTGGACCGGAGGAGGGGATTAACCCATGATGTGCTGACGGGAGGACTGGCCAGGAAACACATTTTTCTACTCCCAAGTATGGTGATACCATATGTTTGAGACTTTTTTGCTGCCAGATGCAAAGAGGGGCCTCTAAGAAACACCATCAGATTTTCAGGGGCATAAAAAATGCATCAGATTTTTTGACTTCCAATCACATTTCTTGAGGCCCTGAAGTGCCCGAATAGGAGAAAAAATGATACCAATTTGTAAAGTAGACCCTCCACCATATTTAATTAGAGGCAGTGGCAGTGCGTCAATAGTGGGCGCAGGAGCGCCGCCCCCTCTCTCCTGCACTGCCACTGAAACAATACATAGATTCATGCATTGCATGAATCTATGTATTGTCGCCGGCGCCGCTGCCGCCCACTATTCAGATGGCTCTGATAGGCTTCCCGATTACAGCCTGTGGGCTGTAATCGGCTTCCCAATAGTTAATCAGGGGATGCACGGTGTGTGCGTTCCCTGGTTAACACTGACACGCGTTTCAGCCAATCAGGTTCACTGGGTCTGGTTACCGGTAACATGATTGGCTGAAGCGTCATCAAGGGCGGGAGGAGATATCGAGGAACAGTGGAGGGAGGATGGCTGACCCGAGAAAGGTAAGTGCCAGGCAGGGGGGGGGGGGGCAATCTGGTGTTATTTGAGGGGGCAATATGGCAGCATTTTACAGGGCAAACTGGTGGTTTTTGAGGGGGCAATTAATGGCCACAGTGGCGAAAATGTATGGCATAGCACAGTGGTGACAATTGATGGGCACATTGGTGACAATTGATTGCACAGTGGCTACGTTTTCTGGCATGGCACAGTGGTGACAATTGATGGGCACAGTGGTGACAATAATGGCACAGTGGCTGTGTTTGAAGGCATAACACAGTGGCTGCGTTTGATGGCATGGCACAGTGGCGACAACTCATGGTACAGTGGTGACAATTGATGGCACAGTGGTGACAATTGATGGCACAGTGGCTGCGTTTGATGGCATGGCACAGTGGTGACAATTGATGGGCACAGTGGCGACAATTGATGGCACAGTGGCTGCGTTTGATGGCATGGCACAGTGGCAACAATTGATGGACACATTGGCGACAACTGATGGGCACAGTGGCTGCGTTTGATGGCATGGCACAGTGGTGATAATTGATGGGCACAGTGGCGACAATTGATGGCACAGTGGCTGCGTTCGATGGCATGGCACAGTGGCTGCGTTTGATGGCATGGCATAGTGGCGACAATTGATGGCACAGTGGCTGCGTTTGATGGCATGGCACAGTGGTGACAATTGATGGGCACAGTGGCGACAATTGATGGCACAGTGGCTGTGTTTGATTGCATGGTACAGTGGTGACAATTGATAGGCACAGTGGCGACAATTGATGGCACAGTGGCTGCGTTTGATGGCATGGCACAGTGGCGACAATTGATGGGCACAGTGGCTGCGTTTGATGGCATGGAACAGTGGCAACAATTGATAGCACAGTGGCGACAATTGATGGCATGGCACAATGGCGACAATTGATGGCACAGTGGCGACAATCGATGGGCACAGTGGCAACAATTGACAGGCACAGTGGCTGCATTTGATGGCACAGTGGTGACAATTGATGGGCACAGTGGCTGCGTTTAATGGGCACAGTGGCTGCAATTGATGGGCACAGTGGCGGCAATTGATGGGCACAGTAGCTGCGTTTGATGGCCACAGTGAGGCTGCAATTGTTTTTTTGTTTGTTTTTTCGTTTGTTTGCGCCCCCCCAAAAATTTGGAGCACCAGCCGCCACTGATTAGAGGCATGGTGAGTCTTTTGAAGAATACATTTTTTTGCTACAAGTTTCTTGAATATGAGGAAAGAAAATGTAATTGTATTTTTCTACATACAGCTGTCACGTAAGATATTTGTCACACACAGCATGGGCATACTTAGAATTACACCCAAAACACATTCTGCTTGATCTCCTGAGTTTGGGGTTATCGCATTTGTGAGAATCTTTTAGAGCCTAGCCGCACAAGGCCCAAAATTAAGCAACTTCGCGCTTTCAAGGGGCACAAATAAGGCATCTGATTTCCTGACATTCTTTTTCAATATGTTTATCCAAAGGTATTTCAGTTTTCCATAAAAGAAAATATACAAAAGAACGTGTACAAACATTCAATAAGGACATATGCAGTAGAAGATATACACTAAAGGGATCCAATCATTACGAAGGAGAATGTGACATCTACTATGGGGAATCTCCCAAATGTTGGTTATTGTTTATACTACAATATCTATTGAATATGTCTCCATGGAGGAGTTCTGATTCTTATTTCTATTTATTATAATGTAACATTAGCACATAGAATCCCAATCACTGTAAGTCAACTGTTAAAATAATTCTTACTAAGATTATATTATAGTAAATATCATCAAATACTTATCATGTGTGGTAGGTCCACATGTAATTTATCATGTGTGTTAATGAAGGTGAACCATATTTTCCCGGGGGTGTCCCCTTACCCTCATCATATTAGACTCAATCCCACTTAGTGATGATCCCAGGATCGTTAGGAACTGAGGGCCAGATTCACAAAGGAGATACAACGTATCTCCTCATACGCCGTCGTATCTCTGTGATCCGCCCGTCCTAACTATGCGGCTGATTCATAGAATCAGTTACGCATAGCTATCCCTAAGATCCGACAGGTGTAATTGACTTACACCGTCGGATCTTAGGATGCAATTCTAGGCCGGCCGCTAGGTGGCGAGGCCATTGCGGTCGGCGTAGAATATGCAAATGAATAGTTACGGCGATTCACGAACGTCCGCGCTGCCCGTCGATCTAAATTTACGTCGTTTACGTCGAGATACGCGTCGTAAAATTAGGGCTACCTCCTAGGTGTCCTAAGCAATGTTAAGTATGGCCGTCGTTCCCGCGTCGAAATTTAAAATATCACGTCGTTTGCGTAAGTCGTCCGTGAATGGCGCTGGACGCCATTTACGTTAACGTCTAAACAAATGACTTCCGTGCGACGTCATTTAGCGCAATGCACGTCGGGTAATTTACCCGACGGAGCATGCGCAGTACGTTCGGCGCGAGAACGCGCCTAATTTAAATGGTGCCCGCCCCATTTGAATTAGGCGGGCTCGCGCCGAGCGCATTTACGTTACACCGCCGCAAGTTTACAGGTAAGAGCTTTGTGAATCAGGCACTTACGCTGTAAACCTGCGGCGGTGTAACGTAAATCAGATACGTTACGCTGCCGCGGAGCAACGTAAATGTATCTGAATCTGGCCCTGAGTCCTGGGATCTTAGTTGTACTGCAACAAATTAACCAACGAAAAAAAAAAAAAAAACAACAAAACCCCAAAAAAATAAATAAGAGAAGAGAGAGAATGGATTAGGTATCTATCAAATAATCCTCGATCTTTTCCAGATTAGATCTACTTTTGAGTAGTATGATAGGGAGCGCTGAGTCATTCCTCATTTCTTATTCTTTTCCTTAATTTTTGATTTTTTTTCTACTTTTTCTTTTCCATATATTTCCCGACATTCTATCATGTGTTTGAGACACTGGAGTGCAAGGACAGTAGAAACACCCGCAAAATGACAACATTTTAGAAAGTAAATACACCATGGTATTTTTAAAAAAGCTTTTAAAAATATATATTTTTCTGCCACACATTTTTGAAGAAAGAATTCATAACATGTTAACAGTATAAGCATGCTTAGAATTACGCCTCAAAACACATTTTGGAGAGTAAACACCCCAAAGCTTTTTTGGGACATGGTGAGTCTTTTGAAGATTTCAAGTTTCAAAAAAAGGAAAATACATTTTTTCACACACAGTTGTCAATTTAATAAGATATTTTTCACACAGCAGGGTCATACATTGTATCTTAAGTAAAATAAAAATCAATCAATTGTATCAAAAACACTGTAAAGGTCACCTCTATATGTGGTGAGGAAGTATAGCTTAGTATGGCATCACCTATAGCAGTCCCCATTACTATAAACCAAGCAAGCCTAGCCTACTGGTACATGTCTGCCCCCAGTAATGCCATGTTTACTGGCCAGGAAGTACAGGCGGCTGAAGAAACTAGGAACAAAAGAATCGCTGTGGTTCCAGGAGTGCAATTGTCCACAGAGCACTTTTGTTGCCAGCGGTTTAGACATTAATGGCTGTGTGTTGAGTTATTTTGAGGGAACAGCAAATTTACACTGTTATACAAGCTGTAAATTCACTACTTTACATTGTAGCAAAGTGTAATTTATTCAGTGTTGTCACATGAAAAGATAATAAAATATATACAAAAATGTGAGGGGTGTACTCACTTTTGTGAGATACTGTGTGTATGTATATATATATATATATATATATATATATAGTATATATATATATATATGTAGCGCCCCCTTACTTTCAGTATGGGCACTACGCTAAAGTTAGTGGGGAATGGGAGAGTTATTTTGCTCCCATTCACAATTCGCTAAATTTGGGCTGCTGTCATTCCTGAACTGTCCTGTAGGTCAGTCTGCGCTCCAGGGATGCGATCCCATCCCTGGGCAACAGGTGGCATTAGAGGGGTTCTGGCAGAGCCGCTTTTCCCCAGCAGCCAATTGGAGGAGTTTTCCCTCGCGGTGCATGCTGGGGGAGAGTATATCTGTGGCAGACGCCATTTTCATTGGTTCTTCGCGGGTTCCAGGTTCCAGGTGCGGCACCCACCTTCAGGGTGTGCGCATCCAACGGACCCCAGCGATGACCTACCAGGCCGGGGTCACACGCTACGTGGAGCTCCATGTTCCTGACAGGGACCCCAGTGACTTACTGGGTTCACAACTTTATTGAGAAGATCCCAGGCTGTGTGCCGTTCGATAGGGGGTCAGCTTGATGAGAACCCGGAGGCAGGTTGTCCAACACGGCTTGAACGAACCATCGGGGATTCGGTGACTGGGACATTGACAGGTACACTTCAACTGTCACCCGGTGACCCTTATCTAATCTACTGGGAGGATTCGCTCAATCTGTTCGGTGCATCTAAATTACTAGGCCTGTGGCAGAGGCCCTAGAGCCAGGTCTGTGGCAGAGGCCTGTTCCTCCCAGCAACCTAAAGTGACACTTCGGCTGCCAGGCTCGTGGCAGGAGTCTGTCCGGGGGCACTTCACCCACTCTGGCTAGAGTGGCGACCAACTGTAACTACTACTACTGTGCTGTTGAGAGCAGGATTGCTTGATTCTTATCCAGGCCTGATACTGCAAGTTCTCTTTTGCTTCATCAACCTTCTTGCTATCCCTCATGTTGATGTTGGCCATGTTGGGCCTGGAAATAAAGCATTTGAAAACCTTTATTCATTGACTGGACATTCGCTCACTACTTCGCTTACTGCTCTACTCATCAACTACACCCCTAGACAACACTGAGAGGTAACTTAATATGCCGATCACAACAACAACCAGCGGCCCCTGAGGGGGTATCGCTACATATATATATATATATATATATTGGATGCATATTAGCTCACGTTGGCTTTTTATATAATGTTGAATACTGCATATCACATATTTTAGGTTATTGTGTGTTTTGCAGTTTTTTGTTTTTGTTTACAATGGTCTGGTAACACTGGTACTGGTGTGGCGGTGATCAGAAACACTATTGCTAGCATATACTGGTCAGGGGACACTGCAATTGGTTTGGCGGTGATCAGGAACACTGTTGCTGGTGTACACTTTCTTTAACAGAAGTCATGTTATGAACACTGCTACCCAGACTTATACTTAAACACTTTTTTTCAGCATCTTTTTCTTACTCTTATTGAAAATGAGCTTTATATTATCTTTTGATAGATATTTTGTATATCTGTGTAGTCTATTTCAGAGGCTTTCATTAGCCACTACTGAAAACAAATGCATCTGTTATTTTCTGTATATTGTTATTTGGTTGGCCCCTGAAGTCAGCAAAGGTGCAATAGGGTCTTGCTTCTTCTACTACTTGCTTTTTGTAAACTCATGAATCAACAGGTGAGAAATCAGTAGAGAGCATTTAGGAGTCTTTACTGACAGTAAAAAGAATACTAACCCTTGAGTATATATTACAAAATATAAATAGTATAATCTTTAAACTTAAATAAATAAACAAATAAGTGCGCAACCAAAATAGGTAAATGCAAGTGTCCTGAATCCTGAAAAGGAATGGGAAAATCAACTAGGTGATTTCTTGCATGAGATTCATATGCATATAGTCCTGTTAGGAAATCCCACTTGTGTATATTCGTTCCCAGGGGAACCAATCCTCCACCAATCAACAGAAATTATATGGATAACTTCAATAACAGGCAATCCTTCAAAGGTAAGTAAATGGCCGCTTACCAGATTGATGAGACCCCAAAGGGGTCAAACAGGCTCTGCACACAAAAGGATATCCTCGGCTGGATCCAGGTACTTCCTCCCAATCCCTTCATCCTCTGATGATTCCAGGGACCCTGCTGTCTCAAACAGATCTCTCGGGGGATGGTATCCACATCAAAGGATAATTAGGAAACGTGTGGGTGAAGAGAAAAAGAAAAGCTCATGGTGCAGTACTTTGGTAAAAAAGGTTTCTCTTTATTCCACTCGATGGAAACAAAATACTGACATCTTAAAAAAGGCTCTTTAACAACAAGTTCAAGAGTCCTAAGTAAAAAGTACAGCCAGCTTCGGCTCAGGCCGATCAGCTGGGAGCTTGGTGACGTCAGCTGCTGATGCTCCACCCGATGCTGCGTTTCTCCCTATTGGGCATCAATGGAAAACAGAGGCATAGCAATCCTCCGTTCCCTGTTGATGCCCAATAGGGAGAAACGCAGCGTCGGGTGGAGCATCAGCAGCTGACGCCACCAAGCTCCCAGCTGATCGGCCTGAGCCGAAGCTGGCTGTACTTTTTACTTAGGACTCTTGAACTTGTTGTTAAAGAGCCTTTTTTAAGATGTCAGTATTTTGTTTTCATCAAATGGAATAAAGAGAAACCTTTTTTTACCAAAGTACTGCACCATGAGCTTTTCTTTTTCTCTTCACCCACACGTTTCCTAATTATCCTTTGATGTGGATACTATCCCCCGAGAGATCTGTTTGAGACAGCAGGGTCCCTGGAATCATCAGAGGATGAAGGGATTGGGAGGAAGTACCTGGATCCAGCCGAGGATATCCTTTTGTGTGCAGAGCCTGTTTGACCCCTCTGGGGTCTCATCAATCTGGTAAGCGGCCATTTACTTACCTTTGAAGGATTGTCTGTTATTGAAGTTATCCATATAATTTCTGTTGATTAGTGGAGGATTGGTTCCCCTGGGAACGAATATACACAAGTGGGATTTCCTAACAGGACTATATGCATATGAATCTCATGCAAGAAATCACCTAGTTGATTCGCCCATTCCTTTTCAGGATTCAGGACACTTGCATTTACCTATTTTGGTTGCGCACTTATTTGTTTATTTATTTACGTTTGTCAAGCCCCTATTCAGGTTTTTTTGTATCTAGGTGCTGCACCTTAATTTATTTTTTTTTCAATACAATTATGCAGATAATATTATTCAGCCTTTTTTCCTATATGTGTGTTTGCACTAGTGTTTAGCACATTGTTTATTAGGGGTTAGCGCGGATTGTTCTTGTATACAATCTTTGAACTTATACATATGATTATTAAATTCAACTACACTCCAAAAAATATATGATGTTCATCTTTATTATGAAATAGCAAAAGCCAACTCCAGAAAAAGGTTCGGGTTAAGCCCTGTACACACGATCGGTTTGTCTGATGAAAACGGACCGATGGACCGTTTTCATCAGACGAACCGATCGTGTGTGGGCCCCATCGTTTTTTTTCCCATCGGTGAAAAAAAATAGAACCTGTTTTAAATTTTTCCTATAGATAAAAAAACGATAGGAACAAAAACGATCGTCTGTGGGGAAGTCCATCGGTCGAAAATCCACGCATGCTCAGAATCAAGTCGACACATGCTCGGAAGCATTGAACTTCATTTTTCTCAGTACGTCGTAGTGTTTTACGTCACCGCGTTGGACACGGTCGGATTTTTGACTGATGGTGTGTAGGCAAGACTGACGAAAGTCAGCTTCATCGGATATCCGACCAAAAAATCCATCGGATTAGATTCCATCAGATATCCGATCGTGTGTACAGGGCATTAAATTAAAAAAAAGTGCAGCGTGCTCTTCAGGGTTCTCAAATGGTATGCTTGATTAAAGGTAAAGGTAAGTCATTTGATGTCATGCAGCACCTTTTGTAACAGGACAGAGATGGTCTTTGAATTGAATAAGGAAAAGAGACGACAATAAGACACAACTACCTTCATGCATTAAAACAAAAAATATTTAATAAAGAATTCATAATAAAGGAGAAGTGAATATGTCTCTCCCCAGGCTCATGACAGGCGTATTCACTTTTCCTTCATTATGAGTATTATTGCTCTTTATTAGACTTTATTAAATTTTATGTGTATAATGCACAAAGGTTATATAAACACTGACATCTTCTCAATACCTGGATTATTGTAGGTTACCTAAGGACAGACAACCTTAAACATGATTTTCTGTGTTAAGATGATCTACCCTGCAGGCTTGCAAGCTTATGCCTTACCTGATTTGTCTATTTCCACTACCAAATATGGAACATCCAGTTCACCAAAGAGGTTTTTAACCTATGGGGGGAAAAAAAATCATATCTTTAATCATAATTCTGTAGCCCACATAGTAGCCACAGTGTTTGCTTCTTTTTTTGCAATGCAACAAAGACAACATTGCCACTTTGCCAAAATCATCAATACAAATTTCCTCCCCCTAGTTTCTGGCTCAATGAAGTAAAGAATCCCATCGAGCAGTAACTATATATGTAGGCTCATTGACAGAGCACTGTAAAGGACCTTCAATCAGTGACAATATGGGAAAGATTTATGCCTCCTACACACGATCAGATAATCGGCTTTCGGATTGATCACACAATAGTCTGAACGCTAGTACACAGCTTTTTGACAGCCTATCACAACAGTTCATCCAACAATATCCAAAGGGACAAACACAAAGACTTTGCTAGAATGATAGCCCAGGGAACGACAATCGTTTAATCAGTACAGTATGCATCTGCTAAAAATCTATAGACAAACGCCAAACATGATCAGAAACACGAAAAAAAACCTGGAAGGAGTTGGGAGAACAATACGAGTGGAAATAGCCAAAAGGCGTGGCAGACAGGGGTCACAAGTATTTGACATCATTTCCGATACATAGCTATGAAAACAGGAAGGTTTTTCAGGACCAATACGAAAAAAATCGTACATTTCGTAGAGCGCAAAATGCACGGTTGAATTCGATATTAATACTATGCAACAAAATGTGAGCGATAAGTCGTACTTTTATCTGAGCCTGTGTATGAGGCATAAGGCTCCATTCACACTTGTGCGACTTGTCATGCAACTTTGGACAACAAAGTTGCATGACAGGTCGTTCCCCATGTTTTTCAATGATAACCATTCATATACAGTATGTGCGACTTAAAGGTCCGAGGTCCAACTTTAAATGAAATTCAGGCCCATAGACTTCAGTTGTAACTCTCATAAGTTGCAAGAAAGACATATCTGAATGTTATACAATGCAACAGTTGTGCAACAGTTGTCCATTATCACTGGTCAAAGTCATATCCAAGTTGCACCCATCAAAAGTTGCGTCAAGGTTGCATTAAAGTGCATTAAAGTTGCACCAAAGTTGCACTTCAAAGTCCGCACAACTTTGGAGTTGTACAGGTGTGAATGGAGAATTACTAAAACTGGTGCACACAGAATTTGGTGCAACTGTGCATAGTAACCAATTAGCTTTCAACTTGTTAAATTAAAGCGGTAGTAAATCCCACTGTGTTATTTTTACCTACAGGTAAGCCTATAATAAGGCTTATCTGTAGGTAAAATGAAAATCTCCTAAACATACACTGTTTAGGAGATTTTCACCCTGGATGTAGCTGCTGACATCACTCTAAGGCCCCGTACACACGACCAAACATGTATGCTGAAACTGGTCCGCGGGCCAGTTTCAGCATACATGTTCGGTCTTGTGTAGGCGCGAGCGGGCCGAATTCCAGCAAACATTTGCCCGCCGGGCCTTTTCCCAGCAGGCAAATATTCCTGGACGTGTTTTAAAACCGTCCGCTGGAATCCTGCCCGCTCGGACATGTACGGTCGTCAGTACAGACCTACCGTACATGTCCGAGCGCCCGCCGTCCCTCGCATGCGTCGAATGACTTTGACGCATGTGTGGAAGCCTTTAAATGGCAGGCCCGCCCACGTCGCCGCGTCATCGTCGCGGCGACGACGCGGACACGCCCCGCGTAGTGTTTACGCGCGGACTTCTGTACGATGGTTAGTACAACCATCGTACAGAAGCCCTCTGGCAGGCATGTACGGTGAAAACGGTCCGACGGACCGCTTTCATCGTACATGTTTGCTTGTGTGTAACGGGCCTAAAGGTCTGACATACAGTGCTGGACCTTCAGACCTTTTTGCCGCAACTAAGGGCACACACACAGTATTGACATCATTGGAGCTCTGGCCACTCACAGCAACGGAGCAACGGAAGAAAGACTGGGGGAAGATGTCAGCCCTCTCAGCGGTGACAACGTACCACTGGAAGGGCTTCGCTCTAGACTAAGTACAGTTGTGCTCATCAGTTTACATACCCTGGCAGAATTTATGATTTTTTGACCATTTTTCTAAGAATATGAATGATAACACAAAAGCATTTCTTTCTCTCGTGGTTAGTGTTTGGCTCAAGCCATTTATTATCAATCAACTTTTTTTCTCTTTTTAAATCTTAATGGCAACAGGAACTACCCAAATGACCCTGATCAAAAGTGTACATACCCTGGTGATTTTGGCCTGATAACATGCACACAAATTGACACAAAAGGGTTTGAATGGCTATTAAAGGTAACCATCCTCACCTGTGATCTGTTTGCTTGTAGTAATTGTGTGTGTATAAAAGGTCAATGTGTTTCTGGATTCCTGACAGACCCTTGCATCTTTCATCCAGTTCTGCACTGACGTTTCTGGATTCTGAGTCATGGGGAAAGCAAAAGATTTGTCAAAAGAATCTGCGAGAAAAGGTAGTTGAACTGTATAAAATAGGAAAGGGATATAAAAAGATATCCAGGCACTTGAGAATGCCAATCAGCAGTGGTCTAATCAAGAAGTGGAAAATGAGGGGTTCGGTTGAAACCAAACCACGGTCAGGTAGACCAACTAAAATTTCAGCCACAACTGCCAGGAAAATTGTTTGGGATGCAAAGAAATCCCACAAATAACTTCAGATGAAATACAGGACTCTCTGAAAACATGTGGTGTGGCTGTTTCAAGATGCACAAAAAGGAGGCACTTGAAGAAAGATGGGCTGCACGGTTGAGTCGCCATTACTATGCAAATGCCACAAAGTATCCCACTTACACTATGTCAAACAGCACAGAGACAAGCCTCAAACCTTCTGGCACAAAGTCATTTGGAGTGATGAGACCAACATTTTGGAGTGGCCATCTCAGTCTCCTGACCATAAATATCATTGAGCCACTCTGGGGAGATCTCAAACGTGCAGTTCATGCAAGACAGCCCAAGAATTTACAGGAACTGGAGGATGTTTGCCAAGAGGAATGGGCAGCTTTACCATCTGAGAAGATAAAGAGCGTCATCCACAAAAGCTTTCAAGCTCTCATTGATTACACAAGGTTTGTAAACTTTTGATCAGGGTCATTTGGGTAGTTTCTGTTGGCATTATGATTTAAAAAGACTAAACACAGTTGATTGATAATAAATGGCTTCAGCCAAACACTAACCATGAGTGAAAGAAAAGTTTTTGTGTTATCATTTATATTCTCTGAAAAATGGCAAAGAAATCATAAATTCTGACAGGGTATGTAAACTTATGAGCACAACTGACAATTTCATCATACCATTGTCTTACAGTTTTATTTTTTTTGTTTTTTTTTTTGCAGTTCTGCAGCAGTTTACTACCTCTTTAAGCTTTGACAGTAAGGGCTCTTTCACACGGAGCGGATCCGTATTGATCCGCTCCGTTAGCCCGTTTGGCTCAGCGGGGATTCCTCCGTTAATCCCCGCTGAGCTGTCGGCGGACAGGGAGGTCCCCGCACACAGTGCAGAGACCGCCCTGTCTCTCCTCCGCTCTCCCCTATGGGGAATCGCATGAATACGGACCGTGTGCATCCGATCCGTTCCGCCGGACGGAAGAAAAATAGGGGTTTCTTCAGTCCGCAAAAGCGTATCTTTGTGGACGCGGATGGTTGCGGACTTTTGCGGATGCATCATCCGCTAACATCTGCAATCCCATAGGGATACATTACAAGTCCGTAAACGGACTTGTAATAAACGGACCGTTTGTCCGTACGTGTGAAAGGGCCCTTAAACCTAGAAGCTGATTGGTCACTATGCACAGCTGCACCAGATTCTGTGTGCATCAGTTTTAGTAAATCTCCCCCAAGTTTAAATCTCCGGATTGAAGATTTTGAAGGAAAATGTGACTTGCACATGCTAGTAAATAGGAACAGTATAAAGGGACTAAGCAGGCAGAGTAAGATTAAGACTATTATCTATTACGATATGTAAGTACAGCCAAGATTTCCCCAGAAAAACAAGCGAGAACATTTATACAATGTCTCATGGTAAACTGCCATGAAACAAAGTTGAATGCTATCAACTCACCATCTGTTGCTAAGTTTACAGCTCACAATTTCTGCTTAAAAAAAATAAAAACAGCTTTCTACTCAATTTTAATTTAATATTGAAGCTGATAAGAATGCAGAAGTTGTTGATGCAGAGTTAATGTTCAATTTTACAGCACATTACTGCTTATTTAATGTTGTTTTATTCAGTTTAAGAAGAGTATTGATTTTCATAAGATGTGTAGCAAGAATCGACTTGCTAATTAAATATGCCAGGCAAAGCTAAGGGCATTATGTATATGGAAGAGAAAGTTCTGTAGTTATTCAGCTTCAAAAAACATGAACAATGTTTTGCCCATGACTAAGCTTGAAAAATTCAAGGTGGTTGTGTTAAGACTTGTTTACACAGGATATGCGTCTTCATTACATGTACATTGTGTTGCATTTGAAAGACACTGCTGGGGCTGAAAGCAAGAAAAAAATCCAAAGGTTTGAGTTGTCACTGGAACAGGAATGGAGGGGAAATCCTCTATTGGGGACACCTGTTCCAGTGATGACTGTCTAGGAAAGACTTTCCTATCTTTAAAGAGATTTCCTATCACTTCCTGTTAGTTTTACATCAGGAGATATTTACACTGCATGCAGCTGGTGATGTCACCAGCACATCCGCTCTGAAGGAACGGCATACCCGTTCCATCCCTCATGAAAAGTTTGATGTAATTTACATATGAAACAAAGAATAGCAGAGTCTGTATGATCCCAAAAAAGGATCAGATCATCTATATAACTCCCATACCAATGGATATGGGAGGCATAGATGTTCTGTTGAGAAAAAGTATTCCTCCCACCAGCCCATATAGAGACTGGGAAAATTTGGCTCCCATGGAAGCCCCACAGCATTGTACATAAAAAAAATCATGGAATCTGAAGTAATTATGTTGCAATAAAAATGTAACTGACAAAATTATAACTTCTTTCAACGGGGAATCATATGTACTGTGTTTGGACAAATTAAATTTCAATGAATCCAGTGCCAGGGAATGTGGGATGCAGGAGTACAAGGACTTCACGTCCAAAGTGATCCAAGAAAAATGATTTTGCCAGTAAATGTCATTTACATGTTTTAAAATTGAAGTTGCATCTTTTATGTAACCTGGCAGTCTCGTCACTAAGGGTTGTAAGTATTGGTCCACCCACTCACCTAGCTTCTGTAAAACAGATCCTATACCTGCTACCATTAGATGACCTTTTATGGTTGTATCCTTCTTGTGAATTTTGGCCAGGTGGTGGAACACCGGGACAACTTGATGATCCACTAGTAGGTGCTCTGAATCCAGAAGATGTGTCAGTTTGTTTTAGAAAATCTGAGTGGGGTAAGACCTGATGTGATAGGTAAGTTGGCGAAAAGCTTCAGCCTTGTAGCCCCCATCATTGAGTAAAACTACAGTACCAACCTTATCTGCCTCCCGTATCACAATGTCTTTTGCAAGCTTTGAGGTCAATAAGGGCTTGTCTCTCCGACACACTAAGGTTATGGAAAGGCTGTGCTGGGGCAGTGCAAATTTTTCTTTAAGGGACAAAAGCTCTTTCTCCACTAGATTTTCGAATACCTGTGCTGCCCTTCAGAGCTCTGTGTCACGGTCCGTGACTCCCGCATGCATTCATATGGCCATAGGACGGGACCCCGGAAGGAAAACTGAGTAGATATGAGAGCTCTGTCAGTGGCAACAGCGCCGCTGGAGGGCTTTGTTCTAAGGTAAATATTTCATAATGTGCTAGTATGCAATGCAGGGTTAAAAAAAGTGTGGTTTACTACAGCTTTCATTAAATATTAAATGTATTTTTAGATGCACCACGACCTAACCAGTTGTGGTGAAGTGTTCATATAATAATAAGGAACATCCTGAGAGATGAGTTTATCAGTCTTCTGCTTTTGCTTTCATTATCCACATGCTGGTGGAGGAAAGAGACCTGTGTTACTTAAGTGTAGCAGAGAAAAATTAAGACTTCTGCCCTGCAAGACATGGTTGTGATGTATGGCAGAACTTTGCAAATCTGATGACAGGATGGACAGAAACCTTTGGCAAGTACACCCGCTTCCTTATATATATTAAACTGGTTGTAAAAGCTGAAGGTTTTTTACCTTTATGCATTTTCTCCCTCCTCATTGGCTGAGACAGTGTGTGTATGTGTGTGAATGGACATACCGAACCCGTGGCTCAGCTCGGGTGCCCACATAGCAAGTTGTTGGCTCTGGGTGCATTCGGCAGGAGGGAGGGGCCAGGAGTGCCGGCGAGGGACTCGAGAAGAGGAGGATTGAGGCTGCTCTGTGCAAAATCGCCAATAAAACTCATATTCAGTCAGTTTGGGTTTAAAATGTTGTGGAAAATTTGAAGCATTATCGGAAGGTCAGTGTTTATGGTCAACAAACCATTTTAGACTATAAAATACCCAAGAGAGCAGGGAGCTTTTGTAATATATATTTTTCAAAGTAGTAAGAAAACTACTGATTTATTAAACATACAACAAACAATGAAATGTGCGTGCATCTCGAGGGTGACCCTTTGGAAAGTATATATGGTACCTTGGAGCAGTTTTCACAAGTCGTCTTGCTGAAGATTACAACATCACTACTGCTGATATAATCCTGGATTTCATTTCTTAATTGAGTCTTTCCCTTCTTCTGCTCTTGCGTGTTTTGGCCTTTCCCATTCATATTGAATGGTCTGTCTTCAGGTGTCTTCACACATTGATCCCCTGGAGCTACAGCTGGGAAATTCAAAGCACTATTATTGAAAAAGACTTTGGCTTATATATTTTGTACAAATTCATTTTTTAAGATAAATAGCAAAAGGAGAACAAGTATAACTTAATTTTCTTAGTACTTTGATAACATTGATACTGATTAGGGAGATCATAAACTTTGTAAAAAATATTGAATAACTTGTTTCCTAAAGGTTAAACTGTAGTATGTGTTCAGTGTTTTTAATACACATGTGAATGTTATTAATTTAATATAAGTTATATTAGTTTAATAATTAATTGTGACTATAGAGGTGCCTGCAAATATGTATAGTGGCTGTTTGTTTCCTCCCACTTCCCGTCATTCCGATTGGTTTATCACTATGATCAATAGGAATGCATGGAAGGCAGGACGGTGTATATAGAAGAGGATTCTAATTGGTGCAGGAGGAGGTAGGAGGGTGTGAAAGGGAAGGGGGATTCTAATAGGTACAAGAAGGCTCATGGCAGTGCTAAAAGAAACCGAGTAAATGAGGCCCTAGCTTAAACCAGTGATTACTTATTTCAATTGAAAAAACCTAAACAATTACTAATTACTAATACAACCATGTATACGTGCAAGTGTATTATTACAAAACAAAAGTCTTAATTGATCAAACTTAAAGCAAATAAAGTCCACTTTTAGTGTATCTCTGGAAGAAATCTTCTATTCCACCAATATATTCTTTCACCACGTGAGACTTTATTAAAACATGCTCTTCACACTCATTAGTGCTCCACCATTCTATGTGCTCCACAACCTATTGTATGGGGAGCCAGCAGGACCCTCTCAGCTTTAACAATCGCAATCCTATGGATGGTACATGCTCTGCATCCACCTCCTCTTCTCTCATTTCCAACAATCCCAAAATAGAAAACAATATTCATGCAATAAGTTTATTAAAAAAAGTCCTTATTTAAAATATATATACAGGCAGCCCCCGGGTTAGAAACAAAATAGGGACTGTAGGTTTTTTCTTAAGTGGAATTTGTGTGTAAGTCAACAGTGCATTTTTAAGTGTAACTTCAGCCTGTGCAGGGATGTGGGATGTTCCAGGCGCTTCTGGGGATGCAGTTATGTTATCTGGGGCTCTTCTGGCCATGCAGTAAATGTAGTACTGCAGTGTGGGATGTGTCTGGCGCTGCAAGATAGCTGCTCAGAGGTATTCAGGACCAGTGTGGAGCACAAGCGGCCAGCATTGAGGTCCGTTTGTAAGTAGGAGTCGTTCGTAACTCAGGTTTTCTTAAAGCGGAGTTCCACCCAAAAGTGGAACTTCCACTTAATCCACTCCTTGCCCCCTTACATGCCACATTGGCATGTAATTTTTTTTGGGGGGGGTGGGGGCTTCAGGAGGAGTGGGACATCCTGTCCCACTTACTCCTTCCGCCGAGGGGCCGCTAAGGCGATACGTCATATTGCCTTTTGTCAGCCCCTCCCTGTAGGCGATCGCCTGGGACACGTGACAGGTCCCAGGCGATCGCCTGTCCAATCAGATAGCGCAGCGCCGCTCGCGCTTGCGCAGTGTGTGCCCAGCCATGAAGCCGAAAGCTGTCATGGCCGGGTGCCCACAGTAACAATGAGGATGAAGGTCGGAGAGGGGGGGAGAGGAGCGGAGCTCCGGCCGGCGTGTCGCTGGAACGTGGAGCAGGTAAGTGCATGTTTATTAAAAGCCAGCAGCTACACTTTTTGTAGCTGCTGACTTTTAATAAACATTAAATATGCCTGGAACTCCCCTTTAACTCGGGGACTGCCTGTATGCCGATGCACCTACAGTTTAGTGTACCATAAGCATCACCAGCTTAACGTTACGTCAGCAAGATTCGAAAGTTCTGCCATTACCAAGACCTCAATGCATTTCACTGGAACTTCCTGATGACACCTTTCTTTGGAGAAAGGAGCAAGATCTTAAAAAGTTTTCATGTGGGAAACCCTCTATAAGCAACCACAGACACTTGTGATTCTCATGTTTGCTTGTTGTTAATCCCCATGTTATCCAATAATGACAAGTGATTTAGGCCAGCCATACATGAACCAAAAGTCATATGATTAAGCAGTAACTGATCGAACTTCCATCCATGTATTGGCTATTGATCGACCTGTGTACCTGTTTGGCTTTTTCCAAACAATGGGTTTTTCCCAAACAATGCTGGCTAATAATCGACTAGTGTACAACCAGTCTAATTTCACAAACAATGCTGGCTATAGCCAGCAACACTGATCATTGTGTTCTGTGGGTGGGGAAGGCTCACTGCTGGAAAAATACAAGAGCTTAGTGGGAGTGCGGTGTGCATAGGGGAATCAGTTCATATATTTTTTTCGTTCAACCCGCTGACTGAACTAAAAAATGAACAACTGAATATAGCTCAACCACCTCCACACTAGACAAGACAAAAAACTCTCACAGTCCACCGTACATCTCAATAGGGAAAATAGTATGAAAAAGTTATAGAAAGCTACATGTAAAAACACACATATGACAAAACACATACATTGCTAAAAGACTGTGACCACCTATATAGTTGTATTGTAAACCATAGGTGCTATTATGTTGTATGTATTATACAGTATATAATGTCCTCTATATAAGCACTTAGCTACTTGGAGGAAAGGACATTGATGGACTAATACACCCTGGTAGTGGGCAAAATTGTCCTGTGAGGTAAAGAATTAAAGATGATCCACAGAAAACATGGACGTTGCACCAAAATCCCAACTCCAAATGAAAACTAGTGATTTAAATCATGATTTAAATCAACTTGATTTAAATCAAATCCAACACAGACTACCTCTGTCTGTCAACAGTCTCCAGCTCTCATGATTTCAGTGCCTGTCTATTGGACCAGATAGGCCTAGGCATGTGTTCTTTATGTGTCCTCACACATGCTACTATTGTAACGGACAGGAACCTTGACTGATTGCAAACATCTTACCACTGGTGGGCAACACCTGTCTGTCCAATGTCCTCTGTTTGGGAATGCCTGTTCTGATCATTCTGGGTTCCTGTACTGTCCAAACAGGCTCTCTCTCTGTCACTTACTTATCACATGACTATAAGTTCTTGTATCCTAGCAATCTGTGGAAGACAGTGTGTGTTCAGAGGTAAATTTCCCTAGAGGAAGACCAGAGTATTCTCCAGTGGGTCCACTATGTCCTACTGTGTAAGCACACATATCTGACTCCCTCCTCTCTTACCATTTGCTTTTCAGTAATTGTAGACAAGGTGTCAGGACCTGGATTTGAACCTGGGACCTCAGCTATGTCTGGCAGTGAACCTTCTCACTGAGCTATCTGGGATGCTGGACAGCTCCCTGTCTGATCTGCTGGACAAACCCATCTGATCCATTGAACAGTCCTGCCTTGTGTCTTGATTGTCTTGAACCTTGAACCCCTTGCTCCTCCCACGAACTTCCTGATATAAGCCATGTCTCTGCACTTCCTCCTTGCCAGAATATTGTGCTATCTCCAGCCTATATCTCGCTCCTGTCTTCCCTGCTGCCGTCCATATTTGCTACTGCTCGTTACCGACCACTTGGCTTGTTATCGACTACGCTTCTGCCTGATCCCAACCTACAAATACTTATTACCGACCCCTTGGCTTGTTATCGACTACGCTTCTGTTTGATCCTCACCTGCTTATCTGCTATTGTACCCCGGCTTTCTCACCTCCTGGTGGGGCAATCCTGAGGACCGCGACCTGGCGCTAACACGCAGCAAAATCCATCTTCACCTTCAGAAGCTCTGGTGAATACCGGTTAGCGCTTAGATTCCGCACCTCAGGTGACCCCGTGTCATCAGCCAGGGTGACCTGTTCTGCTGCTATAGCTACTGGCCTCTGAGCCTGACTCCAGACCGTGACAGAATATTCTGGCCCAAAACATGGAGGCCGTTGTAGCAGCTGCTGTAGCTCCTCTCAGGGTGCAAATCGCTGAGTTGCAGACGTTTGCTGTTAACTACCAGGAAAAATGTTCTGAGTTACAAATTGAAGTGAAAGCACTACAAGAGGAAATCCTTGATATGAATAAACAATTGCGTGACTTTCGTGCTCGAGACACTGCTGCCGTAGATACTAATACACGAATGCCCCTACCACTTAAGTTTAACGGAGACCGCCGCCATTATAGAGGGTTCCTTAATCAATGTCGCATATACTTTCAGATGCAACCTGCTGCATTTACTTCGGACAGGAAAAAGGTGCTGTTTATTATCAACCTCCTGACTGAGGAAGCTTTAGCCTGGGCCTCCCCTTATGTGGAGAAAGATGATGTCGTCCTGGATGATTTCAATTCTTTTGTGACTGCGATGAACCAAGTTTTCGATGATCCTAACCGCTGCACTACTGCTGAGGCAAAATTGCACAATTTACGGCAGGGTAGACGCTCTGTTGCAGAGTACACAACTGAATTTCGACGCTGGATCTCAGATACCAATTGGAATCCAGCAGCACAAAAGAGTCAGTTCCGTCAAGGACTCGCGGAACAAGTAAAAGATGAGCTTGCCAGAGTAGAAAGTCCTGACGACCTTGAGGCTTTTATTAAATTGTGTATTCGAATTGATCAAAGACTTACTGAAAGGAGAAAGGAGAGACTGGGAATCTTAGGCAGTAATGGTGGCATGCGTTTTTCTACTACTCAGTATCCTCCTAAGGTTTCAAGATTTACTCCTGATTCTGACACTCCTGAACCTATGCAGGTGGATGCTCTTAAAAGATCTATTACTACTCAGGAGAAAGAAAGACGACGTTCAGAGAACTTATGTCTTTATTGTGGAGACTCCGGACATTACGCAGTTAATTGTCCCAATAAATTTAAAAGAACAATTGCAGCAACAGATATTACAGTATCTGAACAAATAAACTCAATTTCTCAGTCCGTCTCTCCTTTAATTCAGGAAGCAAATAAGGTTAATTCTTTATTAACTCATTTTGTCATGCCCATTAAGCTAATTTCTGAGGGCCGTGAAATCCCCTGCTCTGCTATGCTGGACTCTGGGGCTGGAGGAAACTTTATGGATATAGAGTTTGCCCACCACAATAACATTCAAGCCATAAATACATCTTCTCCTATTGAGATGGAGACAGTTGATGGTTCACCCTTATCCTCAGGACCTGTTACCCATAAAACCGTTCCTTTGGTAATCCAGTTTGAGGCGGATCATCGTGAGACCATCAGCTTTCAGTTGATCACATCACCCAAATTTCCCATCATTTTGGGCATTCCGTGGTTCTCCACTCACAATCCCTCTATCAACTGGGGAGCACGGACCATAGATTTCACATCCTCCCACTGTAAGGAACACTGTAGGGAATCTTATCA
Organism: Rana temporaria; assembly: GCF_905171775.1. Classification (NCBI taxonomy): domain Eukaryota; kingdom Metazoa; phylum Chordata; class Amphibia; order Anura; family Ranidae; genus Rana; species Rana temporaria. Next base: position 218,376,144 of record NC_053491.1, on the reverse strand, counting down.
AACAAGTTCTCCGCTGGTCAAGGAATTGCAAGTTGGTGTGGTAACTACCCAGTCATATGACGACTTGCCTCCACAATACCATGCATTCCGGGATGTCTGTGATAAGAAAAATGCAGATCAATTACCTCCTCATCGCCCATACGATTGCCCCATTGAGCTGCTTCCAGGGGCCGAAATACCTTTTGGCCGCCTTTTTAATCTCTCAGAACCTGAATTAAAAGTGCTCAGGGAGTGGCTTGATGAAAATTTAGAAAAGGGTTTTATTAGACACTCAACATCTCCTGCAGGAGCAGCTCTATTCTTTGTTGAAAAGAAAGACTCCACCTTGCGTCCATGCATTGATTACAGGCACATGAATAAGGTCACAATTAAAAACCGTTATCCACTCCCCTTGATCTCGGAAATGTTGGAAAGACTTCGTTCTGCCAAAGTGTTTACAAAACTTGACCTACGGGGGGCATATAACCTGGTCCGTATTCGTTCAGGAGATGAATGGAAAACCGCCTTTAGAACCAGATATGGGCATTTTGAGTCCTTGGTCATGCCTTTTGGTCTCTGCAATGCCCCTGCGACCTTTCAGCACTTCATAAATGATGTTTTTCGAGATCTGTTGGACCAATTTGTCATTGCTTATCTGGATGACATCCTTATCTTTTCTGATAACCTGGAAGAGCACCGCAAGCATGTTTGCGTTGTCTTTGAAAGATTAAGGCAGAATCGACTTTACATCAAATTGGAGAAATGTGAGTTTGAACAAACCCAGATCCAGTTCTTAGGGTATATTATTTCTCCAGATGGTGTGGGCATGGATCCTGAGAAGATTAAAGCAGTGGTAGATTGGCCTGCCCCCGGAAACATTAAGGAAATCCAACGATTTGTCGGGTTTGCCAACTTTTACCGAAAATTTATAAGGAACTTCTCTAAGGTGATAGCTCCAATTACCCAGCTAACAAAGAAAGGGGTGCCCTTTGTGTGGTCATCTAAGGCACAGGCTGCTTTTGGAAAGTTAAAAACTCTTTTTACTTCTGCACCAGTATTGGTACATCCCAATCCTGAATTACCTTTTATAGTGGAAGTGGATGCTTCAAACTCTGCCGTGGGAGCTATCCTCTCCCAACGACATGGTGAAAAGATGCAGCTACATCCTTGTGCTTACTTTTCTCGTGTAATGTCTTCAGCCGAAAGAAATTATGACATTGGGAATAAGGAGTTGCTAGCAATTAAAGAAGCATTTTCTGAATGGAGGCATTTGCTGGAAGGCGCTAAGCATCCTGTAACCGTTCTCACTGATCATAAGAATCTGGAATTCATTCGTTCTGCCAAGAGATTGTCTTCTAGACAAGCACGTTGGTCATTATTCTTTTCCAGGTTCAATTTTATTATCTCATATCGACCTGGGTCAAGGAATGGTAAGGCTGATGCCTTATCACGAATGTTGTCTGGGCCTCTCCAGGAAGACAACTCTGAATACACAGTCCTGCCTCAAAAGAACTTTCTAGGTGTCACAAGTTCTAAAGCATTCTTGAGTCTTCTCAAGGAAGGGTATGAGAATGACCCACTCCTCAAAGATCCTCCTATGAACATCATCCTTGATTACAAGAATGGCTTCTGGACTCAAGCACATCGCCTCTATGTACCTGAAGTTGCTCGGGTTGAAGTCCTCAAGTTGGTTCATGACTCCAAACTTGCTGGACATTTTGGAGTTTCTAAGACGGAGGAACTTTTATCCCGTTCCTTTTGGTGGCCTGGGTACAAAAGAGATGTCAAAAGTTATGTAGCCTCGTGCCTGGTCTGTGCTCGCAATAAGACACCCCGAGCTTCTCCTTTGGGGTTGCTCCAGCCACTCCCTGTCCCATCAAGACCATGGGGATCAATTTCTATGGACTTTGTGGTTGATTTACCCCCCTCTAAAGAAATGACCACTATCTTGGTTGTTATTGACCGCTTCACTAAGATGGCTCACTTCATACCAGTGAAGGGGGTACCCTCTGCAGAACAAACTGCAGAGTTGATGGTTCGAGAAGTCTTTAGACTACATGGAATTCCAGAAGATGTAGTTTCTGACCGAGGAGTACAGTTCACTTCAAAATTTTGGAAAAGCTTTTGCTCAGCTTTAGGAGTAACAATTAATTTATCTTCTGCTTTTCATCCTCAGTCTAATGGTCAGACCGAGAGGACCAATCAAACGTTAGAGCAGTACCTCCGATGTTTTGTTAGTTATCTTCAGGATGACTGGGTGGACTATCTTCCTACAGCGGAGTTTGCTTATAACAATTCTAAACATAGCTCCACCTCTCAGACCCCTTTTTTCCTAAATACCGGGCTTCATCCAGCTTTTATCCCTGATCTCCCTATCTCAACTCCAATTCCTGCTGTTACCAACAGATTAACTGCTTTACAGGAGATCCAGGGAAAATTGATCGAGACTTTGAGGGAAGCTCAGGAAAGTTACAAGAAGGCTGCAGATAGACATCGCAGAGCACTTCCTACCTTTCATGTGGGTGATCAAGTTTGGTTATCTACTAAAAATCTGAAGGTTCATGTTCCATCTGCAAAGTTGGGACAAAAGTTTGTGGGACCTTTCCAGATCTTGGCCCAGATCAACCCAGTTGCCTTTCGCCTAAAACTTCCAGCAAGTATGAAGATTCACCCTGTGTTTCACATTTCGCTACTTAAACCTTTTCACGAAAATACTTTTTCTGAAGAACACTTCCACCCCCTCCACCTGTTGAGGTACAGGGTGAGGAAGAATACGTGGTGGAGAAATTCTTGATTCCAGGATCTATAGGAACAAATTGCAATATCTGGTTCAATGGGAAGGATACGGGACAGAAGAAAATTCTTGGGAGCCTGAGCAGAACGTTCATGCTCCTAGATTAACAAGAGAATTCCACCAGAGGTTCCCTCACAAACCAGGCCCTAAGACGTCCAGTGGACGTCCTGGGAGGAGGGGAGTACTGTCAGGACCTGGATTTGAACCTGGGACCTCAGCTATGTCTGGCAGTGAACCTTCTCACTGAGCTATCTGGGATGCTGGACAGCTCCCTGTCTGATCTGCTGGACAAACCCATCTGATCCATTGAACATTCCTGCCTTGTGTCTTGATTGTCTTGAACCTTGAACCCCTTGCTCCTCCCACGAACTTCCTGATATAAGCCATGTCTCTGCACTTCCTCCTTGCCAGAATATTGTGCTATCTCCAGCCTATATCTCGCTCCTGTCTTCCCTGCTGCCGTCCATATTTGCTACTGCTCGTTACCGACCACTTGGCTTGTTATCGACTACGCTTCTGCCTGATCCCAACCTACAAATACTTATTACCGACCCCTTGGCTTGTTATCGACTACGCTTCTGTTTGATCCTCACCTGCTTATCTGCTATTGTACCCCGGCTTTCTCACCTCCTGGTGGGGCAATCCTGAGGACCGCGACCTGGCGCTAACACGCAGCAAAATCCATCTTCACCTTCAGAAGCTCTGGTGAATACCGGTTAGCGCTTAGATTCCGCACCTCAGGTGACCCCGTGTCATCAGCCAGGGTGACCTGTTCTGCTGCTATAGCTACTGGCCTCTGAGCCTGACTCCAGACCGTGACACAAGGCTCAAAAGATCAGTCGCTAAAATCCTGGATCTCGTTAACTGTTTCCCATTTGATGTGTTATAACATGGAGGTGCAGGGAATCAAAGGAAGTTTACATTGCTTTCCAGCAGGCACATGATCTGAAGTCTCGTACACACGCTCGGTTTTCTCGGCAAGAACCAGCAAGAAAACTGCTGGCAGAGCTTTCTTGCCGAGTAAACCGGGCGTGTGTACGAGGCCATGCTCTCTATTATCTCGTCGAGATTCTTGATAGCCTGTTTTCCCGACGAGAAACCCGAGAGTGTGTATACTTACCTGTCGCCGTGGAAACCTGTGCATGCTCGAAATGACTTTGATGCATGTGCGGTAGCTTCCACGGCATAGGTAGGGTGAAGCAAGATGGCAGTGACGGGATCGAATGTGACGAGCGCATGCTCGTCATACATGATGATGTCACCGCATTCTTGCCTTTCAAGAGAACCGCGGTTCTTTTCAAAGGTCTGTGTGTACACTCGGGCGGCAAGAGATTCTTGCCAAGAATCTTGTCGGGAAAGTTTTTTTCCTGACGATATTCTTGCCCGTGTGTACGAGGCCTGAGAGTAGGCCTGACTCTTGTGTCTGCACTGACTGCATGAGTAGCTTATCTACTATATTAATATTTCCTGACCTTAGACTGTAACACCATTTGATCAGAAGTGAGTGCTGTCTTTTTTTTGATGTATCATATTCCAGACTGAATTGTCTGTTTGTAATTTCATTCCTAATTTGTTAATACAATGCTGATCAAAATGTAGGTGCTTCATAAAACAATAATTGTGATAAGGAAATGTTAGGAGATCCAGGGTAGTAAAGGGCAATATAGCAGGTTGGTACCGTATATCCGGTGGTGCACATCATTTTAAAAAGAATAAAAATATAAAAAGGTTGTCTAGTACATAATGTGGAAAAAAAATTATAAAGCTAATAAAATCAGTGCCTCTGTGTTGGTGGGTAAATACAAATATTTGTCCTGATAACCTTTAATGCTAGTATTAAAATACAACAAATTGTTGGATGTCGCGGAGAAAAAGATGTATATAAACAGCACAATTAGGTTTCAGTGCAACATTATATTTAATATAACATTCCCAAAAAAATCGCCAATGTCTCCTAAATGTTTAGTATCGCATCCTATAACAAATATTTGCATACACATTCATAGACAAGAGCTTATGGCTGAATAAACATGCCAAATAGCCTGGGACACATGCTGATTATCAAATTGTCTGTAAATCCTAAATCGGTGATACCACATGTGTGAGACTTCCACAGCCTGGCCACATACAGAGGCCGAGTACAGCCGAGTATGGCCGAGCAGAGTATGGCTGGGTATCACGAGTATGGCGGGGTATTGCAGAGTATGAAAATAAAATGGAAATAAATGTGTAGCGCTAGACAATGATGATCATAACGAAAAGCATTGAAAAATTATTGAATATAAACACGTATATCGTGAGCAATGAACACAATGGTACAAATTTTTAAATGTGCATCAATTAAATATCATCGGACAGAATAATATATAAAAAAAATTATTTATAAAAAATAAAGTCCATAAATGTTTGAAGATTCACCAAGTGAATGTGAATGATATCAAAACATCAAGTGAGTGACTTCTTCCATTTGCAATATTCCTACCACCGGTAAAGTGTGCAGGCTTACCAGACCAAGTGGACTTAAGGGGACATATGTTACCAAAAGTCAAAAAAGGCTTTGTAAAGACTACCAACATCAACGATCAATGGACGGATCGAGAAGTAACGGATCTTCAGAGCCTCTGCTGGACCAATGGATGGAATATGACCAGACTTTTAAACTGGAAATGGAGTCACCGGGCTGGTTTCTCGAGGGGTGTCAGTGGTGTGAAGAAAAGGGAAAGAAAGGTGGCCACATAGTGTAATCTTGTTTTGAGTATAAAAAGATTTATTGCAGCTATCACATTTCCATTTAGCTGGAATGTTACACGCTTGTATACAAGTGGTTATACTCAAAACAAGATTACGCTATGTGGCCACCTTTCTTTCCCTTTTCTTCACACCACTGACACTGAGCTCATCTCCCCTCCCCCTTACTTGTAGTGCTGCATTCTATTCAAAACACAGCAAATCTTGGTTCTCCTCAGCTGGTGCTGATGACACATCATGCTCATCCTTCGACATACCCCTCAGCAAATTTGTGTGTTTGATCCTGCAGCCTCCTGGGAGATGGGATCTTAGTATCCCAGGAGGCTGCAGGAACAGAGATACAGCATTCTAGGTCTAGGTAGGGCCAAAGAAAAACAATGAGTATATAGGTAAACAGAAAAAAAAAGCAAACGAAAATTGCGTGCACTGTAATCACAGAGTCCTTTGGATTTGGCTGATCACAGAACAGGGTAAAGGGCTAATTAAAGCGGGTCCTTTACCACGTGATTAGCTGTCAGCCAATGACAGCTGATCAGGAAGTAAACAGTTTTTTTTCTCCTCACAATCAGCATAAGGAGAAAAGAATAAAGCTGATAACCGACTTCTGTTATAGGGACATTGGTACCAATCTGTGCCACCTATCAGTGCCCACAAGTGCTGTTAATCAGTGCCCACAAGTGCCATCTATCAGTGCTCACCAGTGCCACCTTTAAGTCCTGTCAATCAGTGCCAATCAGTGCCTCATCATCAGTGTCACCTACCAGGGCCTATCAGTGCCCATCAGTGCCACCTATCAGTGCTCATCAGTGCTGCCTATCAGTGCTCATCAGTGCCACCTATCAGTGCCACCTCTCAGTTCCCTTCAGTGCCCCTTATTAGTGCCACCTTTCAGTGCCTCCTCATCAGTGCCCATCAGTGCAGCCTCATCATTGCCGCCTCATCAGTGCAGCCTATCAGTGCCCATCACTGTAGCTTCATCAACGCACATCAGTGAAGGAGAAAAATTACCAAAAATTTCATAACAAACTATGAAAACAAAATCAGAATTTTCTTGTTTCTTTAGCAAAAATAAAAAAAAACAGTGGTGATTAAATACCACCAAAAGAAAGCTTCATTGGCGTGAAAAAAATATATATAAAAATGTGTGTTTGGGTATAGTGTTGCATGACCACGCAATTGTAATTCAAAGTGCAACAGCGCTTTAAGCTGAAAATTGGCCTGGGCAGGAGGGGGATATAAGTGTCAAGTAGGTGTTAAGTAATTAAACAGAGCTAAGCCTTTGGGAGTTTGGTTCTGCTTTAATTAAGAGCAGTCCCTGTGTCTGTTTCAATTTCACTCTGAAATTGTAACGTGCCTCTATTTCCTCAGTGAAAGGCCCACTTACACCGCTCTCTGATAACCCAGATTTTCAACCGGGACTCGGTACACGGATACTCTGTCATCCTCCTACTAACAGGACACTCAAAGCAGGAGATTGCTTCCAGGGGGGGACGTTCATGGAATACCGGACACTTAAACAGGTCAATGACTTACCTACCTTGCGGTTCTGGACGTATCTACAAATACGTAGCTAGGCTAGTGACAAGATGAACAAAATACATTTCACCAGACAATTGACTGACTAAGGCCGGGTATTCACGAGCAAACATGTACGGTGAAACCGGTCCGTCGGACCGTTTTCACCGTACATGCCTGCCAGAGGGCTTCTGTACGATGGTTGTACTAACCATCGTACAGAAGTCCGCGCGTAAACACTACGCGGGGCGTGTCCGCGTCGTCGCCGCGGCGATGACGCGGCGACGTGGGCGGGCCTGCCATTTAAAGGCTTCCACGCATGCGTCAAAGTCATTTCGACGCATGCGAGGGACGGCGGGCGCTCGGACATGTACGGTAGGTCTGTACTGACGACCGTACATGTCCGAGCGGGCAGGATTCCAGCGGACGGTTTTAAAACACGTCCAGGAATATTTGCCCGCTGGGTAAAGGCCCGGCTGGCAAATGTTTGCTGGAATTCAGCCCGCTCGCGCCTACACACGACCGAACATGTATGCTGAAACTGGCCCGCGGACCAGTTTCAGCATACATGTTTGGTCGTGTGTACGGGGCCTTAGAGGAGGTCTGTGCTAAAGGTGGTCTCCTGCAAAGAACGACGTCTGTCATTTATAAGTGGTTGCAAGTACCTTCCACCACAACAGAAGATAGATTCCAAAAAGGCTGGTCCAAAGCACTGGGGAAGACCATATCAGAGAAACAATGGCGGAATGCTTGTGTTCTGGCACACAAATGTTCTATTAGCACAAAAATACAGGAAACTTCCTATAAGTTGCTCACGGATTGGTATGTTACACCAGCTAAGTTGAATTCCTGGTATGCTCAGACGTCTAGTGTTTGTTGGAGATGTGGAGAGGGAGTGGGCACGCTGATACACATTTGGTGGCATTGCCCTCACCTGGCCAGCTTTTGGCAACAGGTCAAGGACCTAATTAAACAAATCACAGAGACCAGCCTGGTACTGGACGCTGCGTGCTGCCTGCTCCACATCTCCTCTTTTTCATTGAAATGGTATAAAAACTCGCTGACGAAGCATATGCTGAATGCCGCTAAGGCCCTGATCCCAACCCTCTGGATGACTCCAAGGGTCCCCACTGTTACACAATGGCTAGAAAAGATATCTGAGGTTTGTGAGATGGAGGACACTCTTGCACAGGCCTTGGACAGCGTAGACAGATTCCACAAGACCTGGTCGCCCTGGTTTGAATTTCGCTTCTCTGAGGCCTATGAGACACTCCTGGGTACTTGTTGAATAGCCGAGTGCTGCTTAACCGAGACACGGTTGAGTTCTGGGATAGTAGACTGACATGGCCAGTTTCTGCTCTTCACCTTATATCCTTTCCCCCACTTCTTTCATTTCTGACCCCCTTTCCCACCCCCTCCCCTGCTCTGCCTTTCCTGCTTAGCAGGACTGTTAAACTTCACCCAATGGTATGGTAATAGAGAGTACACGCCAGAAGCTAAAGACGACTTTGTCGCACTATAGCATCATATGACTTTGCAATGATGATGTTTAGCCTATAGTTTACACAAGATGTTATATAATCAGTCATTTGAAGAACGGGTTCCATATCGGGAATGGTTAAGTTTAGCTTTAATTTATGCCGAGGAACGTGATTCTTATTATTCACTGAAATAGTCTCGGTTGTCAACTTTGGATGTATATGACTTCTGTGTACGATTGTCATTATCATACTGTATTGTTATGTCTTTTGCACTTCTATTTTGTTCTTTACCGGAACACTAATAAACTTTGGAATGTTAAAAAAAAAAGAAATTGTAACGTGGGTGGCATAGAGATACCTAAAAGTGCCACTAAATGCAAAACTTTTTTCATTTCGGATGAAGTAAGGGAGGTTTATAACCCCTGTCAATGTTTTTTTATTTTTTTATCATCTGTGTCCCATTGGGGAGATTTCCCTTCACATCCTGTTCCATAGCCAAAACAGGAAGTGAGAAGAAATCCCTGCAAACTGACAGAATCCCTGTGTCACCAGAACTAGTGTCATCATTGGAAGATTTCCCCTGTAGTGTTCTGATGTCAACCCAAAATTTGGGATTTTCTTTTACTTTCAATGATAACAATAAGCAGGACAAATAGAGAGGGTAAATCTCTCTAACGGGGATACATACAGCAATGAATAAAGAAAAGATGCTCTAATCCCTCTCCACTCTATCCAATACTATAAAAAAGTTCTGCCTTTAGTTACACTTGAAGTAGATCTATTTGCTTAGTTAATGTCACACAGGTCACAAACGTCACTACACTGGCGCAGGTACTTTTTTTTATTTTCCCCCATTGTTTTTAACAGTACCACAAAGAGGAAATCAATGGAGATATTTTAATTATTATCATTAACAATATAATAACCTGTCTTACTTGTTTGTGACATGATAACTGAGTCATAGCAAGAAATTCCCTATTATTTTTGATTTAATTATGCTTCTCTGGGATGAAGATATGTTTGAGTGAGAATATAGATTTTCTTGTGAATATTGCATTTTTTCATCCCTAAATCAGTTTTTCACTATGTTCGACACTGTAAATTCCTTTCAAATGAAAGCAGAATGATGGCCTAACAATTAAAAAGAGGAGATTATATGGCCGCACAGTGGCTAAGTGGTGGGCAGCAAGGTGGCAGTAAGTTGTTGGCACTTACGCCTAGCAGCACTAGGGTTCGAATCCCAAGTATGACACTACCTGCCTGGAGTTTGCATGGAGTGTGCATGTGTGGGTTTCCTCTGGGTACTCCGGTTTCCTCCCACATTCCAAAGACATGCTAGTAGGTTAATTGAATACTGTCTAAATTGGCCCTAGTATATTAATGAATGTGAGATAGGGACCTTACATTGTAAGATCCTTGAGGGCAGGGACTGATGTAAATTTTATATATATGTGAAGCGCTTCGTAAATTGATGGCGCTATATAAATACCTATAATAAATACATATATTAACAAAATACAAGTAAGTATCTGCACTTACAGTTTTTTAGTCCCCCCTGCAAAGTCCCACAAATACCTGTCAGTGAAATCCACCTAATGCAGCTCCCTGTGATGGTGTGACAACAATGCTGCACTGCTCCTGAATTCAGGGAAGAGATGCCATTCTCATGTAGGCTGTGCCTGCTTGCACTAAAGTGGGATGAAGAAAAATTGCAGGAGGCATACGGTTATCAGCATTGTTACTGCTGAATCACAAGCCTATAGTTCACCAATCAGTACCTGGCCACACCAAGCCCTGCCCACTTCTTTCTGATAGCACCGCCTCTGTTGCTGTAATCCTCCCACTGTGAGCTGCAGTGTCTGGGAAGGGGAGCAGTTGAGAAACAAATGAAAGAGGATTTGGCTCAGTCAGAGAAGGAAAGGACGTTTATTTATGACGCTTGTGCATCAGCTAGTAACTGAATGTAGGAATTTAGAACGTTTTACGGGAATCTTACGTTTTTTTTTTTTTTTAATCCATTGCTAAGATTCTTACCTGGAGATCCTGCAAGTAATAGCACTTCCTGCTGTAGGGTGACAATGCTAAGCTATTACCTCTCAATTAGTAACAATCTGTTTTGTGCACTCCTTTAGTTGCCTGTTGGCCTGCCTATCAGGACCTTATGAGGTATGCACACCTACCATTTCATAAAACAAACCATTCAGTTTATAATAGAAATGAAAGGCAAAACATTTGCCTATAGATATAAAAAAACATTATAAATACCCTTTTTCCCCCTTTTTTTTATAAGTGATCACATTCCCTCTCTTCCTTCTGTTCTTAGCTGCATAGGAGCTAAGAGGGAGGAGAAGCAACAGTACACTGAGATCCCCAGTGATTGACTGTGCAGGGGAGGTGTGTCAAGACAAGTCTGATCATTGGAGGAGAGCACACTAAGTTTCCAGCACAGCCAACTGACCACAGTGTGCACTCTGACGGTGTAGGGGGACTGGCAGAAACACCAGAGACTTCACACAAAGGAAGCAATACAAAGAAAACAGCAGATTTTCTCATACAAGCACGTGGTACAGCAGGCACATTTCAGGAATATGAAAAGTTGGGGTAACAAACACTTTAACCACTGCAATTCCAAATATTCTACATCCCATCACTAGTGTAAGCTTTTCAGTTATTTCTTATCATTTTTATCCTACTGTTTTTACTAAGGGTGGGCCATTAATGTATATTTCTGTGGTGGTCCTCAGGTACCCCAGTCTGATACTAAATTATTTAATTCAATATACAAAGATTACTGTTTTAGAGCAAGAAGAAGATGCCTATTTCCTTCTTTTGAAACAATCTATTATTCCAATACGGGAGCATATAGAGAATCTCACTTATTCTAGTTTTTAAATAAATTTATATAATCATAAAGGCAGTCTTGGGACTGGAGGCGCAGATGTTCTTGAAATCCAATAAACAGACCCCAACGCTTTTGCTTATCCAAAAGATTTGTAATAAGGGCCAACAACTCCAGGGGGTGCAGGGATTCACGGAATACAGCCCGATTTGGGATAATAGGTCATATGTGGAGCTGGTCAAGTTGCAGCAGGGGCCCAGGTGGCGTGCCCATGGTGTACCTCTGCTATCCCACATATTTGCTAACGGTAGGCTGCTAACCTTCCCTGATTTGCGAGCCAAGTTTGGCCTGCCAGATAACATGCACTACTACTACCTTCAGCTTCGACATGCGGTTGCTGCACAGGGAGACGCGGTGGAATGGGTTCAGTCACCCGCCCCTGTGTTTCATGTGTTGCACACCAGCACTGAGACTAAAGGGTTCATCTCGCAATACTATCAAATGCTGCTGTCAAAATACCTGTGAGCATTTCCCTGTAAGGCGGAGTCCTTGTAAGAGAGGGACCTTGGTCAACTGACGGGGGATCAGTGGGAGGAAGCCATGCAATCTGTAACCATATGCTCTCTGAATGTTGCGCAGAAAGTGTCCCAGCTATACATCTTGTTGAGAGTCCATTACAATGTAGAATATGGAAAAGACTGTGCTAGAACCCAAACATAGAAAAAGAGCGGCTGGCACTCAAACAAAGTAAAACAAAAGTGTAGATAATTAGTGCAGCGCTAATATATAGAAAAAATGCACACTGAAATGCAATCGTAAGTAATAAACAAATGTGTGAACATGTGAATCCTTGTCAAAATGGTTCAGAGAAGCTCAAAGGCTTCAAAATAAGGAAATAGTCTGTGTGAAGACTAAACAAACTGAAGAAATTCTTCCCATAGGACAACTCAGGTAGGAAAACAACTTGTCTGCAGTTAATCTCCAAACTCTTCAAACATAAATAGGTAAAATACCCTTACCAAATGGGGTGGACTCATCTGTTGTACAACAGTGGGTCATATAGGCTTGTGATCCCAATGGGTCTGGATCGGGGAGAAGATAGTCCAAGAGGGTCTCGAAAACCCGGATAAGTCCTGGATAGGAACAATGGTCCAATCAGCTGGAATGTAGACTTGACTCTCTTCAATCAGCAGATGGATGACAGATGATTCCGTACAAGCTTTTTGTTGCTGTTCTGAACAAACTTTTGATCACGTCCTGAGAGTCCATTACACCCCGACAAAACTCCATAAGATGGGTAGGTTGCCGGAACCCTTGTGTTGCCGCTGCCGACAGCACAACGGAGACCTCATTCATCTCCTGTGGAGGTGCCCGAAGCTTTACAGGTATTGGAGTAAGGTAGTGGTGTGTTTCAAACGATGATTCCTGTGGATCATCTGCGTTGCTTGCTGGGGGTCCTGGAGGATGTGATTCCTGAGGAAATGACCAGGATCACAGTCTCTAGAGCCCTATTTCAGGCCAGAAATCCTATATTGATGGGATGGAAATCAATCTTACCACCTACCACCACCTCATGGGTAGCACACATAGGAAATGCTCTCATTATGGAAAAGTATATATACCAACATAGAGGTAGCCCGGGCAGGTTTGAACGAATTTGGTCCCAATGGCTGGATACTCCCGGTTTGAGCCCCAGGGAGCTAGTGTTGTCCAGAATTTTACAATGTCTATAACAGTAATCTACACACGTATGCTGAACTTAGAAATGCAATATTGTGGTGCTACACCTAGGTGTTCATCTGGTGTTTGTCAGCAGAGGGAAACCTCTGCAAGTTTTTGTACAATGGAAACTGTTGTGATTTGCCTTATGTTCAATAAAAAACCTTTTTGATTAAAAAAAAAAAATAATGGTAGTCTACCCAACAAATGATAAAGCTCCAAATAAGGTATACAACAATATTTCTGATGCCGCGTACACACGATCGGTCCATCCGATGAGAACGGACCGATGGACTGTTTTCATCTGTTTGACCGATCGTGTGTACGCGGCATGAGACTTGTTGATGAAAATTGTATTAACAAAAACCTTTATCGTGTGCTCACAGCAACCAGTTAGCTTCTATGCAATGGAGAAATTAAAATGAGTTATTGATTCTTACTGGTTGCTATAGCCAACTGAAACCTTTTTTCATTTTAATATATACGCCTGTTTGTCATCTTTTCTGCTCAGATACATTAATGATAGAATAGATGGTATAAGCAAAATGCTTCTAGTTCTGGTGCTACAGCATTAACAATTCACAGGGCACACGTATGCTTTCCTGACGACATGCTTCAAAGATCAGTTATGTTGCAATAGCTCATCCAATAAATTTGCAAAAACTTGGAAAACGAAAAAAAAGTTTATTTCTGACCTTTTGCTGCTATTACTTCTCTTTGACCTGCTCAAATAGGCTGCTAAATACTGCTTCAGGTAAAATGTATGTGGGGGTTAACAAACATGCAACTACAGTTTACAGTAAGAACTATTTTTTATGCTTACTGATTTGAATCAAAATTGATAGTTATTTTATAATATTACTACCGCTTTAAGCACAAAGAAGGCTGCACAATGTGTCAAGTAAAAAACAAATAGCTATATGAAAATTTAATCTTAATATGTTTTAATCCTCAAAAAAAAAATATATATATATATATACAGCCACATTATAAAAAAAAAGTTAAATAAATATTTAAATATGTAATATACTAACTAGAAGTAATATGCAAGTAAACATATTAAGACAAACAAAATGCCACCTTACCTGCTTTGTAGAGACTCAGGCTCTTAACTTTATTCTGATCCGCTAACACAACCTTCCCTTTCTTCACCGAATTACCCATTGTGTAGCTTAGAAAGCATCATGTGCACAGTCCCAGACTGAGGACAAGGTCTGTTGCCTGTCATCTATTATCATCACCTGTTTGTTGACCTTAGATACTAAAACAAGAGAAAAAAAAAGACAATGGCTGTTCTTGTTCGTCCTTCTGCAGTCACCAATCAAACCTTTGTACCTGGCAGTATGTCACCTGTATTATCATTGTATTCTAGGAATAGAAGAAAATGTGCATGTGGTCTGAATGGAGAATGTGTGTTATTAGTGTATTTGTAGATGCAACATGGGATATATAAGGCAACAAATCTCCCTTTGAGGATTGCTTTTATTGTTTAGTTTTGTTACATGTATCGGGGATTGGGATTTGGTCCCTTGATACAAATTAAAAAGAGCTGTCATTGCCTGTATAGTTCATGATCTGCTTTTATCCCCTACCCTACTCGATGTTGTATACTGGTAAACATTGACCTCTGCTGGCATGTGCTGATCATTGCAATAATGGAAACCGGTGCAGAGGAATATGTAGGCTTCCACTGATGTCATCATTCTAGCCTTTGACTACAGTGTTTTCTAAATCATTGAACAGTGGGGATGAGGTTCAGGTTTGCAGCTACCATGAGTGTTAGGTAAATCCTGCAGGTTTGAGATTAGCGGTTCCAGCAAATTTATTTGTAGATTTTCGTAACCATATTGCACTGCATGACTTTAACATATGGCCAGCAGGTTTAGAAGGGCCAACAGAGGGCTTTTGATTCAAACAATCCTCTCATCTCACCTTTTTTTGTTGGTATAATTGGGGGCTTTTTCTTTTCTTTCTTTCTTTTTTTGCTGCAAGGCAAAGATGGACTTTTATTCCAGTGATATTTTAGGATTAAAATTTCTGGGGTTTTTGTGGGTGTTTAAATATTTATTTGATGTTCATAGGGCATTTTTAAAGGTTTTAGGTGCTCAAGCACAGCAGTCACTTGTTACTGACCATTTGATCTTGAAGCTACCCTTTGTTCGCAGCATGTTGCCGCATCATTTGAAAGAAAATGATGCAAGAACAATGTGCTCCTAAATCTCCTGAGTCCTGACATTATAAAACTCACATTCACTGCACCTCCTAATATCCATAGATAAATTAAAATTAGTGCGAAAATGGAATTCACTATAGAGGTCGGAAAAGAATACTCACAAAATCAAATTCACTATAGGTCACAGACAACAGAGACCGTCCAAATCATTAGTCGTGCTAGAAACATGGGAATTGCACATGGAAATAATGGGCCAAATCCACAAAGATCCGGCGTAACGTAAATTTTTCCATTTAAGTTACACTGCCTTAAAATTTCTACCTAAGTGCCCGATCCAGAAAGCACTTACCTAGAAATTTTCGGCTGTGTAACTTAAATTCCGCCGGCGCAAGGCGTTCCTCTTCAAATGGGGGCGATTCCCATTTAAATTAGGCGAGCTCCCACGCCGGCCGTACTGCGCATCGTCATGATGTCATTTTCCCGACGTGCATAGTGCGAAATTATGTTACGCCAAGCTTTGTGGATCGCGACGGGTCAATAAAGTTGCGTCGGGAAAAAAAAAAGATACGGCGGGAAAAAAAATTTAAAACAAAAAAAAAAACGCGTCGCTGGACAGAAGGGTCTGCTTTTACAAGGTGTAAACAGTTTACACTTTGTAAAAGCAGCCCTAATTTTACACATGGGAAAAGTGATTGTCACCGGCGCAAAAATAAGTTCTAAATAATACTATATTGACCTGCTGCAGTGCTGTATAAACCTTCTATGAGGTTTAGGTGAAAAAATTAAAAAGGTGTTGGTACTGCGCTGGTATAATAATGTGATATCAAAAAAAAAAAAAAAAAATTTTAGAATTTTTTTTTTTTTTTTAGTTTACCCCAAAAAAAAATGTTTTCTATTTGACCCCTATAGTGATATAGTGCTAGATCCAGTACAGTGATGTACGTGATGGGTCACTATAGAAACAGCTCTTGTGAACATATGTACTAGGGTGATGCTATGTGCATATGCTGTGCCATCAAAAATAAATAAATAAATAAATAAATATGGCTACCCCAAATGATGTGCTTGTGAAACAATATTTCCAAAGTGCTATAAGTGAGTCTATAAACTATTATGAATATACATGCACAAGTGTGCGAACATATAAACAATGAATAATATTATTAATATATAAAAATAATAATAAGGTGCGTTGGTGCCAAAAATTAGTTTTTCACAATTCATGTGCATTCATGCTGCAACACGCCAGTTCACAAATTCCAGTCCAAACAGAAAGTGTTGCTGAGTTTAAATCCTGGTGCTAGATTTCATGCATACAGGGTGCTGTCACTTCTTCCACCCGACAAAGATAAGTGCTACCACCACCAACTGCTGAAATGCAAACTCACCAGACCCCAGCTGGTAATGTGCCTCAAAAACTTATTCCGTTAGGCCTCGTACACACGACAGAGATTCTCGGCAGAATTCGCCGAGAAACTCGGTCAAAACCCGGATTCTGCCGAGAATCTCTGTCGTCTGTACAGTTTTGGCTCGATGGAGCCGCCGAGGAGCTCGACGAGAAAATAGAGAACATGTTCTCTATTTTCTCGTTGGCCGCGTTGTTCTATAGGAGAAGGCGGCCCGCCGAGCTCTTCGGCGGCTTCATCCCAAAACGAGACGAGGAACTCGACGTGCCAAGCACGTCGAGTTTCTCTGTCGTGTGTACGAGGCCTTAAAGTTGGTGAGTCCTCTCAGGATGTTCCTCAATGCCTCAAAGAAACCAAGGGGCTCATCATGGTGAAATACGTTTAAAAATATATTTATTTAAAATTCATAATAAAAAACTACTCACAAGAGAGGTGCTTTAAAACCAGCACCTGGTGTCTTTGGCAGTGTCAGGCCCCATACACACGAGAGGATTTATCCGCGGATACGGTCCAGCGGACCGTATCCGCGGATAAACCCTCTCGAGGATTTCAGCAGATTTCTATGCGATGGCGTGTACACACCATCGCATTGAAATCCGCGCCGAAATCCTCTGGCGATGACGTGTCGCGCCGTCGCCGCGATTATGACGCGGCGACGGGCGCGACGCTGTCATATAAGGAATTCCACGCATGCGTCAAATCATTACGACGCGTGTGGGGAATCCCTTTGGACGGATGGATCCGGTGAGTCTGTACAGACGAGCGGATCCATCCGTGGCAGTGGCGGAACTACCGCCATAGCGACCCACGCGGGCGCTATGGGGCCCGCAGCTGAGTGGGGCCCGGTGAGGATGAAGAGCCCCGCCATGTCGTTCCGCCCGCTCCACTCCCCCTGCATTTATGTGTGACATAAATAATTATTTGTGATCCTTGCCGCCGCGCAGTCCTGTGGAGGAAGAGGAGGCGGCGCTGGGAGGTTGTCACAACCTCGATCATCCAATTGTTTGGTCAGTAGGTGGTGTGCTCCTCCCCTGGCTCCTCCCCTTCTCCCGCGCTCTGCGAATCTCCTAACAGCTGTACCATGTGCAGAGCGCGGGTAATGCGGAGGAGCTCATTGACCTCACCCAGGATGGACGTTGGCCATAGTGAAGAAGGCAGACCTGCCACTGTGATGCTGTAATGCCACCTGCCAGAGCAGCGCGATCATCGGCGAGGTACTGTGCATGATGGTCCGCTGCCTGACACTGCTTGTGATGACCTCACACACAGCCCTACCCCTGTCATCTCCATCCTCCCCGTCACCTCCCTACCGCCCACCCCTGTCATCTCCATCCTCCCCGTCACCTCCCTACCGCCCACCCCTGTCATCTCCATCCTCCCCGTCACCTTCCTACCGCCCACCCCTGTCATCTCCATCCTCCCCGTCACCTTCCTACCGCCCACCCCTGTCATCTCATCCTCCCGTCACCTCCTACCGCCACCTGTCACCTCGCCCCCTACCCCCGTCACCTTCCTACCGCCCACCCCGTCATCTCCATCCTCCCCGTCACCTTCCTACCGCCCACCCCTGTCATCTCCATCCTCCCCGTCACCTCCCTACCGCCCACCCCTGTCATCTCCATCCTCCCCGTCACCTCCCTACCACCCACCCCTGTCATCTCCATCCTCCCCGTCACCTCCCTACCGCCCACCCCTGTCATCTCCATCCTCCCCGTCCGCAATGTGTGGCAGATGATGTGGCAAGTGACAATCTGCTACGTGTGGCAGGTGACGTTGTGGCAAGTGACAATCCTCAATGTCTGACATTGTGGCAAGTAACAATCTACAATGTGTGGCAGGTGACACCCTGCATCTGGTGACGCGGCAAATGACAATCCGCATCTGAAGGCAGGTGACGGCGATCTGTGCTATTAAAATGCACTGATTAATGTGTAAATATCACTGTCAGGGAAGGGATTAAATGTGTTCCCTGGGAGGTGTTTCTAACTGGGGGGGGGGGACTGACTGGAGGAGGAGAGAGATCTCTGTTCCTAATCACTAGGATAGAGCCATGACAGGTCCTCTTTATACTCCTACATACATGTATAGAGCCATGATAGGTCCTCTTTATACTCCTTTATACATGTATAGAGCCATGATAGGTCCTCTTTAGTTATAATGATATCAAATAAAATCAAATGAAGGATGTGGGGCCTTTTGGTGGGCGTGATTTTTTTTCTGGGGGGGGGGGGGGGCCCATACAACATTTTGCTATGGGGCCCTGTGATTTCTAGTTACGCCCCTGATCCGTGGGATCCGATTCCAGCAGATAGATATGCTGTGCATGTCGACAAATATTTATCTGCTGGAATTCGGAAATATCCGCGGATAAATATCCGCCGGAGTGTACACACCATAGAATCTATCCGCTGAAACCCATTCGATGGGATTTATCTGCGGATAGATTCTATCGTGTGTATGGGGCCTCAGTCTTTTAGACAGCCGCTGACCAGCTTATCGTACGGGTGCGTTCCTGGCTCCTGCTGTACCTGTGGTCTCACTGGTTAAAATTACACTCCCCCTTGCGCTGTCCACATAGCTTCTTACGCGTTTCGCAGTTTTGCGTCTTCAGAAAAGCTGGTGGATGATTTTGCTGTCACTGTATTTATCCCCTCTGTCAAATTGCACTTACTGGCCAAACAGGAAGTGGCTGCGCCGCCATCTTTACTATACCGGAAGTGGCCCGGTGGCCATCTTAACTCCTGTATACTGGCCAAACAGGAAGTGGCTGCGCCGCCATTTTAACTATACCGGAAGTGGCCCGGCGGCCATCTTAACTCCTGTATACTGGCCGTGTATTACCTCTATTGCTAAGTGTGTTTCCCCGGGACAAATTATGTGTTTATTGGTGCAGCTGCTAAGCGCCATACTGCCCCAAATCCTCACTATTTTTGGCGTCATAACGCTGCTGGTATCCCTGGTTTTCCTCCCCTACGTTCCCTGTAGCCCGGAAGACGCAAAACTGCGAAACGCGTAAGAAGCTATGTGGACAGCGCAAGGGGGAGTGTAATTTTAACCAGTGAGACCACAGGTACAGCAGGAGCCAGGAACGCACCCGTACGATAAGCTGGTCAGCGGCTGTCTAAAAGACTGACACTGCCAAAGACACCAGGTGCTGGTTTTAAAGCACCTCTCTTGTGAGTAGTTTTTTATTATGAATTTTAAATAAATATATTTTTAAACGTATTTCACCATGATGAGCCCCTTGGTTTCTTTGAGGCATTGAGGAACATCCTGAGAGGACTCACCAACTTTAACGGAATACGTTTTTGAGGCACATTACCAGCTGGGGTCTGGTGAGTTTGCATTTCAGCAGTTGGTGGTGGTAGCACTTATCTTTGTCGGGTGGAAGAAGTGACAGCACCCTGTATGCATGAAATATAGCACCAGGATTTAAACTCAGCAACACTTTCTGTTTGGACTGGAATTTGTGAACTGGCGTGTTGCAGCATGAATGCACATGAATTGTGAAAAACGAATTTTTGGCACCAACGCACCTTATTATTATTTTTATATATTAATAATATTATTCATTATTTATATGTTCGCACACTTGTGCATGTATATTCATAATAGTTTATAGACTCACTTATAGCACTTTGGAAATATTGTTTCACAAGCACATCATTTGGGGTAGCCATATTTATTTATTTATTTATTCATTTATTTATTTTTGATGGCACAGCATATGCACATAGCATTACGCTAGTACATATGTTCACAAGAGCTGTTTCTATAGTGACCCATCACGTACATCACTGTACTGGATCTAGCACTATATCACTATAGGGATCAAATAGAAAAAAAAAATTTTGGGGGTAAACTAAAAAAAAAAATTTTTCTAAACATTTTTTTTTTTTTTTTGATATCACATTATTATACCAGCGCAGTACCAACACCTTTCTAATTTTACACATGCAACTTAAAACTTACAGAGAAAAAACGAAGCTGAAAAGCTTTGTGAATCTCCGTAAGTGCTAATTTGCATACCCGAGGCGGCATTTCGACGCGAAATGCCCCCAGCGGCGGATGCGGTACGGCATCCTAAGATCCGGCAGTGTAAGTCTCTTACACATGCCGGATCTTCTGTCTATCTCTTGGAAACTGATTCTGTGGATCAGTTCCAAAGATAGAAACAGGGATACGCCGGCGTATCCCTTTTGAGGATCAGGCCCAAAATTTTCAAAAACTACGTTGCCTACACACCATCGTTTTTTCACAATGCTCTAGCAAAGCGAGGTTACGTTCACCACTTTTTTCCATTGAAGCTAGCTTCATAACTAGCTTCTGGGCATGCGCGGGTTTAAAAACGTTGTTTTAAACGTCGTTTTTTGCTACACACGGTCAATTTTTGTGAAACAAAAAACGACGTTTTGAAAAACGACACAAAAAATTGAAGCATGCTTCAATTTTTTTTTTGTCGTTTTTCACAAGACATAAAACAACGTTTTCCCCCACACACGGTCATTTAAACTGACGTTTTTAAAAACTTCGTTTTTTTTCATCACATAAAGTGATGGTGTGTATGCGGCATCACATTCACTGCACCCCCTAATATCCATAGATAAATTAAAATTAGTGCGAAAATGGAATTCACTATAGAGGTCGGAAAAGAATACTCACAAAATCAAATTCACTATAGGTCACAGACAACAGAGACCATCCAAATCATTAGTCGTGCTAGAAACATGGGAATTGCACATGGAAATAATGTTTAGAGCTGGGGTAGGCAACCTTAGAGAAATTGAGATCTACTTGAACAACGCTGATGAAGATCTTTTTTCATGCCCACTGTCACTAGGACAGAAAGCGATGGGAGAGCCAGGAGGCAGTTAGAAGAAGTCCTCCAATGAAAAAACTTTTCTCTGTGAAAACTGAAGGTATTTCTCTTAATTTTCTATAGATTTCTATCACTTTCTGTTGTATTTTTAGGACAAGAAGTTAAGGAAATCTCCCCAATGGAATGCAAGGGCAAAAAAATGAACTACAGGGGTTTAACCTCGTGTCTAGCAAGGTATGTTAATGAATGGCATGATATATACAGGGTTAAAGCAAGCTAGCTTAACAGCTGGTGGTTTACTTTCAGATAAATGGTATTTCTCTTATGGGGCTTTAAAGCAGTGGCGGTTTGTCCATAGAGGGCGCTGGAGCGCCGCCCCCTCTGGCTCTCACCGCCACTGAGTCTAATAACATAGATTCATGCATTGCACGAATCTATGTTATTATCGCCGCTGCCGCTGTTCTATTCAGATGGTCGGCGCTCATGTCCGGCCATCTGAATAACGACAGCTGGTTGGCTGTACGAAAGTGCCTATCAGAGCCCTCGGGTCCCGGAAGCTTATACAAGGAACGCACTAGGAATGCACTCCTTGTATAAGACTGACAGGCGTCTCAGCCAATCAGGTTGGCTGGTTCTGGCTACCGGTAACCTGATTGGCTGAGACACCTTTCAGTCATCGAGGGTGGTAGAAGACATCGAGGGCATGGATGGCTGACTCCAGTAAAGGTAAGTGCCAGGCGGGGGGCACAGCGGCGACATCAATGGACACAGTGGCGACAATAGGCACAGTGGGGACAATGAGCACAGTGGGGACAATTAAAAGGCACAGCGGTGACAATTAAAGGGCACAGCGGTGACAATTAAAGGGCACAGTGGTGACAATTAGAGGGCACAGTGGTGACAAATGATGGCACAGTGGCTGTGTTCGATGGCATGGCACAGTGGCTGTGTTTGATGGCATGGCACAGTGACTGCGTTTAATGGCATGGCACAGTGGTGCAAATTGATGGCAGAGTGGCTGCGTTTGATGGCATGGCACAGTGGTGACAATTGATGGCACAGTGGCTGCGTTTGATTGCATGGCACAGTGGTGACAATTAAGGGCACAGTGGCTGCGTTTGATGGCATGGCACAGTGGTGACATTTGATGGCACAGTGGCTGCGTTTGATGGCATGGCACAGTGGTGACATTTGATGGCACAGTGGCTGCATTTGATGGGCACAGTGAGGCTGCAATTTTTTTTCCGTTTGCGTCCCCCCAAAAATTTTGAGCACCAGCCGCCACTGCTTTAAAGGTACAGTGCCTTGCAAAAGTGTTTTTTAATCTGAATTATATGTGATGGAACAGAACACAATAGTCTAAGTTGGTGAAGTAAAATTAGAAACATATATACATAAAACTATTTTTCAGAAATAAAAAAATTATAATTGGCATGTGCATATGTATCTGGTGCAACCAATTATCTTCAGAAGTCACATAATTAGTGAAATGATGTCCACCTGTGTGCAATCTAAGGCCACGTACACACGACCGGTCAAAACCGATGAGAATGGACCAAGGTTCAGTTTCATCGGTCCAAACCGACCGTGTGTACGGCCCATCGGTCTTTTGTCCTTCGGACCAAAATTGTAAAACTTGCTTTAAAATCGAACCGATGGACCGCTGACTGATCGGGCCAAACCGATGGTTAGTACACAAAAGCATCGGTTCAAAACCTGCGCATGCTAAGAATCAAGTCGACGCATGCTTGGAAGCATTGAACTTCGTTTTTTTCAGCACGTCGTGTGTTTTACGTCACCGCGTTCTGACCCGATCGGTTTTTGAACTGATGGTGTGTACACACATCAGACCATCAGGCCACTTCAGCGGTGGACCAATGAAAACGGTCCGTCGGACCATTCTCATCGGATGAAACGGTCGTGTGTACAGGGCCTAAGTGTCACATGATCTGTCGTTACATATACACACCTTTTTGAAAGGTCCCAGAGGCTGCAACACCTAAGCAAGAGACACCACTAACCAAACACTGCCATGAAGACCAATGAACTTTCCAAATCAGTAAGGGAACATGTTGTTGAGAAGTACAAGTCAGAGTTAGGTTATAAAAAAATATCCAAATATTTGATGATCCCTAGGAGTATACCATCAAATCTATCATAACCAAATGGAAAGAACACAACAGCAAACCTGCCAAGAGACGGCCGCACACCAAAACTCACGGATCGGGCAAGGAGGGCATTAATCAGAGAGGCAGCACAGAGACCTAAGGTAACCCTGGAGGAGCTGCAGAGTTCCACAGCAGAGACTGGGTGGCCAGAAGAAAGCCATTAATTTTTAGCAAAAAACAAAATGGCACATTTTGAGTTTGCGAAAAGGCATGTGGGAGACTCCCAAAATGTATGGAGGAAGGTTCTCTGGTCTGATGAAACAAGAATTTTTGGCCATGAAAAAACGCTATGTCTGGCGCAAACCCAAAACATCACACCCAATCCAATTTCTATCCCCACAGTGAAACATGGTGGTGGCAGCATCATGCTGTGGAGATCTTTTTAAGCAGTCGGGACTGGGAAACTGGTCAGGGTTGAGGGAAAAATGGATGGTGCTAAATACAGGGATATTCTTGAGCAAACCTGTACTGCTCTGTGTGTGATTTGACGGAGGTTCACCTTCCAGCAGGACAATGACATCAAACACACTGCTAAAGCAACACTTGAGTGGTTTAAGGAGAAACATGTAAATGTGTTGGAATGGCCTAGTCAAAGCCCACACCTCAATCCAATAGAAAATCTGTGGTCAGACTTAAAGTGGGGGTCCACCCTTAAAAATGTGTTATACTTACCAGAAATGGCTGTTGCTAGGCAGATTGTTCTAATCTGCCACTTCCTATTCCGTGGTGATCTTCTCTCTTCTCCCCCTCACGTTGCCTCCTGGGAAATGGGGCACGCTGTCTTCTGGGACCTGTGTGTGTCCCAGAAGGCAGCCGCCCATTCACAAAGCACTGCGTGACTTGCACATGTGCAGTAGGAAACGGGCAGTGAAGCTGCAAGGCTTCACTGCTTGTTTCCCTTAGTGAGGATGGCGGCCCTGGAACACTATTCGGAGGATGGATTGGCGGCGGGCGGCCGACATTGCGGGCACCCTTAACAGGTAAGTGTGCTTATTAACAGTCATCAGCTACAGTGTTTGTAGTTGCTGACTTTTAAAAAAAAATTACACAGCTGGACCTCCACTTTAAAGATTGCTGTTCACAAGCGCAAACCATCCAACTTGTTTGGTGCAGTTTTGCAAGAAGGAATGGGCAACAATCCCAGTGGTAAGATGTGGCAAGCTCATAGAGACTTATTCAAAGCGACTTGGAGCTCTACAAAGTATTGACTTTAGGGGGGTGAATAGTTATGCACATTTACTTTTTCTGTTATTTTGTCCTATTTGTTGTTTGCTTCACAATTTAAAAAAACATCTTCAAAGTTGTGTAGCGCTAATTATAAGTGAAATGGAGGATTGGGTATAATGATATTTAACCAATCATAGAAAAGTGTCCATATGAAACACATTGAAGTAGTCCATAAACATAAACTGTGAAAAATTGATACTAAATAGATCCTCAAAATTCAGTTCAAAGTGGATAAATGTGCAAAAAGCTTCAATAAAGAAATGATAATAAATCTTCATAGGTAAAAGATGTGTGAATCCAGCACCAAAGTAAATGGAGGCTTACCAGAAGCTGTGGACCCAGAATAGGCATATACCTAATGGGTCAATTGCGCTTAAAGTTGATGATACCAGCGAGGAGGTGAAGTCCAACACAGGATCAGGTGAAAGTCGGTTCAGAGGCACCTTGTATTAGGTTGTAGACTTGGGTCCATATGGAGGTTCAGACACTCAATACAACGGAAGTAGGAAAAAAAAGGCAAAAATGCACATAGTGTAAATCCGTTTAAAAGTTTACTTGGTAGCAAAATCAAAAAAAGGGGTTACACTCACATTTTCAGCACTGGTAACAGGCATGTAACAAAAAGCAGTATTGTCAGCAAATTCCCTTTTTGGAGTATCAATTTTTCACAGTTTATGTTTATGGACTACTTCAATGTGTTTCATATGGACACTTTTCTATGATTGGTTAAATATCATTATACCCAATCCTCCATTTCACTTATAATTAGCGCTACACTTTATGTTTTATTTTGTTTGTTTTTCGGAATTGATCTATTCTGTGGTGTTGGCTGCATTTTATAAGTTTTTCATAGTAGCGCGGTGTTTATCTATACTTCCAGTATAGTTATTTTCCACATCTTCAAAGTTGTGGCCATGTTCTGTAAATTAAATTATGAAAATCCTCAAAACAATCCATGTTAATTCCAGGTAGGTTGTGAGGCAACAAAACACGAAAAATGCCAAGGGGATGAATACTTTTGCAAGGCACTGTATGCCCCCCATACCCATCATCTGTGCTTGATTAGCTGATTAACTGCAGTGTAGGGCAGAGAAAACATTTGGGGTCTAATAGACCCCCATTCCTCTAATAGAGAAATGTGAATGTAGTGCAGCTGGTATTTTTGTGTATTTTCCATTCAGAAGTTTTGTAGTGCTGTCTATACGCTGTGCAAGTGATGTGTATGTAGCACCCTGTAATGGCTACCCGGGCTAATGAGAGGGTATCAGCCGTTGGAGAAGTCCTTTTCCCTGGCAAAGTGCGATATGCAAGTAAAACCAGTATCATTCCATCCCCAAGATCCAGAGAGAGGGAGAGTCCCCCTTCAAGAACGAGACAAGGCTGCGTTTGAAGGGTCAAACAAGACTGTTTTAATGGGACATTTCACCTAGCTTATATGTGCTTACAACTGTTACAGGAACAATGACAATCTCGGCCCCCCCTTCACACAGATACTTTGAAATAATGACATCTCCTTGAATCAATCAGTCTCTAGACGTTCCGGCACCGAGATCCACTTAACATGACCTGGCCGGGCACATTCCTTTCTCAATAGAATTCAATTAACCTTTAGAACAATACACACTCACAGATGATCACGTTAGCATACACCTGGCAGGAGGCTGTTAACTGGTAATACACAACAGAGAGTCAATTAGCATTTAGCAGTGAAAGAGCTCCTTCTACAATTAACCCTTTGAGCTCAGAATATAATGTGATAAATCCAATTGTAACAAGTCATGCAGTTCTTTGTAAGCAGAATAGTTCATAGGTCCGTTACACACCCTCTAGTGTACAATCTAGTTATGATGAAAATGTATTCTGACTCAGAGTAGCCTGTGTGAGTCTGCAAATTGGTTGGAGTTACTGTAGATCAGGTTAGAGGGCTCTACAGGTCAGGCCTCTGGTACCTCCCCCTGGTTCTAGATACTTGGAGAAGTTTCTAGAAGCTGATGGGTGGAGGCTGAGATCTGCATATTCATGGACATCTTGCCAATCCCCAGGCAGGAGGCCTGGCAGAATTGTTGGGTCAGCCCATAAAGTCTTGCCAGCAAGGGAGTTACTGTTGTTGGGTGCAAAATAGAGTTCTGAGGCTGTGTCGTGGAGCCTGGGAGGGGACCTCGGGGCTGAGGGGGCTCTGACTCCAGGCTGTAAGCTGAGGAACCTGAAGAGAGGGATCTCTATTACCCTTCATTCTCTTCTAGGAGACACCCTGGCTAGCATGGGAGTACCTGGACAGCAGAAGGTCTGAACAGCAGTCTTTTCCACAACAGCAGGATTTCAGGGATGGTGTGAGTACCTCTACACCCTCAATGCCTAATAGGGAGAAAATATATGAATGGGGTGGTGGTGCTGTCTGCCCCTAACCCCCTAAAGCAGGTAGGGTAAAAGAGGGCCCAGAAAAAGGGTCCAATAGTGTGAACTACTAATAAGTGAGCTTATTAAGAATATTCAGTATGTGAACATCCACATCAAATACCAGTGACTAAATATTGAAACAAATATATAATCATCAATTAATATAGTACTGTGACATATAAGTGAACCTGTATCAATCCTTATACAGGTGCGTCCAGTCC
Organism: Rana temporaria; assembly: GCF_905171775.1. Classification (NCBI taxonomy): domain Eukaryota; kingdom Metazoa; phylum Chordata; class Amphibia; order Anura; family Ranidae; genus Rana; species Rana temporaria. The sequence continues at coordinate 218,348,658 of NC_053491.1, read as the reverse complement.
TACCAGCTATATACCAACCACAGTGACAGTCCCTTATTAGCACAATATAAAGTGTCATAAAAAACGTATTATCCAATGTGCCCTATCAAGGTATGTAAATAAGAAATATAATAAAGGTGATAATCATTAAATAAAACAAGAAAAAATATTAAACAATTGCGACCTCAAAACATCAAGGCTATATAATACATCGCATAGAAGGGAATGATTTTCTCTAGTAAATCGAGGAATAAAAGTTCTATTATTTCCAATCAGGACTTTATAGGTGCGGATTCTTGCAGTGAGGAGAAGTGTTCCTATACCACAGATGGTGGATTTGCAGTGGTCCCGGTGCTCCCCCACAAGGGTTCCCACTCACCAGATCCAACTACCCCACCAGGGGTGTATAGCATGTAGTATAGATATCCCAAGATTCCACTGCTCCAGGCCTCTCTTTGGCAAGTCAGAACCGTCCGCGATAGAAGCTTTCCAGCACCAAGTTGTATGGTAGTCCCTCAGAAAGAAAAAAGTTTGTCTCCCATAGTGTAGTACTCAAGTAAGGTTTATTGTGGCCATAAAATGCCAGTTAATACAAAATGTTGCGGCACTGTATAAACACAGTAGCGGCTCAAAGTTAAAAGATAAACAAAATAAAAGAAACTAAAACAAGTAAAAAAGACTGTTCTTTACAGTCAGGCTCATTTAAAACCATCTATCCGGGTATATGAAATCAGCGCCTATACTGGGGACTGCAGCGTGCGCTCCAGCTGCGTTCCACCTTGCGTTTACCCGGAAGTGACGTAAGTGCGCAACTCCGCCTTACGCGTTTCGTCATCAACGTCTTCTGAGGCGGTGTCACACACCACTTACTTACGTCTTGATAAGGGAAACACCGTGCAACAAGGACGCCCACTCCCCTGGGATCTGCCAATCAGTGGGGTCTGATGTTAGAACTCTATCCCCCTATTAAAGCTGATCAGGAACGGGATAACTTGCGGCCCTTGGAGTTATTATAAAGTTGCATGGTGATGCTCACCCTTCATATTAGATCATAACATAACTGAGCCATTAATACAACGTCTTTACGAGAAATTCTAGTGAAATGCTCCTGATTACAAAACATTTCCAAAATAGAGTGACATTGTTAACAATAAAAGAAACAGGACAGAAACGTCTGCTGTATATACAAAAAATAATTTTTGGACTACAGTTAACCTTAGGTGTAAAGGATCAAAAATAAAAAATGAAAACAAAAATAAAAAGAACAGTGAATATAAAATTGTACATGAGCAGGTTGCCTCCACCAGCATGCCCGAGTAGGGCCGCACCACATGTACATCACCAGTTGCTGCTGGTCACCCTACCAGGGTGAATTATATCCATCCCTCCCAGCCGACAGTAGCCCACCATAGGCGGCATGTGCGCACATGGGATGGATGGGAAGAATACTAAGTATACGGGAAAGGGGGACAAAATAAGACCGAAGAGAAAAAAAATCCAAGGACTATAGTGAGATAGAGAACTCATATGCCTACATATCTAAATCTAGGGACCTAGTGTATAGGAGGATATATTCTCTTATTGGGATCCCCCACCTATGACGCCTGTCATGTAGTGTGTTCTAGTTAAGGATTAGCTAGGAAACAGTTTAAGTCAATGTCCGGAATCAAACCATATGGTACCAAAGATCCTAAACGATATATCCAGCTAGTTTCATTTTGTGATATAGCTGTCTGTTTATTGCCTCCCCTCCAATTATCCTTGACCATATCGATCCCATAGAAAATGAGGCCAGTAGGATCTCTTTGGTGTACCTCATCAAAGTGATGAGACAAGTTGTGTTTTGGGAACCCTTTACGGATGTTTTTGATATGTTCGCGTATTCGGATACATAGTGGTCTGGTGGTCCTACCCACATATTGGAGGTGGCATGGACATTCTATAATGTAAGTAACATGAGTGGTATTGCATGTTATAAGGTCCTTGATTTTATATTCCCAATGGTCTGTTCGGGATTTGAAACTATTTTTCCTGCGTGGTTGCTTTTTACTAACCCTACATGCCAAGCACCTTTGGCACTTGTAAAAGCCTTTTAATTCGGGACAGATATTATTACATTGTGTACGAGATGATGTCTTATGCCGCGTACACGCGATCGGTTAAACCGATGAGAATGGTCTGATGGACCGTTTTCATCGGTCAAAACCGATCGTGTGTGGGCGCCATCGGTTATTTAACCATTGGTTAAAAAAAAGCAAACTTGCTTTAAATTTAACCGATGGATTCCTAACCGATGGGAAAAAATGATCGTTAGTAGGCACAACCATCGGTTAAAAATCCACGCATGCTCAGAATCAAGTCGACGCATGCTTGGAAGCATTGAACTTCCTTTTTTTCAGCACATCGTTGTGTTTTACATCACTGCGTTCTGACACGATCGGTCCGTCGCGCCATCGTGTGTAGGCGCGACGGACCATCAGTCAGCTTCATCGGTTAACCGATGAAAAGGGTCCATCGGTCCGTTGTCATCGGATGGACTGATCGTGTGTACGCAGCATTGGGGATGGAGCCCTTCTGTATATAAAGGTAGGTTTGTTAGGCAGAATTTTTTAAAGGGTGTGATCCTCTTTAAGGATTGGCCAGTACTTTTTGAGTAAAAGTTCAAACTCTTTATACTGTGTATTAAACCCAGTGATAAAGGCCATGCTTTGTTGGCTATTCGTTGTTCTACTTTTCTGTACCAATAGATTCTTTCGGTCCATTTTAGTGATCTCTTCTTTCAATTTCACCAGTAATTCAGAGGAATACTCCTTTTCTATAAATCTATCAATAATGATGTCTGCTTGGGTTTGGAAGTCCTCGACCGAATCGCAGTTTCTGCGTAACCTCAATAATTGCCCCTTGGGGATATTCACCTTCCATCTTGGATGGTGGCACCTAGAGATAGGGATATATCCATTGCGATCTGTCCCCTTAAAAAAGGTTCTGGTGTGCAGTGAGGTTCCATTTTTATAGATTTCCAGGTACTCAATGTGTTCTGGGTCACATTTTCCTGTGAAAGAGAGGCCGAATCTATTGGTGTCTAGTCCCCGAAGAAACTGTTGAAACTTATCAGCTGAACCATCCCAAAGTATCACTAGGTCGTCTATGTATCTCCGATACAGTTTAAGTTCTGGAATATTCTTATTGTAGATGTATTCTTCTTCCCATAGATTCATGAGTAAGTTGGCCACACTGGGGGCATAGCGAGCCCCCATGGCAACACCCTTCGTTTGAACGAAGTAGTTTTTGTTGTACCAGAAATAGTTACATTGCATTGCCATCTGCAGGCCTTCCAAGATAAACTGTATTTGTTTGTTTTTTTTACCAAACAAGGACTGGAGTCCAACAGCACCATCTGGTGGATGGGCCAAGATCGCCATAGGACAGGAGATCACACACTTGCCCAGGAAAAACAAAAGACACCCAGTGCTAGGGAACAGTACTGCAGAAAGCAACAAACTCCAGACCACAACACGGGGTAATTAGAATAAACAAAACCAATTAATAAATATATAAGGAAATAAAAAGGTAATGATATAATTATAGAGAAAGGTTGATGAACTAGTGTCAATTAATTTTTTTGGGGACACATAGGCTACAGTGATCATCCAGTCCCAAAGAAGATTGCAAGCGACCAACCAGCAGTCAGGAAAGTATTCCATAGCAACAGAATTAATCTCAATCCAAAAAATTGAAAAAGTGGAGAAGAAACTGTGTATATACAATTGAATACACAGCATTTAGAATACCAATGTGTTTTTATACAGTACTCCCTCACCAGCCTCAAGCTCTCGAGTTCCACCTTCTGAGATCCTGCCCCTCAGGCCTCTTTGCCATTCATCTTATTTTATGATGAACATCTATTGGTGCATATTACCTATATGTACACTTAATATACATTGTTCTGGGTGTGGCTATTTTCTGCATTTTGACAATGCAATTTGCCTTACATTGTGGTTGCAATGATGCGATTTTTGTCTTATTAGTCATATATCCTTTTTTACCCTTGACAGTGTTTTTATCTTGTGTACTGTGACCTGGCTTCCACACTCGCCCAGGAAATTGCCCCTCGGGGCCTGAGATATCCTTTGATTTGTGCCAGTCCTGCATTGGTAAGCTTCATATGTTTGTTCTTGTAGTGATATCCACACATAAACTCTGAAGTATACTCCTGAAGAAGCGGTCCCATCCCGAAACATGTAGAGGTTGAACGGACAAGGGATGAATATCGGACCCCCCCTCATGGATGGATACGCATCTACTCTTGCAGTTCTTTTTTCAGAGATTGAGGCTTGTGTGTACAGTCATTTTACTTCAAATTACTATTTTAATTATGTCTTGTCTTAATAAATTATATATTCTTTTTATATCTGCATATGTGAGTCTTTACCGTACCATGAAAGTCCAAAGTTGCCTCAAATTTTCTGCCATCTTTTCTTGAATTGATAGGAAGAAGGTACTGTACATTACTATATAATTATTATTGTGTTCAGTAGTGATAATTAACATACTCCCAGTATTACGGTATGTTTCCCTTAGTTTCCTCCCTTCGTAGCTCTACCCATGAGGATTCCACCACCACCCTTGCTCCCTTAGTTATGTCATCTCTCACATTCACTTGTACATCATTTTTGATATACAGGCATACCCCTCCCCCTTTTTTACCCTCTCTATCCCTGCGATATTGAGAATACCCTTGAATGGTTGCCAGCCAATCATGAGAGCTGTCTAACCAAGTCTCTGTATTTCCTACAAAATCTAAATCCTCCTCGTACAACAGTAGCTCTAGTTATCCCATGTTGTCCGCCAAACTCCTAGCATTGGTGAACATAGTTTAGACCGGTTGTATACTATTTCCTTATTGGGTGCTCTGGGGTTGCAAATAGGACTTGTTGCTATACTTACCTTGGGTTTAGGTGCTTTAGTCAAACTATTACTAATGCCCCCAATACTACCCTCTGGAATATGTTCCACACTATCTCTACCTCTGGACCACCCCCCCGTTGCCTAGTTTAAAAGCCCCTCTAACTTTTTGCCCATCTTCACTCCCAGCAGATCTGCACCTTCCCTGTTTAGGTGCAATCTGTCCCTTCTATAGAGCTGGTAACCGACTGAGAAGTCGCCCCAGTTCTCCAGGAACCCACACCCCTTCTTTGTACACCAGCTCCTTAGCCACTTGTTTACTTTCCTAATCTCCCTCTGCCTTTCTGGTGTGGCTCGAGGTACCAGTAGTATTTCTGAGAATACTACCTTGGAGGTCCCTTTCCTCAAATTAGCTCCTTGGGGCCTGATCCACAAAAGGGTTACGCCGGCATATCTACTGATACGCCGTCGTATCCCTGTTTCTATCTATGGAACTGATCCACAGAATCAGTTTCTCATAGATAGGCAGAAGATCCGACATGTGTAAGGGACTTACACTGTCGGATCTTAGGATGCAGTACCGCAGCCGCCGTTGGGGGCATTTCTCGTCGAAATCCAGCGTCGGGTATGCAAATTAGCACTTACGGAGATCCACGAAGCTTTAACGCTTCGTTTTTTCTCCGTAAGTATTAGTTTGCCGTCGTAAAATTAGGGCTGCTTTTACAAAGTGTAAAGTTAGTACACCATGTAAAAGTAGACCCTTCTTTCCCGCGACGCTGTCAAATTTATTTTTAAATTTATTTTTTCCCGCCGCATCTTTTTTTTTTCTCGACGCAACTTTTTTTACCCGGCGCGATTCACAAAATTCGGCGTAACATAAAACCGCGCAAAGCACGTCGGGAAAATAACGTCGGGAGCATGCGCAATACGTCCGGCACGGGAGCGCGACTAATTTAAATGGGACTCGCCCCATTAGATTAGGAACGCCTTGCGCCGGACGCATTTAAGTTACACCGCTCAAAATTTCTAGGTAAGTGCTTTGTGGATCGGCACTTAGGTAGAGATTTTGCGGCGGTGTAACTTAAATGTCAAAAGTTAAGTTACGTAGGGTTTTTGTGGATCAGGCCCTAAGTCCCTAAAATAGTTTTTTAGGACGAACTGTCTTCCTCTGACTTTGTCATTGGTGTCAATGACAGCTGGGTCTTCCCCAGTCCCTCCCAGTAATCTGTCCACCAGATCTGTGATGTGCCAAACCCAGCAGTAGTTATCCCGGCGGATCCCAAACCTTGTGTTCTAGGTATCCTGGACAATTTGCAGGTAAAGGAAGTTACAAAACAGACAATAGCAAAAGCTCTGTTCCAAGCACGCAAACGTATTCTTAGACACTGGAAGTCGAATGACCCACCCTCAACCAAGAATGGATAGCCCAAATGGGCAACATATTACACTTGGAAAAATAAATATTTCAACATAGTGTGCATTCAGGTATACTCCAAGTGGTTTGGTCCCCCTGGCTAGACTGGGCACCTGTTGAATTGGTCCTGAAAAGAATGCTATCATGATCATGTTTAACCAATATATTTGGTTGGCTGAATGGAGGTTGCGGGGGGGGGGGGTGAGGGACAGATTGGTTCTGGTTCTGAGTTTTGGTTCTGTTGGAATTAAGGTAATGTTTGTCTCTTGATCTATTGTCTCTGGTTGATGATTCTGTATGTTTTCTGTTTGTATTCTCAATAAAGCTTTGTGATAAATAAAAAAAAATACAGCTGCCCTTTAGGGGGTAGCACTACATCTAAAAGAAGTTAGTGTAGTTAAATCCAGTAATCGTGGTAATTATTTGGTGGGTTTTGGTCTTGATTCTAAGTTAAATACTTCCACTCCCAAAAATGTATTTTATATAAATTTCATTAGTTAAACACCTATAGGTAAAGTTGATTGTATAATATATTTAAATGTTTTGAAGCCAGTGTTAAAGCTTTCTGCTATATCGGTACATTTATACTACAACTCGACAATCAAAAGGTAACGTTTCTGTTTTATGCTCTTAGTCTCTGTAACTGGAGCGCCCCAGTCCCCCCAGTGCTTATATTATTTCTGCATGTTGGTAGGCAGTAAGTTCAAGTATAACTTCTTTGTGCATTTCTCACAGTTTATCAGCAGAAACCTTTCACTGATTGCTATGTCTGGCCCATGCAAGTCAGGTGATCGGGGTTCTGTGCCACCTGGACCGCTGTCAGGGTGGATGTGTTTCGTATTGCCTCAGGCTGCTAGGCCAGAAATCTAGGCCTATCCCAGGGACATCTGGCTGCTAGGCTATATGAGAGCCTATCCAAAAGCGGCGATTCAGAAGTCCAACCAGAAGCAACGATTCTGCTGGCTGTGGAACCAGTCATCGTCGGAAGTAGAGGGGAAGCTGTCGCCACTAAGGGACCATCCACCTTGCTACCGGAGACCATTGTGAGTAAGCTAAGGCCAGTACCAGAGCAGAATACTCGCCCAGGCAGGGACGGTAATGAAGTGGGAAAGCATCAGCAAGTGCCGAGTCAGGGACCAAGCTGGACAGCAGAGGTGACGCTTATGGAGCATCAGTGAGTGCCAAGCCAGAGACCTAATGTGTCAGTGGGGGTGAAGCTTGAGGAGTATCTTTTGAGTGCCAAGCCAGGGACCCAGCAGGGAAGCGGGGTTGACGCTTGAGGAAGATACTGAGTGCTAAAGTGGAAGAGCTCAGGGGATCCAGTGGCTAGTGGATCTGAAGTCTAGTGAAAGACTGGGAGCTCGTTGAGTGAAGACCCACAGTGAGAGAGTGTGGGGAAAGCTGAGAACTGTTCGTGTTGCAAATAGTTGAATACAATTGTAGTTAGTAACAGCTACAAGATTGCATCTACCTAAGGGTGTCTGGGCCCTAGCCTCTCTTCCCCAGTTCTGTTTAAGAGACAATAAAACTCTTTTTGCATCTCATCTTGCATTCCACCCACCATGCCTTGCAACCCACTCTACATGGAAGGATGTCAGCTGTCCCCAACTCTGGAGGTCACCATTAGGCCTTGAGGGGCCCCCGGACTTTGCTACACCTGTAACCAAGACTGACCATGCAAAGGGATAGACAAATACAGTAGATGAGTATCATGTGCTGGCCGTGCATGCTTGGACTTTGTTAACCAGAAGAAATAAGGAGATAAACAAGTAATTTTGTTTAATTTTACACATTAAATGCACATTACATTTAATATAATTAAAGTTGGTTTATTTTAATTCACTTTATTCTTAAATAGTTTATAAATTAAAAGGAAAAAAAAGATTACAATTATTCTCTGAATGATTTGCAAATGAGCAAACAATGAGGAACATTTGTAGGGGGCATAGGGTGGTCATCACATCATCCAGGTTTCCCTCCTCATTGGGTGCCAAGCAAGGGTCACGTCAGAGGCTTACCCTGGGGTGGTTTCTTCTGGGCTATGCTAGGTATCTGTAGCATGATCACTTCTACTACACATGAGGTATCTTTTCTTTTGTGCCACTTCTATCAGTGCCCTGGGATAAGGCTGAGGCCACCATGGGGGGGGGGGGGGACTCGACCTTAAGGCAGGCCTCTACTAAGGCAGGCCTCTTGCTGCTCATGGGTGCAGTTCTCCGATCCTCTCCCTTATGGGCTCACCTATGGGCACTAGGCCTCCATGCTTGGGGGCTCTTTTTCTCCACATTACTCCCAACTACAGGCTCCAGACCACTGTCCCTCTTTTACAACACAGGAGCAGTGGGTCGGACTCAAGGAAAACCTGTCAAAACCAAATAATCAGGAAAACATTAACTCGTATACAGCACCTATCTGACATATTTTTAACCTGCTTACACATTTATTAATAGTGGTGCAATGTGTGCACGAACAAGTGACATAAATGTTTTCATCACTTAAACGCTTTTTTTCTTTTATCAAATCAAAGTCCATAACAGATTTAGCACCTTTTCCTCGGAGGAGCAGAGGTGTTCAGCCCTGTTGGGAGCTTGTTAGAGGGCGCCCTAGTGTCCAGATTGTTAAGCCCATTTCCAGATTGGGGCCCATGCAGGGGTGGTCAACCAAGGCTCTGACTATGCCCTGCTGACTCTACACTCTACAAGTTAGATTTGCCCTAGGTCTGATCAGAAGTCAATGCAGTTTGTTCATGAAGCCTCCACTACTCCATAGTTCCAGATCTAGTCCACGGAGAATCCTGTTCAACATCTGAGGCCCATAAGAACATAGACACAGATGGTCCATATGTGCACCCAGAAGGAACTTCATGGTTACCACTGCTAAAGGACCCTTAGCCACTAAACCACCACTTATTTCTGAGCTGAATCAGAGGCTATGTTTGGCAATATATTGTCTGTAACAATTTCACTTTACATACTGTTTGTCTAAACCAAACACATGAGAAATATCTTGTTTTATATGCTTTTGTACTGCATGCAAAAATGTGTTTAAAAGTAACCAGTGACACAAACTGCACAAGGTATAGTCCAGAAATATTGTAGAAGTATCTCCAAAAGTTATGGCAAAATTTCAAAAGTATGGTTGCTAACTTATTTGATTGTCCCATTAGTCAGTGTCTTAAGAGGGTGCTGCAGTGTTCTGTACAATTACAAGTGCTATTACTTCTCCAGATCCTTGTGGAATCTGCAAGGGCCTCCACACCTGATAGGGCAGGACAAGATAACAGGGCAGTAACCCCTTGTTACATGCTACTGGTTTATTTAAGTTGGCCATAGATGGCTCAAATTTTTGTCAGTTTCCTGACGAATTGGCTGGAATTCAAGCCACGCATGGCCCTCAAAGTACCAACTGACTCAGCCAGGTGGAACATTATCTGCTGAACAGTGACTGCATTCTATGAGATGGACTGGACTGGGGCACTCTCCAATCTCAGTAGGGCGCTATCACTGGAAATATGTATTAGCCTTGGCTCAATAGTGCAAAGTCCTTGGAAATTTCTTCTTTGGGGCTGGGTTCACATATGTGCGGCCTCGGTTCACAGCATGGGGTCCAGTGCATTTCTGTTCCCCTGGTTTAGAGGCAATTCAGGTCCAAATTTTTGCCTGACTTCACACCTGAACTGGAACCAACAACACAAAGGTCCCTTTTGCAATACAGACCACGGCCACCCGAACCTGTGTGAACCAGCTCCATTGAGAGCAGGTCACATCCGCCTGTCATGCGTATTGGATGCGGAGTAACTTGCATCCAATTGGCATACTGTATATTTAAACCCAGCCCTAACCTGGCTGAGCTTTCCAATGGCAGCACAGTTGTATTGAACACTGCAGAAAAATCCAATCTACAAGGTTAGTTTTTTTTTCTCCATTTTAATTCAATACAATTTGTTTGCAATCTTCCTTTCCTTTTTCTTCAAATAAACTTTATTGATGATGTCATTCCAACTATATGAAAAATAAATCCTGAGCCCCCTATCCCCGTTGCTCTTTGCCCTACTAAGGCCCCGTACACACGAGAGGATATCCGCTGGAAACGGTCCGAGCATGCTAAGAATTTTTATCCGCTGGGAATCCGTCAGCTGGATTTTTATCCGCCGGGAAATGTCCGCTCGGACGTACACACGACCGGATCTATCTGCTGGAACTGATCCGCGGATCAATCCCAGTGGATAGATCCGGTCGTCTGTACGAGGCCTTATAGCCCTTAGCACAATTAATGACATGTGATCCTGATGTCAAAGGGATATAACTAGGCATAGAACTAGGTGGTCACCACCATAAACTTTGTCTCTTCACAGACGATATCCTTATCTTCTAAACTCATCTACACGTGTACAATATCTCCCATATTTAGGATTGCAACTCACAACGTCACTAACGGACCCTTTCGCAGCTAATTATCTCCCATTGCCGAAACAAGCCACCGGCCTTATGAAACAGTGGTCTTCTCTTCCCTTATCATGGGTAGGGCGGATCAATGCCAATAAAATGTCGATACTACCGAAATTCTTGTACTTGTTTAGAGTACTCCCCATACCAGTACCGTCATATTTCCTACGACTCACGCAACGCAGCGCAGAGTTACATCATTTATATGGAGCACTACCAAGCCCTGTATACCTAAATCAACGCTCTACCTTACTAAACTAAGCCGCGGGTTAGGCTTACCGAACTGCTCTTCCTACTACTAGGCGGCACAACTATCACAGCTATCTAAATATCACGCAACTGTGGAAATTCCCCTGTGGGTTGCTGTCGAATCAATTGACAGTGACCCCATCTCCGTGACCAATATGCTGTGACTCCAACCCAAAAATAGAGCCTACCTCTCCAATCCCATTACTAAGCATTGCCTGGCTACCTGGGAATAATTTAGGAGTTCCCTCAATCTCTAATCCCCACACAACCCCCTCCTTTCCTTCCTCAGGAATCCAGCCTTCTATCCTGCTTGGGAATCTCCACTGTCGTTCGCAGGCTGGACTTCTGCAGACCTGTTGTAACTGGACAAAGTAGTCTCTACCAACACTATTCACACATTTCCTACACAATGCGAAACCTTTGGGCTACCTAGAACCAAACTTTTTCGCTACCTACAAATTAAGATCCTTTCTCAGGACAGTCTTGCCACTAAACCAAATGTCACAACTCGAACGCATATGTAAGAGTGACCCACACATCGGAGGACTGATTTCACTCCTATACCAACACCTCAACACAATTCCCAACAAAGCACTACCATCTTACGCTGCCAAATGGTCGCAAGACATGGAATGCATATTCGACATAGCAGACTGGGACAGTATTTGGCTAGCCACCAAAACATCCTCCCCAAATTGCTTAGCACTAGAAACCAATTTCAAAGTTCTGGCACATTGGTACTAGAATAGCAAAATTTGTCCCGTCCTACCCAGGGACCTGCTTCCGAGGCTGCCTAGCACAAGGTACCTACATCCACATTAGGTGATACTGCCCGGTGGCCCAAGAATTCTGGAAAATAATATTCAATATGACCTCCAAAGCCTTGGAAACCGATATCCTTCCGGACCCAGCCAAGGCCCTCCTGAATCTTAAACTGGCTCAACTCAATGGACTCAATGACAGCTATTGAAGATGACAAAATCAAAAAAATCTGCAAGATCTGGCAAATTTTTAAGCATTGCCAATGGAGATTTTTAAGTGCCATAGTTTGTCGCCATTCCACGAGCAGGTGCAATTTTGAAGCGTGACATGTTGGGTATCAATTTACTTGGCGTAACATTATCTTTCACAATATAGAAAACAATTGGGCTAACTTTCCTGTTGTCTTATTTTTTAATTTAAATGTTTTTAATTTTTTCCAAACAAAATTGCGCAAACACAGTGTGACATAAAGTATCGCAATGACCACCATTTTATTCTCTAGGGCAGGGGTGTCAAACTCAATTTCATCGTGTGCCGCATCAGCATTATGATTGCAATCAAAAGAGCTGGTTGTATCTCTAAGAGTAGATGTCCAGCGCATCGCCCTCCCCTTACATTAGATGTGAAGTGCCACCCCACCATCAGAAGTTGAGTCCCCCACTCTTCCTTACATCACAGTGCACTCCTTTTCCTTATGCTGCTGCTGGCAAGAAGCTGGATGCTTCTTGTACTTGTTTAGAGTACTCCCCATACCAGTACCATCATATTTCCTACGGCTCACGCAACGCAGCGCAGAGTTACATCATTTATATGGAGCACTACCAAGCCCTGTATACCTAAATCAACGCTCTACCTTACTAAACTAAGCCGCGGGTTAGGCTTACCGAACTGCTCTTCCTACTACTAGGCGGCACAACTATCACAGCTATCTAAATATCACGCAACTGTGGAAATTCCCCTGTGGGTTGCTGTCGAATCAATTGACAGTGACCCCATCTCGGTTACCAATATGCTGTGACTCCAACCAAAAAATAGAGCCTACCTCTCCAATCCCATTACTAAGCATTCCCTGGCTACGTAAGAATAATTTAGGAGTTCCCTCAATCTCCAATCCCCACACAACCCCCTCCTTTCCTTCCTCAGGAATCCAGCCTTCTATCCTGCTTGGGAATCTCCACTGTCGTTCGCAGCCTGGACTTCTACAGACCTGTTTTAACTGGACAAAGTAGTCTCTACCAACACTATTCACACATTTCCTACACAATGCGAAACCTTTGGGCTACCTAGAAGCAAACTTTTTCGCTACCTACAAATTAAGATCCTTTCTCAGGATAGTCTTGCCACTAAACCAAATGTCACAACTCGAACGCATATGTAAGAGCGACCCACACATCGGAGGACTGATTTCACTCCTATACCAACACCTCAACACAATTCCCAACGAAGCACTACCATCTTACGCTGCCAAATGGTCGCAAGACCTGGAATGTGTATTCGACATAGCAGACTGGGACAGTATTTGGCTAGCCACCAAAACCTCCTCCCCAAATTGCTTAGCACTAGAAACCAATTTCAAAGTTCTGGCACATTGGTACTAGAATAGCAAAATTTGTCCCATCCTACCCAGGGACCTGCTTCCGAGGCTGCCTAGCACAAGGTACCTACATCCACATTAGGTGATACTGCCCGGTGGCCCAAGAATTCTGGAAAATAATATTCAATATGACCTCCAAAGCCTTGGAAACCGATATCCTTCCGGACCCAGCCAAGGCCCTCCTGAATCTTAAACTGGCTCAACTCAATGGACTCAAAATGACAGCTATTGAAGATGACAAAATCAAAAAATTCCACAAGATCTGGCAAATTTTTAAACATTGCCAATGGAGATTTTTAAGTGCCATAGTTTGTCACCATTCCAGGTGCAATTTTGAAGCGTGACATGTTGGGTATCAATTTACTTGGCGTAACATTATCTTTCACAATATAGAAAAAAATTGGGCTAACTTTACTGTTGTCTTATTTTTTAATTTAAATGTTTTTTTTATTTTTTCCAAACAAAATTGCGCAAACACAGTGTGACATAAAGTATTGCAATGACCACTATTTTATTCTCTAGGGCAGGGGTGTCAAACTCAATTTCATTGCGGGCCGCATCAGCATTATGATTGCCCTCAAAAGAGCCAGTTGTATCTGTAAGATTTGATGTCCAGCGCATCCCCTCCCCTTATATTAGATGTCAAGAGCTGCCCCACCATCAGAAGTTGAGTCCCCCACTCTCCCTTACATCACAGCGCACCCCTTTTCCTTATGCTGCTGCTGGGAAGAAGCTGGATGCATTGCTTGAAAGCAGAAAGTAGAGGTCTGGAGGAGGACCGGAGGAGGGCTGGAGCTCTCCTGCAGCTGCAGGAGAGGTGCGAGGGCCACATGAAATGGTCTGGAGGGCCGGATTCGGCCCACAGACCCTGCGTTTGACACCTGTGCTCTTTGCAGCACTTTAGGAGCGGTGCACTCCTAAAGCTCCCCTTCTCATTGAGGGGCTTTTTTTAACGCCAAAGCGCCTGAAATAACGCCCCAGTGTGATAGGAGTCTTAGCGGCGCTTTACCAGTGTTTTTCGGGCGCTGGCAGTATGAAAGGGCTCTGAAAGCACTCTGACATTCACATTGGGATTGCAGATGAGGCTTCTTTCAGGTGCTCTACAGGCGCTTTTCTTTAACACCAAAGCTCCTGAAGAAAAGCCCAGTGTGAAAGGGGCACACTTAAGCAACGGCACTTAAGTGCCGTTGCTTCAGTCAGTGCGCCGTTACCGGCGGCTCCCACGTGCATGCATGGGAATGGCGTTATCGCGGCTCCCGCGATACCCGAAAGTGATTCCCGGGAGAGATGTCGCCCTGTGGAGGGAGGTACGAGGACCGCTGTGGGGGCTTCGATTGTAAGGTAAGTAATTCATAATGAGCTAGTATGCTATGCATACTAGCGTATTATGCCTTTGTCTTGCAGTTTTTTTTTATAGGGTTTACAGCCACTTTAAGTGGTTAACTCAGGGGGGCCTTCATGGTTTATTTCACAGGGGCTCTTAAAGGGGTTGTAAAGGTACCATTTTTCTCCCTAAATAGCTTCCTTTACCTTAGTGCAGTCCTCCTTCACTTACCTCATCCTTCAATTTTGCTTTTAAATGTCCTTATTTCTTCTGAGAAATCCTCACTTCCTGTTCTTCTGTCTGTAACTCCACACAGTAATGCATGGCTTTCTCCCTGGTGTGGAGTGTCATGCTCGCCCCCTCTCTTGGACTACAGGAGAGTGAGGACGCCCACTAACACACAGCTCCTTTCTCTATCTACAACGTAGAGAGCTTTCTTGACTCTCCTGTAGTCTAAGGAAGGGGGCGAGCACGACACTCCACACCAGGAAGAAAGCCTTGCATTACTGTGTGGAGTTACAGACAGAAGAACAGGAAGTGAGCATTTCTCAGAAGAAATAAGGACATTTAAAAGCAAAATGGAAGGATGAGGTAAGTGAAGGAGGACTGCACTAAGGTAAAGGAAGCTATTTAGGAAAACAAATTGTACTTTAAAGCCCCTTTCACATGTGCGGACCGTTCGTCCGTTTTTTACAAGTCCGTTTACGGACTTGTAATGCATCCCTATGGGTTTGCAGATGTTAGCCGATGATGCATCCGCTAACGTCCGCAAAAACCCTATTTTTCTTCCGTTCGGCGGATCGGATGAATACGGACAGACGGTCCGTATTCATTTGATTCCCCATAGGGGAGAGCGGAAGAAAGACAGGGCGGTCTCTGCATAGTGTGTGGGGACCGCCCTGTCCGCCGACAGCTCAGCGGGGATTACGGAGCGATCCCTGCTGAGCCGACGGACACACACGGAGCGGACACAAAAACGGTCCGCTCTCCTTGTGAAAGGACCCTTACAACCCCTTTAAGGTTCTGGTAACACCACTGGTGTCATATACTGCCTAGGCTCAGGGTACAAACAAGGGAGGGCTCCCAAAAATAGAATGGCAGCTTTTGGAGAACTGGGAGTGCAGCGTTCTATGGTATGTAAAAGATCTTGTATTGCACCGTATTAATCGCGCCCACTGAACACGGGATGTCTATCGCCTTTGTGCAGCAGTAGTGGCGGAGGGGATAACACCTCATGGATAGAACAGCCGTACAGAGACGTGTGAGCCGTGCCTCCTACTCAGTAATAACCGCGGAGGGGGGCACCCGCTGTACAGAGAAGAGCGCAGCTGGGGGAAGGAGCCAAGGCGCTCCTTTCATAGCCGAGGCAGCTGAAGAGATGGAATCCATCGCCTTGGAACAGCCACACACGAGGGAGGGGCGCTCGGCTCATAGAACAGCAGCGGCTGGGCACTGGACTTCTGGCGGCATAGCTTAGCGCTTGCGCAGTGGCATCAGCGGAGGGGGGCGACTCCCGGCTCACGGAACAGCAGCCCTGGCTGACGAGCGGAGGGCGGAGAGGCTGAGTCCTGGAAGCGCTACTCCGCGCTGGGACTGGCTCCTTCGCAGCCATTTTCTGTCCAACCAAACAGCCGATTCGTGCAGGGAGCCAACCAGGGCCGCACTGGAGGTTTGTGCCTGGCTTCGGCCAATGATTGCTAACCGATTCCTCCCCGCAGCTCAAATGAAATGTCCGGATCCGGCAGTGTGTGTGACGCCCGCCTCACTCCCGTTCCCGAGGCAGCACCGAGCCGCCCGGTCTCTACGGCATGTCTATAGCCGTGCGCCCCTTGAACAGCAGCTGCCGCGCTTTGTCTGCCGAGCCCAGGGCCGGCCGCCTGCTTTACACACAGTACTGTGTGCGCGCGCCACAGGCTCCGGACAGGCCGCATACACACTGCCCGTCCTCGGAGGGCTCACTGACCGGGCTGTGTATGGCGGCCACCGGACCTGATAGAGGAAGGCGAGGCGGGCTGTGTATGTGTGTGACTGAGGGTGATGGAGGATAGCTGAGACTGGGGGAAGGGCTGTGTATGTATATATGTGTGCATGCCACACAGCCCTCCATACATGTATGTGATATGGGGGGGGGGGGGGCATGTTGTGTGTGTATATATATGTATATATAATCACACACAACGTGTAACCATCACACTGCCCTCCATGGGTGTATGTGATATCAGGGAGGGGTTTATATGTATGTTTTTTTTTTTTTACAATGTCATATTATATATTGCCTTCCATAGGGATGTGTTGTGTGTGTGTGTGTGTGTGTGTGTGTGTGTATGTATGTATGTATGTGTGTATATATATATATATATAATCACACACTCCTATGGAGGGCAATATGGCATTGTTAAAATAAAAAAAAATACACATATAAACCCCTCCCTCATATCACATACACCCATGGAGGGCAGTGAGATGGTTACACATGGTGTGTGTGTTTTTTTTTAAATAATACATTTTTTATTTATATTTTTTTTATATATATATATATATATATATATATATATATATATATATATATATATATATATATATACACACACATACATACATACATACATACATACATACATACACACACACACTTCTCACGCTCCCCTCCCATGAGTGTATATGATCTGAGGATGCAAGGTGGTCAATGAGGTATATGTATCTATATACAATGTATACAGCCCTCCTCTCCTCTATAGTGTGGTATGTGAGTCCAGGATAAATGGTGTTAAGACACCGACTCTCCTTCCCCATCATCCTCTGTTCCTGGCAGCAGTTTTCTCTGACATCCCGCTTGTTATGTTGGTTGGACACCACCGGAGTAATACAGTATAACACAAATATCACCACTGTTGGCAGTATAGCTGTCATTTTTAAAACCTGAAAATAACTTGTGTTTGTTTTTGTTTTGTTTTTTTCTTGAGAATAAGGATCTTTATCTGGGTGTGTTCGCTTTGTGAATGGAGCCTTTTGTGTGCTCATCCCACTGATCGCTTTCTATGCAAGTTCATGCAGCGGGCTGTACACTGCAAGGAGCATATACCTGCATCTGATAATGAGGCATCTGTGTCCAGCAGCCTGTACAACTCAACGATGGACTCGGATGTAGGCACGTCCAAGTCAGTACATCTGCACAAGGATGCATGAGTGGCGCTGAATACAAAAGGGTTGATTTACTAAAACTGGAGAAGCTGTGCGTAGAAAGCAATCTTCCTCCCAGGTTTTTGTTTTCAAAACTTAAGAGTTGTAAAGTCTCATGTTTTTTTATGCATTAAGGTGAAAAACCTTCTGTGTTACAGCTGCCTCCCTTTTTCTTGCTATGAGCACGAGCACAAGCCCAGCAGCTCCAGCCGCTGTCTCGGGTCCTCATTGGATAGATTCATAGCAGCAGGAGCTATTGGCCAAGTCCTGCTGTATGTGTCAATGGATGCAGCAGCAGGACTCAGGAGCTTGCCCCCATGGAAAGCTGCTCTCCGTGGGGGTCCCCGATGAGGTGGGCCAGGAGCGCTGCTGGGGGACCCCAGAAAAGGAGGATCAGGGCTTGCACAAAGCAGGTAAGTATAACATGTTTGTTATTTAACTGCTTGCCGACCAACCATCATTATACAGCGGCAGGTTTGCAAGGCTTCGCAAATTGCTGTAAGTTTACTATAGCCAATTTAAGAGCTATAGGGGCACGCACCGCCAGAGCTGATGTCCACCGGCGACCCATGATCGCTTCTCAGCGCCAGAACGGGGATCTGTCAATGTGAACAGACAGATCCCCGTTCTGTCAGGGAAGTAAAGAGATCTGCTGTTCCTAGTAATCAGGAACCGCAATCTCTCTCTTATAGCGTCTACAAAATACTCCATTGGGTCCTAAAAAAGTGTCCCACCCGTCTGATGCAGTATCGCAGTCCCGCTAAAAATTACTAATCGCCACCATTACCAGAAAAAAAAAATGGCATAGATATATCCCCTATTTTGTAGACGTTATAAATTGTTTTCTTTTCCCCCACAAATAGAGCTTTCTTTTGGTGGTATTTGATCACCTCCTGCGGTTTTAATTATTTTTTGCACTATAAACAAAAATAGAGCGACAATTTTGAAAAAGATGCAATATTTTAAACTTTTTTTTTTTTCTTCAGTTTAGACTGATACGTATTCTACATATTTTTGGTAGAAAAAAATCGCAAAAAGCATTTATTGATCAGTTTTCACAACATTTATAGCGTCTACAAAATAGGGGATAGTTTTATGGCATATTTTTTGACTAGTAATGGCAGCGATTTTTCTATTTTTTTTTTTTTTTTATAACTGCGACATTATGGCGGCCTCATCGGAAACTTGACACATTTTTGGGACCATTGTTATTTTCACAGCGATCAGTGCTATAAAAATGCACTGATTACTGTAAAAATGACACTGGCAGTGAAGGGGTTAACCACTAACTGTAGGGGGGATGGGATGTGCGTGACACCACAGTGATCACAGCTTCCGATTACAGGAAGCTGTGTACACTGTCCTGTCACTAGGAAGACTGGGGAAATGCTTGTTTACATAAGCATTTTCCCCCTTCTTCCTCACCGGGACACGATTGGGGGTATGCCCGCGGACATCGAGTCTGCGGGACCCAAGGTCGGGGTCACGGAGCTCCCAGCCGGTGCGCGCCCACAATGCCGGCTTCTTAAAGGGGGCGTATATATAAGTCCTTCTGCCTGTCCGTGCCATGCTGTTGACGTATATAGTCGTGCGCTGGTCGGCAAGCAGTTAATTGAAGTTAGAAGCTGGTTGTCTACTATGCATGGCTGCACCAGATTCTGAGTGTTCCAGTTTTAGTAAATCTTTTCTCAAACTGTCTATGGATGTAACTGCTCAGATGTGTATACAGCTTTGGGATCTGTTGACCTGTTATTAGTTTGTACAGGCTGCTAACAGAATGTTTCTTCCTGACAGTGTATGGCCCTCTGCAGCTATGTGAATGAGCCCTTAGAGGTACAGTATTGTAGAAGTGGTGCTGTGCAGCAATGATTATAAGAGATTTGTTCATGAGAATATTGCCAGCGGCTATAACCGCTAGCGATAATCACTGTGTTCTCCCAGCAGGGCAGCATTTCTAAACCTTTTTACCCAGTACAAAGCCTAG
This sequence comes from Rana temporaria, assembly GCF_905171775.1. NCBI lineage: Eukaryota > Metazoa > Chordata > Amphibia > Anura > Ranidae > Rana > Rana temporaria. The sequence continues at coordinate 218,328,822 of NC_053491.1, read as the reverse complement.
AAAAATTGTCAGGTTTTGTGGGACTCATGAAAATTTTAGATTTGAAGCTCCAAGTACATTAGCACGCTTAGCAAGTTGTAGATATAGAATAATTGCACCCTTTAAAGGGAAATGAAACCCATAATAGAAAAAAAATGTCAGTTCCTTGCAGAAGACCTGTCTCTTCTGCAATAAGACACGATAGACTGAGAGAAGAAGGCAATCAATGTACACTGAGCTGCATGTTCTGGCTGTGCCGGAATGACCGATTCCTGTGCGCATGCCCGGGATCACGTTATCCCCCCCCCCATTATTATGTGTCAAGCAGCCTTACATTTTTCTGTTGTGTCCCCCCCCCCCCCATCTTGTTTAACAAGTATCACCAGACGTGTTAAATCCCTCAGGGGACCCAGTGCACATAGCACTGGGTCCCTTTAAATCTGTGCAGTGGTTGCTGAGCAGCATGATTAGCTTGCCACCCCTCTCCCTGCAGCTTTCTGGTCATGCTGCTAGTGCCTGAGGAGAGGCAGCATGACAGTGCACAGAGAGCCTGCACAACTCCTTGCCCCTTACTTCACTGAAATCTGTCAGTAGGGACATCTACAACCCTCTCTTGTAATTGCGCTTGCCTCTGTCACCTTCTTTATAGTGAAAAAAACTGATCTCAAACCTGCCAGTTGCCTGCTATTTTGAAGGAGAGACTGGTGTAGTGGCATGTTGGCTTGTTTTGATTGATTGTAGCTGAAGAGAAATGCCATTGTTCACAAAAACACAAGCCTGAAACACCAACCGCCAGCTACTACTGCAGTCTCTCTCCTCTGAACAGTTGGCAGCTGTCTGGGTTCAGGTGTCTGTTGAAGCAAGCAGAAAAAGTAAATATTCCGAGTGGAGATAAGTTTTCTCAAGATAAAATGGAGCAACCCTACTTAACCAGGTTTTTGGTAGTCTACCTGTCATCCTGTCCAGCCAGGCATACACTTTTACACTCCTTGGAGACAAATAAAGCAGTCCTTGAGTTTTATTGAGAGGTATTAAACTTGGATAGGGATGGGGACGTTTGGGGTGCCCAAGTGATCATAACATTGCAATTTGGGACTATATATACATCATCTCCTGTACATCACTTCCTTGCTTCTTCTCTTAGGCCCCGTACACACGACCAAACGTATGCTGAAACTGGTCCACTTACCAGTTTCAGCATACATGTTTGGTCGTGTGTAGGCGCGAGCGGGCCGAATTCCAGCAAACATTTGCCCGCAGGGCCTTTTCCCAGCAGACAAATATTCCTGGACGTGTTTTAAAACCGTCCGCTGGAATCCTGCCCGCTCGGACATGTACGGTCGTCAGTACAGACCTACCGTACATGTCCGAGCGCCCGCCGTCCCTCGCATGCGTCGAATGACTTCGACGCATGCGTGGAAGCCTTTAAATGGCAGGCCCGTCCACATCGCCGCGTCGACGACGCGGACACGCCCCGCGTATTGTTTACGCGCAGACTTCTGTACGATGGTTAGTACAGCCATCGTACAGAAGCCCTCTGGCAGACATGTACGGTGAAAACGGTCCGACGGACCGGTTTCATCGTACATGTTTGCCCGTGTGTACCGGGCCTTAAGACTAGCAAGCACTGACTCAGCCAGGCCCAATGTAGATGCCCTTTGCAGGTAGGGACAGCAGGCCCTTTTTAGTGTAGCAACAAAAAAATAAGGTAGTTTTTTAGGCTACTGAGCCCAGTACCACATCTTCAGGCCTTGCCAGCCCTCCTGGCTGCAGCTGCCTCTCTCCACTGACCATGTTTCCAGAGTTCTCTCGCCTGGTTCTGCACCCATCTCAGACTGCAATCTTCCAGTCCTCTCAACTGTGCTTCACTCCTGGCTGCGACCTGTTGTTCCTCCTTGGAGATTTGCCTGGCAGTGCTCTCTCCTGCTGCCCTCTCCTTGCTCCTCTTGGCCAGTACACCTCTGTGTGATCTAGGAGGGTCCCGTCCGCACCCGAGCCAAGGCCCCTCCCCCAGACTGGGGAGCTCCCTCCAAGGCCACGACAGCCTAGCGCTCCATCTCCAACTTCTCCCGGAACAACTCCCCACAGCTCAGCTAACCCTGGGTATTTAAGGAGGCCTGCCCCCTGCCAATCCACCTGAGGTGGCTCCATCTCCGCTACAGCGTCTCTTTTCAGAAAACACTAGAACATTCTAGGATGAAGAAGGTCCTAGTGATGCCATCTGGGAGTCACCCAGCACTACCCTGAGCCACTCCCAGCCCAGATCAAAGCAAACCGGCCTAGCTGCCAGCCAGGCCTGCCAAATTTTACCTATTCTGCCAACAACCTATATACATACTCTAGCAACCTAGAGGGTGATACAGTAGGTTGTATGTCTTTTAATGGCATAGTTCACACCACTGCTTGCAGTTCCAGTAAAAAAGTAGGACATGATGAATTTTTCCTACACCGAACTGTACTGGAACGCTGTAAAAAGCATCAAAAACGTACTAAAACATGTGTCCTTTTTTTAAGGTTAAGAAAAAAGAGGGGGGGAAATGCAATGGAACGTGTTAAAAATACACATGCAGAAAAGCATCTGGAACGCATCTGGACTGCGTTTCTGTGGTGTGAACTGGCCCTTCAAGTGGTTAATTTTATATTACTGTTTTTTCAATAAAAAACATTAAAATAACAAAAGTAGCATGTAAATAGAAACCAGTTCTCGGATTGTCACTATGACAAATGCACATACATGAATAAGCAAAAATAACATGGTCTAAAATGGTTCATTTTAAAGGTAGTAGTATAGCCAAAGCCTTTTTTGGCTATACTTCTATGGATCGCAGGAAAGCAGTTTGTTCTACACTCCTGTGACCTGTTTTGACATCACAGACCCATTCCAGGCTCTGAAGAGATTCTGACCAATATAGTCTGGATCCACCCAGAACCCTGTACTGGCACCTGGCTCAGCTTCTCGGAGATCTGCAGAGCCAACCCCTCCCACCACCTCCACAGCCCAGCGCTTCAGTGAGCTCTGGAGGGGAGAGCAGAGAGCCATTGACTGACAGTCATGGCCCTGCTCAGAGCAGAGGGGGAGAACTGAGCAATTATCGGTGTTTGATTGCTTAGTTCTCATTACAGAGACAGCCGGGAAAAGATGCAGCATTGTATTGATATGCATCCACCTAGGTGACTATTTTTTTTATTTATTTTTTTAAAGCCATACTTCTCTTCTAAAGTAGAACTATAGGAAAAACTTTATTTAATTTTTTTTCCATTTTTGGATAGAGCAAGGGAGCATTATAACCCCCGTCATATTTTTTATTTTTTTTTTGTTTTGCCATCTTTCTTATTGCAGAGATTTCCCTTGATTGCCTGCCCCATAGCTAAGGAGGAAGTAATTTGTAAATTTGAATTCCTTGGGGGCCCCCAGGTCATCAGAACTAATGTTCCCATTCGGAAGATTTCCCTTCCATTACTTTTCTGGGGACAACCCAAAATGTGGTATTTTCTTTTACTTTCAAATGATGATGGTAAACAGGACAGAGAGAGTGAATCTCCTTATAGGAGAGTGCTTTCACACTGGAGCGGTGCGCTAGCAGGACGGTAAAAAAAGTCCTAGCAGCATCTTTGGAGCAGGGTGTATACCGCTCCTGCCCATTGAAATCAATGGGGCACCGCGGCTATATGGCTGGCAAAGCTCCTTGCGGTGGGTTTAACCCGCTCTTGGCCGCTAGCGGGGGTAAAAACCTGCTGTCAATGAGAGAGGGAGGGGGCAGGGCCGAGCCGTGGCCACAGAGCAGCAGCTTGGCTCAGGTGCCCCCATAGCAAGCTGCTTGCTGTGGGGACACTTTGTCAGGTGGGACTAACCAGGAGTGCTGGTGATGGACCCGAAAAGAGGAGGATCGGGGCTGCTCTGTGCAAAACCACTACACAAAGCAGATTTGTATAACATGTTTGTATTTTTTAAACAAAAGAAAAAAAGACTTTAGTATCACTTTTAAGTCCGAGGCCTTTTCTGACACTTTGGGGTTTATTTGCTAAAGCTGAAAAAATAAGGCTGACTTCTGCATAGAAACCAATCTGCTTTAAGCAGACTTTTGTTTTATTGCACAGAAAACAGTACCTGACCCTTTTTTGATGGCAGCACACTGCAAGGGGGAACACATGGCATGTGTGTTGTGGTGCACTGCCTGCTACTTTAACTACCAAAATGAATGGAACCACACCATAATGTGCAAATTCAAATGGGTGAATGGATACATGGAGCTTTGACTCGACTCGGTTGCCGAGAACTGCTGGTCTATGGCGGTACTCGCCAGGAGCAGCGAAGAGGGACCCGACAAGAGGAGGAACTGGGCTGCTCTATGCAAATCCACTGCAACAGAGCAGGTAAATATAACCTATATTTCTTATTTATTTATCTTAAAAGCGAGACATTTCAATCACTTTAATGCAATTTGGGGTCTCACTGAAAAGAGTAAAGGCTATGTATTTCTTCTGTCTACAAATTTCAGGGGAAAAAAACTCACTCATAAACATCTAACAACCCAGTTCATGAGTTATAGAAAATGGAGTAAGTGTATACATTTTACTACTATTTGCAGATGGACGGTGATAGCTCTACAACAGATACATCCCAGTTAGGAATTTCTGCAGACTATATTGGAGCAAGTCATTATGTGATTCAGCCACACGATGGTAAGTCTTCAAACCAAATATTATTCAGATAATTATGTGAATGGTGTACAGTGATATATATTTTTATTTATTTTTTAATAAAGTGGTTCTAAAGCCAGAAGGTTGTTTTTACCTCCCGATATATGTCCTGAATAATGTGCGCACTGTGGTTTAAGTTGTGTCGGGGCCAACTTATACAGTGTGTTGGATTTCAAGGGATAGATACCATTTACATTTTACTTTTGCTTACAAAATAGAGATTTCATCTGTCCAGGCCAGTGTTTCTCAACCTTTTTCCAGTCGGGGCGCCCTTGAAAAATATTTTCAGTCTTGAGGCACCCCTGTCCAAGACTTGGTTCACGTCGCTGTGTGTTGCGGAACACGCGCAAAATCGCGATCGTTCTTGACACACAGACAAATGCTCTGCTCTTTAGGGGTGCCATTAATTCTTAATGGTGCCCCATCCATTGGCAAACATGGGTTGCTTTTGTTGTGGCACAATTTAAAAAAAGGGTCCACACAGAACCAAGAGCTTGTTCACATGTCAGGCTGGAGGGGCAGTAAAACCACATGGTTGAGCTGTTTTTACCACCCCCAACTTTTGCCCCCTTTAGCTGCAGAGGCAACAGCTAGGGGTGTAAACATATTGTGGCTGCAGCTAGAGGTATACCCAGGGTGATTGGGGCTGCACTGCAACTACCCCGCAACTGTGTGCGTTGCATTTACGGGCTTAAAACAGGTGGTGAGGAGGCAAGATATGCCTCTTTACTGGCTGACAAATGCCCCTGAAAAGTGATATGAACACAAATTGCTTTTCAGAGGAGCAGCAGTCCTTGCTGCTATCTTGAACAAGCCCTACAAAAGTAGTTCTGATGGTACAGGAATAGGGGGGGTCAGGATTAAATGTAACATACAGACAGACAGATGCGCACGCACACAAACGGACACACGTACAAACACACACAGTGTGTGTGTCTGTGTGCGTGCGCATCTGTCTGTCTGTATGTTACTTTTAATCCTGACCCCCCCTATTCCTGTACCATCAGAACTACTTTTGTCACACACACTAACAGACATGTGTACACATGCACACATACACTGAAAGAAGAACTGTCAGAGCTGCACAACAACCAATCAGATCCAGAGTGCTGTAGCCATGAATGGAGGATGTGGGGTGTCAGTGACTGTGACATCTGGTTATTCATAGCAGAGTTCCCCCTCACTACCTTACCCTTGGCCTCGCAGTCAGCGCAGTACTTGTTGTCCTCCTCCCTCAGCATACGAGACAGGATGGCTTGGTGCTACTTATTCAGCTTCAGGGCCTTCTCCCTCTCTGAGCGGGTGGCCATGTCTGCGGGCAGGGGAGCAGTGTCGGTCACGGTGGCTCTACTCTTTCTTCTTCCCCCTCAGGGAAAAGCGCGCCAGGCAGAGTTCAGGACAGTCCCCGCAGCTCTCACGTCACAAAAGCAGTGCGTGTATCCGACCCTCCCATAGCAACCGGTGATGTATTCGGTTGGCAAGACGCGGTCGGGAGGCCCGCACAGCTTCCTGAGTACCGGGAAGTGAGTTTTACACAGCGGACCGGTACCGCTGTAAAGACAAATGCCCAGCAGTAGTGTTACAATATTTGGGGTCATTTTGCCGCGGCACACCAGGGGAATCTTCACGGCACATCAGTGTGCAGCGGGACATTGGTTGAGAAACGTTGGTCCAGGCACACACTACCCATTCTTTGGCACAGGCAGGGACATCGGTAGAGGAGGCATGTAGGACACCTTCAAGTGTTTGTTTTTTAAAAGCAAGGCCTATGTTTTGGCAGGAAAGTATTTGCCTCTCCTGTTGCTTCCCTGGAAGATGATTTGGGAAATTTCACATTAGTATTGCTGATATGTCTAGGAATCCTGAAGGAAACATACCTAATGCCGCATACACAAGACTGTTTTTCATGATGTGAAAAATGATTTTTTTTTTTATGTCATTAAAAACAATCGTGTGTGGGCTCCAGAGCATTTTTCATGACGTGAAAAATGGGCATTAAAAATTTAGAATGTGCTCTATTTTTTCCGCGTCGTTTTTCACATCATAAAAAATGGTTGTGTATAGGCTTTAACGACGTGAAAAAGCTGTGCATGCTCAGAAGCAAGTTATGAGACAGGAGCGCTCGTTCTGGTAAAACTAGCGTTCGTAATGGCACATTCGTCACGCTGTAACAGACTGAAAAGCGCGAATCGTCTCTCGCCAAATTTTTACTAACACGAAATCAGCAAAAGCAGCCCCAAGGGTGGCGCCATCCGAATGGAACTTCCCCTTTATAGTGCTGTTGTACGTGTTATACGTCACCCCCGCTTTGCTAGAGCATTTTTTTTTTACGATCGTGTGTATGCAAGGCAGGCTTGACAAGAATCGGGTTGAAAAAATCGTTGTTTTTTCTAGACCATTAAAAATGGTCGTGTGTACGCGGCATAATTGCCACCTTTTTGGATTAAGTTTTAATTATTTCTCCTCCTGCAATGTTGGAGGTGATCAACTTTTAAACTGAACAGAGGGAAGTGAAGGGAAATTTCGGAATCCCCAACACTAAAAGCATTTATCTTGTGCAAATTGTACAACTATATATGTGTGTCAGTTTAACTCCCATGAGAAGCTGCTTGTCCTTTATCAGCGAAGGCCTCACCATGGGCAAGAAGTGTTACTAAACCCACAACAACACTAATCCATCTGTATATGCAGTCATGCATGCTTGTTATGTTTAGACCCCTTTCACACTAGGGCAGTGCCACTACTTTTAGTTGCGCTTTAGCTCCGCTTTTTGTCCGGTAGTCGGGCGCTTTTAACCCCCTGCTAGCGGTCGAACAAAGGGTTAAAAGCACCCGTGTTGCAGCGCTTTGGCAGTGCTGCAAATTTATTTCAATGATCAGGGTGTTTTGGGAGCGGTGTATATTTCCTATCCTGCAAGCGCACTGCCCCAGTGTGAAAGCGCTTGGGCTTTCACACTGGGAGGTTTTTTTTAGGCGCCATTTTTAGTGCTAAATCGCCTCAAAAGTGCCTTCAGTGTGAAAGGGGTCTCGCTGTTGAAGGGGTTAATCCTCTGCATTGTGTAAAAAGGTTGTTTGATCCTGATCCTCCCTTTCTTCGACTGTGGGGCCAATCGGCACTGCCCAGTCAGGGGGCCAGGTCCTACAGCCTCATAAGACAATCGGAGTAGAATGAAAACTCCTCCTACAAGCTTTAACTAAGACACGGATAGAAGTCGTAGGACTGCTATATACCCCTAATGAGAAAGGGTATTTAGCAGTTTATATTTACTAATTTACTAAAATAATTAAAGTTCCATGCTCTGGGAACTGTGAGAGACAAGATATAGTGAATCCAGGGTCCTGGTTTTAGTAACACTTTAAAAGGGGTTTGCAGGTCTACCCAGCCTTTCCCATTCACTTTTCAGTTTACAAATGCATATTCCTACTAATATTGATAACTAATGTAATCCTTTAAAAGGGTATGTTTAACTTATTCAATTATTTTCTTTTTCTTTTAGGAGACACAGAAGATAGCTTAAATGACCCAGATGACACAAATGGCTCTAAAGAGACTTTCAGAGAACAAGATATTTATCTGCCAATTGCCAATGTGGCACGGATAATGAAAAATGCCATACCACAAACAGGAAAAGTAATGTCTACAGATTCCACTTTTTGTAATCTGCCGTACAGCCTAATTTTGCACCCTCAGTCAATGCTAAGCTTCAGATAGAAGAGGTGCGGAGTTGTTTAGATTATTTCCTCTGGAAACCACCTAGAGAAGAAAGCAATTTATTATTCCCATTTCACCACCTCTATGGGCAGAATTTTTTTTTAATTCAAGTAAATTTTCTTGTCACATGTGATCAGCTTATTCTAGTACACAATATATACACTGCTCAAAAAAAATTAAAGGAACACTTTTAAATCAGAACTCCTGGGATATTGATCTGGTCAGTTAAGTAGCAGAGGGGGAGGGGTGTATACAGAGGGGGTTATTATTCAGTTTCAGATGCTTTGCTGTTAATTGAAATTAACAGGTGCACTAGATGGGCAACGATGAGGCGACCTCCAAAACAGGAATGGTTTTTCAGGTGGAGGTGTCTGACATTTTTCCCCCTACTCATCTTTTCTGACTGTTTTTTTCACTAGTTTTGCATTTGGCTAGGGTCAGTGTCACTACTGGTAGCACGAGGCAATACTTTGACCCTATAAAGGTTGCACAGGCAGTCCAACTCCTCCAGGATGGCACATCAATACAAGTCATTGCCAGAAGGTTTGCCGCGTCTCACAGTCTCAAGAGCATGGAGGAGATTCCAGGAGACAGGCAGTTACTCTAGGAGAGCTGGACAGAGCCGTAGAAGGTCCTTAACCCATCAGCAGGACCAGTATCTGCCTCTTTGTGCAAGGAGGAACAGGATGAGCACTGCCAGAGCCCTACAAAATTACCTCCAGCAGGTCACTGGTGTGAATGTCTCTGACCAAACAATCAGAAACAGACTTCATGGGGGTGGCCTGAGGACCCAACGTCCTCTAGTGTGCTCTGTGCTCACTGCCGGACACTGTGGAGCTCGATTGGCATTTTCCATTGAACACCAGAATTGGAGCGTCCGCCACTGGTGCCCCATGCTTTTCACAGATGAGAGCAGGTTCATCCTAAACATATGTGAAAGGGTCTGAAAAAGCCACAGAGAACTTTATGCTGCCTGTAACATCGTTCAGCATGACCAGTTTGGTAGTGGGTCAGTAATGGTCTGGGGAGGCATATCCATGGAGGGATGCACAGACCTCTACAGGCTACACAATGGCACCCTGACTGACATTGGGTATCGGGATGAAATCCTTGGACCCATTGTCAGACCCTACGCTGGTGCAGTGGGTCCTGGTGCACGACAATGCCCGGGCCTCATGTGGCGAGAGCATGCAGCCAGTTCCTGGAAGATGAAGAAATTCATAATAGGGCTGCAGCTAACGATTATTTTCATAATCGATTAGTTGGCCCATTTTTGTTTCGATTAATCGGATAATAGCCTTAAAAAAAATTGCAGTTTTAAATTTTTTTGGGCTAATTTGTTGTTGGGCAGATTACAAAACACAAATTGCAGCAAAAACACATTACATGCTTTTCTGCAGCTTCTCCATTAAAGTATATTGAACCAAAAAAAACAAAATAGCACCGTTTTGCGTTTAAAAAGTCCTTGCCCTTTCCAAATACGCAGCAGCTGAAAAAAACTCATGGACGTGAACGTGTCCCATAGGAAAACATATAAATGAATTGTAGTGCGTTTCTGCAAAAAGCACCAAAAAACAGAGGTGTGACCCAGGCCTGAGATGTTTAGTAACATAATGGGATTAAAAAAACAAAAATAATTCCATAAAGAGCAAATAATCGCTACTGTAAGGGGTTCATTTTTTTTACTGTGGGACAGTGAAAGTAATATTTACAGTAGCGATTTGCTTTTTTGTACTATAAAGGGCTAATTTTTGTTTTTTAAACTCCATTACGTTACTGGCCAAATAATCGATTATGAAATTAATCGATTACAATTTTCATAATCGATTAGTTGTCGATTAATCGATTAGTTGTTTCGGCCCTAATTGATACCATTGAATGGCCCCCACGCTCGCCTGACCTAAATCCAAAAGAATACCTCTGGGACATTATGGGGGTTATTTACGAAAGGCAAATCTACTTTGCACTACAAGTGCAGTCGCTGTAGATCCGAGGGAAACATGCAAAGAAAATAAATGCATTTTAGCTTGCACATGATTAGATGATAAAATCAGCAGAGCTTTCCCTCATTTCAGATCTACCCCTCAGATTTACAACGACTGCACTTCCAAGTGCAATTTCAAGTGCACTTTGCACTTGTAGTGCAAAGTGGATTTGCCTCTCGTAAATAACCCCCTATGTTTCGGTCCATCCGGTGCCGCCAGGTTGCGCCTCAGTCTGTTCAGGAGCTCAGTGATGCTCTGGTCCAGATCTGGAAGGAAATACCCCAGGACACCATCCGTCGTCTCATTAGGAGCATGCCCTGATGTTGTCAGGCATGCATACAAGCACTTGGGGGCCATTCACACTACTGAGGACCATTTTGATTTGTTGCAATTAAATTTCAGCAAAATGCACTAGCTTGCTGCATAATTTTTTCACTTTGATTTTCGGGGTGTCTTTGAATTCAGCCCTCTGTAGGTGGGTCATTTTTATTTCCATCAAATGATGTGCCATCCTTTAATTCCTAACACATTAACCAGTCCATATCAGTATAGATATCCAGCATGAGATTTTTGTCCGTTGAGATCTGATATGTTTTCAAAGTGTTCCTTTCATTTTTTTTGAGCAGTGTATATTTCATAACATAAGCTTTTATGTTTGTTCCTGTCCAGCACTATGCAGTTGTTTACTATCAATACGTGTTTTTTTTTTTTTTTTCGCAAACATTTTGTAAGTGTGTGGCTTTACAGAAAAATTGTCTTCAGTGTTGTCTGGATATGGGATTTGTTATCTGAAACACATCGGTCCCTTAAAGTCCAGAAAGGTCAAAATAATTTTAGTATTTTGTAGATGTAGAAAACAGATCTGGGATTCAAACTTCCTAACCTAGGGATAATAAATCCCATATGTGCACTAGCTGTTTATCAGTGTTGTGTTCATTTAATTAGGCCTGTCAGTGTATCTGTTTTTTTTTGTTACATAATTGTATTCAGTTAATGTTTCTGTTAGGGGAAATTTTAAGGCTTAAATGGAAACTCGCTGTTGATACCCTTCAATGTAGCAACATGGAGCGATCCTCACCAAGGGTACAGTGTATGGTGGGCTGAATCTAATTATTTGGATGGACTTGCACTTTTTCAGAAACTGAAAGTTATAAAACACCTTTTTGTATCTTTATGGTCATGGTGTGATTTTATAATTTTTTTTTTTTTACCAGCAGCAAAAAAATGAATCAAAAAATCTAGTTTAATTTCCACTGAAGGGGTAGAAATTTCTTTGCTAAAAAGAAGACGCAACAGATGGGATTTTAATAGTTGCCTGTTTTGTATAGAGATATTTTGAGATGCTACTGCCGACTAAAAAAAAACTGAAGGATCTGTCTTTCTGTCTGTTTTCTATTCACTTACTGAGTTACTGACCCAGAATGAGTATACAAGGAAAAAAGTGTTGGGGTGTCTGAAATGCACATGCTTTGTTCCAGGTCAGTGACTCGCATACTAGTAGGATGATGATTATGACCCCAGGGCTTGAATGTGTGATGGTGAGATATATGCTGTCTGTCCCCAAATCCTGTAATGATTCTTGGTTGTATATGTACTTTTACTGGGGAAACGGTGTCAAGCCAGTTGGAACCACTACTGCCCATTTGTAGCCATCTAATAGACAGAACACCAAATATGTATTGCAGCTTTCTGCATATTGTCATACCACGATTCACCAATGAAATGTGATAGCACCATATCAGACTGACTCATCTGTAACAGATGTCTGGTTCCTGTTCTCTTCATTTAATAACCACTTGAAGACCAGACTTTTTCTGGCACTTTTTGTTTCCATGTAACAACAATTTTTTTATTTTTTGCTGAGAAATTACCTAGAACCCCGAACATTATGTATTATTATTATTATTATTATTATTATAATAATGGTGGGTCTTGCAATCTTTTTATGCCATACAGTATGTGCGCAGCGGTTTTCCAAAGCCAATTTTTTTGGGGGGGGGGGAAATATGCAAAAAAAAAAACACTTAACCCTTCATCTTTTATAATTTTACATAATAAAAATAATGTTGCAGAGTAAATGGATACCAAATATGTCATACTTTAAAATTGCCAGGTTGACAAATGACGTAAATGGGCGATACTTTAAAAAGCCTTTACAGAGGAGGTCTGGTGCTACAAGTGCAGTGATACCTCACGTGTGTGGGACGATCACTATTTGCATTTCTTCTTTCTATTTTTAATTTTGTACTGTTGCTTTTCAAAAATGTTTTTTTTTTTTTTTGATTACTTTTATTGCTGTCACAAGGAATGTAAACATTCTTATGACCGCAATAGGCATGCTTTTTTTTTTTTTTTTTTTTAAATGACACCGATGACATTCAGGTAAACCGGAAGTGATGTCAGTCCTCACTTCTGGTTTACCATAGCGGATACCCGATCCCGGCTTTGCTTGGATGTCTGACTAGCCAGCGGATGTGATGGCTGGTAGCTCGGGTCTACCCGTGGGATAGGAGAGCCTGATCGGAGTAAGCCATTGAAGAGGAGTTAGCCGCTCTGATTGCTATTACAAGAGAGCTGATCTATGGCTCTAAAAAAAATATATATGGTGCTGGGGTAATGGCTGCAGGCATCATCCCTGTAAAACCACTTGAAGACCAATGACGCACCAGGTATGTGTCTGGTCGGCAAGTGGTTTAAGTGGAACTAAACCACCCCCTATTTTACAGCCAAGGAAGCTGCCATCTTGGCCTCTGTTTGGTAAGCTCTAATGAGCAGAGCCATCTGATTCCTCTTCTACCAAATTGTAATGTAACTGTAATGTCTGCCTTTATTTTGTTAAGCGCTGCGCAAACTGTTGGCGCTATATAAAACCTGTAAAATAATATAATAATAATAATCTGCAGTTGCTATTGTGCTGCATATGTGAACAGTTCTGGTACCAGCTTTTTAATGGCTTGATGGGAAAGTTAAGAGCACAAGCAAATATGACAGTTCTCATTCACAGCGTGCCTTGAATGTAATGGTTTTAACCCTTTCACGCCGAGCGTACGCATATATGCGTCCTCGGCTTTCAGGGGTTGTACCGGGATGATGCCTGCAGCCGCAGGCATCATCCCGGTACCGTTGTTTAGAGCGGGCGATCGGCTTTCCAAACATAACAACCGATGCGGCTAAAAGCCGCTCGGTTGTTATGCCGGAGGAGCGGGAGGGGACATCCCCCCCCTCCCGCCGCCTCTCGCCGCTCTGACCGGGCCTCCCGTCCCACCGGGAGACCCGATCCACGATCCGGCGCCTCCAGCGTCTCGGCGCGCTCTGAAACAAAGCCGTAAACGGCTTTGATTCAGTGTGCGCATTGAAACCACGGAAGCGGCGTCATGACGTCACTTCCGGGTTTCTCGGCTGCCAATGGCGCCGGATTTAAAAAAGTACACAGTATTCAGAATCGCCGTTTTCGGCGATCTGAATACTTTGAAGTGCAAAGGAGGGCTCGGAGGTCTTTTAGACCCCGATCCCTCCATAAAGAGTACCTGTCACGACCTATTGCTGTCACAAGGGATGTTTACATTCCTTGTGACAGCAATAAAAGTGATCAAAATGTAAAAAAAAAATGTAATATTAGAAAAAATAAATAAATAAATAAGAAAACAAAAAAAAAAAAATTTTAAAGCGCCCCCCTCCCCGCGAGCTTGCGCAGCAAAGAAAGCGCATACGGAAGTCGCGCCCGCATATGAAAACGGTGTTCAAATAACACATGTGAGGTATCGCCGCGATCGTAAGAGCGAGAGCAATAATTATAGCACTAGGCCTACTCTGTAACTCTAACCTGGTAACCGTAAAAAAAGTTTAAAGCGTCGCCTATGGAGATTTTTAGTTACCGTAGTTTGTCGCCATTCCACGAGTGCGTGCAATTATAAAGCGTGTCATGCTTGGTATCTATTTACTCGGCATAACATCATCTTTCACATTATGCAAAAAAATTGGGCTAATTTTACTTTTTCATTTTTTTTAAATTCATGAAAGTAAATTTTTCCCAAAAAGTTGTGTTTAAAACACCGCCGCACAAATACCGTATGACATAAAATATTGCAACAATCGCCATTTTATTCTCTAGATTCTCTGCTAAAAATATATATATAATGTTTGGGGGTTCTAAGTAATTTTCTAGCCAAAAATATGGATTTTAACTTGTAAACACCAAATGTCATACATAGGCATAGGCATGAAAGGGTTAAGGAATGGTTAAATTCATGGTTTATTTCCACTTTAAGTGGGTTAATGTTGGAAAGCTTATAGTGCGCCAACTGACCTTACACTCTGCTGTGTACGGAAAAGACTACACAATATTGCAGGATTTGTGACCCTAGAATTACCACGGTGGCTGACAATGGTAAAGCCCAATTTTGATATGATATGATATAATGTAAATTAACCACTTAAGGACCCCCCACTGTATATGTACGTCCTCTTTTTAAACATGGATATCTCAGTAACGGCAGCAGCTGCTGCCACAACTGAGATATCCATGTTTTCAGCTGGCGGCCGTGTAAACGATAACGGCGGTCTCCGCGGCGCATTCGCCGCGAGATCGCCGTTATCGGTGGCGGGAGAGGGGCCCCCCCTCCCGCCGCTTTTCCGCGCCCTCCGCCGCTTACCGGAGCCGTCGGTAGCGGCGGAGGAGATCCGATGCTGCCGCCTTGTGTGTGAGGACTTGAGTGAGGGCAAGATGGCCCCCACCCGTCCTCATAGCTCTGCTGGGCGGAAGTGACGTCAAAACGTCAGTCCCGCCCAGCCTCTTAAAGAGACAATTTTTTTTCTGTAATTTTTTTAAATGACAAATTTTCCTTTTTTTTTTTTTTTTTTTTTTTTGCATTTAAGCCTAAATATGAGATCTGAGGTCTTTTTGACCCCAGATCTCATATTTAAGAGGACCTGTCATGCTTTTTTCTATTACAAGGGATGTTTACATTCCTTGTAATGGGAATAAAAGTGATCTTTTTTTTTTTTTTTTATATTTTAGTGTAAAAAATAATAAAATCAATAAAATTAAATAAGAAAACAAAAAAAAAATTTTTTTAAAGCGCCCCGTCCTGACGAGCTTGCGCGCAGAAGCGAACGCATACGTGAGTAGCGCCCGCATATGAAAACTGTGTTCAAATCACACAAGTGAGGTATCGCCGCGATCGTTAGAGCGAGAGCAATAATTATAGCCCTAGAGCTACTCTGTAGCTCAAAAAATGCAACTTATAGAATTTTTTAAACGTCGCCTATCTAGATTTTTAAGGGTAAAAGTTTGACGCCATGCCACGAGCGGGCGCAATTTTAAAGCGTGGCATGTTGGGTATCATTTTACTCGGCGTAACATTATCTTTCACAATATATAAAAAAATTGGGCCAAATTTATTGTTGTCTTATTTTTTAATTCAAAAAAGTGAATTTTTTCCAAAAAAAGTGCGCTTGTAAGACTGCTGCGCAAATACGGTGTGACAAAAAGTATTGCAATGACCGCCATTTTATTCTCTAGGGTGTTAGAAAAAAAAAATATATAATGTTTGGGGGTTTTAAGTAATTTTCTAGCAGAAAAAAATGTTTTAGTCTTGCAAACACCAAATCTGAAAAACACCTGAGGTCTTTAAGTGGTTAAATGCACATTTTTAATACTTTTTTTTGTTTTCAGATAGCAAAAGATGCTAAGGAATGTGTACAAGAATGCGTGAGCGAATTTATAAGCTTTATAACCTCTGAAGCCAGCGAAAGGTGTCATCAAGAAAAACGAAAAACCATCAATGGCGAAGACATTTTGTTTGCCATGTCTACCCTAGGGTTTGATAGCTATGTGGAACCATTAAAATTGTACCTCCAGAAATTCAGGGAGGTTAGTATGGCTGTTTTTTTATTTATTTTTTTTCTTCTCTTTACTGCTCTACCGAATTTGGCTCCCAAGGTTTTTTTTTTTTTTATGAGGTGTGGATTACACCCTGATAATGCAACATGATACTTTCCATGACATATACATTTTACCAGGTGTGATCTACTGTGGCCATAGATTGACAGATATATATCACTAGGACAATGCTGGATTTCTTAAACATTGCAAGAAGAGCACAGTAGCACAATCTCCAATGATCTTGATTCCTGAGCTCAGCGCTCAGGAATCAACAATTGAGGTCTTCTATGCAATGTGATGTGTCATACATGCATGTGAAAATATAATACTTATCATAAATCACATAAAACCTATAAATAGCAGCCGCTTAAAAGAATCATAAATTAAAAAACAATACTCGGAAAAACACTCTAAAAATGTCCACATAAATATTGTAGCCGCGCTCTTGTCAAAAGTTGACAAGCTTCCTTATGTAGTTCATAAACAGGGAAAAAAACAAAGGCACGTAAGAGTTCAGTTTCTAGCTTTGTGCAGTGATTGGATGTATGTAGATCACCATTCACCCAGAGATACACCTCATGGAAAAGAAGCCCCCTTTTGGGGATGCACTCACAACAATGCAAAGTATAGTACGCTACTCATCAAAGTCAGATCCTCTTCCCCTTCCACAACCCTAACATGTTTTGTCACTTCCTGACTTTGTCTGAGGGCGCCATTTTGAGAGATCTTTATTAGCTTGGCCAGATAAAATGTAGGCACATTGGATTGTTTCTCTCAGAAAAAGAACACAGAAACAGAACACATTTTCCAGGAACTATCAGGGTGCAGTGCTTTTTCAAATACATATTGACCTAAATTTATGAAGAAATCTTTATTTTTTTTTGTGCTAAAAACAAAATGCAGTGGTGATCAAATGCCACCAAAAGAAATCTCTATTTGTGGGAAAAGGTCATACGTTTTACTTGGGTACAGCGTTGCATGTCTGAGCAATTGTCAGTTAGGCCTTGTACACACGAGAGGATATCCGCTGAAAACGTTCCACGGTGGAATACATCGGCGGTGACCTGGCCGCGCCAATGACGCGGCGACATGCACGACCCTGAAGGTAAATGCTTCCACGCATGTGTCGAATCATTACGACGCATGCGAGGGATGGGAGCGGACGGACTGATCCGGTGAGTCTGTACAGACGACCGGATCAGTCCGCTAGACTGGATTCAAGCGGATAGATTTCTTAGCATGCTAAGAAATTTTTATCCGCTGAGAATCCGTCGGCTGGATTTTTATCCGCTGGGAAATGTCCGCTCGGACGTACACACGACCGGATCTATCTGCTGGAACCGATCCGCGGATAAATCCCAGCGGATAGATCCGGTCGTGTGTACGGGGCCTTACAGTAATGCAGTGCCGTATCGCCAAAAATATGCCTGGTCATGAAGGGGGGTACATTTTCCCGGAGGTCAAGTGGTTAAAAAAATATTCCTATCTGTACTACTCAACCTGTATAATTCTGAGATAATCAAGGTAAATGTGTCGGCAATAATATATAGAGCTCTTTTGGCGTTTAGTGTATATTAATTTTAGGTTTTAACACTAGACTGGAAATGTTGTATAAAGAACTGTACATATTTAACAGGAATTATGCAATCAAGTGTTTGCTTTCTACTCCCGTGTAGAAAGCATTAGAAAGACAGAGCTATTTTACATTAGTGAAAACAAAACATTTTGCGACCTCTTTAGCCACATAAAAAAATATTTTTTTGGTTTACTCAAAGGCAATGAAAGGTGAGAAGGGTCTCGGTGGAACGGTCACGGGAGGAGATGGTCTTGGAGAAGAGCTATCGGAGGATACCTTTAGTAAGTACCTCACTATATAAATGGAAGGGATAGTACTTGTAATATTACAATGAACAAATATTTTAAATACTCTTGTCAGATTCACATATTTATAAACTTTGAACTGAAGCAAGATATATAGGAAGACTAATATGCGTTGTGTTTATTTTACAGCGGGCCAATTGCCAGCAGGCTTGATAACTACAGATGGACAGCAGCAAAATGTTATGGTGTATACAACCTCATATCAACAGGTACAGCCTTCACCAAAGGGATTGTTTTATTTTTTACGTGATATATTTTCCAAATATTTGCCTCGTTTTTAGGCAGGCAAATATGAAATATTGACCTTGAGTGCAAAGGAAGAGCTTTGGGCCCATTTTTTTTACCAAACTAATCTTAAAAGCTTTACTAAAAAGAGGAAATTTAAAAGAAAACCACTTCTGTAGTGCTTTCTCATATTGCTTTGTTGTACCAGTGTCAAAAGTGCACTTGTATTAAGCATTTTCTTTCTCATCTATAGAGTGACATAGGAATTCAGATAGTCAAAGGGGATTGGGCATTGCATAGGCCAGCCCCCCAGTATAACGCCACCTCTATTTAGGACGTCTTGACTGTATCTGAATTCCTTTGTCCCTCGATGGGATGAGTATGAACATGGGATCTTTGTACTTACTGTAAAATCCATATTTGTAGTCCATTGGGGTTGGACATCCTCCCCTTTTTTGTGTCTTTTTTTTTTTTCTTCCCCCCCCAATGTCCTTGGTACTGTTATACCACAAGACTGGGTAAGGCTAGGTTCACACATCAGGGAGTGTGTGCTAATCTCATGTTGACACGCAGACAAAACGCACCGCTCTTTGGTAGATGCATGGGCATGCTATTATTTCTTAAAGGTACGCCCCATGTATCAAAAAATGCTGTGTGGTCACTGTTTTAAAAAAATGGGATGGGGACTTTCCACCGTTTGCGATAGGTACAGTAGCCCAAATAAATGAATGGGCTGCTGTGCCCACACAAACGCAGCACACAGGACCTGTGTATCTAGAACACATGTCAAACACAAGGCCCATGGGCTGAATGCAGCCCGCCAGGCCTTGTCATATGGTGCTTGCACCCAGTTTTGCAGCTGGAACGTGGCGGAACTCCATTCCACCACCTTTTTGCTCTCCCCCTCTGCTCTTGCTCCCCACTGTCACTTGTAAACACAGAAGCCTGTGTTTAGAAGGGACAGCTTTGCACAAACTCACAGTGGGGCATGGTGGGGACAGATATCTGGAATCTGAGCGAGGGAATGATCTCCTTGTAAGGCGAGACAGAGCTGCCTACACAGGGAGGAGGTACTAGAGCTGAATACATGGTGGTAGAGCCGCCAATGCTGGGAAGTACTAGAGCTGGGTCAGATAGGAGAGAGTATAAATGCCAGGAAGATCTGGGGGGGGTTTGCATAGTGCACCCCTAAACTCTGAAGTTTGTGCATAGGGCACCTCTGGAACTTTACTCTGCACATAGCGCACTCTGTATGTCGAACACCACAGGTACAACCAGCCTTTTGAGGGCAAACGTACTGCTGATGTGGCTCGTGGTGAAATTGAGTTGGACACCCCTGATCTAGAGCAGCGTTTCTTAACTCCAGTCCTCAATAATTTGCTTTTTATAGCTCTTGTTACTGTTCGTTAAGAAAATGTAAATACTGTATTTATTGGCGTATAACACTCACTTTTTTTACCCTGAAATAGAGGGTAACCTGTGCCTGCGTGTTATACCCAGGGGGCCGTGGAAAGTTTCTTTCCTGAAACTTCCCTCTTAAAGTTGGGGTGCGTGTTAATCGCCGATAAATACGGTAATTGAATGCACATATTCCAAGCACGTGTGCGTTTTTTTTTTTTTAAATGTTGTGTTAGCATGAATTATGAGCATATCACAATCTTGCAGCATGTAGTCTTTTAAAGGCTCATGCACATGGGGAAAAAAACATTTTTATAGGTCTAAACGTATAGTTTCCAGGCTGCCCATGCATCTGGCTGTGTAAAGATTGGCAAACTTGTGTTGTTCAGATCCATTAACACTTTCGCTGCCAGAGCCTTTTTTTAAATTTTCTGCACATGTTTAATCACTCTGGGATTGAAGATTGCATTAACCCCCAAAACACTATATACGTCATGAAATCGGACACCCTAGAGAATAAAATAGTGGTGGTTTCGATTTTTTTTTTTTTTCTTAATGCCACACGATATTGCCGCAAAGGTAAAAAGTACACTAAAGTTAATTTTAGGGCACACAAATGCAATAATTTTTTTTTTTTTGGGTGACAGATTCTTTTTAATGAGACATCTGGGGTCTAAAAAGCCCTGGATGTGTCCCGTGCTCCAATGAATCTTATGTAGTGCAGATCGCACTGCAGTAGATCCTTTCCTAGCCATGCAGGGGGACCCAGACGCGATGCCGTAAAAAAAATGGGGAGGAGAACCCCCCCCCCCCCCCCTGTCAGGTTCAACATGGCAGCAAAATGATTAAAGGAAAATGGTGGTCCAAAAGTTCTGCCTAAGGATTGTATTTTTATTTAATGGTTTTTTTATTGAAGGTTTTATCATAACAAAATGCCAGAAGACAATGGCACATTACAGTACATAGCTTATGTTATAACAGAGATCTGGAGTTATTCGTCTAAAAACAATGCCAACATATCATAGCCTCTCAGCCAGACTATAGTGTCCGTGGTTGTGCTGTCGGCCTTGTGTCTGCCCGTATGGCAGCCAGGCTTGTATACTACCGCTGCGCGGGCCCCGTGACACTCATCTCCCCGGGCGCCCCTCTAGGGTTCACACTGCGCCTTGGGAGACAAGGCCCCGGAGCCCCACGCCGCCCCATATAGTAGCGCACGGCCTATGTGACTCAAGGTGTCTGCCTGCAACTGCGCATGCAGTCAATATGGGTAAATATCACTTAATGACTAAAAGCACTGCTCACTGCTAAGGATTGTATTTTATGTTGCATGCATGTAACATTTACATGGGCACAGCACAAATGCACTCTATTGGAGCTTTCCCTTGCGTCTTAGCAACAGATTCAGAGTGGATTCATTCAGTTTCCACGTGCATCCTTGCAACAAAATGACTCCAGGGGGCAGCAACTGAAGTATACTGGGAGGCTTAAGCCGCCTGTGTTCTAGCAACAGGACTATGCTAGGCTTCAGAAGCCGCCTGCATCCTAGCAACTGAAGGACACATGGCTGCTTGAGATTTCTACCCCCTAGCAACATTGGGCAGCTTCTTTCATAAAATACCTGTGTCCTAGTTACAGAAAGCCATTCATGTTTCCACACTGTATGCATGTAACCATGTGTAGCATGCACTTTTTACAGTTGTACCTGTACCCTAAATGTTTGCGATGCACTTGTGTAAAAGACACCAAGTGAAAATCGCATCAAAGTGTGTTTAACTTTGATGTGAATGGAGTTATCCATATTTGCCACTACATGTTTAGGCCCTGCTTATGCTGATTTTCTTATCCCACTAAAGAGATGTGTCTGAAAACAGACCTTGTAGTCTCTAATGAAGTGGAAGACCCACAATGCACATAGTAGCCCTATGTCCTCTTTTGCTAGGCTGTGACTTAGAATTTGGCTAGATTTCTGTCTATGGTAAGAAATGGGTACTTTTACTAAAATATAAAAAATGGTGTTGCTTCCATTTGCTGTATTGATTCATGTTGAGCGTGATTTGCAAGTTCACTTAAAATATTAATTTAGATTGAAGTAGTTTGCGTATACCACAACCTTTCCTAATATATCGTCCTTTATTTGCAGATATCGGGTGTTCAGCAAATCCAGTTCTCCTGATTTTTAAAGAAATGCTTCTATCTGCAAACTTGAGTCAGGAAGAAAGCTATATGTATTTGAATGCCATGTTGGATTGCAATGGAGTGAGAGTTTTTTTATTTTCTATTTTGTTTTTGTTTTAATTTAACTTTTTTTGTATATTAAGTTGCTGTAATGTAGCTTCCTTGGGTGTGTTGCATAGGGTGATGACCTCCACCTTTTTTGTGGTTTATTTTCCCCTCCATCGATTTTAAGTATTGGGTTTTAAAACTGTTAGGGTTTTTTTTTTTGTACAAGAGTTGTTTTTCTGACTCCTGTATGCATTGTAAATTAATGATTTATTACTGTCTGAGATTTTTTTTAGACAGTTTATTATTTTCATATTGAACCATGTAACTTCTTTTTGTAAATCAAATAAAAGAAATGACTTAAAAGTGTAATGTATTGATTTTTACTTTTCATGCTTGGTGGCTTTTGCATTGCACTTTTTATAAAGTCTGACCCTAAAAATGATGAGCCTGCTGTTATGTAGGTGCTGTGTAGTGTTACTAGGAAATCTGACTGCTGAATCATTCCTCTCACCCTAGGTTTCAATACAGTTCTATAACGCACAGGATTTTTGACTTGCCTGTAAATTCCTTTTCTTAAGAGTACAGGACACAGGCATAGTCATAGACACTTGGGTAGCTGCGTTTTTTCTGTAGCATTCATTTTCATTGACAGGGACTTAAACTGGTCAGGACTGCAAGCTCAAGCATCCCCATCCCATGATGATACCACCACACATGACAATTTGCACAATGGCTACAATGTTAACTGTTGGTCTTATCGGAAAGGAGAACTTTTTTTTCCCCCCCAATAGCTTTACCCTTTTCACTCTTCCATAAGTCACAGTTCTGGTTGCTTCTCTAATGCCCTCGTAGAAGTGTGCGTGTATAACTTTTTAAGTAGAGAAGAGTTAAAACTAGTGTTGCCCTGATACCAGTATCTGTGTCGCTACTAAGCATTTGCACAAGTACTTGCTCCGATACTAAAACCAATACCTTTTTTTTTTTTTTTTATTTATATTTTACGATTTCATCCAAAGATCCAAATCGCACTGATGTAGCATGACTTCAAAAGCTTTGAAATTGCGCTACTTTAGTGCAAATTTTGTGCAAAAGCTGCCAATCGGTGTTCTTTGGACCTCCCGGCTTCATTGCGGCTTGCCATTTCATTTAACAGCACTCAATGCAAGTCGCAATGAAATTGCAAATGGAGTGCGACTTGTCATGCAATTTTTGAACTGATAAATCTCGCTGGTGTGAACCATAAAATGCTTTCAAGGTAACACACTGTATCTTGGAAAGAAAAAAAAATACAAAATAAAAATAAAATGCTTTCAAGGGCAAAATCGGTATCGGTAAGAGCCCTTTGATACTGCCAGCACAGGGGTGACGGCAGTAAAGCTCCGCTGGTTTTAGCGCCACTTTACCGTTGTTTTAGCAGTGCTTTTCGGAGTGCTTTTAACCCCATGCTGGCAGCCAAATAAAGGGTTAAAAACTCCAGCAAAGCGCCGCTGCTGAGGTGCTTTGCAGGCGCTGCCCATTGATTTCAATGGGCAGGGGCGCTTTAGGAGTGGTGTATACACCGCTCCTAAAGTACCTTGAAGCTGCTTGCAGAACGTTTGATGTCCTGCCAGCACAGCACCCCAGTGTGGAAGCACTCTGGCTTTCACACTGGGATTGCAAATGAGGCTTTTTTCGGGTGGTTTACAGGTGATATTTTTAGCGCTAAAGCGCCTGGAAAAACGCCTCTAGTGTGAAAGGTGTGTAATTGCTATCGGCAAGTACTGGAGAAAAAGTATTGGTACTTGTACTCGGTCTTAAACTGGTATCTGTGCTTCCTTCGTTTAAAACTCTTGTCAGTTTTTTTATTTTTGCAGTTTATGTATTGGGGAAACAGACATATAACAGGAAGCTAGAGAATATCCCAAAATGAAGGGAATTCCCCTCTAAGGCTACTTTCATACTGCCAGCGCGGAGGCATCGGCGGTAAAGCGCCACTATTTTTAGCGACGCTTTACTGTCATTTGCGGGGCGATTTTAAACCCCCGCCAGTGGCCGAAAAAGGATTGACGCATTAAGATAAAAAGCCTTCAGTTTGCATTAGTCCCCCCCTAATACTTACCTTATCTCTATCAGAAATGTCCATTTTTTTTTTTTTTTTTTTTTTCTCTCTCTCTCTCTCTCACTCTCTCTCTCTCTCTCTCTCTCTCTCTCTCTCTCTCTCTCTCTCTCTCTCTCTCTCTCTCTCTCTCTCTCTCTCTCTCTCTCTCTCTCTCTCTCTCTCTCTCTCTCTCTCTCTCTCTCTCTCTCTCTCTCTCTCTCTCTCTCTCTCTCTCTCTCTCTCTCTCTCTCTCTCTCTCTCTCTCTCTCTCTCTCTCTCTCTCTCTCTCTCTCATATTTTAATAGGGGGGGGGGGACAAGACTTTACAATCTCTTTTAAAGTGGAGGTTCACCTGAATTTTTTATTTTTAAAAGCCAGCAGCTGCTGACTTTAAAAAAAATGGACGCTTACCTGTCCAGGTCGCTCGCGACGTCGGCAGCCAAAGCCGAGCGGTAGCTTGGCTTCCCCCACCGCCATCCTCGGTGAGGGAATCGGGACGTGAAGCGTTGCGGCTGCACAGCCTGATTCCCTACTGCGCATGCGCTGTCCTCACTGTGCCCCCGCTGTGTTCTGGGAGCAGTGTGTTTCCCAGAACACAACGGGGGGTGACACAGAGGGGTGGGAGTCTATACCAGGAAGTGGTGCAAATACCTGTTTTATACAGGTATCTGCACCCCTAAACAGTGTGAAATGTGACACCAGAGGGGGGGAGGGTTCCGAAAAGCAGAGGTTCACTTTTGGGTGAACCTCCGCTTTAATTATGGATTTTAAGCAAACGTGTACTTTAGCCATACTAGACAAATGTAAAAGGTATAATAACCCTGCCTATAAGGTCGTCTAAAATGGAAAACAGGAAACCCAAACCACAAAGATTAAAAAGCCCCTCCGTCTCATCCTCACTTGTGTTTTTTTTGTTTCCAACCATCCAGGAGTACACTTTTGTAATTATAGGGCCCCCTAAGGCTGCATTTACACAGGGGGGTTTGCCATTATTCTGCCCGTGATTTCAAAGCGCCGGGACAATGCCATTCTTTTGAATAGCTCCTAAAATCACGGTGGCGTTATGAAGTTTGACCCCCCCCCCCCTCCTCCTTCCCTCCACAAGCCTTCAGAAACACTTCACAGGTCCCAGAAGGCTATGGGCCATTCACAAAGCAGTGCAGTAGGGAACTGGCTGTAAAGCTGCAAGGCTTCACTGTCAGTTCCCCTTAGTCCAGGATGGCGGCACCAGCACCTGATAGCGATTGAAGAATCGGCTTGGGCGAGGTCACCGCTGCATGCCTGGGCAGGTAAATGCTCTAATATTAAGTCAGCAGCTACAGTATTTGCAACTTGTTTACACTCTAGCGCTGTTCTGTTCCATTCTCTGATTGCCAAAAAAAGGCAGAGGCAGCTTCTGGGTGGCATTGGGTCAGCAAATACTATAAGGCTGCAGGAGTGGAGGACATGCTGCTGTGAGTCCGAGGCTGTGTACAGGGCTCAGAAAGCAAGTCTTCTAAAGTATCACCCTTCTATGGAGCAAGTTGGGGAGCAATGAAACCTCCTGGGCAGGCTAGATTGGTGTAAAACCGGACGTGTGTATGTTTCCTCGCAATGTAAAATAGAGAACCTGCTCTCGATTTTTTTTGTCGGGATTCCCAGCGTTTTTTTTCCCCACCAGATCTACTGCTTGCCTATGGGAAACACTGCAAGGCAGTGCCGATGGAACATACACATGGCCGGGATTCCCGGCCAAAGCTCCATGGCAGTTTTCATGCCGGGTTCTTGGCTTTCTTCTCGGTTTTCTTTACAGACTTTTTTACCGCTGAGAAAACCGAGCATGTGTACAGGGCTTTAGTCTAGCTTATTAAGACTGTGGAGGTTGTCAATTGAGGCCCCTTTCACACTGCCCAACTTGGAAGTCATGCGATTTCAGGGAATGCCTGTGTAAACTTGATCTATGGACCTCAACTCGCATCCAAGTCAGACCAAAGTAATGCAGGGACTACTTTGAATCCCGTCCGACTTGAAGTCGCACAGTAATGAATGGTCACCTTGGGGTACGACTTGTCATGGGACTCTGATGTCCAAAGTGGCACAAGTGTGAAAGGGGCCTTAAGTTTTCTGATTTCATACAGCAAGCTTTATATGAGAAATATATCATGCCTATAACTGGATTAGAGTCTTCCATTAGCATAGGGGTTTTTATGAAGTCTGTGTGGTGGAATGCTTCATCAAACTGATGTGCTTGGATTGTACAATTTAACAGTTTGTGGTGTCATGGCTGATTCCCTTATTTCCATTCATGGATCCACATTTCTCCCGATATCTTTGCTGTCCCCTAGTGATTAGAAAGAACATTCAGGAGCAGAAGTAATTTTGATGGCTCCATGGGTTTAAAAATGGAGCTGGGTCTCAACTCTCCGCCATGGGGGCAGTAAGATGTAAACGGACTGCCTGTCCATTTAAACCAAGGGTGGCCAACCTTTTGAAGAGCGAGGGCCACTTAAGCAACTTGGTAACCGGTCGTGGGCCACAATGAACGGAGCGGGTGGATGGCAGCCCACTCTACTCTTTTTTTTTTTTTTTTTTTTTTTGAGGATCGGATTGGAGGTAGGCGTTTGTAAATGGACTTTT
Source organism: Rana temporaria (assembly GCF_905171775.1). Classification (NCBI taxonomy): domain Eukaryota; kingdom Metazoa; phylum Chordata; class Amphibia; order Anura; family Ranidae; genus Rana; species Rana temporaria. The sequence goes on along the minus strand of NC_053491.1, from coordinate 218,302,142 downwards.
ACATCTGCCACTCCTTAGATGTGAATAAAGGGTCCAATTGGGTTGGACTGACTGTAAAAAGGGGCCTAAGGCTGCTTTCACACTGATGCACTGTTGTTTACCCGCAGCACGAGTGCAGCACAGTTCACCTGCAGGTTAGCTGCACTTCTATTATAGCCTGTAGGTGTCGTGCACTTTCAGAAAGCTCACAGGTAATAACAGAAGTCTATGGCTCAGTGCAGGTAATACCCAGGTGCACTGCTCTGCAGCTGCGGATTAGTTTAAAAGTAGCCCAGTAACCACTGCAGAACAGATATGTCCATATATACACTGTGATTTTAGTAATAAACTTACCTTAAGTAACAGTATTCTATCCCAGAGCAGGAGGTCACGGGCCACTGTTTGGGAACCCCTGATTTACACCCTACTGCTATCTGGTCTGCCAGACGAATAGGGAAGGGATCCCCAATCGTCTGTTTTTATGAGATCACACCGGGTGTTAACAGACGCGTCTGTTGACAACCATCGTTCCATGGTGGAGACTGGACAGTCTTATCGGGTCTGTCTGAAAAACTGATTGGCGGACCCGATTTGTCCGCTAGTGTGAAAGGGGGCAGAAGGGTGCAGGTCGTGGCCCTTTTTTTTATTTTATGGAAATTAGACTGATAAAGCTCTATTCAACTTTAAGTCTTATATAGTGGTCCCATCTATGGTTCAGTGCCATGCCCTGATGGATTAAACATTATGTCAGCATTAATCAGTACTTTTTACCCGCTAGAATTAGGTCAATGAATGCATCAGGAAAAGGAGGGAAGAAATCTCCAAGTATGGTCATCAAGCCATGCTTTCAGGAAGCGCTACCCTTTGGAAATGTTGTCCAGAACTAAGGTGTTCCTCCTTCCCCAATACGATTCTAAGAACCTTCCAGGACAGCCTCCATATTTCCTGTGCAGATCTTTTTGCTTTACAGTAATTGAGTTTGACATTGTTGCATTTTAATCTAAAAATGTCCCTTGTGTACATTGGTGGAGATTTCTTTACTTATAACAACTAGGGGGCGAGGGCTTTTAAATCTTTCTGGTTTGCGTTTCCTGTTGAAATGCAGAGCCAATCATCTCTCAAGTAGCTGTCCTGGAAGATTCTCAGAAATACCATCACCAGAAAATGGAACCTTGGTTTTCCCCCACACCCTGCTGCCAGAATATCCCAACTTCTCTTAGTGCTAGTTCCATCTTCTTAGAACCCTGCACATGACTCAACAATCTGGCCCAGTATGACGTTACATAGGGAGTAGGCACATTATGAACGGTTTTGTGTAGATCGATGACATAAAAGCCCTGCTGTGCAGTGTGATCTAGGCTGCACCTCATGTAACACACAGCATCTAGTTAACTGTCTTATATTATTTCTATTTAGGTAGTTTCCGTTAACCTCTTGCCAACTGTGCTATAGCCAAAATGACAGCTACAGCGTCTGACATCCTTCCAGAACCAGATGCCCCCGAGGCACGCTCTGTGATTGCTGTGCCTTTGGACACAGCTGATCACAGATTGAGGTAAGCGGCCAATCACAGCGGCCCTTTACCATGTGATCAGCTGTGTGCAATCGCAGCTAATCACATGTAAACAAAAGCCGGTTATCAGCATTTCGCTTCCTCAGCACTGTCACTGTGAGAAAAAGGAAATCTGCTAATCAGCTATCCTGTGACAGGGCACATTTACTCTGATCAGTTTTCTGCTTTCACTACATCAACTTAAAGAATAGCATGTTCATTTGCTGCCTAATACTGTATATCTCATCCACTTTTAGAATTGAAACAAGATGATTTTTTATTTTTACCGTCTGTGGTCATAATGCTCTAATAATCAGTGTAGGTTACTTCAGTTATGTGCTAGCTCCACCTGACCGCTTCAAAATGTTACTAAACCCAGGACCCTGCATTCACTATATCTGGTCTCCCACAGTACATGGAAATGCAATTATTTTAGTAAATATAAACTGCCAAATACCTTTTCTCATCAGCAGTATATTGCAATCTTGTAACTTATATCAGTGTCTGGTTGAAGCTTGTAGGAGTTTTCATTATCCCCTGATTGTCTTATGAGGCTGCATGACACCCTGACCCTCTGTCTAGACAATGCTGATTGGCCTTGTGCTAATCACATGCACTCTCCCAAGATTTTTTATTTATTTTTTTATAAATTCTCTAGCAAAACACATCAAGCTGAGCAGATAGATTGGGGACTGTGGGTTTAGTAACACTTTGACATCAGCCCCGGGAGGTTTTACCCCCCCTTAATGACCAGGCCATTTTTTTGCGATACAGCACTGCATTACTTTAACCGACTATGTCACACAGATATACTACAGCACAATGGCTCTCCTGCATGAAATCCCATATGGGTACGTCCTTCCCTTTTTCGACCACCAGGGGGCACGCTGCACAGAAGAGATCCGATGCGTGTGGGTGGTGGGAATGATAGCTGCCGGCCACACACACGATTGCGCGCACGAGAACTTGTGTATGTAAACTCACAAATCTCTGTGCTGTCGGAGGAGAGGAGCCATATCGTTTGTTCCTACTATGTAGGAAGAACAATATATGTCTTCTCTCCTAGTCAATCCTATCCCCATACAGTTAGACCACACTGAGGGAACACACAATTAACCCCTTCCCTGACAGTTACATAGTAATCAGTGCATTTTATAGCACCGATCACTGTATAAATGCCAATGGTCCCAAAAAAAGTGTCAAAAGTCTCCGTTCTGTACATCGCAATACTTCTAAAAATCGCAGATCACCGCCATTACTAGTAAAAAATAAAAAAATGCCATAAACCTTTCCCATAGTTTGCAGACACTATTAGGTAGATTCAGAAAGCGTTAGGCCGGCTTATCAGTAGATAAGCCGACCTAACTCAGAATCTACGCCGACTTATGTTTAAGTTTATTCTCAATCAGAGATACACTTAAACACATCTAAGATACGACGGCTTGCGAAATTCAAATTTTTTACGTCATTTGCGTAAGTCGTCTGTGAATCGGGATTTACGTAGTTTACGTCCACGTCGCAATCAATAGGCCCGTGCAGCGTACTTAGCCGCAATGCACACTGGGAAATGTAGGCGCCCGGCGCATGCGCAGTTAAAAAAAAAACATCAAAAACGTAAGGTCAAGCCCCATTAACATAAAACATGCCCCCTTACACACATTTGAATTAGGCGCCCTTACGCCCGCCCGCTTTAGGCTACGCCGCCGTAACTTAGCAGGCAAGTACATTGTAAATCATGTACTTGCCTAGCTAACTTACGGCGGCGTAGCCTAAACACGCTAAGCTACGCCGCCACAAGTTTAGGCCAATGTGTGTGAATCTAGCTATATAACTTTTGCGCAAACCAATCAATATGCGCTTATCATATACGCGTAGCAAAAATATGTAGAAGAATATATATAGGCCTAAACTGATTAAGAAATGCGTTTGCTAAACAGGAACACAGATCTGTCTTCTTACAGTTAAAGCACCCCCCACAGTTAGAAAGCACTCCCAGGGAACACATTTAACCCTTAGATTGCCTCTGATGTTAACCCCTTGTACAACCCCCTGTACAATGATAGTGCTTATTTTTTAGCACTGTATTGGTGTCACTGGTCCCTAAAAAAGTGTCCAATTTAGAAAAGAGAATCCAAAAAATATCCCATAGTTTGTCAACGCTACAACTTATGCGCAAACGAATCAATATATGTTTATTGGGGTATTTATTAATTTTTTAGCTAAAAATATGTAGCATATTGGCCTAACTTGATGAATAAAGTTAGATTTTTTTAACTTCTTTTAAACATAAGATCTCGGTTTTCTCTTATCACAGAACAGCGATCTGCTTTGTTTACATGTTCTGTCTGCCTCTGGAACGACCGGCGGGTCTGTCGGACCCGCCGAGTCCAAACATAGCGAGAGCGGGTCGCACGTGCACACCCCAGACCCTAAACAATCAATCACATACAGGTATGTGATTACGCACTAAAGTTCCGCCCTGCTGCAGTATATGTACGTAGGAAAGACTTTAAGTGGTTAATAAAGGTTCCCCAGTATCCATTTTGAATAGCAGGATAAGTATTTGAACAAGGAGAAGCTCAGGATTGTATAATGCCCAACTGGAGATGAATGTGCTCCACGTAGATAACCCATAAATCAGTTACACCTGACACCCCAGGACTAACCACGTTCATCGCCTGTGCCACATCCTCTATTTCCTTCTAAAATCATCTTTTTTTCTCCCCCACTTAAAGGGTAACTCCACTTTCATGGGGGGAAAAAAGCTAATAAAAAAAATGTATCTAGCATATACAATTGTTATACGAGCAATTTTGTAATTGATTGTTATTAAAAATTACCTTTCCAGTCTGCAGCGCTGTAATCGTCTCTGAAATTCAATTCAATATGGCTACCTAGAGGCATTATGTACAGTTTTTCTATACTATGTTTAAGCACCTATGATTATGTACACCAAGCATGTCCAAAGTCTGGCCCGCAGGCCAATCGCGGCCCACGTTCCGGACGGCCCGCTTGGTCATTTTGACATGTATATCTTTTGTGGCCCCCAACAATTTCTCGAGCGCCAGGGGCCACAAAAGAACTACATGCTGGCTGCCGAGAAGGAGGCGGAACGAGCACCGTGCATACAGGAGTATTTCCCGTTTACACGGCGACCTCTAGGAGAAATTCCCATCTCCTGCACTGCCTTGGACAAATGTCCATCACAGGAGGCGGGACTTTCTATTAAAGAGGCCGCCAATAAAGCATGAGTTTCTCCTGTATGTCTGTCGGTGCTCGTCCCGCCCCCTCCAATGCTGCAGATGGGCATGAATCAGGCTGCAATGGTGAGTCTGCATTCATGGCAACGGCACTTGTGAGGCTGCATTGATGATCAGTGACCCTTATTTTGCTTCACAATACGCCAAAATGGTCGGCCCTCACGCATGTTCACTTCATCAAATCTGGCCCTCTTTGAAAAAGGTTTGGACACCCCTGATGTACACCTAAAGGAATGCATACCTTGCTACTTTCCTCATTAGAGCCCTGCAAGTACAACAGCTGATAGAAAATTATAAAGTTGCTCCGATTCACATTTACATTGCTCATAAACACAGACAGCTGTTTCTTTAGAACAACAAATGGCAGGAATCTGCAACACTGTTTGTTTAAAGTGTTACTAAACCCAGGCGCCTGCATTTACTATATCTGGTCTCCCACAGTACACAGAACATGGAAATTCAATTATTTTAGTAAATATAAACCGCTAAATACATTTTCTCAACAGTATATAGCAGTCTTGTAACTCCTGATTGTCCTATAAAGGATGCAGGACCCCCTGACCCTCTGTTTGGACAGTGCCGATTGGCCCTGTGCTGATCACATGCACCCTCCCAAGAAAAACTATCTAGGAATACACACCAAACGGAGTATGTGCAGCTTGTCCCCTAGCTCTGTTCTATCAGGAGATGGACTGGGGACAGTGAAGGAAGGGGAGGATCAGAGAAAACAGGATCAATCAGCCTTCTATACACAATGCAGAGGATTAACCCCTTAGGTTCCACTGTTGTGGGTTTAAATCCTTGTAATGTACAAATCACCTAGAGGAGAATTATTTCTTATCAGCACAAAAGTGGAGTTTGCACATTGTTAGTCCATTTCACTCCTGACACTTTGCCTCAACAACAAAGCCAACTCTGCATAGTCCTGAATTGTATTTGGTCAGTTGGGCTGCCTTGATAAAACATTGATTTAATTATTATTAAAACATTTAAGAAAAAACAAACTATTTCAACACTGTGATCACGTAAACAATATAAAGCAAGTTTATTTAATACAAATATGGCATAATATTTCAAGCATTAACTTTGCAAATGAGTAAAAGAATCTTAGAAACCTTTATTGGTCATATGAAGAATAACAAATCAAAATGACAACAACAGTATATAAATATTTGTCAGCTTGAAAAAAAGAATATTTTTCTGAAATGCATGGTCATTGAAAGTGCCAATCAGTAAATGATAAATCACATATACCCTGTATACAAAGTAAAAATAAAATGTGTAAGGCAACATACAGCAACAAGTAACAATAAGGTTTACTATATACCCTCAAAATACCCTGATTCAGTGATCTGATGCTTTGTAGAATTGTTCTCCATATGCCCATAGCAGCAAATCATACATGAAACCCCAACTCTCACCTATTTTATAGTTTATTACAGAGTACGGAAAAGTTGGAACCCCTGAATTTGTATTTCTGTCTGCGGAGATTCCCTTCCTGTAAAAGTGTCAGATGGAACAGAAAGTAAAAAAAAAAAAAAAAAACTCTCCAAAGAGGTTCTAATCCTCCCTTTATCTATAGATAGAGATATCTACGGTGTGTGTGTATATGTATGTGTGTATATGTATGTATGTATATGTATGTATGTGTATATATATATATATATATATATATATATATATATATATATATATATATACACACATACATATATATATATACATACATATATATATATATACACACACACACATACACACACACACTTGAGTTTGGTTTCAACTTTCATAGCTGCTATGCTGGAATATGGTTGCAGTTTTTAAGCCAGCTACTGGATTTCTGGATGTTTGTGTGCAAATTAAGCACATAGGTCTTCTTTGAAGAAATTATGGTTATGAAGTAATACTTTAATAAGTTCAAGACAACCATAACTGATATTTTGGATCCCCCAGCCAGTACTAGAAATGAAAAGCAGCTCTGGTTGCAATACTCACCTTCTCTTCAATGCTCTCCCCCACCACAAAATGTCCCAAGTCTTCTGCATTAGGAAAATGATTGAAGGAAGAGAAACTATCTCAAGATAAATCCTGAAGGTTCTTGCCACATCCCAGAAATATCTGAAAAAAAAATAGAGGGAATGGCCCAGGGATGGTTTGGGGAAAAAAAACAAGATTTTCTTGCCCATACTATCCCTGGAGCATTCCCTCTATTTTTTCTAAGTCTTCTGCATTGAATGGCACCCATAATATACTGCGAGTGTCCTGGACCAGCCACGTAGGGGGAAGGGGGCATCACCACAGCAACCAGCGCTTAGTGCAATGATGTAGAAGCCATCATTACCACTCTCTGCAGTGACGTTCTAAAGAAGACCCTGTGCATTACCTCACCATCTTGAAGACTTCAGAGAAAGGCAAGTATAAGAAAATCGTTAAGGCGAGACTGAAGCCTGGAGTTAAAGTAGAACTATAGGCAAAACTTTTTTTTTCATTTTGGATAGAGTAAGGAAGGGTTATAACCCCTGTCAGATATTTTTTTTACTCATCTTTGTGCCATTGCAGAGATTTCCCTCCACATCCTACATAGTTAGTCAGGTTGAAAAAAGACACAAGTCCACCCAGTTCAACCATTAAAAATAAAATAAAATAAAAAATAAAATAATAATATCATACAATCCCATATACCCAACTCCACACCCACACTTGATTCAGAGGAAGGTGAAAAACCCCAGCAGAGCATAATCCAATTTGCTACAGCAGGGGAAAAAATTCTTCCTGATCCCCCGAGAGGCAATGGGATATTTCCTGGATCAACTTTACCTATAAAAGTCAGTACCCAGTTATATTATGTACATTTAGGAAAGAATCCAGGCCTTTCCTAAAGCAATCTACTGAGCTGGCCAGAACCACCTCTGGAGGGAGTCTGTTCCACATTTTCACAGCTCTTACTGTGAAGAAACCTTTCCATATTTGGAGATAAAATCTCTTTTCCTCTCGACGTAACAAGTACCCACTTGTTCTCAGTGTTGACTGTAAAGTGAATAACTCAACACCAAGTTCACTATATGGACCCCTTATATATTTGTACATGTTGATCTTATCACCCCTTAATCTCCTCTTTTCAAGAGTGAATAAATTCAGTTCCTCTAATCTTTCCTCAGCTTAGCTCCTCCATGTCCCATAGCCAAACAGGAAGTGAGAGGAAATAAAACTGGAAGGAATTCCTTGGGGACCTCCAGTTCTCCAAATCTAGTGTCCCCATTGGAAGATTTCCCTTCTACTACTTTTCTGGGGACAATCCAAAATTTGGGATTTTCTTTTACTTTCATTGAGAACGGTAAGCAGGACAAATGGAGAGGGTGAATCTCCTTAATGGGGACACACAGCAATCAAAACTGACAGTTTTAATCCCTCTATGCTCTATCCAAATTATAAACAAAAGTGTTTTTCCTTTAGTTATACTTTAAGATCTACCTTTACCTAAGCTCTAGGTGGAAATATAGAACAAACAGGATCCCCAGACAAATAAACCTGGTCCCTAGCTGTCTAAAAAACAAAACACGTTGGTGTGTTAATCAGTTCTCTAATCTTCACCTAGAACTGAAATACGAAACTTTGGTGGGTTTTTATGCTGTGCCCCAAGCAGCTTCATGTGGTACAAGTGCAAGAATGATCCCTCAACTGATGGAGCATACCAGAGGCTTAATAACTCTGATTTTCAAAGCTTGGATGTTGATGGAGAAGGGGTTGGGAAAGAATGAGACATCTCCATTACCAGCTTATCTCTGGAATGGTAGGTTGTGGGGGACTTAGACATCAATGGGGGGAGGGGGGTCATACATAGCCCCCTTTACTCCAATAAGGGCTGGAATAGTTTGCTGGGCAATTAAAAACCCATAAGGTAACCTGACACAAGTAATAAAGTCTTGTGCACATGGTCATGTGCATCAAAACTGCTTTTTACGAATGCTAAAGCATCTGGGTGAGAAGCATCTTTGAAGGAGCTCAAAAAAATCTTTAACCCCTTTAGGCCTCTGCAACCCATAAGTGTGATGGCAAAATGCTGGGCTTCAACGCATATATGCCTCACCTGGCAGGCAATGTTTATGTGCTGGGAGTGCGCTGCCGAAAATGGCTCTTGGTTCCGAGAAGACATTGGTAGCTGGCGAGACTGGCTCCCAATAATGTGACCACTGTGATAGCCAATGGTCACTTGATCGCCAATCCTTTCCGCCCCCCTGAGCGCAACTTTTAAAGGGGACGCAAAGGGGGGTGGGAATAGGTTAAAATGATCCTAAAAAGCATGTGCCAGCAAGCTCTTCTACACAAGCCCTAAGGCTGGCCATAGAGGGTTCAAATCTCAGCTGGTTCTGGTTTCCTTACTTCCTATGTTACTTTCTTTGATTAGACACACATCACAATCATCGTCACAAACAGAAGACCACAAATTCCTAACTTTACAATGAATTCACAACTAAAATTGCACATTGAAATGGTCAATTATCCTAAATGTATAGCTGTTTTGCACTATACATGCTTTTAGGAATTGTGTGTGTGTTTAAAAACAGCAGCCACACTGATTGTACATTACGGTCAACACTCGTCAGTTGCAATTGCATACCTACATAGAACACAACTACACGGTGTTACTGCATGATTACTTGATGAATAATTCCTTTGACATGATTACTTAAAGTCAGATGACTGGACAATTGTAAAGTGCTGTAAAATAAAAAGCCCACATGTGCAAGCTTAATAACGTTTATACAAGTGCAAAGCAAGCTTGACGCTAAACCTATAGTAGCAAACAACATTCCCTCAGCATAAGGAGTAAAGATGGCTTTGTAAACACTGACACGTAAGGCTCACCAGCAAGGCTTGCATTCACGACTACAGAACAGCAGCATCACTGCACACACAAGCTGCATGATATACAATGCAACTAGTACAATAGAAATATGTACGGTGATCACTAAGCCACTTCAACTGTAGCACTAACAACAAGAGTACAAGCTTCTGTACAGATGGAAGGAACACTGGCAATAAAACAGCAGTGAAAAGTGCATATTTAAAAAAAAAATAGGTCAGACATTTTTACCCGTTGAAGACGAGTCTGTAAAGCAACATGCATGAGTCCCCCTCATCCCACAGCCGTTCATATCACCTTGGTGGGCTAACACTTCCCTATCCAGTAATGCATTTTGTGCACCATTGTCGAGAGTTCCAAAATTTCCCATGCAGCTGACGCCAACCAAGTGAAATGGGGAAAGGAGGACCCATGTGAAGCCCACTGCCCACTTTTCTAATATTAACCTGAAAATATTTACCACATCTAGGACCTGCCAAGTCTGTCTTTAAAACCAAACGTTGAGCACATGACCTCATTCTAGCAAATCTATATTGCTACGATATATACTTTACAAATGTTTACAAAACTCGGAAGCAAAAATACATTTTCCGTAGCCGATATAAATGGCTACGTTAAAAACAATAACCTCTGTGTAAATATAAAATATACATTTACAGACCTCACATACAACTTTGTTATTGCAGAGGAGATTTCCTATATAGTGTTCAAGATCTGCCCTAAGCTAACTGTGCAGATGATATGATAGGATGGTATGCGTGTTAGATGTCCAACGGAACGTCTCAATGGAAACTAATTACCATATAGAATCTATATGCCAAAATGATTCACATTAAAGTCACACAAGTATCAATATACAATATAAAATTGTGTATTTGAATGACTTCATTTCTTGAGCGATGTAAAATATGACTAGCAATTTTCTCCAATTTATTTTGGAATATTTGAAAATCTATAGGCCTGCACATATACAGGCTTCAGTATGTGAAAGACCAGTGCGTGTACGGCTAGCTTTTAGGCTCCATTCACATCAATGCGTTTTTTCATGCTTTTTGCATTTTTTTTTTTTTAACATGGGTTCCTAATGAAACATGTTCACATCAATGCATTTTGTGCCTCTGCGTTTTTGGAAAGGGTCAGGGACTTTTTTTTTAAATGGACTTCAATGGAGAAGCTGCAGAAAAGCACGTAGTGTGTTTTTACAGCAATTGAGCCACGATTTGCATTTTTAAATGTGCCCGACAACAAAGTTTCCAAAAAGTAAAGCTTAGCAAATGGACAAAAATGTGGAAAGCACAGCAAAAAAACACTGCAGAAATGCTCAAAAGCAACATGCATAGATGTAAATCGAGCCTTACACAGTATTGGCAAAGCTTTCAGCTAGTTTCTAATAAATTTGTTAAAACCTTTAGGAAAAACTTCAGGAATGTTAAATAGCTCAAGGCAGAAAACCATGGTTGGGGTGGTCAGTATCTGTGCACATCATACATGCACATTATGACATATTTACCTCTGGGTGTGCCCTCCTCCAGCAGCAATGAGCTTCCCACATTAGTCAGGGTCCAGAATAAAAACAAAATTAAGATTTTTTTTGGGGGGGGGGGGGCAAGAGACTTGTAAAAAAAATTCTACCAATAGCCCCTACCCTGCTGTGAATTTTTTGTTTTAAGGTTTACTTATGCTCTAAGCTGCTACTAGGCTTCAGGAGGATTTTAACAAGATTAAAGTGGTTCTAAAGTCAGAAAGTTTTTTTACCTTAAAAGGGTTGTAAAGGCTTGCAGATTTAAAAAAAAAAAAAATCATGTCATACTTGCCTCCACTGTGCAGCTCGTTTTGCAGAGTGGCCTTGCTTGTCCTCTTCTGGGATCCCATGGCGGCTCCTCCCCCTAAGAGCTAACCCCCTCTGGGAAGCGCTCTCCCAGGGAGGTTAGCTTGCGGGCGTGCTCCCGTGCCATACAATCGGCTTCCATTGGATGTGATTGACAGCAGTGGGAGCCAATGACTGCGCTGCTATCAATCATCCAATGAAGAGCTGACAAGAGCTGGGGGAAAGCAATCTAAGAGGGGGATCGTGGCTGCTCTGTGCAGCGAAGTATATAAAAAAAAAAATCCTACTTACAATCACTTTAAAGTAGTGCTGAAGCATACTATAACATGCTTGCTCCTTGTTTAGTAGGCACTTGCAATAAAGTGTTTTTTTTTTTCTTTTTTTTTAACTACAAAACATGTTATACTTGCCTGCTCTATGCAATGGCAATGCACAGAGCAGCCCAGAACTGCCTCTTGTGGGGTCCCCCAGTAGCGTTCTCAGCTCCCCCTCTTCATTGTGCACCCATAGCAAGCTGCTTGTCATGAGGGCACACCTGCAGGCTTGCATCAAATACCTGTGTGTGTCCATCAACATGCACAGTCTGGCTCTGCACCACCCCCGCTCCCTGGTGAGGGCGTAATATAAATTACCGGGACATTTTTTATGTAATGCAGGAAATGCATTGAGGTAAAATATGCCCCGTCTTTAGAACCACTATATTTACCCCCAAACTGCAGCACAAGGTTGGTTCTAAAAGTTTGAACAAATCTGCTTGAAGCTTGCTGAATACTCATCTAGTACATACAGGCTTCAGATACCTGCAGATTTCCAGATTGTAATCAGCAATAACCGTCTACAGCTCTCTCTCATGACAGCTTTTCTTTAAGATGAACTATGGGTGAGGAGTGATTGCAGTGATACATTTGAAATGCTAAGCAGCATACTTCAAATAATGAGAAAAAAAAACAAATTCAAGTGTTTCATGCTACGGATAACATGTGTACACTAATAACTTTCATATTTTAAGAAAGCCAAGATAAATAAGTACAGAAAAAGCCTTTAAATATGAAAGATGCACACTCTCCCCAAAATACTGTCATGGAAATCCAAGATTTTGCCTTCTCTCTATACAATTATAACTTTCTCTGTCATTAACAATTATCAGAAACTATGCATTATCTATACCTGTATAAAAAACACATTATAGAATTAAGTATGTATTTAGAAGTAGAAATATATAATCCATAATGCCACAACTTTAATGCACTTGTATGTTCAGAATGAGGGACATATTGCTATACAATGTTACCATTTATTTCCTAGCACTATCTCTATCTTACTTTTAAATGGCCCTATCATAATATATGTTGGGGAAGAGGAGGGGTAACATTTTGATAACGTATTAGGTTTGATTACAGTAACTACATCTGTAATTCACAAATACTGCTAACATTTTCAAGTATAACTTGGAGCTCATACACACAGGTGGCAAATCAAGCGGCTTCTTGGTGGGCATACAACAACCCCTATTTACATATTATTGGAGCATGCACTGCTGTGCACTTTGGCAGACACAAGAGATCACCTCTGTACTAATTGTGTCCTCTGAAATTCATGGCAACACTGACCTGTCCTATGTATTACATCATGAGCAGGCATGTCAAACTCAGATAAAACAGTGGCCCAATTGTAAGGCTTAAGGCTTGGTTCACACTGCAGCGATGCGGGAACCCCGCAAATCCAGTACATGTTCCTGCGTCACACTGCCCTATGAGAACCGCTGAGACTGTCTATACAAAGTTAATGGACATCCCCAGATCGGTTCGCATATCGCATTGGGAATTGTCAATTCGGACATGAATCGGATCATGCACAGCAGTGATGCACAGCAATGTCTGATATCGTAGCAGTGGGAACGGGCCCTACCTACTTAAAAGATGAGTTCACCAGAACAGGAGTAACATATTCCAGCAACCCCCCTCATCCATGACAACTGGCAGGGATTCTTCCTCCCTCCCACATTCAAAGTCCGCCCGCACAGCTGCAAAATTCATTCACAGAGATCTGTAAATTAAGAAACTACAAGCCCTGTCTGCCACTGCGGCAGACGAACGTCTTAATGGACTGCAAGGGCACGGACGAGCACCCTCGTAGTCCACCGACTCCTACTCCAGCTTCTGACAGAGGTATGGGCAAGAAAGCTGGAGGACATGTCTGCAGGAGCTCGACTTTGTACCCATCATCCACTGATTGTGGGTGCAATGCTTTGAAGGCTCCTGTAGAAAAAATAAATGCAAAAAAAAATTGCATTTATTATTTTTTCTTGAAAGGTGAACTTGGCCTCAACTCCAAAACAGCATTCTGACACCTCAGAACTTTGCATTATAGTAAACATTTCACTTTATAATATTTAATAACAGAAAAAAGGGCCATAAGAACCCATAATAAAGTTTGACATGCCTGACCTAGAGAAAAGGAGCATTAGGTATAACATGGGTCAGTACCGTCAACCTTAGTAGATATCAAGCTGCATCTGTGAAAAGCAGCTCAGTAACATGTATATACCTAAAGTTACAAGAGTTTGTGGTACGCTGATAGCGCTAAAGCACCTCTGGTGAATATAGAATTCCTTATAGTGAGCAAAGCCCACTTTACTGCAATTTTCTATAACAGACATGTTTTTCCTTGAAATATTCACTTAAAAATGTGCTCCGTCTGACACAAAGGTACTGCTGGGCAGTGTAGTGCACAACATACCAAGATGTTTGTCTGCTAAGCAAATTGATCCACTAACCTTAGTTAATAGACTGCCTACCTAGATTTCATAGGACATCAGTTTATTCACTGACAGGCAATCAGTTTTGATACAACAATTAAACTGATTCTACAAGATACTACTCTGTATAAATGGGTTTTCCAGCTAACTTCCCTGAAAATTCCCCAAGAAAGCCCCTTCACCTCTGTTTTACCGGGATAGGGAGATGCGAGTTCAGATTCCATTGGCACCAGCCATTCAGCAAACACAAACACTTGTGTAAGTGGCTGGTCTCCTGAACACATGGATACCACAATGGATCACACTGGGGTTTTCCTGGGATCTGTCTGGGATGAAGCATTAGAAATTCTCATTTTGGTTGGAGATCCCATTTAAACTGCACAGTCCAGTAAAAGCCTAGTTAAGAACATTGGATTAATGATTTTGTCTGTACAACTCCCAGAATAATCTGGTATACTGATTTGACCATACTGATGCTCTATAAATTTAGCGCTTTATAAATTTTACCAATGTTTCTTTTTGCATACAACGTATTTGATAAAAAAGGCTATTTGAAAAGTGCAAGTAATTTAACACACACTCTTCTAGAAAAGTAAAATGCCTAAATGAACTTTATACAATTCCCCTTGCACATTCCTTAATGATTTCATGCTGAAGTATAGGCACCGAGCCCCTGCAGTCAGGGAAGTGCATTGTGCCTAAAGTATTGCACTGTAACCGTCAGTCCATCCCTTTTACTCTATTTTATTGCTTAAAACTAGATACTCACAAATACGTATTAAAAAAAAATATGGAAGTCAAAGCCAGTTTCCAGTACAAAGAAACTGTACTGTGTAGTCCCACCTGAGTATGTCACTAATCCTTTGCAAAAACACATGAATAAAAGTATATATTTATATATGTATCGCTTTACAACAGGTAGCATAATGTAAAAATAAACATTCTGAAATTTACAAAATATTACAAAAAGTAAAACATATAGCTACACTTAGTACACGCTGAAAATGATTCCTTTTCAGTTACATTAGTGGAAAACATCCATTGAAAGTGGCACTTTGCTGCTTAATCTTGCCAAGGCGCTTCCACAAGGCTTTTCACGTTTTCTCTGCTGTAACAAACCATAATGTATTAATTAACCACTTGATGCCCAGGCCATTTCTGACATGCATTTCTCACAGTGGATATAAAATGTCTACACACCCCTGTTAAAATGTCAGGTTTCTGGGTTGTAAAAAAATTGAGATAAAGATAAATAAATAATTTCAGAACTTTTTCCACCTTTAATGTGACCTGTGCAACTCAGTTGAAAAACAAACACAACGAAGACAGTCATCATCAAGTGAAGAAAATATGGCACAACAATTACATTACCAAGGACTGGACATCCCTCCAAAATTTATGAAAAGATGAGAAGAAAACTGGTCAGGGAAGATGCCAAGAGGCCTACGGCAACATTAAAGGAGCTGCAGGAATAGCTGGCAAGTACTGGCTGTGTGGTGACAACAATCCCCCGTATTCTTCAAATGTCTGGGTTATGGGGTAGAGTGGCAAGATGAAGCCTTTTCTTACCAAGAAAAACATCCAAAGCCGGCTAAATTTGGCAAAAACACATCTGAAGTCTCCCAAAAGCAGGTCTGATGAAACCAAGGTTGAACTTTTTGGCCATAATTCCAAAAGATATGTTTGGCGCACAAACAACACTGCACACCACCAAAAGAACACCATACCCACAGTGAAGCATGGTGGTGGCAGCATCATGCTTTGGGGTCATTTTTCTTCAGCTGGAACAGGGGCCTTAGTCAAGGTAGAGGGAGTTATAAACTGTTCTAAATACCAGTCAACATTGGCACAAAACCTTCAGGCTTCTGCTAGAAAGCTGAATATGAAGAGGAACTTTTCAGCATGACAAAGACCCAAAGCATACATCCAAATCAACAAAAAGAATGGCTTCACCAGAAGAAGATTAAAGTTTTGTAATGTCCCAGCCAGAGCCCAGACCTGAATCCGATTGAAAATATGTGGAGTGATCTGAAGAGGGCTGTGCACAGGAGATGCCCTCGCAATCTGAAAGTAAAGAGTGGGCAAATATTGGCAAGTCAAGATGTGCCAAGCTGATAAGACTCTTACCCAGAAAGACTGAGCGCTGTAATAAAACAAAAAGGTGCTTCAACAAAGTATTAGTTTAAGGGTGTGCACACTTATGCAACCATATTAATTTATTTTTACTTCCCTCCACCTAAAAAAGATTTCAGTTTGTTGTTCAACTGAGTTGTAGTTTTTGGGTTACATTAAAGCAGAGAGTTTCACCCATTTAAAAGTCAGCAGCTAAAAAAAAAAAAGTGTAGCTGCTGACTTTTAATAATCAGACAGACACTCACCTGGTCCCACGGTCCAGCGATGCTCCTCTCCGCGGCCCCAGCATCCTAACTGTGGGCGCCCGGCTGTGGCTTCACAGCTAGGCGCGAGGCGCTCTGCGAGTGGCCGGGCAATCTTCTGGGACCTGTGACGTGTCCCAGAAGATTGTGATCTTCCGTCCGGCACCAGGGGAAGAAGTGGGAGCTGGGTGACTGTAAAAACAGGGTACCCGCTCCCCCACAAAAAAAATGACATGCCAAATGTGGCGGTCACCAGCACATAAAGCAGAAGTTCCATTTTTGGGTGGAACGTCGCTTTAAAGGTGGAAAAAGTTCTGAAATGATTTATCTTTGTCTCATTTGTTTTTACATCACAGAAACCTGACATTTTAACAGTGTAGACTTTTTATATCCACTGTACATGTAAAAATCAGCAACTTTTTGCTAGAAAATTACGTAGAACCCCCCCCAAACATTGTATATATTTTTACGTCACACACATTATATGTGCAGCCATTTTTAAAATGCTATTTATTTATTTTAAAATGTATTTTAATGCACATAAACACAATATAATACCTATTTTTGCTAAAATATAAAAGATGATGTTGTGCAGAATAAAAAGATACATAGATAAATAAAAAAAAAAAAAAGATACCAAAATGTCACGCTTTAACTAGATGATGCATTGTACCCAAAACTCTAAATAAACTTTTCCCACAGAGCTCCTCACTGTGCTGGAGATGCCAGAGGGAGGAATGCTCATTGCTCCACATCTTCTGGTCCTGTGAAAGTCTCAAAGAGATTTGGTTTCAGGTTAAATATCTGATCTTGAAATTTAAATTCAAATGCCGGACGACGATGCCACCTTTCTGTTGCATCCAACCCCACGTTATTGAAACGCTACAAGTGCTCCCTATTGTTACATCTGCTTAATGCTGCCAAGGCATGCATTCTATTATTTTGGAAGCAAGCTATATCCCCGTCCCATTAGGACCTGGTTCACCAAGACAAACTAATTTAAGCTGATGGAGGAACTCATGGCGATGGCGCACCACAGGGAGGAACTAAGGTACGGCAATGGAATCTCTCGCAGAGGTTCAAATGGAGAAGCCTACAAAACAGACAACACCAAGTTAAAGCCTGATGGAGTCAAAGGGGGGCCGCACAGGCATCCCACACAAAGGTTAACAAGGAATGAGACATGATAGGAGCCAGAAACATCCCACACCAGACTGCAGAAAGCCAAAATGCACCCAACAACATACTGTTGAGGATGAAACTTACAAGCCTCACACCAGGCGAAGTAAGCCTTCTATGTACAATGGTACACCCTTCCTGGGGGTCAATTTCTAGCCTTAAGGAGAGTAGGGATAGACAGAAACACCCCTATCCCTCAGAATTTGGGTTCAAATAGCCCTGCTGTTAAAGCCAGCAACCATAAAGCAGAATGGAAGATTGGACACTGAAACAGTAAATCTGGTCAATCTGGAAGAGCCAGTAGCTTGTCTTTCAAGATTTATGATGGCTGTATTCTTTTTGGCCAGGCAGGCACTAATTCCAGAATGCCCTCCACAATAGGTGAGGAATAATCTGCAGTGGAGGGAAACAGATCAGGGAAAACTGGTCCCAAGTCACAAGGGCATCTGTTGCTTGAGGATCCCTGGTGTGGGAAACAAAATTTATCTAGTTTGTTGTAGAATCTGGATGTCAAGACCTCCCAATCTGGCACCACCACCGCAGACAAATCTCTGCAAAAACTTTCAGGTCAAGTGGCCATTCTCCTGGTTAATCTATTGATGGATAAGAAAATTCTCCTGCCAATTTTCCATGCCAGTAATGTGCATAACGAGAGGGCTGGAATGTGATGTTCTGCCCAAGAGAAGATCAGGTCTGCAACTTCATGTCCCTTCCATGACAGTCGATGAATACAGTCATGGCATTGTCCATATGCAACCTGATTGTAAACCCCTGAAGGTAGAAGGTTGGAGATAGGTTATCCATAACTCCTTCCCAGACAACAGGCTGACAAGCGTCATCATGATCTTTAAATTCATAGGAAGGAGGGATTTCCCAGTATCCATCTGTGTGGATATCCACCAGTCCAGAGTCAACCTGGTTTTGTAAGTCAGATGCATATGTAGAGTCAAGGTCTTCTGATGTCTATCCCATACCGCAGAATACTGAGCTGTAGAGCTCAGGAATGAGACTGGGGATTGCAACAAAAGGCAGCTACCATTTTCCCCAGCACCTTGATGCAGGTCTGAATTGAGGGACTTTTTCAGGGACTTTACCTGGGCATTTTTTTTTTGTGGATGCAGCACTTTTGCCTGCTCCATGTTAAGCACTAAGATTAGGTACTCCAGATGTTGCGTTATATGCAACGCTGACTTCTGGATGTTTAGCACCCAGTTGAACAACTCTAGGACTTTTAGTAATGTCTGCTGGACAGTTTTTGAGTCAAATTCTCCCTGAGCAGTAGGTCATCCAGGTAGCTTTCAATGGGAATATCTTGAGCCCACACTGTGGTGCTTTGGACAGGTCAAAGGGTAATGCCACAAATGGATAGAGTCAATCTTCCACTGCAAATGGCAGCAAAACTGGAATAACAAATATAGACATCCTTAATATCCACTGCAACTAGGGAGTCCACAAATAGAGCAAAGCAATCACAGATCAAGGGGACTCAATCCTGAATATCTGTACTTGCAGGAACTTAACACCCTTAAAATCCAGAATAGGCCAGATGTCTCCGTTTGGCTTGGGAACGGTTTACAGGTTGCAATAAAAGTTGAGACCGCTCTCCAGCCAGCACAGGAGTGATGATCCCCTGGTACAACAGTCTTTCCAGGATCACAAAGAAAACAAACACTCTTTGTTGTGGATTTGAAGATATCCTTGAGCGCATAAAAAATGGAAGGGGAAGATGTAAAGCTCTAGTATCCAGTCTATGGATACGACGCTGCAGATCCAGTCATCTGTTACATCTGGAATGCAGGAGGCTATGAAGGCCTATAAGCATCCCCCTCCCATGCAAGCACAGGGCGCCCCTTCACTGTGAGGAGGATTTGCCTCCAGAAAGAGAGGATTTGGGAGTCCAGTTTTTCTCACTAAACTCGAATGGAGGCTTCTGCTTGGAACCCGAAGGTTGTTGCTTATGAAAGGAACTCTTCTTGAATTTTGAAGGTTCCACTGGTGTCTGTCACCTTTGCCTTCTCCTTAGGGGAACCAGTGATCGCCCTCCAAGTGCAGCCACTCAATTTGCTTCTTGCAGAGAAGTTCTACCAACCAACACTTGAGGCATAAGATCCATCTAATTTGAAAAGCCCTGCTGTTCACTCTAGAAAGCGGATGTGTGGATTGTTCCTAGGAATCAACCCAGAAGCTCCTTAAGGCTTTTAGATTGTCTAACAGGAGCCGCCTGAAAACAGGATCTTCCAGATCAGAGTCTCAGGAACAGGGCATATGCTTCACCCAAAATTCCCACTGCAGGTATGGCAGGCTGCAGAATCACTGCTATCAGAGAGGAAACCTAGACGAGAGCTTCTAATCCCTTATGTGATGCATCTTTGAAGACCAAGGGAGCCCCTTTGAAAGGCATTCCTGCCTTTTTTGGCCACTGTCCATTCACCTGAAGGTGGCAGAATAATATTCATATAAAAATTGTTCCTGTGCTTACCTTGAAGCCAGCGCACTTGTATAGCTGGTCCATAACCCTTTTCATTCTTTGCAGAAATCCTGAAAACAACAGCAGGTCGGGAGCTGCAGTCAACGTGAGCGTTTGCCAGCTGAGCAGAGGTTACAGTGCAGGATGTCTTCACACCACTGTAAATCTTCATGAATGCCAGCTGGTTCTGAGCCTCAGGAAGTGAAGTGCGTATAGCTAAGAAGGCAGAATATTCTAAAATGTTTCCCGTTGGTGAAGAAGGGGTTTCCCATGAAATATGGACACAGTCTGCACTCTGAAATAATTACACACGTTGCATTAGATAACCAGAATAAATTCTTTAGGAAAGCTTTCAATCAAGCAAACGAGGTGCAATCTACAGTGGCAATGTCATGGAAGAAACATCTCTTAAGCTTGTGGGGATAGATAGACCCTGTGCAGCCAGAGTGGACCAGAAGCCCCACACTACAACTACAAAAGAGGAAAGCGGGGAGGCTCTCTGAACATGTAAAAGACCCAAATGGCTCATGAAGGACGAGATTGATCTGGCACCTAGGTCCTATTCCCCGCAGGCCAATCCATTTTTATGCTGAAACTTTTACTAACTGCCAGCGCAGGAGTTTAATCATTGGAATATATATACACAAACTTAAGTGGGTAATTCAACACTACTCTTCTAGGATTTCCCTGTGTTTCTAGAGCATTTTCCAATTTTATTGGTCCTACCCCGGCTTAGAATACTCTGACGATTCATAAAAAAGATAAGTGAAAATTACTGCATTTCTAGAGTTGATAGGAAAAAACCAAGTGTGGCCAATTACAACTACACTGAGAAAAAATATGCCTCCTTGCCTCAGACCTACTGTGCCTAATGGTACATATGATCCCGCAAACAGCATTAGACCCCATCTACCAAGGTATAGTTGAGAATAACTTCCACGGGCCGTCTCCCTTTTACTCCCCCCATTGTGTTCCCAGTGGAATGCTGCATTGCTACAGACCATCTGGAACTAATCTGTCATCATAAACGTTACATTTTTTTAAAATTAATTACATTTTTACATTTGCTTTTGTATGGTATCCATTAACTCGGGTGATTATACAAGAGACAGTAATGACAATGTTGTGGGTAGAATCCATGTGTTTTATGAAAAAATAGGATTTTTATAACAGCTTACCTGTAAAATCATTTTCTTGGAGTACATCACGGGACACAGAGCTGCATAGTAATTACTATGTGGGTTATAGGCCTACCTTTAGGTTATGGACACTGGCACACCCAAGACAGGAAGTCCCCTCCCCTATCTAACCCCTCCCAAACCGGGAGTACCTCAGTTTTTGTAGCAAAGCAAGACGTTTTCCCAGAAGAGGGGCGAAAGCTCTGTGTCCCGTGATGTACTCCAAGAAAAGAATTTTACAGGCAAGCGGTTATAAAAATCCTAATTTCTTCATTTTGTCCACAGTAGACTTGGCCCAAACAGCGCTTTTTTGTATGGTTGCTTCCGATTGTACACATAGTAATTACTATGTGGCATGTCCCAAAGCAATGCCATCTGAGGGGAGGGAAACACCAAATAAACAGGGTGCCCATCAAACGTGAGGACCTATACTGCCGCCTGCAGCACACTGCGCCCAAAGGAGATCATCATGCCTTCTTATATCCACCCAATAGAATCTGGTAAATGTATGGACTGAAGACCAAGTTGCGGCCTTGCAGATCTGAGTCATGGAGGCTTGGTGATGTACTGCCCATGAAGCACTAACTGCTCTGGTAGAGTGCGCTCTAACTTGAAAAGGTGGAACTCTCCCTTTCAAACGATAAGCCTGAACAATAACTAGCAGAATCCACTTGGAAATAGTATATTTCAATGCTGCCTGCCCCTTCCAGGGACCTTCTGGCAGCACAAACAAAACATCAGTAATTTGAATCTGAGCAGTTGCCTTCAGATAGACCTCAACTGCTCTTACTACATCTAAAGAATGCCATGATTTCTCTTCCACAGAACAAGGTTCTGGAAAAAAATTAAGGGAGAACAAGATCTTGGTTCAAATGAAAGCCTGACACCACCTTAGGTAGAAAGGTTGGATGTGGACGCAACACTACCTAATCCTTGTAAAAAATCAAATATGGCTTTTTACAAGAAAGTGCAGCCAATTCTGATACCCTTATAGCAGAAGATATAGCTACCAGGAAAACCAATTTTCTAGTCAAAAGAACTAAAGGGAACATGGCGTTAAGGCTCAAAAGGCTGCTTTTGCAATGCCGACAGAACCAAATTCAACTCCCATGGACACAAGGGTGACTTGACTGGTGGATTGATCCACGTTACCCCTTGTAAAAAGGCCAGACCCAAAGAATGCGAAGCCAGCAGTCTTTGAAACAATACCGACACGCAAAGACCTGACCCTTGATAGTACTCAAGGCCAGCTTTATTTCCACACCCAATTGTAGGAAGGCAAGAATTCTACCTAGGACATCCTTTCAAGGATGTCAACCCTTGGTTTTGCACCAAGACACATATGCCTTCCAGACTCTATAATACAGTATATGACTCTGGAAGCCAGTTTCCTTGCATTACCAGGGTAAATACTACCGACCCAGAGAGCCCTTGCTTCTTTAGAATGTGGGATTTAATAGCCAAACCATCAAATTTAGAGTTTGTAAGGAAGGGTGGAATATCGGACCCTGCAAGAGCAGGTCTGGACAAAGTGGAAGGGTCCATGGGTCCCCCAAAGCCATATTTACGATTTCTGCATGCCAGGACCTTCTGAGCCATGCCAGGGCTACAAGAATCACAAGCTTTCCTTCCACCTTGATCCTGCAAAGCAGCCGCGGTAACAGCTGAATAAGGGGGAACACATAAAATCAGTGAAAACTGATCCCAAGGACTTACCAATGCATCTGTCCCGGATGCTAATGGATCCCTTGTCCTTGACACAAACTTATTAACTTTCTTGTTGAACCTGGATACCAACAGATCTACATCCGGGGTCCCCATCTTTGACATATGGCCAGGAAGATGTTGGGGTGAAGAGACCACTCCCCCAGGTACAACTGCTGGCGACTTAAGGAGTCCGCCTGCCAATTCTCTATTCCTGGATGGAAGACCGCAGCAATGCAGGGAACATGCCTCTCTGCCCAAGCCAGGATATGGTTCACCTCCCTCTGGGCTGCGTGACTCCTGGTGCCCCCTTGGTGATTGATATGGGCCACTGCTGTGGCATTATCGGACTGAATCCTGACAGGACAATCCTGCAACCTAAGCGTTCACACCCTCAGAGGCAGGCGTGCCACCCAAATTTCCAGGATGTTGATGGGCAAAACCTTCTCGATTTCGGACCATCTGCCCTGAACAGCCATCTCTCCCTGGACTGCTCCCCAGCCCAAAAGGCTGGCATCTGTCGTAAACCACCTTCCAGGTAACTGGAGTGAAAACTTCCCCTTCTGCAGATTTCTGGGCACCAACCACCAACTGAGGCTTTGACGTACACCCTTGGGGTCAGGCACATTGGGAAGTCCAGAGCTTGGATCTTCTTGTTCCAGGCGGAGAGGATACGGTTTTGTAACAGTCTTGATTGAAAATTAGCATATGGAACAGCTACGAATGAGGCCACCATCTTTCCTAACAACCTTGTGCAAAGGCGAACGGAGGGATCCTTCTTCGTCGATCATCTGGACCAGCTCTCTTTCGGACCAGAGGCAAAGGTCAGCTCTATATCTATGACCAGACCTAGATACTCCAGCCTCTTTACTGGTTGTATGGATGACTTCTCTAGATTGAGAATCCAACCCAAGTACCCCAGTTACTTGACTGTGCTGAGGACACCCTGGTTCAAGCAGGCCACCGACTGATCTACCAGCAGCAGATTGTCCAGATATGCTATTACTGCCAGGAGCGGGGCCAGAACCATTGTAAACACCCGGGGTGCAGTAGCTAGACCGAAGGGCAAGGCTACAAATTGATAATGGTGCTGCTCCACTTCGAACCGCAGGAATCTTTGGTGAGTGGGGAAGATAGGCACATACAGATATGCATTTTTTATGTTGATTAATGCTAGCAGTCCCCCCCCCCCCACCCCGTAAGGTGGAGACTACCGATCGGATTGAGTCCATGAGTAAAGAACGGATATTTAGGAATTGATTTTAGACCCTTAAGATCCAAGATAGGTCTGACATCCCCGTTTGGTTTTGGGACCATGAAGAGATTTGAATAAAATCCCAATCTGTTTTCCTCCGTGGGAACCTTTACGATCACCACTTGAGACAACAACTGGTCTAGTGCCAGAAACAGAGACCTTCTCTTTACTGGATCTTTGGGAACGCTTGATCTCAGAAAACGTGGCTATAAAAAACACTCGCAAATCTAGTTTGTAACCTACAGACACAGTAGAGATGACCCATCTGTCCTAGATCTCCTTTTGCCAAGTTCCAGAAAACTGCAAAAGCCTTCACCCCACTTGATCGAGCGGGGGGCGCCCCTTCATAAGGAGGCCTTGTAGCTCTGTTTAGTAGGTTTCCGCCCCCAGGACTTCTTGTGTCTCTGGACTTGACCTTGAGCTTTCCCTCTTGATCCTGATGGCAGAGGCCGTTATTACTGCCTAGAGGCTGACGTCCCTGGAGCTGGAGAGGAAGACCGTTTAAAAGAAGGACGCCTACTCCTTTATTTAACTGATAAAACAGTACTTGAAATCCACTTGAAATCTTTTGGATGCATTTGTCCAGATCATCCCCAAACAACGGTACCCGTGAAATGGAAAACCAGCCAAAAGCTTCTTGCATGGCATCTTGGCTGACCAATTTTTCAACCACAGGATTTCGCATATGCACCAACAGGAGCGCAAGATGCGAGGCCTGATGAATAGAATCCTTAATAGCGTCAACTGCAAAACATAATGCCCTTGGCAGGTCAGACAACCCTTCACTTGATCTTTTAGGGATTGACAAATGAGCTACAGCACCTGCCATAGAGAAAGAGGATTTCAGTAAAGATTCCAGCCTCTTATCTGTTGGATCCCTGAACATCTGAACATTGTCCACTGGACAAGTTAGACTTTTATTCACACAGGAAATAGCCGCGTCAACGGCTGGCACACTCCACCTTTTGGCGAATTTCTCTTCCATGGGATAAAGTACAGAGAATTTTTTAGGAGGAAGAAAATGCTTATCTGGATGATCTCAATCCTCATATACAAGTTGTTCCAGCAAAGGATGGACCTGGAAAGGCTTGCATGGCTTTTAAAGAACCTAAAGAAGAAAACGGGTTTCTCAGCCGGCTCTGTTATGGGCAATTTAAATGCTGAACGAACCATCTCGTTAAGGGATTGCACTAGCAATTTTTCAGATTGCGAGGCTGAAAAGGGGTTCTTCCACAGTTGATTCCTCGGAAGAGGAATCATCAGTCTGTTCCTCTTCCTTATCCCCTGAGGGGGGATTTATCATCTATTGGCCACTGTTGCTCTGCAGCTTGAGGACTCGGAGCAGGAGAGGGGGACCTACCGTGCTTCTTTTAACCCCGGGAAGAGAATGCGATTAAAGTCGCTAACCGCTCTTCCAAACCTACAAGGGCTAAGGAAAGAACTTCCTCAGTAACATAGGCAGGGGCTGGGAGGTCAGAGGCAGCTGCAACACCTGACAGTTCCAATGACCCTGGTCAGCCACATCTGTTTTTTTCCAGGGAGGATGGCACTGTGGAGGCATGGCCAGGATCCTCTTAACCTGATGGAGAAGCTTTCAGAGCCTTTTTTGAGGAATTTGCCCCAGTTTTAGTATCCTTTGTCCCCGAATTCCTGGAACACATAGTACTAAGCACAAAAGTAGAGGTACTATAAAAAACGCATCCACTGCCAAACTATAGTCCAGTAAGAAATGCTGCTATCCACTGTTCAGCCTGATGCAAGCAACTGTGTCACCAGGAGTGCCTGTATCCACCACTCACGTGCTCCCAGCGTTCCCGTGTTCTCGTCAGCTTTACACCTCCAGGTGGTTTGTTTATATGGGAGACCAGTCCTGCGCCGTGTGAGAACGAGGCCCCCGGCCACACATATGCCGCCGCGTTAAGCCATGCCCCTACTCATCTCCCTAGAATGCCCACCAGTGTTTTAAAAACTGATTCATGCAAGCGCTGCTTGGGACTGGCGTGGGGAGAGGAGGGAGAGCGAATTCCCAGGACCCCTGAGGGTAGGAAAACCGAGCACTTATAGCCGTTCTGAAGGTTGGCAGTGCGCTGCTGCCAGGGAGGGGCAGACCGCATATACAGCCTGTTGCTCCACCACAAATCCCCCCCTGAACATCTCCAAATGGCTAGACTGCACCCAGGAGGAAGCCTGCACAGAAGCTTACTGAACTCAGCAACACACTGAAGGTATGGAACAGGTATGCTACTTACATACCCTCTTCTAGTGGTGAAAAACGGGCATGACACATAACGTTAAAGAAGAAATCCATAAGTGAACTCACAGTTCCTTAAGAATCTTCACTTACCGCTCCCGCTGCAGGATTCTGCTGCTGAAAAACATTCAGACCCAATCTTCACCCATCACGGTGGGCCATGTCAAAGACCTTCAGGGACCGGGGTCCTCTTAGGATTTCCACTCCTTTTTAGTATCTGGTGGATAACCAAAGTACTGGTTTCCTGGGTCCAGCTCTCCGAAGAGAAACATTACAGGCAAAACCTCACTCTTCTTTTCCCGAGGCCCGGGTACCATCCACTTTGGTCTCAATGGCACTTTGGATGGATCCGGTTGCATAGCTAGCTTGATTCCGGAGGATTCTCCAGCGGAGCTATTCAAAGTACTTCTTTAACCGTGACGAACACCTTAGACACTGGTGAAAAAACTGAGGTACTCCCGGTTTGGGAGGGGTTATATAGGGGAGGGGACTTCCTGTCTTGGGTGTGCCAGTGTCCATCACCTAAAGGTAGGCCTATAACCCACATAGTAATTACTATGCAGTTCTGTGTCCCGTGATGTACGAAAAAATAGATTTTTAATACAGCTTACCTGTAAAATCTTTTTCTTGGAGTACATCACGGGACACAGAGCGGCATATTCATTACTATATGGGTTATATGGAGTACCTTCAGGTGATGGACACTGGCAATCTCAAAAACAGGAAGTGCCCCTCCCTATATAACCCCCTCCCATAGGAGGAGTACCTCAGTTTTGTAGCAAGCAGTATGCCTCCCAAAATGGTCCCCAAAAGAGGGGTGGGAGCTCTGTGTCCCGTGATGTACTCCAAGAAAAAGATTTTACAGGTAAGCTGTATTAAAAATCTTTTTCTTTATCGTACATCACGGGACACAGAGCGGCATATTCATTACTATATGGGATGTCCCAAAGCAATGCTTACAATGAGGGGAGGGAGAACATCTTCCTAAGACAAAAGGATTTAATTTAGAGATATACTCAAATCATAATAAATCCAACTTAGTTGAGAAAAAATAAATTTTTAAATTTAACTCAAAAGGGAGCCCCCCGGAATCCGAGGGTCTCAAACTGCAGCCTGCAGCACTGCCTGCCCAAAGGCTGTATCCGTATTCCTTCTTACGTCCAACTGGTAGAATTTTGTAAACGTGTGGACAGAAGACCAGGTTGCCGCCTTGCAAACTTGAGCCATAGAGATCTGGTGGTGTGCTGCCCAGGAGGCGCCCATGGCCCTAGTAGAATGAGCCTTTAATGATAACGGAGGAGGCAACCCTTTCAAGCCGTAGGCCTGAGTGATTAACTGTTTAATCCACCTCGAGATGGTGGATTTTGCAGCTGCCTGCCCCTTCTTGGGCCCATCCGGTAAAATGAACAACACATCTGTTTTCCGGATCTTCTCTGTAGCTTTAAGATAGGCCTTCATGGCCCTGACAATATCCAAGGTATGCAGCAACCCTTCCTTTCTGGAAGTAGGTTTAGGAAAGAAGGATGGTAATACCAAATCCTGGTTTAGATGAAAACTGGATATAACCTTTGGTAGGAAGGAAGGATGAGGGCGGAGAACGACCCTGTCCTTATGCAAAATAAGATATGGTTCCTTACAGGATAAGGCTGCCAGTTCCGATACTCTTCTGGCGGAAACTATGGCGACCAAAAATACTAACTTCCTTGTCAGTAAAACCAAAGGAATTTCAGCCAACGGCTCAAAAGGTTGTTTCTGTAAACTTGACAGAACAAGATTTAGATCCCACGGACAAAGCGGGGATTTAACTGGAGGATTAATACGTAAGACCCCTTGAAGGAAGGTCTTAAAGCGGGGGTTCACCCTTAGAGGGCACTTTTCCCCCTTAGAATCCTGCTCGTTATTACTAGGGGAATCGGCTATTTATTTTAAAATATGTGCAGTACTTACCCGTTTACGAGACGCATCCTCTCCGTCGCTTCCGGGTATGGGCTTCGGGAATGGGCGTTCCTTCTTGATTGACAGGTTTCCGAGAGGCTTCCGACGGTCGCATCCATCGCGTCACGATTTTCCGAAAGAAGCCGAACGTCGGTGCGCAGGCGCAGTATAGAGCCGCACCGACGTTCGGCTTCTTTCGGCTACGAGTGACGCGATGGATGCGACCGTCGGAAGCCTCTCGGAAGAATGTCAATCAAGAAGGAACGCCCGCTCCCGAAGACCCATACCCGGAAGCGACGGAAGAAGATGCAGCTCGAAAACGGGTAAGTACTGCACATATTTTAATATAAATAGCCGATTCCCCTAGACCGAACGAGCAGGAAGCTAAGGGGAGATTTTTTTTTTTTTTTTAAATGGGTGAACTCCCGCTTTAACTAGCGAGTGGGTGGCCAGCGGCCGCTGAAACCACACTGACAAAGCTGAAATCTGTCCTTTGATTGTGCTTAATGCCAGTCCTTTATCCACTCCTAGCTGGAGAAAACTTAATACTCTATCGATGGTAAACTTGCGAGAAAGCCATCGCTTGGACTCACACCAGCCTACATAGGCCTTCCAGACCCTGTAATAAATCACCCTAGAGACCGGTTTCCTGGCTCTGATTAGGGTAGAGATTACTTTCTGTGACAGACCTCTACCCCTGAGAATCAGGGATTCAGCTTCCAGGCCGTCAAATTTAGATGCCGTAAGGCAGGGTGGAGGATCGGACCTTGCGATAGCAGGTCTGGCCGTAGAGGAAGAGTCCAAGGGTCTCCCACTACCATCTTTAGGATTAGTGAATACCATGCCCTTCTGGGCCATGCTGGAGCTACCAGGATGACTGGTATGTGCTCCACCCTGATCCTGCGCAGCAGGCGGGGTAGTAACTGGAGCGGGGGAAATACATAAAGTAGTCTGAACTGATGCCAAGGGCAAACCAGCGCATCGGTTCCGCAGGCCATCGGATCCCTTGAGCGGGATATGAACCTGTCTAGCTTCTTGTTGAGTCTTGATGCCATGACGTCCACGTCCGGCACTCCCCATCTCTGGCAGAGTGTCTGAAAGACCTGTGGATGTAGAGACCATTCCCCCGGCAACAGAGTCTGGCGACTTAAAAGTCCGCCTGAAGGTTGTCCACTCCTGGAATGAATATCGCCGATATGCAGGGCACATGAGCTTCTGCCCATAGGAGAATCAAGCTCACCTCTCTCTGAGCGGCTTGACTCTTGGTTCCCCCTTGGTGATTTATGTATGCCACTGCCGTGGCATTGTCCGATTGAATTCTCACCGGGAACCCCTGCAACTTGGACGTCCAAGCCCTGAGGGCTAGTCGAGCAGCTCTGAGCTCCAAGATGTTGATGGGCAACTGCTTCTCTGGCTTTGCCCAAGTGCCTTGGCGAGTGCAACCATCCAAAATTGCTCCCCAGCCTGTTAGGATGGCGTCTGTGGTTACTATCTTCCAAGCCACTGGGCTGAAAGACTTCCCCTTCAGTAGATTCTGAGGGTCTAACCACCAACACAGACTTTGTCGGACTCTTGATGAGAGCGGCAAAGGGATATCTAAGGCCTGTGGCCTCCTGCTCCAGGCTGACAGGATGGCTGCCTGCAGGATGCGAGTGTGGCTCTGGGCGTACGGTACCGCCTCGAATGTGGCCACCATCTTGCCTAGTAACCGCATACATAGGCGAACAGTTGGTTCCTTCTTGCTTAGAACCAGTAGAATTAATTCCTTGATGGCTTTGACTTTTATCAGAGGCAGAAACACCCTCTGTTGTTCTGTGTCTAATCTCATGCCGAGATATTCCAACTGCCTTGTGGGCTGGAATGCTGATTTTTCTCGATTTAGGACCCAGCCGAACCTCTCGAGGTACTGAACTGTGAGGGCCACTGCTTGTTTCAAGCCAGGAGACGAGTGATGTATGACTAGGAGGTCGTCCAGGTATGCTAGGATTGTGACCCCTTGAATCCTTAGATTGGCTAGGATTGGAGCTAGGACCTTCGTGAACACCCGGGGGGCCGTAGCCAACCCGAAGGGAAGCGCCATGAATTGGAAATGACGTAGAGCCACCGAGAAGCGTAGAAATCTTTGATGTGGCTGGTAAACTGGAACATGAAGGTAAGCATCCTTTATGTCTATGGATGCCATAAAATCGTCCTTCTGAAGTGCGGCAACTGCTGACCGCACGGATTCCATCCGAAATGAGCGGACCTTTAGGTATGCATTTACCATTTTTAAGTCCAAAATTGGCCTGACATCGCCGTTGGGCTTTGGGATAATGAATAGGTTGGAGTAGAAACCTAGCCCCTGTTCTTGGACTGGTACCTCTACTATTACCTCCTGAGAGAGTAGATGATTCAATGCCGCTATTAATGCGGCTCCCTTCTTCGGATCGTTTGGTACTCTTGACTCCTGAAAATGAGGAGGAGGAAACTTTAGGAAGTCTAGTTTGTAGCCTGTAGCCACGGAGGACCGTACCCATTTGTCGGGAATGCTGGCCTCCCAAACCTCTGTAAAGAGACGCAGTCTTCCCCCCACCTTCGAGGGTGGGGGCGCCCCTTCATAAGGCCGGCTTGGGGGCTGGCTTTGCTGGCTTGCGAAACCACTGCTTCTTGCCTGCGCCGGCCTGTCCCTGCGACTTGTTAAAATTTGATCTTGCAGGAGGCCGTCGATACTGTTTGGTATTGGAGGGCCCCTGCCCAGGGGAGTACTGTCGTTTAAACGCAGGCCCCCGAAACTTCTTCTTGGTGGGCAAAAGAGTACTTTTTCCGCTTGAAATGGTCTGGATGTATTTGTCCAGGTCTTCTCCGAAGAGTCGTCCTCCATGGAAGGGGAACCCTACCAGGAGCTTCTTGCATGGGGGCTCTGCCTCCCAGCTCTTTAACCATAAGAGTCTTCTCATATGGATAAGGGATAATGATAGACGTGACGCTTGCTGGATCGAATCCTTAATCGCATCTACCGTAAATCGTATGGCCCTAGGGACGTCCGAAAATTCTTCTGCCTGCTGGGCAGGAATAAGTTTAAGCATCTGCTTAGCTTGATCCGATAATGCTTGCGCAACCCCAATTGCAGCCACAGCTGGCTGCACTACTGCCCTTGCAGTAGTGAAGGAGGTTTTAAGTAGCGTTTCCAAGCGTTTATCAACCGGATCCTTGAACACCTGTATGTTTTCTACAGGGCATGTTAAAGACTTGTTTACACATGAGATGGCTGCGTCTACAGCCGGGGCTGCCCATCTCTTGGAAAATTTCTCTTCCATAGGATATAAGGCAGAGAATCTCTTTGGTGGTACAAAGATTCTATCTGGCTTGGCCCAATCTTGGAACATAACTTCCTCTAGTAGAGGATGGATCGGAAAAACCGCATTGGTTTGAGGCGCTCTTAGTGAGTCCAAAGCTGAGACCGTTGATACTTGGAGATCTGGTACTGGCAAGTTGAACGTCCTATGGACCAAGTCTGTTAAAACTTGAACCCACCAGCTCTCCCCTTGGGAGGCTGCGCCAGATTCCTCCGTACCCGGATCCTCGATCCCTGAACCTACTTGGTCCTTGTCCAAGAGGTCTTCCCATTCCTCTGCGGAAGGGACCTCCTCATCTGAGGGTTCACGCTCGGGCGACGGAGATCTATTCCGTTTTCTGCCCCGCATAGCCTTGGCTATCATTTTTTCCATTCTTTTTTCCATCTCCTTTAGAGAGGTGGACAGTACCTCGTCCGTGACCACCCTAGGGTTGGACTGACCCATGCCAGCTCCAGCCCCAGATCCCGATGGTCTCACCAAGGCTCCTTCTGGGGAAAGTAGCGGTAAGACTTTGTCCGAGACCCCGGACCCTCTGGGGGAATCCCCACCTTTTGTACCCTCCGAACCAGATGCCATGGTACAATACCGAGGTACGCCCGCTACTTAATGGTGTTTGGGAAAATAAATAGTTGTTGCCCACAAACCCTTTCTGGGGAAAAAAATGCCTTTCCTTATTAATCTTGGTTTGTTTCTTTTTTTTTTTTTTTTAAACCAAAGAAAGAAAAACCATTCTGTCCCCCTTTAGTAGTATTTGCCAATAAAAACTGCTGAAAAGAAAAAGAAAAAAGAAACCCTATCTTTAGGGTGAAAGACAGTCTTTTTGAAGACTGTAATACTTTTCTTTGGCCACTGTGTGTCCTCGGCGCCCCACTCTGCCGCTCTGGTCCTTCCTCTCTCAGTTCCAACACATCACTGAGCTGGGAACTCTTTTGGAAGGGCCGCCCCTTCCTTTTACCTACGGGCCCGCCCTTCCCCTTCAGAAAAACGGCGCGAAATTGCGCCCATATCACGGGGACGCGCGCGCGCCCGCCCGCCGGCGGGGGGGGGGGGAGGCCCACACGAGGAGGTCAGAGGCTGATCCTGCCGTCCAGGCCAGGATCCACAGAGCGGCATTTATTTTTCTGCAGCAACCGCCTGGACCTCTCTGAGCAGGCTTGCAGGTAAGAGCATTCACTCTCTACATAAGAAACCTCAATAGATTCCCAGGGGCTTCTCTTAAGAGAATTGTCACTATACACACAGGCCCTTTTCAATGCTACTAGCACCAGTTGAAATACTACCAGGGAGGTCACAATTATGGGGATTATACACATATAGAGTCATCCTATCTTAAGATATGTGACTCACCTTGCCAGATGCAGCGCATAAACCATAGGCATGTCCCGCTGTGACCTTCCCCCAGACAAAACCTGCTGCGAACCAAGTTCCGCAAGTTTCCCCTTCACTTACCTGCTCCATGCCGCAGGACTTTGCACAGCAAGAGGTCCAATCTTCCCCCATCTCCGTGGGGCGTCTAGACCTTCAGGCCCTGGGTTCCTATGAAGGATCCACTGTCCTGGGCCCATATAGCACCCTGGCAACAGAAACATTAGGCCCCCAAAGGTTTCTAAGTTCTGGGCCCAGAGTCCAGCTCTCTGTGACAGAAAGCATTATGGGCTATACCCCAATGGTTTGGGGTCCGGTTGCTGACCACTTTAGCACTGAGGCCTTTGGACAGAACCGGTTAGCCCACCTTAATCCCAAGGATGTGGAGGCAAGCTAAACCATGACCAACACCTAAGACACTGGCGTAAAAACTGAGGTACTCCTCCTATGGGAGGGGGTTATATAGGGAGGGGCACTTCCTGTTTTTGAGATTGCCAGTGTCCATCACCTGAAGGTACTCCATATAACCCATATAGTAATGAATATGCCGCTCTGTGTCCCGTGATGTACGATAAAGAAAAGAAAATGGAGCAAACACTTCAAGTAAAGGTTGACTTCAATCTTCAAAACAAACAGAAGAGAAATAGGGCAGTTCTCACATGCCAGTGACATATTCAAGCACAGGCATATGTCTCTCCTTCTGTTGTACTCAGTGAGATAACCATCTATCTATTATTAGACACCATATTGTAATGAACTGGAAAGGGACTGGGTATGCTTATGTCAAGGTAGGTTTGCTAAACTAAAAATGATATACTTAGTAAATGTTGCAGGCTCTCCTGAACCAACAAATCATTTTTCATATGTGTGGTCAGAATAATTTTTTATTTTTTATTTTAAAGAATACATTTTGTTAAATTTTTTCAAGTATTTTCTTAGAGTCTTACCTTAGTGACTTTTACCGATGATGGAGCTCCAGGAAATCCAGGAATGCAAGTCTTAAACTCACTAATTTTACTGAAAGAACCAATTCCATATCCATTAATTGCAGCAACTCTAAACCTGTACACACTCCCAGGACTGAGTCCATGTTTCTTTAACAAAGTGTAACAAGGTGCATCAGCATCCTGAGGAAGAGAACCAAGAGTTTTTCAGTCCTTTAGTTTACATTTAACAAATTTAAAAGTATAGGATAGGGTGGGGACATGACTTACATTTTAATATCTATTGTTTTATGTATATGTTGTTTTTAAATGTCACTGTGTAGCTGTGTTATGTCATCTTAAATTCTTATACGTGTAGAGTGCATTATGGGGTTTATTTACTAAAGCTGGAGAGTGCAAAATCAGACTTACTTCTGCATAGAAACCAATCAACCTCTAACCTCCACTTGTTCAATTAAAGTAATTGTAAAGGCAAATTTTTTGCCTATAAAAATAACAAACATGTTATACTTACCTGCTCTGTTGCAGTGGATTTGTACAGAGCAGCCTGGGTCCCTTTTCTGTGATCCTGGCCCCTTCTTCCTGTTCAGTGTCCCCACAGCAAGCAGCTTGCTATGGGGGCACCCAAGCTGAGTCACAGCTCCCTGTGTCCAGACACGGAGCCCCGACCCCTCTCTTCCCGGATTGGCTAGCTGAATTTGATTGACAGCAGCGGGAGCCAATATTGCTGCTTCTGTGTCTCAGCCAATCAGGAAAGAGAATCTCAGACGGCTGAGACACTCGTGGACAGAGAGGGACCTCGGGTAAGTGTTAGGGGGGCTGCTGCACACAGAAGGCTTTTTATCTTAATGCATAGAATGCATTAAGGTGAAAAACATTCTGCCTTTACAACCCCTTTAAAGCTTTAGCAATAAAACCTGAAAGCTGATTGGTTTCTATGCAGAAGTGAGCCTGGTTTAGCACTCTCCAGCTTTAGTAAAGAAACACCATTGTGTGTGCCTGCATTTTATTTTATGACCTTATAATGGCAATACAATTTTTAATCCATCATTAAAAAAAAAACACACACACACATGCGCACGCACACAAACACGCACGCACACACTAGCCACTCTGCATTTAACAGTTGTAGACTGCCATACATAAAATATGACTGCTAGGCAGTGTAAATTTTGACGTCAAATTTTGATTTAGTTTTAGTCAGTCTTGACTAAATGCCATTTTAGTAATTTTAGACATCTAAATTGTTTTATTTTTAGTCACATTTTAGTAGACTAAAATCTCCAGTGTATTTTAGTCGACTTAAATTTCCAGTACCCACTTGAACTTCTGCTTTCCTTGGAGCTCTGCCTATCTGTTAAAGCCCCTTCACCCTCACTCTATTGGCAAGCTGTACTGGCTAAAAGACGCAGGCTCCCGCTGTCTGGGAGTTCTAGAACAAACCATAGAAAAGGAACTTCTCTGTCGGATTTGTGTCTGTCTGGATGGGATATGGTGAGTGTTTTCCCTCCCAGCAAGGTAGCAATGCTTAGCACTGTGTAAAAATAACATCCTCCCCAGTTTTTTTTAAGTTGTACTTCTGTTTGTCAAAAAGTAATATTTTTGTGTATGAAATTTGGTTTCATTTATAAAGACATTATTTATCACAATGGTTAAACCTGTGTCTATAGTGCACGTTCAAACCTTAATACCATAAATAAACATATTATTCATTCAATTTTTACTCCAGGGAGTATATGAGTTTGTAATTAATTATTTAAGCATTTCTCTAGAATTGCCAATTTAACTAAATCCCTTTAATTTTAGTCGACTAAATGAAAATTAAAATTGATTTTCATCCTAGTTTTTGTCAATTGACTCAACTCGAATTAGAATTTTTGTTTAGTTTTCTTCATTGAAAACATGCATCTGACGAAAACGATGTTGAAAATATTTTTGACAAAATTAACACTGCTAATAAGCCTTAGAGAGATACATTCAACTTACAGACAGAAATTGTACACATCTGACGTAGACACACTACCTTGCTTGAAGTGCCCTGGTTCGCGTCTGGAAGCACAAAGAAGTGACTGACAACGGCACTATTGGTTTGGAAGATCCCAACATCATACCACTTCCTCTGGCCATTCTTTACTGCAGACTTTTCTGTAACCTGCCCATTTGCCTGTCAGCAAAGTAAAAATTCTTCAGTTTACCCATTAGAAGTGTTATTATCCATTTCTAGGAAGAGATGCATGCACGTGTTAGGCAAATTGGCATAGTCTCCAGAATGAAGGAGCAGAAATTATCAAACTTTTACTTTTTCAAGTGTATCAGTGACCAGTAATTCTGAATTCAATTTAATTAAATTTTGCCTTAAAGAGTCAAAACAATGGTTCTATAGACTGTGTACTTGATTCTCTATTGTTAACAGGTAAAAACTTACTAGAGAGCTCTTTGACTGGGACATCACTTTCTCACTTGTATGTAAAGCCGATGTGGAGCCTGTAACTATAAAGAAAAATGTCTCAGTAATTATGAAATATAACAGTTTAACTTACTTGTATACAAATAAAGTGTACCAAAAACTTCAGTCTGATATTTGTTTTCGGTGTACCAAATGCTCACATACAGTGACTGTGGGGACCATTCAGCATTATTTACAACTTACAGTGGCTTGAAAAAGTATTCATACCCTTAAAATTTTCCAAATGTAAATGTATTTTATTGGGATTTTATGCGATAGACCAACACATAAGTAAGTGGAAGGAAAATGCTAAATGGTGTGCATTTGTATTCAGCCCCCTTTACTCTGATACCCCAAACTAAAATCTAGTGGAACTGATTGCCTACAGAAGTCACCTAATTAGTAAATAGAGTCCACTTGTGTGTAATTTAATCTCCGTACAAAGACAGCTTCTCCATCCAATCTGACAGAACGAGATATTTTGCAAAGAAGAATGGACAAAAATGTCACTCTCTAGATGTGCAAAGCTGGTAGACATACCCAGAAAGATTTGCAGCTGTAATTGCAGTGAAAGATGGTTCTACAAAAGTATCTACTCAGGGGGGCTGAATACAAATGTACGCCACACTTTTCACATATTTGTAAAAAATTGGAAAACCATTTATAATTTTCCTTCCACTTCACAATTATGTGCCACTTTGTGTTGGTCTATCACATAAAATTCCAAAAAATACATTTAAAATTTTGGCTGTAATATGACAAAATATGGAAAATTTCAAGGGGTATGAATACTTTTTCAAGGCACTGTAGGTTTCTTGATGGGTTGCCATAAGTTCTCCTTTGGGAACATGTAACATGTTCCACCCATACGTAGGGTGGAACATGTAACATGTTTTCACTCCTGCAGCGTCTCCCTGGTCCCCTGCATTTAGTGACAGCAAGCAGGAGATATCCCCCCGCTCAGGGTCACTATTAAAGAAAAAAGAAAGAAGTTTGGTGAATGAGATACTACAGACAGCCCTTGTGGCTGTTGGCTTGTAGTTCTCAATGAATTACCAGGGCGCCGTTGAGCACTCTGGTAGTTCGTTGGCCCGGATTCACAAAGCAGATACGCCGCGCAAGTGCAAATATGCGCCGTCGTATCTGTGCCCCGTACCCACAAACTAAGATACGCCTAAAAATGGGTTGGGGGTGGGAAAGAATAGATATATGGCTAGGAGACATAGCAGGCACTAGGCACCTTCGGCTATACAAGCTGAGAATATAAGTAGTATTGTGTGAAATTTGCTGTTTTTTTTTTTGCTTATTTTTCTTTGCTTGATTTGTATGCTGTAACACTGCTATTTGTTTAAATATCTGCCTGTCGTACCAAGCCATTTTAAAATCAAATAAAAAACAAATGGAGAAAAAAAAAAAAAAAAAAAAAAAAAAAAGAAGATACGCCTAAAAATAGGCTTCATCCCGCCGACGTAACTTGCCTACGCCGGCGTAGGGTGGGCGCACATTTACGCTGGCCGCATGGTGGCGCTGCCATTGATTAGCCATTCAAATGAGCAAAATGAGGAAAATACGGCGATTCACAAACCTGCGCCCGGCCGACGCAGGCTACGAGAGCTGCGCGTAAGTTGTACGTCCGGCGTAAAGTTAAGCCCCATAAAGGAGGTGTAACTCAGCAGCAGACATGTAAAGGTCTGCATCAGGGAACAGAAGCCGGCGGTTTTTACGTAGTTTACGTTGAACGCGTGTCTGGATGGGCGTAGATTACGTTCATGACGTAGGCAGTCATCCGGCGTATCTTAGGTAGTTGTTCCGACGTGGTTATGAGCATGCGCACGGGGATGCGTCCACGACGCATGCGCAGTTTGTTCAACATAATTGTCTGGCTCTCCAACCATCATTTGCATGGGGTCACGCCTCATTTGCATGGCTCACGCCCACTTCCACCTACGCCGACTTACGCCTTCGAAACCCAGCGCAGATTAGGCAGCATTGGCTTTGTGAATTCCATGCTTGCCTCTCTGCCCTGCGTCGGCGTAGCGTGCAGGAGATACGATACGGCGGCATTAAATGTGCGCCACTGTTTGTGAATCTGGGCCATTGTCTCTACATACTGACAAGTCTGCAGGAGTCCTGTGTGGCACCCATGATCTGTCGATTGCGGATGCAATGCTTTCCAAACTCCTAGTAAAGGTGAACTTATCCTTTAAAGCACATTTCCCTTTGTTTCTAGAAACTCTAAATAAAAAATGCACATAGGAGGCGAGGAGAATCTGGCCTATCCAAGGGTCAGTCCATATCTAATATTTCAGTTTAAGGTACATTTAATACCTTATATCTTAGCAATTATACTGTACTTTAATCAGATACAAGATGTATACAGATTGGTGGCCATAGACATCTGCTTTTTGTAGTACAACATGAATATGTGTTTTTAATGTATAGGTGTATGTATCCAGGATTATCATTTATTACCAACCCTCCTAGAGAGTATATTTGGTTTTCTGAACAGTAAAACCTTGGTTTGCAAGCATAAATCATTCCAGAAACATGCTTGTAATCCAAAGCATTTGTATATCAAAGCATTTTTTTTACAGGGTATAAAAAGAGAAGAGGGGCACCTCTAAGTGTAGCAATAAGTTGCTAAATGTTGTACCTTCATTAAATGTAACCATATTGCTACACTTATGCCCTGTACACACGATCGGTCAATCCGATGAGAACGGTCTGATGGATTTTTCCATCAGTTAACCGATGAAGCTGACTGATGGTCAGTCGTGCCTACACACCATTGGTTAAAAAAAACGATCGTGTCAGGACCCGGTCACGTAAACCACGTATGACGGCATTATAAAGGGGAAGTCCAAATCCAATGGCGCCACCCTTGGGGCTGCTTTAGCCGATTTTGTGTTAGTAAAAGACGATTCGCACTTTTCTGTCTGTTACAGCGTGATGAATGTGCTATCTCCATAACGAACGCTAGTTTTAACAAGAACGAGCGCTCCCGTCCCCTAATTTAGTCTGAGCATGCGTGGATTTTTAACCGATGGATGTGCCTACAAACGATCGTTTTTTTTCCAATCGGTTAGGTATCCATTGGTTAATTTTAAAACAAGTTTCAAATTTTTTAACCGATGGATAAATAACCAATGGGGCCCACACATGATCAGTTTGGTCTGATGAAAACGGTCCATCAGACCGTTCTCATCGGATTGACCGATCGTGTGTATGCGGCATTAGAGACGCCTCCCTTCTTTTTTATACTCAGTTGTGCCATGACGCTACTCTTATATCATGCAAAATCTTTTAAAAAAAATGTTGCTCATCTTGCAAAACGCTCTCAAACCAAGGTTTTACTGTATTGATGAATGCTAGTCTAGTCTTACAACAATTATTTAATTTATCGCCTATCCCATGAACCAGAAAAAAAACGAAATTACCGTATTTATCGGCGTATACCGAGCACTTTTCTGCCCTGAGTTTGAATACTGCACCGGCATATACCGAGCGCAGTACACTCATGTATAGTCGGGCAGTCTCGACTCCTCTCGCGCTCACGTCCTGGACTATACACGTGTACTGCGCTTGGTATATGCCGGCGCAGTATTCAAACTCGGCGCGGGAAAGCGGGAAACGAGCGGGGAGGACGCCGGACCCGACGAGGCCGCCGATGGACGCCGCGTAAGACACCAAAACTGTAAGTACAAAAATCTTTTTTCCACCGGAATTTCGGGGCAACTTTAGGGGTGCGCACTATACCCCAATAAATACGGTACCATTAAAATAACATTCCTGGGGAGGTGACCATTGCTGTAACAGCCAATGACATGTAATAATGTTTCATTTAACATCTGCAGGTGGCATGTTCATTAAAACTACAAATTGAGAATGAGATCATCTCCGCTTGAGGTGATAAAAACAAACATTTTACATCAACTTTCATAGCTGATGTGCTGAAAACAAAATACTGTTAACTGCAAATACTGATCGGTCATGCAAACATTTTTTACTTTGTACCTTTATACACATTTCAATACGCATGCAATGTTAATGTCCACCCTGCAATTCAACTGCTTTGACAGACAAATGGCGGAGAATACAGTATGTGAAACTCATTTAAAACCTTCACGTTGTGTACTGAGTGTAGTTTGTGAAGTTTTATCTCTAACAAGTGCCCCATTTGTCCAAATCATGCACATCATTCAAATTAGATGATGTATGAGGACCTAGGACACAAAGTAAATGACAACCCATTAA
Organism: Rana temporaria; assembly: GCF_905171775.1. Taxonomy (NCBI): domain Eukaryota; kingdom Metazoa; phylum Chordata; class Amphibia; order Anura; family Ranidae; genus Rana; species Rana temporaria. The sequence goes on along the minus strand of NC_053491.1, from coordinate 218,261,213 downwards.
ATGTGTTTTTGGATCCACTAGATCATCAAACTGACCATTCACAACGCAATGTAAAACCTTTTTAGGTCTATGCTTCACGCCAAGCCATGGTCACAAAAGAATGTTATTGACTCTCTGGATCTGATACCTTTACACTTTTTTGTCAGGAATACTGAATATCAATTTTATACAACATATGCAAGATACAATTTAAATTCTATATGTATTTATTACAGAAACATTATAGAAGACTAACATTTGCACTTGGAACATACCAATACTTTATTCCTACCTGCTGTGTTAGGCCCAGATGAGTCTTGTAATTTGCCATTTAATTCTACAGTCCCACTGGAAAGTGCTTGTTTCTCTGTTAAGGTTATCTTCATTCCAACAACACCATGGTCAGTAGCAGTGGACTTTACAGAGCTGGGTGTGGAATTCTAGTTCAGTAACAAAAGAAAGTTCATCACATATAAAGGAAATATTTGTCAAGAAGTGTAAAAGTGCCATTAACCGGTTCATGCCTGGCCCATTATACAATGAGGGCGGGGCGTGACCACTCTTGTTCAGGGAGAACATCATATGACATCCTCCCATTCTTGCCGCTCATGTGTTCCCTCCCAGGATCGGTGGTGCACTGTGTTCCTTGGACACAGCGCATCACCGATCAGGGTAAAGAGCCAATGACATTGGCTATTTACCATGTCATCAGCTGTGTCTGATCACATGTAAACCAATGTCGGGTATTGGCATTTCCTTTCCTCACCGCTGTCACGGTCTGAGGAAAGGAAAGCTGATAACTGGCTTTCCTGTAACAGAGGAACATTTACAACGATAATCAGGGCACTAATCATCAGTGAAGCCCCATCAGTGCACATTATTGAAGACGAAAAATTACTTATTTGCAAAAATTTATAACAGAAAATGAAGAAGAAATAGGATTTTTAAAACAGCTTACCTGTAATATCCTTTTCTTGGAGTACACCACGGGACACAGAGCCTAAGTCTTTACATAATGGGTTATATGCTCACCAGAGGTGATTGGACACTGGCACAACCAATCAGAGACAGTTCCTCCCCAAATATAGCCCCTCCCATCCGGGAAGTACCTCAGTTTTGTAGCAAAGTAATAAGGTCTCCCATAAGAAGGGTGGGAACTCTGTGTCCCGTAGTGTACTCCAAAAAAAGGATTTTACAGGTAAGCCGTTTTTTAAAAATCCTATTTTCCATGTGGGATCATGACGGCGTGCGCGTGCACGTGAGGAACGACGCGCTCACGGGTGGGGGTGTGTGATGAGCTAAGGGGTTGTTGGGAGGAAGGACGGACCGCGCCGAATGAGGGGGAGAGACGCCAGCTTCCCTGCAGTCCCCGTGCAGCCCACCGCTTACACAACACCAGCTCTGCACATGTTTACCAAACCCGCTCCTACCGCGGTGTGGTGGGGTCGGCGGGTCAGGACACGCAGCGCAGGACAGCTGAGCTGGAAGACGGACACGGGGACGCATGGGAGCCACGACCATCAGCCTGGGAAGGTATGGTAAGCTGGGCAAGCAGCTGGAGGACGGCACCTGTCATCCACGATCAGACCGTACAACTACACTGATGTGAGTATGTGGAACCAGTGGGTCTGCTGAGCCTAGAGGATCCATCCCTGCACCTCCCTTCTCTGATGTTCCAGATAGAGAGGTACTCTGTAAGCTGTGAAAAATTTCAGTTGAAAAAGATGCAGAAAGTCTGTTAATTATAACATGATTGAACTGATTGAATTCATTTAACTCATTGTGGATGAGATTTACCACACATTAAGTATATGCTGCGCTGTGCATATTAAGTGTCAGGTATACTGGTGTAAAGCGTGCTAGTCAAATGTGACCTGCAATACATGAGGAGACACAGTGTAAATTACCACATGAAAACGATAGCGGAAGATGTTTGAAATTTGGAGCTAAGAGGCTGTTGGTGCTAAACGATCCAGATTCACGGATTTAATGGGAAGACAGGGAGGAGGAAAACATTGTGAACTGTCTGGTATAGCTCCTTTTCTATTTTTGGCCGAACTGAATTACATACATCGGAACTGAGGGAAAAAAAAAAAAACCCCAGGTGCTATATATAGGCCAGGCTCATATCCTGGTCTTGTTAAATCTTTTGGAGGCTGGACGGGTGTGTACCCCCTCCACTTTGGACCCTTCGTGTCTGCACGCCCCCTCCTTTCCTGTAGAGAGCTCCCAATTTTTTTTTCTCTACCCTAGGACATGAAATACCGGGAAAAGGACTGAGAAGGAAGTTCATAGTAAACCTACCCTCCCCCTATTATAAAACTTCTATATTAAAGGAAAATAGGGGATCTCCGTCTGACCGTAACTTTGGCGGAGGGAAATATTACTCCCCGGTTATGACTAGGTAATTTCCTGAAACAGGAGACGATTAAATAAACAAGGGAAGAGGTCTTAAAAATTCACCTTAAAAAAAAACACATATAAAAAGAGGAAAGAAAGAAAGAAAAAATCTCCTGTTCCACCCATCCCTGCTTTTCACATGAATTATCCCAGTCCAACGGAGTCTCTCTCCAATCGCCAATTCTCTCAATAATTCGAAAAAGGAGGTCAAGCTGGGGAAGAGAATTAGAAGGAGAGAGAATAATATGAGTAGATCAACAAAAGGGGGGCCCCCAATTACCCCAAGCAATACAACAGCAACAAGCTCAATAAGACCATTTGTGACCAGAGGGGAAAGCCCGCGTGCCCCCGGGGGCCAGGGAACAATGAAGCAACAACAACAACAAGTAAATAAAATTAAAAAGACTGATAATAAGATACCCCAGAGTGACATTTCCAGAGAAACATCCATAGAATTAGGAGAGGAAGGGCCCATGGGAAGTGGACTGAAAAGTAGTAGGACGGAAGAACGAAGTGCAAATACACAGTCCCCTTCAAAGGGAGAAATGGCAGAGATGCTGCTAAAATTGGAAAATGCGATAAAGGGGGAGATACAGAACTTACGGGCAGATTTTGGTCATATGCTCTCCAGAATAGAAGCAGCAGAGGAACAAATTGAGAAACAAGAACAGGAATCAAACTCACTAAAAATTCAGATCGATCAGATCCAATTACAACAGAGGCATATTCTCTACAAATTAGAAGATCAGGAAAATAGAAATCGGAGACAAAACCTGAGGATCAAATCAATACCAGAGAAGAGGGGTGAGGATCTCAGGGCAATCATGCAAACGATATTTAACCCTGTACTAGAAAGAACAGTAGACAACCCAATCAAGATCGAAAGGGTACATCGAGTAGAAAACCCGAAAAGAGGGCCCCCAGAGCGAACAAGAGATGTTATAATAAGATTCAGATTCTACGAAGAGAAAGAAGAAATATGGAAGAAGTTGAGGGGGCAACCCCCGATAGTTTTTGAGGGGGCTGATCTCCGGATATTTACCGATGTGGCCCCAGAAACTTTGGAGAGGAGATGGTTGTTAAAACCACTCCTAAAACAGATGATCGATTTAAATATCAAATATAACTGGGGTTTTCCAGCATGTTTAATTGGGACAAGAGAGGGAAGATCTGCGACCTTGAGATTCCCCGAGGACTTAAGTGAATTCTGCAGGAAACTGGACATTCGGATCCCTGACTTGCCGGGGTGGGGGGGGGGGGGAGTGACGAGGGAGAGGGGGGTCTCTTCTATGAGACCCCTCATCCCGTTCCTTCTCTTACCCACCCGGCTCCGACTTAGGCAAAAATCTGTCTCCTTAGGATCCCTTTCGATGGTGCCCTTCTCTCCTTATTTTCTCTCCATCTGTTCTGGGAGACGAGGGGACACATGCTGGACACAGGGGAGGACGATCAAAACTAGGCCCTTTTTCAAAAGGATCAAACTCACCCGGGGTTCTCCTGTTTGTTAAACCGGGATTTGAGAGGGGAGATCTGCTGTGTTAAGAATTCCCGAGGACTTAAACGAGCGTTGCGGGGAACTGGACACTCGGGTACCAAATTTTTCGGGTTGGGGGGGGGGGGGGGGGCTCTATTCCGAGGCCCCCCTGTCCTCTCCAACTCTCCCTATCCAGCTCTGACCTTTGGCACATTGTGCCACGTTAGGACCTTTCTTTTGAGGGCCCCCTTGGTGTGTTGTGCCTTCTTTTATTTATTTATTTTTTTCTTTCCCCCTGGTCTGCTTCCGGGACCCGAGAGGGCCTTGGGCGGTTACGGGGGAGATGATTGAAGATTGTTCCCCACCTCCCCTATCTAAATGATAGAGGGGGGGGGAGGAAAACTCTAAACCTTACCCAGAGCGATCTGGACAAAGACATGGTAGTTGGTTCAGGGGTCTTTAATAGACCAAACGGGAGGGTGGGAGGAGGGGAGGGGGGAGGGGGGAAGAGGGGGGAAGAGGGGGGAAGGGACTGAGGGGGGGGGGGGGGGAAGATGCCCTGTCTCACCTGGACAACTAGAAGAGAGCGTAAACCATAGAAGGGAAAATTGTAGATCTAGACCGAGAAAAAAAAAAAAAAAAAAAAACGAAGATGCCAGTAATTAAATGCCTCTCATACAACGTTAAGGGACTAAATAGCCCATACAAGAGACATAAGGTGCTGAAGGAACTGAAACATTATAGGGCAGATATCGCATTCCTACAAGAGACCCATCTGACAATAGGATCAAACGTAAGGATGTACTCACCAGACTTTCCCACTTGGTATTATGGAGATACTATCTCCAAGAGGGCTAGAGGGGTCGCAATTGGGGTAGCCAAGGGTATTAGGTTTGTGCTTACAGATAGACTAATTGACCCAGAAGGGAGATTCCTCTTTTTGAGAGGAAAATTGGAGGAGGAAGAGTATACCCTTGTAAACGTATATGCACCTAACATCTCCCCAATGAAATACATATTGGGAATTTTAGGGAAATTAAAAGACTTCAGTAGGGGAAAGATAATACTAGGAGGAGACCTAAACTTCTGTATGGATCCGAAAGTGGATAAATCACACCGGACATTAGAAACTCAGGATACACAATTAAGAAAGGCCAAAGCTAGCTTACATAGAAGTCAGTTAGTGGATACATGGAGGATTTTTAATCCTAGTCAGCGAGACTATACTTTTTATTCCCAGGTGCATGGTAGTTATTCTCGGATCGACCACATCTTCGTTGATCATAGAATGCTGGAGGGGGTGGTCGAGACGAGAATAGAGCCCATGACGATCTCCGACCACGCGCCCATTAGTATATCTATAAAAATCTCGGGCAATCAAAGGCCTTACCAAAGCTGGAGATTAAATGAGGAACTACTGATTGAGGAGAAAAGCGTAACAAGGGTCAAAAAAGAACTAGAAGAATATTTTAAGATCAATGAGACTGAGGAAATCTCGGCGGCTACCCTATGGGATGCCCACAAGGCAGTGATAAGAGGGGTTTTGATCTCTGAAGGAGCAAGGAGAAAAAAGGAAGCGATCAGTAAAAAAGTAAAATTAATAGACGAGATTTTCAGCCTAGAACAAAAACACAAAAAAGAAGGTAAGCAACGAGATGTATACCTAACCCTTGTTAACAAACAAAATAAACTTAAAGATCTCATGGATCAGGAAACAAGAAAAGAATTCAACTCAATAGCAAGGGAAAGATATAGGTGGGGAAATAAAACAAACAAACATCTGGCTCGGTTGGTGAAAAAAAAGAAATCAAGGAATTATATTGACAAAATGAAAAATGAAAAATGAGAGGTTGCCCATACAACAAAAGAAATCGCCGAAACATTTAGATTATACTATGAAAAATTATACTCAGTAGAACAAAAGATTTGGCAGATAGGAGAGAAAGAAAATAAGATCACAACCTTTTTAAAAGAAGCAAGACTCCCAAAAATCAGTCAAATCGATGCCGAGGGGATGGATAGGCCAATCACGGAAAATGAAATCAAGTTAGCATTAACAAACTCAGCCTCAGGTAAAAGCCCAGGCCCAGACGGCTTTACAGTAATGTACTACAAAAAATGTAAAGAGATACTATTACCAAGGCTATGTAAGTACTTTAACGGCCTCGGGAAGGGGTACAAATTAAGTAAGGAGGCCTCAGAAGCAATTATCACTGTCATCCCGAAAGAAGGCAAAGACTTGGAAGGATGCTCGGGCTACCGGCCAATATCCTTGCTAAACACGGATATAAAACTGTTCGCAAGGATATTGGCCGGAAGAGTTAAGCAGGAAATGAATAAATTAGTGTATCCAGACCAGACGGGTTTCATCCAGGGGCGAGAGGGGAGAGACAACGGTGTCAGAACACTCTTGATTATCCGGAAATTGAGGACAATGGGGTCCCCAGGTCTACTCCTGTCAATAGACGCAGAGAAAGCGTTCGACAGGGTAGACTGGGGACTCATGCTTTCTACTTTAAAGGAAATGGGGTTTGGCCAGGGGATGATGAACTGGGTGGCTGCCCTTTATCAGTCCCCTATGGCCAAAATAAAAATAAACGGCAGCTTCTCGCAAACATTTCAAATGAAAAATGGAACGCGGCAGGGGTGTCCATTGTCACCACTGCTGTTTGTGTTGTCAATGGAACCCCTGCTAGCCAAGATTCGCAACAGCCAAAAAATAAAAGGGATCAAAATAGGAGAGGAGGAACATGAACTTGCAGCTTTTGCAGACGACGTCCTCTTCTATTTAACTGAACCCAAAACATCAATTCCAAACCTATTAAGCCTTTGCTATGAATATGGAGAAATTTCAAATTTCAAATTAAATATCACCAAAACGAAGATTATGAGTATAAATGTTAGTAAGACAGAAGAAAAATCTCTGAAAATGAACCATCGTTTCGCCTGGGTCAGCGAACTTAAATACCTGGGGATCTTGTTAGCCAAATCAATTAAAAAAACCTATGCGATAAATTTTATCCCATTGTTAAACGAAATTAAGAAAGAGACAAAAAGGGTGGAAAACAGAGCAATATCATGGATAGGACGAATCAATTATTGCAAAATGGTCATTATGCCAAAGGTCCTATATAAATTCCAGATGATCCCCATAGCCCTCCCGAGAACGCTACTCTCAGCCCTTAACAAATTAATTATGAATTTTATATGGAAGAACAAGAAACATAGGATATCTTCCCAAACATTAAGGCAACCAAAAAAAAAGGGAGGACTCGCCGTTCCGGATGTTAAGAGATACTACGATGCGGTTATATTAACAAGGGTGGTGGAGTGGGCCAGAGTCAATAAAGAAAAAAGGTGGGTAAGTTTAGAAAATGAATTATCACAGGCAAGGTTAGATAAGATAATTTGGAACCCCCCCAAATTCAGGACACTGGACATAAACCTACACGAGATAACAAAAAAGGCACTGAAAACATGGGACATAGTATATAAAAAAATTGAGAAAGAATATAACTCACCTCTCATAGCACTGAAAAACAACGATTTTTTTGCACCGGGTAAGACACAAGTGGGGGGGCATTGGATTAAAAAAGACACTGAACAACTAAGAGACATAATGAGCGAGGGTCACATTAGAACACTGCAGGAGCTAAAACTTAATAAAAATTTTATGGAAATCAATGAGTGGAGGTATCAGCAGCTAAACCATTTTATTCAAGGTCTCCCCCACCCTTTGAGGTCAGGAGACCAGCTGTCAGATTTGGAAAAAATCTGTACCACAGAAAGATCCAAAGGTATTGTTTCAAAACTATATAGGATCCTACTGAAGATGGGGGAGCCGGGTATACCCCCATTCATTGAAAAATGGGAAAGGGAATTGGGCACACAGCGGGATAGGACCACAATAGAGAGAATGTTGGCTCTGACCCACTCCTCCGCTGTGGATAGCCGCACGGCGGAAATGTGCTTTAAATGCATTGCCGGTTGGTATATGACACCGGATAAATTAAAACAATTTAAAGAGGGGCAGACAGGGGACTGCTGGAGGGGCTGCAGTACACTAGGAAATATGGCACACCTTTGGTGGGTGGGGATGCCCTAAGATAAAAGAGTATTGGGAAAAAATATTGGGATGCGTGGAAGAGATCACAAAGAAAAAGATAAAGATGGACCCATGGGTTGTTTTATTTCACGGGGGAGAAGAAGGCATTAAAAGGTACAGGGAATCACTGATACCGCACCTCCTGAACGCCGCCAAGAGATTAATCCCTAGAAGGTGGCAAGACCCAGACCCCCCTTTAATTTGGGAATGGATCGACGCGGTCGAAGAAACATACAAAATGGAAGAACTGAAAGAGGGTTTAGAGGGCAATAATATCTTATTAAGCACAAAATGGGAAAACTGGAGGATTTTCAAGAAAACTTGGAGTTACGCAGAAAAGCTAAGGGAAGAATTTTAAATGCTCCCCTAGAAGAATATTAGAAAGATCTACAGGTCTGAAGAGAATGTCAAAGGTGAGACAGGGGGGGGGGGGTAAAAATTTGAAATGGTCAACTTTTTTTTTTGGCATTTTTATTTGCTCTTTTGCAAACGGAGGTACATATGGGTTTATGTGGGTTTATTTGTATATGTGCATGTTACAATAGCATATGTATAAAAAAAAAAAAAAAAATGAAATCAGAACAAAAAGGAAATAAAATAAATAAATAAAAAAAAAAAAAGAGAAACCCATATAAAGAAAAGCGACACTAATGATGCAAAACCAAAATAGAGATGCAATGGGCTGGTACGCAGAACATGAGCATAAACTCGCACTCTATGAGGTAGAGTCTGAAGTGAAAGAAAAAAAAAAAAAAAATCCTATTTTCTTTATTGTACACCACGGGACACAGAGCCTAAGTCTTTACATAACGGGACGTCCCAGAGCAATGCTCCATATGAAGGGGGGGGAGACACAGATCAAGCAGACCGCCAGGGACTAGAAGCTCTATACCACTGCCTGCGGCACACTTCGCTCAAAGGCGGCATCCTCCTGTCCTCTCACGTCCACCTCATAGAATTTGGAAAATGTGTGGACCGAGGACCAAGTTGCAGCTTTACAGATCTGAGTCACCGAAGCCTGGTGGTGCACTGCCCATGAAGCACTTATCGCCCTGGTTGAGTGCGCCTTAACAGAAAAAGGAGGAGTCTTATTCTTTAAACCACAGACTTGAAAAATTGTCTGTCGGATCCACCTGGAGATAGTGGATCCCGATGCTGCTTGTCCCTTTTTGGGACCATCTGGCAAATTAAACAAAATATTTGTCTTGCGTATCTGAGCGGTTGCCTGCAGATACACTCTCTAGATCTTGTGAGAGCTGTAAAGGTGTAACAACTTTTCCTCCGCTGTCTGTGGATTTGGAAAAAAAGAAGGCAGGACAATGTCCTGATTTAAATGAAAAGCCAACGCCACCTTAGGTAAAAAGGCAGGTTGGGGTCGTAGTACAATTTTGTCTTTATGACAAACTAAATAAGGCTCCTTGCAAGAAAGAGCTGCTAATTCCGATACTCTTCTAGCCGAAGAGATAGCAATCAAAAAAACGCCAATTTCCTGCTTAAAAGTATCAGTGGAATGTGGCGAATAGGTTCAAAGGGTTGCTTCTGCATCACATATAATACTAGATTCAGGTCCCATGGGCACAAGGAAGACTTGACTGGCAGATTGATCCGTAGTACCCCCTGAATGAAGGCCCGCACTAGGGAATGACATGCCAGTGGTCTCTGAAAGAAGACTGATAGACCTGATATTTGACCCTTAATGGTACCAAGGGCTAATTTCATATCTACTCCTAGCTGGCAAAAGGCAAGAATCCTGCTTATGCCATATCTTTGAGGATTCCATTTGTTGGTTTCACACCATGCAACATATGCTTTTCAGACTCTTCAGTAAATCAGTCTGGAGGCTGGCATTAAGAAGTGTAGAAAGCACTGGGCCTGCGATCCCTCTCTTCTTCAGAATGTGGGTTTCAGCAGCCAACCGTCAGACTTAGCGTTTGTAAGGAAGGATGGAACACTGGACCTTGCGACAGAAGGTCGTGGCGAAGCGGAAGCTTCCAAGGTGTTCCTAACGCCATCTTCATGATCTCGGCGTACCAAGATCTTCTGGGCCAATTTGGGGTCACTAAAATTACAGAGATCTTTTCCTTTCTGATCCTGCAGAGTAGCCTTTGTAAAAGGGCTATGGGAGGGAATGCATAGATCAGTAAAACTGATTCCATGGGACCGTTGGCGCATCTAATCCGTAGGCCAGAGGATCTCTTGTCCTGGACACAAATTTGTCTAACTTCCTGTTGAACCTGGAGGCCAACAGGTCTACATTCGGGGTCCCCCATCTCTGGCAGATGGCCTGAAAGATCTCAGGGTGGAGAGACCACTCTCCTGGTAAAAGTTGCTGGCGACTCAGATAGTCTGCTTGCCAGTTTTCTACCCCTGGAACGAAGATTGCAGACATACAAGGCACAGGTTCTTCTGCCCATTTTAGAATGCGATTCACCTCCTTCTGGGCGCCCTGACTGCGGGTGCCTCCTTGGTGATTGATGTAAGCTACTGCTGTAGCATTGTCGGATTGAATCAGAACTGGGTGACCGTTTAACCTGCTTCCCCAGGTCTTGAGGGCCAAGTACACTGCCCGTAATTCGAGTATGTTGATGGGCAGACTTTTCTCGGTTTTGGCCCATGTTCCCTAGGCTGAAGCTTCTTCCCACACAGCACCCCAGCCCATTAGACTGGCATCTGTAGAGATCACCTTCCAGGTGATTGGGAGAAAGGATCTTCCTTTCCGCAAGTTCTTGGTCTGTAACCACCAACTGAAGCTTTGGCAAACTTGTGAGGACAGGCGCATGGGTAAATCCAGAGCTTGGATCTTTCTGTTCCAGGTGGCTAGAATGCTGCCTTGCAGTAGTCTTGAATGAAACTGGGCATACGGAACAGCCTCGAAAGAGGCTACCATCTTGCCCAATAGTCGCATGCAAAGGTGGATTGAAGGTCTCTTATTTGCTTTCACCTTGTGGATCAGGTCCTTTAGTGACTTGATCTTTGGCTCCATTAAAAATACCCGGCTTTGGGCTGTGTCTAAGATCATGCCCAGATAATCCAGCCGTCTTTGAGCTTGTAGAGAGGATTTTTGTAAGTTTATAATCCATCCTAAGTGCTCCAGATATCTTATCGTGATGAGCACTGCGTGGTGCAATCCTGCTACGGATTAATCTATTACAAGTAGATCATCTAAATAGGCTATTATCTTTATGCCTTGTGCTCTGAGATTGCTCAACAGAGGAGCCAGTACCTTTGTGAATACCCGGGGTGCTGTAGCCACCCCAAAGGGTAGAGCCACAAACTGAAAGTGTCGACCTTCTACCGCAAGCCTTAAAAATCTTTGGTGAGCGGGATGGATAGGCACATGTAAATATGCGTCCTTGATGTCTATGGACGCAATGAATTCCCTGCCTTGTAGGGTGGCAGCCACTGCTCGAATGGCGAATTTTCAGAAACTGATTTAGCGATTTTAGATCCAGAATGAGCTTCGAAACTGAGAAGATGGGATCTCTCTAAATTTCAGCTTGTACCCTAGGGATACAGTGGATACCACTGACAAAGCCGTCACCCCACTCGGCCGAGCGGGGGCGCCTCTTCATGCAGAGGCTTTGGGGTTTTGCTTGTTGGCTTTGAACCCCACTGCTTCTTGTTCCTCTGGCCTTGGTCTTCCTTTGCTTTTGTGGTTGGCTGAAAATGCCGTCGCCACTGGCTGGACGTAGCTTTACCCGGAGCTGGGGAGAGAGAACGTTTAAAACAAGTTTGCTTGCTTTTCCTCTTCTCTGGTAGCAGTGTAGACTTTCCGCTAGATATTTTTTTGGATGCATTTCTCCAAATCTTCCCAGAAGAAGCATTCACCATGAAACAGAAAACTTGTCAGAAGCTTTTTGCATGGTACCTCCGCAGACCAATGTTTTAACCAGAGGACTCTGCGCATATATGCACCAACTGCATTGTAAGGCAAGATGCTTGCTGGATCGAATCTCTCATAGCATCTATAGTAAAACATAAGGCTTTAGGCAAATTTTCCCATAATTTGGCCTGTTCTGGAGATAACGCCTTTAGCCCCTCTTTTACCAGGTCCTTGGGGACCTGACACATACCCACTGCAGCTACAGCGGGTTGTGCAACTGACCCTGCCAGCAGGAAGGAAGATTTCAGTAAAGATTCCAACCTCTTTTCTGAAGGGTCCTTAAACACCTGTACATCATCCACTGGACAAGGCAGGTTCTTGTTTACCTGCAGTAGATGCAGCTATTTCTTGTGTAAACTTAACTTCTTGGTAAATTCCTCCTCCATGGGATAAAGAATCTCAAACTTTTTTGAAGGAGAGAAACGCTTATCTGGATGTAACCATTCTGCGTAAATTAGCTTCTTTAACAACGGATGAACTGGAAATGAGCTTGAACTCTACAGAGATCTTAACAAGCCCAGAGAGGAGACAGGTGAATTAGATAACTCCGAAGATGGCAGTCTGAATGCAGTTCGGACTGCTTCCGTATAACATTGTACCTGCGATCTTAGCATCTGGGAAGCGGAAAAGGGTTCCTCCGATACCCCTGAACCGTCTGAATCCTCATCCCTGTCCTCTGCAGGTATAGCTTCATCCTCCTCCTTTTCTTCCTCAGATTTTTCTGACCAAGGATCTAAATTTAATGAAGGGGATCTGCTTCGCTTTTTGGCCCCTTGTGAGGATTTAGCGATTAAATTAGCAATCTTTTCTTCCAACTTTTCCATGGCTGCAACAAAAGTGTCTTTAGTGACATATGCAGGCCCAGGTGTCACTGGAGAAACTCCTGATAGTGGCAAAGGTTCCTCCTGTATAGGCAAATCAAGGCTTACAGGGGAAGAAGGTACCGAGCAGGCACGGCTAGATCCCCCTATCTCCTGCGGCGTTGCTTTTTTGCTCTTAGCCCCTGAACCTTTCCTAAGGGAAGCCATCTTACCAAGCCACAAGCCGAGGTACCAAAAGCATATACTAGTGTGCTCAGTTTAGCAATCTACATTAAGTATGCAACCTAAACACACAGTTTCATGCTACAGAGTAGGTGTCTCTTCTCTCTCTGGTAGTGCCCCACCAACCACCTAGAGCTTACGTGTCCCCCGAATGCCGCTGTGTTCCAAGGGAAGAGCTGCCGGCCTCTGGGATTGCTTTCTGGCTTCTCCTGGGCGCCATTTTTAAAATAACAGCGTGCCCGCACACATGCGTGCTCCCAAACCCCCTCCGCCCCCACTGCCGATAAAGTGCGAGCGACCTAGGGCAACATGGCGGGTGCCTGGGGCGAGGGGGAGCTTCCCCCTGCTTGTTTGGACTCTGGGGTCCTACCTGCGTTCTGGAGGAGAGAAGCAGTGGCCTTCTTTGCAGAGCTCTGCAGCGGAGGAAGTGTGCTCGTCTTGCAGACTGAGGGCCAGCTTCTGAAAGGACTTACGACGGCGCAGCGCCATTTACGCCGTCGTAAGTCCTAATCCGACCCGTCCTATCTATGCGCCCGATTCTTAGAATCAGTTACGCATAGATATCCATTAGATCAGACAGGCGTAAGTCTCTTACGCCGTCGGATCTTAACTGCATTTTTTTTTTTGGACCGCTAGGTGGCGCTTCCTTCGAATTCCGAGTCGAGTATGCAAATTAGCTAGCTACGCGCATTCCCGAACGTACGCGAGGCCGACGCAGTAAAGTTAAGTTTACGTTAGGCTTTTCCCGGCGTATAGTTGCCCCTGCTATATGAGGCATAAGTGCGGCGTACCAATGTGCGGCGTACTTTGGAGCAATGCACACTGGGAAATTCCACGGACAGCGCATGCGCCGTTCCACAAAAACGTCAATCACGTCGGGTCACAGTAGTTTTACATAAAACACGCCCCCTTGATCCAAATTTGAATTAGGCGGGCTAACGCCGGCTGATTTACGCTACGCCGCCACAACTTACGGAGCAAGTGCTTTGAGAATACAGCACTTGCCCGTCTAAGTTGCGGAGGCGTAACGTAAATCGGATACGTTACGCCGCAAAAATACGCCGTTCTACGAGAATCTGGGCCTGACACTGTACAGAGTGAGGTGAGTAAAACCCAGCTGTTTAACTCCCTCTAGTGGTCAAAACGGAGAAGACACCGTACTCAAAATTGTAAAAAAAGGTCTTTAAAGCGGAGTTCCGGCCACAATTTCACGTTTTAAATATAAATACCCCTGTAATACACAAGCTTAATGTATTCTAGTAAAGTTAGTCTGTAAACTAAGGTCTGTTTTGTTAGGTTGTTACAGCAATTAGATACTTTATAAATAGAAATTGACTGGGGCCATCTTAAGTGTGAACATCATGAAGCCAGACTGTATGACTTCCTGGATTTCAGCCTTGCAGATCTCGCACACGCTCAGTGCTGCACAAGCCTTTTAGACTCTTCTGATGGAATGCTGCCACATTTTGACTTTATTGATCGGACATTATTGCTTTTAGACTCTACTGATGGGACGCGGTCACATTTTGAATCCTTTTGAAGGAAAGCTGTCACATTTAAATGACATTATCAAGTCAAATGTAACAACACTTTAAAAGTATTTATGTGAATACTAAGCAGCCACAATCATATCGTGAAGACTTTATGAATCAATGTGCAGTGGAGATGCAAGGTTTTTTTATTTTGCTGTGATGGCACAAACTTTACCAAGCATCTTCTCCCTACCATCAGCCTTGGAGACGATGTGCAGCCTCCCTGTAGCAGCAGCAGACACCGGGGGTGCTTCGCACAAGACTGATGGTGTGTTGGGAGTGAATGACAGCGGTGCCTTGTGTAAGAATGTGAATGAATGAAGTGTTGCTGGGCAGGTCTCTGTGTATAAGGGCATGGATGACGAAACTGATGCTGTGTCTGGATCTCTGAAGGCATCAGCCTCCCTGCGGTCGGACAAGGGTTAATTCCTCTTGTATCGTCCTGGCTGATTCCAGCCAGGACGATAGGAAGCAGCTGTTTTTTGTGAGCGGGGGTGGGGGGGGGGGTGGGGGTGACCGGGGGGAGGGAATGTATCTGGTCACACAGACACTGGAGGAGATAGACACACACGCTGCCATAGCTGAGCATCTGTGATAGAGGCAGCCTGAAAAACATCTCGAGCGAGTCTGCTCACACTGCACTGAAGAGGAGCCTGCGATGGCATATAGCAGCAGCCCTCCCCCCCCTGCACCGCAGAGACAGGACCCCCACACCTTACTGCAGAGTCACAGCAGCCAGCTCTACATGCCATCGCAGGCTCCTCTTCAGTGCAGTGTGAGCAGACTCGCTCGAGTTGTTTTTCAGGCTGCCTCTATCACAGATGCTCAGCTATGGCTTCAGTGCACTGCAGAGTGTGAGCAGACTCGCTCGAGATGTTTTTCAGCTGCGGCCGAAGTCCCGCGATACTTCAGCCCAGCCTCCTGGGATCGAGGACAAACATCTCCCAGGAGGCATACATAGCAGCGCTCCCGCCGCGGCGGCAGTAATAAACTCACGGCAAGAACACAGTGAGTTTTCAAATAAAAAAAAAAAAACATGCCAAATGTAATTAAGGGGCAGTGTTAAATATAATGGTATAAACTTGAAAAAAAGGGTGGAGCTCCGCTTTAAACTCCCTTTTCCTTTTACCTTTATCCCCGCCGCAGGTTTTTCTGCTGAAAAAATTCAGACAGTACCAATCTTCACCCATCTCGGTGGGTTTTGTGTGCCAACCTTCAGGGGTGTGGGTTCCTAAAAGGAGACCTCTTCCCTGGGCCTTGTAAAAAAAACTCTGATCAAAGCCTTTTAGCTGCAATAGCGAAAAGTGCTGAACCTCAGAGCCCAGTCCTCCGAAGAAAGACTTTACAGGCAATGCCTCATGCGTGAGGCCTGGATCTCATCCACTTTGGCGTAAAATTTAGCGTCTTGGATGGACCCGAGGGTCTAGCTCCTTTTAGCCCCCAGGGGGTCTCTTTAGCCAAGCTTCCCTTAGCACTTCTACACGCGTCCTGCACCTTAGACACTGGCGAAAAAACTGAGGTACTTCCCGGATGGGAGGGGCTATATGAAGGGGAACTGTCTCCGATTGGTTGTGCCAGTGTCCAATCACCTCTGGTGAGCATATAACCCATTATGTAAAGACTTAGGCTCTGTGTCCCGTGGTGTACGATAAAGAAAGGTCCCCCCCCCCCAAACTTTTTCTGTGTCTTTTCTTTAGTTTAGCAAAAAAAATTAAATAAAATAACCCAGGGGTGATGGAACACTGTACTACCAAGAAAGAAGAAAACCATCGGTCTAAAAAAATAAAAAATTGTAAAAATGTAATGTTGGTACAGAGTTGCATGAGCACGCAATTGTAACTCAAAGTGCGACAATGCTGAAAGCTGCTGAGGCTGTCAATCACAGGCTGTGTGCTGGAGCTCCCTCTCCTGTCACCTTTTTTCTTTTGGTGTCAGGAAAACTTGTCAGATGTGACTCCTGCAGATAGCAGAGAAATTACACTTAAAGGGGTTGTAAACCCTTGAGGTTTTTAACCTTAATTCTATGCATTAAAGGTGAAAAACCTTTTGTAGTGCAGAACCCCCCCCCCCCCCCCTTTACTTACCTGAACCAGATCGTTCCAGCGACGGGGACAAGCACATTGGGTCCTCATTGGATAGATTGATAGCAGCGGGAGCCATTGCTGTCAATTTCAGTAACACGAGACAGGGCCGAGTCCTGCTGTCTGTGTCAATGGACGCAGCAGCAGGACTCGGGAGCGCGTCCGCACAAGTGCCCCCATGGAAAGTATGACATTTTTGTTATAAAAAAAAAAAAAAGGTCCGGATGGATGCCTGAGTGTGTGAGAGTGTGTTGAGGGTATTGTTCTGTACCTATTGTGTAGCCCTACTTGACATGGGTATCTATGGTAGGAGGCCACGTTTGATCCACTTGGGCTACCCTGGAGCAAAGGTTGTTCTTGTTCCTCCGTTGAGGGACCGGGGTACTCTTTCTAAGGGAGGGAAGTACTGTTGAATAATATGAGCTGGTTGAACTCTGCGCCATAATATGCCAATATTGTACCGTTTAATGTGCCTTTCCTTTTTGATGACTAACTGCAGAAAACTAATAAACAAAGTTAAAAAAAAAAAAAAAAAAAAAAAAAAAAATGAAAGCATGCTTAGAAACATTTTAACAGGTTATTTTTTTTGTACATGCATACGATTTTATTGAACCCCATATAGACAGACATTGGCACAAAGCCAAATTAGTGGCATGGCACAGACATAGATATGGCCTGAAACCTGTAAATCATTATAAACTTATTAGCCACTTACCTGGCTAACTGGTCCACTGCTGCTATTCTGGTGACAAGTGTCCACTTTATGTTCAGGAGGAAATATGCAGCTCGCAGGAGATACTTGGCCAACTGCATCTATAATATTAGCAGGGACATGGTCATTCTTGAAAACATTAAATTACATGTAAAACATATGGTCTCATGAGTCTAGTTAAAGTACAGCAGCCAGAAGCTGTGCAATGGGCTGAATTAAAGTGTTTATCACCCTAATGCCGCGTACACACGATCATTTTTCAGCATGAAAAAAACGTTGTTTTAAAAAAATGTAATTTAAAATGATCGTGTGTGGGCTTCACATTTTTCAGGTTCTGAAAAACGACATTTTTTTTTCCTTGAACGTGCTGCATTTTTTAACGTTGTTTTAAACTATGTCGTTTTTCAGGTTGTAAACAATGATCGTGTGTGGGCTAAAACAACGTTAAAAACCCGTGCATGCTCAGAAGCAAGTTATGAGACGGGAGCGCTCGTTTTAGTAAAACTACCATTCATAATGGAGTAAGCACATTCATCACGATGTAACAGACAGAAAAGCGTCAATTGTCTTTTACCAACGCGGAATCAGCTAAAGCAGCCCAAAGGGGAATAGAACTTCCCCTTTAGAGTGCCATCGTACGTGTTGTACGTCACCGCGCTTTGCTAGAGCATTTTTTTAAAACGATGGTGTGTGGGCAACGTTGTTTTAATGATGAAATTGGAAAAACTAAGGCCCGGATTCACAAAGCACTTACGCCGACATATCTCGAGATACGCCGCGTAAGTGTAACTATGCGCCGTCGTATCTGTGCGCCATGCCCACAAAACTAGATACGCCTGAAAATAGGCTTCCTACAACTGACGTATCTTGCCTACGCCGTCGTATCGTGGGCACATATTTACGCTGGGCGCATTTGCCGCTCCCAATGATTTTCTATGCACATATGAAAATGCGGGAGATACGCCAATTCACGAACGTAGTTGCGCCCGGCACATAATATACGCGGTTTGCGTAAGTCGTACGTCCGGCGTAAAGTTATTCCCCATATAGGAGGCGCAACTCATGCAAAGGTATGGACCAGGGAACACAAGCCATCATATCTTTTGTCGTTTACGTCGTACGTAAATATGACTAGGCGTAGGTTACGTTCACGTCGTATCTTAGGGAGTAGTTCCGACGTGATTCTGAGCATGCGCACTGGGATGGCGCATGCGCCGTTCGTTTTAAGTACTTCTATGGCGCTTGGCCCATCATTTGCATGGGGTCACGCCTCATTAGCATGGCTCATGCCCACTTCCACCTACGCTGGCTTACGCCAAGGAAACCCAGCGTATCTTTAGGAGCGAGTCCTTTCTGAATCCAGTGCTTGTCTCTGTGCGCTGCGTCGGCGTAGCGTATATTAGACACGCTACGCCCGCATAAATATGCGCCAATGTATGTGAATCCGGGCCTACGTTTTTTCTACATGCTGAAAACGTCGTTTTTTTTCATGCCGAAAAATTATCGTGTGTACGCGGCATAAAAAAAAAAAAAAAAAAAAAGAAGAAGGATCCTGTTTCATTAAAGCATGTTATACATGTGCTGTGTAATTTGGCCCTTTCTATCACCTGAAATACCTGGCTAATCCTGCCCTCCCCCTTGTAAACTGACCATGGTATATCATGCCTGCTGAGCCCTGACACTATGGTCAGTTTACGCGCGTCAGTCATTTGTTGCTATCTGCAGCTCTCCTGTGTCTCCCTCTGCCTGTCAGCTCTGTCCACTCCACGATCCTCCCACCCTACTGCTTTCATAATACAACAAGCTTGCAACAATCCCCTCTGCTATGTTAAATAATGTGCCCAGTGCATTTGTTTAAAAAAAAAACTGCCGCTGTGTACCTGATTTTAGAGTTCCCATTGGCGCTCACGTGACCGGCTGCCTCTCTCCTCTCCTCCTCCTGGCTAATGTCAGTGGGAGTTTCTCAGCCCCGCCTGCTTTGCTGTCAGCTTGAGAGAGAAGAGAGGCGGCCGGTCATGTAATTGCCAATGGGCGCTCTGAAACCAGGTACACAGCGGCAGTTAAAAATAAATGCACTGGGAACATTATTTAACATAGCAGAGGGGATTGTTGCAAGGTTGTTGCATGGCTTAACAACTTCTTTAAGCCATACCGCAGTACACTGATGTGTCAAATTACAATGTCAGGACAGGAAGATCTGGTACTCTCAAGCATGAGGCCAATTGTGCTAGCAAGTACATTTTAGAAATACTCTCAGAAGTCAAGCAATAACGGAGTATATATACATACACACAGTACTGTAAAAAATGTTTTAGGCAGGTGAGAAGAAAAGCAAGAATGCTTTCAAAAAAATATATATTTTATATTGTTCATTTTTTTATTTTATTTACAAAAGGCAAAAGTGAGCGAGCAGAAGTAAAATGTAAATCAAATCAATATTTAGTGTGACTACCCTCTGGCTTCAAACCAACATCAGTTCTTACACTTGTACTATGTGTACACTTGCAAAGTCAGGGATTTTGTAGGATTGCTTCCCTCTGGATCAACTGTAGGAATAGGATTGTGTATATAGGATTGTATAATCCCCCCCCCCCCCTTTATTGGTTGAACTAGATGGACTTGTGTTTTTATTTTTTTTCAACCAGAACTACTGTTTGTAAATATGTATTAGAGTCAGATGTACGATCAATTATACCAGGGAGGTGCTAATGGTCATCAATTTCATATGTAGGTTGAAACACAGTCATTAAACAGAAACAGCTGTGTAAGAGGCTTAAAGTGATACCAAAGTCTCATTCTTTTTCTTTAACAATAACAAACATGTTATACTTGACTGTTCTGTGCAGTGGTTTAGCCCAGAGCAGCTGGATCCTCCTCTTCTCAGGTCCCTCCCTCCTGCTGAGTGCTCCCAGAGCAAGCAGCTTGCTATGGGGGCACGGGAGCGGAGGTGCTGCTCTGTGTGTCCATTCAGACACAGAGCAGGGGTTAAGCTCTGCCTCCTCTCTCCCCTCATTGGCTCACCAACTTTGACAGCAGCAGCAGCCAATGAGAAGGGAGAGTCCCGGGCAGCCGAGACACTCCAACATCGCTGGATTGTGATGGGCTCAAGTATTGGGGGGGGGGGGGGGCTGCACGCAGAAGCCATTTTATCTTAATGAATAAAATGCATTAAGATAAAAAAACATCTGACTTTACAACCACTTTAAAATTAAAATAAAATATGGTGAGAACAAGCCAAACTATGTTAATGGGTGGGGTTGTGGAAGACAGTTTCATGTCACAGGTCATACACCATGGCAAAACTGAGCACAGCAACAAGACATAAGGTAGTTTATACTGCATCAGCAAAGTCTCTCCCAGGCAAAGATTTCAAAGCAAATTGGGATTTCAAGGTATGCTGTTCAAGCTCTTTGGGGACCCGGTATTTTTCAAACCGGGTACCCCTTCCATAGACTCCCATGTTAAATGGTAATTTGTCCGTTAAATTGGGGACCCGGTACCGGCCGGACGTAGGTCCCCTGGACCCGGAACTTGGCACACATTTCTCCTCTACAAGTGTACAAAGTTTGTTGTCTGGGGGGGGGGGGGGGGGGGGGGGATCTACGGCTGGGGAGCACTGATTTTTAAAAGCCGGGCACCACTTCCATAGACTCCTATGTTAAACGTCAGTCTAGTCATGAGTGAGGCATGGGCACAGTGAGGGATGCACATGGACACAGTGAGGCATGCAGATGGACACCCTAGGCTTATACTCGAGTCAATAAGGTTTCCCATTTTTTTGTGGTAAAATTAGGTGCCTCGGGCTTATATTCGGGTCGGCTTATACTCGAGTATATACGGTACCCGATTCCCCCATCCACAGACTTGATGTGGATAGGGAAATCCTCCATGCTGAGCTACTGTGTTATGACAGCGGGATAACTTTCCTGGCAAACATGTTCAAAGGCTAGAGGCTAGCCAGTGTGACAATTACTGACTCAATCAATACACTGAAGAGGTGAGTATAGCCACAAAGGGACACATTTTTTTAGCTGCAGGATTACCAAGTGAATTAAAGGGAGAAGCTTGAAAAGAAAAAAAAAAAGGCGGCCACCACATCCAAGGACCAGTAAGCAGCAATATATTACATTTTTGTAAGCCTCCGAGTCTGTGCATCTTGGAATCAGAAATGATTCATAACTACTGATTTCTCTACATTGGCAGAATGAATGTTAAAATGATGGCTGCTCCGTCATATTTCAGAATTCTGAAAGCGGGGTTCTGCAGCAAATCTACCATCCACTTTCAGTCATGGTAAATACCGTAAGTAAAAAAAAAAATCCATGTGCATTTTTTACATAGTAGCCTGCAAAGCACCGCACCTGCGATCAGTGTATCACGGGTGCAATGTCAGACTCCTGAAGACACTTCATACAGCTCTCTGCCTTATCTTCTTATGGGCAGACAGTTACTCAGCTGCAGGAAGTGTCAATGGACTATGATGACGCTGGTGCTCTTGTAGTCCATCGAGAGCTACAATCAGTCTGCTGCGGTGGGAGATGGCACTTGTGGGTGAGGGCCTCAGGTGGTGAAGGGGTGGTGGTGCATAGCAACATGTTACATCCCAAATACTGGTTTAACGTGTAACATGTTGCTAGAGCTGAACCTGTACTACTTTTTCCATGTTACTAAAACATATTTCTCAGACTATAACTTACTTTCTTCCACATTTTGCGGGTATGAAATTCCACTCTGAAGTAAGTGCAATGGAGCTGCGTATGGCGAAATGCAAGAACTCTGTGTTGAAAGTTCACTGAGGTGGGCAGGTTTTCCAGAACATGGAGACACCGGTAATTCAGGGCTTAGCTGCAAAAGATATCTTTCAACAGTTGGCAGTTCATCCCATTTTACATGAAAGGCGTTTGTGGTAGCCAGTATTAGCTGAACTTGTGAAGATGCCGACGGCTTCTCTGAAAAAGACACATATAAGTGATTGCATCCAGGACTTTAAAGTAAATTGCTACAAGATGACCTGTATCAGCCTGGTGTGTCCTACCTGTGTCAATGTACCAAAGGTCTTTGCAACACACTTGGTAATTCCATGCCTTTTTGTAACCATCCCTTCCACTCCAAATGTACAGGCGTTTTCCAACTGTGACTGCACAGTGTCCAGCTCTGGGTCTTGGCCAGTTACCTTTCTCATCTGAGCTGTCTGCCATCAACATGGTCCACTCCATGGATTCTGCTCAACAAAGTGAGACACATACAGTCAAAATAAAAATCACCTTGCAATTATATAAACACGAAAGCATGCTGTATACTGCATATCTAGCTACCAATAAAACTATATAAAAATCAATTATACACACCAAGATCTAAGTAGTAAAAAGAGTTAGTGCACTTCCATTGATTCTCTTGAGCAGACGCGCTGTCACCATTTTCACTTTGTGGAACCCAGCCACCAAATATATACATTCTAAAATAGATCAAACTATGAATTAGGATAGAAAGAACGAACACTTCACAAGAAATATCCTATGTTTTTCTCTCATATAAAATTATTTCAAAGGGAAACCAGATTACATTTAAAGACATTGAGCAACAGAAGACAAAACACAATACAAAAGATGCAATGAAATTAGACAAACAGCTTTTTTTCTTTTCCAGTCACATAACCTTATTCAAGCTGCATAATCTCAAATTTACCAAGCAATAATAACTAGCTCAAAGTGAGCCTGCTCCAGAATGGGTAGAGTAGACCCGACTCGCAGAGCAGATACACAGAGAGCGGCTGAACAATGTAACAAAAGTGAAATGATTAGGGAGGTATGCACTTAGTGGGGAAGTGAGGTTAATGGAGAAAGATGTACTGTGAACAAGGGCTATCGGGGAGGGGATACCCTATAAGTGAAGGCTAAGGCGGTCAGTGAGTCGTGTGCTCTGAATGGGGGCTAAGGTGGGCAGAGAGGGACTCACCCTGAGTGGGGAAGAATGAGCTGTGAGCTGAGTGGCAGGGTAAGGTAGGTTGAGGAAGGAATTCTCCAGCTCCTCCACCGCTCTTGCCCATTGAAATGAATGGGCAGCACGGCCGTACTGCCGCTGCAGCGGCGCTTTGCGGGTGCAGAGGTTAAAAGCGCCCCACTACCGGCCGAATACCTCGGCAAAAATCTTGGTAAAGCCCAGCTAAAAATAGCGCCGCTTTACTGCCGGCGCCGCCCGCTCCCCAGTGTGAAATCAGCCTAAATGTCTGTGGGAATTTGTGCCCATTCTGCCAAAGCCACATTTACATGGTCAGGTACTGATGTTGGAAGACAAAACAGGCTTATTGTTGGTGTTCCAGTTCATTTTCAGGATGCTCAATAGGGTAGAGGTGGTCATGGCTCTGTGTGGGTCACTTGAGTTCCTCATCAACAAACTATGGGGTTGATTTACTAAGGCAAATAGTACACTTTAAAAAGAGCAGTTGCCCTCTGCAAGAGCAGTTGCTCCAGAGCTTAGTAAATTAGCAGAAGCTCTGCTGACTTCCATCATCCAATCATGTGCAAGGAAAAATTCAGTTTTTTTTTTTTTTGTTTTCCTTGCACGTGATTGGGTATTCTTTGCAAAGTGAAGCTTTACCTCATTTACTGAGCTCTGGAGTAAGTGGACTTGCAGAGGGCAACTTCACTTGGCAAAGTACACAGTCTATTTGCCATTAGAAAATCAACCCCTACGACTTGATAAACCTTGCTATGTGCATCTCAACTCCATACTATGAAGGATGCCCACATACCTTGGGCCAGGGGTAGGCAACCATAAAGAGGTGGAGATCTACCTGAACAACATGGAAGAAGTCAAAGATCACCGGGCAGAGTGTCGCCTCCTCACACCCGATCTAAACCTTTAAATTTGTCGCAAACACATGCATTGCGCCGCAATCATTGGTTTAAATCAGGTGACGAGGAGACAACATATTGCCTCCTCACCACCTGTCAAATACACCCAGATTGCTTTTCAGAGGAGCAGCACTGCCTGCTGCACTTGGAATGAGCTCTTAGTATCATTTGGCAGCAGCACTCTTAGGACTCGTTCAAACAGAAAGTTGGGGTGGTGGTAAAACCCTGCGGTTGAGTCGCGGGTCAGCAAGCCCAGACTGCGATCTACCAGTCACCGGTCCGTGATCTACTGGTAGATTGCGATCCACAGGTTGCTGACCTCCCGCTTTAGGCCATATTGTAGATGTATGAATATGTATCTATATCATGGTCATATGCCATTTATGTATAATTTCAGTAAAGAAAATTATATATATTATTAAAGGGACATACCTATTCCCTATCACATTAGCTGTGTGCAGGCTTCTAGGTAAAGGTGATACCCCTTTAGCTTCTGGACTATTCCAGGTCATAGTTTCTATAAAAACAAAATTAAAGACAAAATGTAAAAAAAGAAAACAAAAATTGCAATTATGTAGACTTATTTACCTAGTTATGTGTGGAGTGCAGTAAAATGCTACTTTGTTACTAATCGGTCTCAATCACCATGACACTCAAACCTGCATCTTTTAGAGGACATTTCTACAAGCATATAAATGCATGTAATGATTTTTTAAGGTGACCTGCATTTAGAGAAAATTAAATTCTGTGCATCCAGGATTTGATTTTATTCAACATCTTAGATGCGGCTAAATGCAGGTCAATGCGTGTAAGGCTCGAATCACATCTATGCATGTTGCTTTTGAGCATTTCTGCAGTGCTTTTTGCTGTGCTTTCCGCTGTTTTTTAACCACGGTTTTACCGCAATTTGCATGTTTTTTTTGTTGTTGCTTTTGTTGGCCCCCAGATCCCACCCCCCATGTGAATAAGTATTAAATAATCCAGTATGAATTTCATCGGAGACCCCACAACGTTTTTTTTTTTTATTTATTATTATGGCGTGGGGTTTCCCCTCAAAATTTCAGTCTGGTATGGCTGGTTGAATTTTAAGCAACCAGCTGTATTCAATGTATGGAAAGCAAAAAAACACAAATTGCAGCAAAAACACAGTACTTGTGTTTTGGATGCGGGTCTATTACGTGCAAAACGCTGCATGCTGCAGAAAAAAGTCCCTGACCCTTTCCAGAACCCCTGAGGCTCAAAAATGCATTGATGTGAATGTCTTCCATAGGAACCCACGTTAAACAAAATGTCCTGCGTTTCTGCAAAAAGCATGAAATACGCATTGGTGTGAATGGAGCCTAAATGTTTCTAAACGCACCTAAACCTGCTTTTTAAGCAAATTTCACCTAAACGCAGGAAAAAAAAAGGTTGTTCAACTCTCAGATGACTTCTCCTGCATTTAAGCCGGCCATAGATGGAGGGATTTTTTTCCTGAAACCACGTGTTATCAACACTGACTGTGTTGATGGGGGGTATCCCTCCCATAGAACCATAGTGTTCTCCTGACAGGGGAAGCCATCCGGCCAGACGAACACACAGTGATCACTGCTAGCGGCTATGGCCAATGGCAATAATCGCATGAAAAGTCTGACAGGCTGGTTGTACCCAAGTTGATCAATCGATTAACCTGGGTACATTCAGCCTGCCCATACATGGTTCTAATCATGGCCGGTCCCTGCTGAACTGGACGAGATTCCAATTTTCTATGACTGGTTTTAGAAAACTTAAAACACAGGAATACCACGTGAATGAGGCCTAAATATTTAGCTGAAATCTAAAACAAAAAATAAATAAAAAGGCTGGCCATACGTTATACAATATTCCTATTCAATTACCTTTAGATTTACTTTCAATTATGTAGTGCAAGGGCCTGTCTGAGTGCATACAAATTAAAAGTGTTTAGGTTTGACCTCAAATTATATTGTTTTGGTAAATATAGGAAGGAAAACTGTACAAAACAAGTGTATAATGTATGGCCAAGCCATGTCAGGACTGCCCTCCCTTGTGCTCCTCCTGCTATGAACTGATGCAGCTACGTTCTCTTATTTTCTAGAGTGCATCTGTGCAAAATGTACTTCTACCATTTACTTCTACCATAAGAACCAGTAACTAAAAGAAAAAAAAAAAAACCTAAGATAGGTGCTCTGGTTTAGCAAAGGCTACATAACACCTAGCAGGAGAGCTATTCAATTACATGCTTACATCTAAAAATTTACATTTTCTCGTATATGGAAAATTTGAATAGAAAACCTTTCAAAGCTCACCAATGTCGAGCTCCCACAGGTCGTCAAGACGACATCCAGACATTCCTCCAAAGATGTAAAGCTTAGCTTTCCGATTATCCTTTCTGCTGTATATGACAGCTGAGTGGGACTCTCGTGGACATGGAGAAGTTCCTTTGGTCTGTGGAATATTCCAGCCAACCACTCCACTTCCTGGACGCAACTCAAGTTCATAAAAATCGTTTAGGTACCTAATTTGTAATAAATATATAATTAGGGAAATAAATTGGTAGGCTCCTCACAAAGCTACAAGTTTGATAAAAATAAAAGTTCACATGCAAAGCTTGCAGTGCCTTTTTTTTCTTTCCCAATCATGTACACATCTTACTGCTGCCCGACCAATCTCTGCTAAGTCCGTATATCTCCTCATTCAATGTAGAACTATATATTGGAAGGTTTAGGGAAAACACCAACTTTTACAAGTTAGAAGAATACTTGGGCAGAGCTTGATGTTTTAGCTTGTGCAAATAAAAAAAAATATGACTTGCTTTGAAAAGGTATTATTAAGAACTAAATGAAGTCTTTATAAATGTATATGAAAGCTGCAAGCACTAGTACTAAGGTTCTGAGAGGTGGTTGTTTTGCAGCGAGAGGATCACACAGTTGGCATGTAAATGTTCAAAAGCAGCAAAATGTAAAGCTCTCTCCAACCCCTTCCCTCTGCCTCTCTTTAAATCATTAAAGTGGTTGTAAAGGCTGAAGGTTTTTTACCTTCTATGCATAAAAAGGTAAAAAACCTTCACCCTGAGTTCACATACGTGCATTGAGGGAACCAGCGCGATTACAGTGCTGGTTCCAGTATTGCATCCCTCCCACACACAGTTCACACTGCCTCCTGGGAACTGCTGTGGGAAAGTTAATGACACCCCCAGTTTAGTTCACAGATCGCAGTGCGAATTGTAAACTTGCATGCAATCCAATTCTAGTGCAGGGAAAAACAAGTTCCTGCACTATTTTCTGTGCGAATCCAATGCAAGTTCAGCCATACAACTGTATGGTGGGACTCGCATTGCTCAGAGATCGCATTTGATTGGCACCTGCGGTGCAGGTGCCAATCACATGCGATCTCCGAGATCTTGCTAGTGTGAACCCAGGCTCAGTGTGCAGCTCCCTCCTAATACTTACTTAAGCCTGATGTTGATCTAGCAATGTGCTTGAGCCACACGCAGATTGTAACCACTTAGTCTGCAGTCTCTCTTTTGGATCCTGAGAGGAAAGTCTATAGAAAGTATCCATATCTCGCAGGCAGTGACATGTACACCCAAAGAAGCCGCCTGTGCAAGGAGAGTTGCAAAAAACTCAAGACCTGAACATCTCATGACTATTATTTTGAGCAAAAGGGGAACTTCGATACGTTTTTTTTTTATGCCAGCAACTAGTTTTAAAGGCTAATTGGGGGAGGGACAGCATAGGAGAGAAGAACAGCCCAGAGTTGGCCCCTTTCACACCAGCGGACCAATCAGGTCCATCTGTCCGTTTTCCAGGAGGACCCGATCGGACCAGCCATTGTTCTCTATGGGGCAGCAGATGTCAGCGAACATGTGTCCGCTGTCACCCGCCGGCATCTGATTCAATCCAATCCCCTAAAAACAGCTGGATGGGGATATGCTTGGCACTTATCCAGCGGATCAAATGGTAATTGGATGAAAACGGACCGCCCCATAGAAAACAGTGGACCTGTCATCCGCCTGCTCAGCAGAGATTAGCGCACAGTTCCCTCGCCGATCAAAGAGAAAAAAATCCAGCACCACGACGGCTCAGAAATATAACAAATATGATTTTATTAGATCCATCCATTAAAAGGAATGAAAGGCCTATGTAAGAGGCTGAAACGCGTAAACTTTTGTTACAGGTATCGATTCCTTTTAATGGATGGATCTAATAAAATCGCATATTTTTGAGACATTGTGGTGTCGGATTCTTTACTCTTTGATTGGATGTTTGAATGTCTGAGCACTGGGGCCATCCGAGCACATGAGTCTCTATTTCATCTTACCATCAAGAGCTATTTTGGGGTAGCAGCAAAATTTCAATAGATGCACATCCCCCGCTGAGCAGGCGGATTCGTTTGGATGGATTATGCCCCGAGTGAAAGGGGACTAACAGTAAAATAGAAGACCTTTTCCATACTGCATAGTGAGGTACAACTCACATCAGTTAATGATTTTGAGTAAAAAATATACCTCAGCAAGCAGAGGGACCTAAAAGCAGCACTGCAAAGACAAAACAGTTCCATATATCTTCAGCATAAGTCGGAGGTCAAGGTGTGCATTACTAGCCTAAGAATATGGCCCAAGTTATACAATGAAATATCAAGACCTCATTCCAGAATAATACTCTGTCAGCAACTATGCTTATCAGAAAAACATCTTTACCTGGGAATATTGTTGTTGGTGTCCTCACTCTCGTTGGCCAGGCCACCAAATAAATAACATTTATTACCATGGAGAGAAAAGCTGTGCCCTATTCGAGGACAAGGCAGGGATCCATTAGATGAAGGTTGAGGCTTCAATTTCCTCCACAGCCAGCGACTTGCCTGAAGAGTAAACCAACATTCTATTTACTCGAATAAAACACATGAACATTTAACACGCATGCTTTCATTTTGTATGAAAACAATAAATGTGGCAATACTTTTTTTTAATAACATTTAATGAAGAATTCAAGTTACTAGGGTCAACCTTTATATTTTATTACAAGTACATATGACAACTCCACAGATACGTGCACCAAAAAGCAGGTCTATAAACGTACACACACTCCGTGATCTGACTGTATATGCCTGGATTCTGTGAACATTCTTTAAAGGTTTAGTTCACCTTTACAAAAACGCACACCATGCTGTCCTATATGGGTATAGAAGCATAGTGTGGTAAACCTACCTTCCTGCCAGGGTTCCCTTTCAGTCCAAAGGAATCATCACAGGCTGTGAAAGATTTTAAGAAGGTTTCTTTTTAACATCAAATTTGGCCCACATTTTAGCACACTGTGCTGCTTTACCCATATGGGTCAGCATAATGTGGTTTTTCAGAAATGTGAACAAAGGCCCGGATTCACGTAGCACTTACGCCGACGTATATACAGATACGCCGCGTAAGTGTAAATGTGCGCCGTCGTATCTATGCGCCGTGCCCATAGAACTAGATACGCCTGAAAATAGGCTTCCTCCGACCGACGTAACTTTCCTACGCCGGCGTATCTTGGGCGCATATTTACGCTGGCCGCCTCATTGCAAATGAGTGAGATACGCCGATTCACGAAAGTACTTGCGCCCGGCGCATTAATATACACGGTTTACGCAAGGCTTACGTCCGGCGTAAAGTTAAGCCTCATAAAGCAGGTGCTGTTAAAGCTTAACATGACTTAACAGTCATGTTAAGGTATGGACCAGGGAACAGCCGTCGTATTTTACGTTGTTTACGTAGTAGTACGTGAATAGGGCTGGGCGTAGGTTACGTTCACGTCATAGGCAGTGATTCGACGTATCTTAGGGAGTATTTCCGACGCGATTCTGAGCATGAGCACTGGGATGCGTCCACGGGACAGCGCATGCACCGTTCGTTCGGCCCATCATTTGCATGGGGTCACGCTTTATTTAAATGGATCACGCCCACTTTCACCTACTTTGAATTAGGCCAGTTTACGCCGAAGAATTTACGTTACGCTGGCGCAACGTTGGGAGCAAGTGCTTTGTGAATACTGTGCTCGCCGCTCTGCGCTACGTCGGCATAACTATGCTCCGAGGTACGAGAATCCGGGCCTAAATCTTTCACACAGGCTTTATCTTGTATAAGAGCAGTGTAAACAGCAAGATTTGACAAAGCATTTGCAGAACTTTCAACAAGCTTTGTTGAAGCTTTTAGGCCGGATTCACACCTATGCATTTTTTAGTGCATTTTCAGTTTTGCAGAAACACGCTGCAGTCCATTTAACATGTTGTTTTCTCCCATGGATGTAGTTCACATCTGTGCATTTTATGGAAAGGGCCAGGGATTGTTTTAATTTTTGTATGGTTTTATAGACTTCAATGGATCAAAAACATGCATTGAAAAATGCATGGAACATGCCACCTGCATAGGTGTGAATCAGACCTTAAAGTATTGTACAGCTCCAGTTTGTGAATGTTAAACACAGATCCTAATGGGGTGCTGATTGCCACTTTAAAACAAGCTGCTAGCAGGCTTCATCACTTCTAGAAGCTTGTTGAAAGCCTGCTAGCAGCTTGCATAAAGTGGCAATCAATACTTCCATGAGGGTCTGTGTTCAACATTTACAAACTGGAGCAGAAAAGTACTTTAGAAACTTCAACAAAGCTTGCTGAAAACTCTGCAAATGCATTGTGAAAGCTTACTGTCACATTGCTCTTATACAAGCCTAAACCTGTGTGAAGCAGACCTTAAAGGATGTTCACAGAATCTAGGAATGTATTGTCAGATCATGGAGAGTTTGTATATTTAAAGACCGTTCCCCCTAATGCCTGATGGTCAAGCCTGCATGGGGGAAACACTGATCAGCCTGAACAGATTTTCGGTTTATGTCATCACAGGCCAGTCTGCAGTACTTCCCCTCTCCTTACCCCATGCAAATGTTTGTTCAACTACTTACAATAACAACTGCTGTAATTGGAATATAGCGCCATTATTCCGCCGAGCATTTTGGGTCCCATTCCTATTTGAATTGAAGTTTCTTCCAAGAACCGCCGTCCCACCCTGTCAAATGTTTTTTCGGCATCTATTGACAGTAAGCATGCTGGGATGGCGGCCCTTTGAGCATATTCTACCAATGTACATGTTTTCATTATATTGTCCCTTGTTTACATCCCCTTTGTAAATCCTGTTTGATCTAAATTTATATGTTTGGGTAAAACTCCTAATTTGACGACAAATACATCCCCTCTTCTACAAGGATACAATCATTTTATCAACAAGCATTTTATGTACTTGCAGAAAGTGTACTGAGCACTGAGAAAAATAAAACTAATGCAGACATCCAAGAAATGTTATTCTGCAAAATACTTTTTTTTTTTTTTTTTAGGGCCTATTCACATCAGAATGTGGTGTGGGAAACACGCTTTCCGTGCGCGTTCAAAATGCACTGCAGATGCAATCTGCAGCGGGTGTCAGTATTAAGTCAATAATACCCCAAAAGCTAGATCACGCTTGCCCGCATCGGATCGCATGAAATGGAAAATGAATGGGCTGAAATCGCACTGCACAGAACTGCATGTGAATCTGTGCGCTCCCAGTGTGAACTGGCCCTGAAATACACATAAATATATTTCCCAGACAACTAATCAAATATGAAAATGAAGATATTAGAGTGTCATAGAAACTATATCCTTCTCTTACCTGCAATTCAAATAGATCATTGCTGTATCTTCCATATTCCACCATTCCACCAAAAACCAGAATCCTTGTCCCATCACAGACAAATCCATGAGCAGCACAACCTGGAGGAATATCTCCCCTCACTGCTGGGAGGAACCACTGATTTGTAACTGTTGAGAAACAAATGCATATAATTAAGAAAAATATCTTATATTATGCTTCTACCAGGTGAAATAATCACTGTTATCTTGGGATGTAGAAATGGATACAGTAACCTTGTAAACACTGCATATGCTTTAAAAGTGGAGCATTGTTATAGCATTATATAATACCCCATGTTAAAACAGAACTTTTTAATGTCTGTATAGCTTTAGGGGAAATGTGGGAAACTAAATAGTAAATGTCATATAAAATTAACCAAAAAAAAAAAAAAAAAACACAAAGCACTTTGGGTTTTCTAGATCAAGAGCAGGGCTTTTGTCACAAAAAAAGCCAAATAGACCCTTTCATAACACTACAGTTTACAAGCCTGTATGTTTCTTAAAAGATAAATACAAAATTATACCTTCAAGAGAAGGACCTTTCTCACAGTCAAGTCTCCTAACTCTCCTGTTGCTTGCCCCATCACAAGCTGTGGTACTTCCATCCTCCAAACTGCATGTCTCTTCTGCAATAGGAAGCCTGCCTGCTCACCGTTTGTGACAGCAGAACTTTAGTTTCACTTTCAATGCTGCTCATCGGACTTTAACCACTTTACCTCCGGAAGATTGTACCCCCTTCACGACCAGGCAATTTCTTGCTATGAGGCACTGCACTGACAATTGCGCAGTCATACAATGCTGTACCCAAACAACATTTATATCAATTATTTCACACAAATAGAGCTTTAATTTAGTGTTTTTTGATCACCTGTGGGGTTCTTTATTTGTTTTTATATAAACAAAAAAAGGCTGACAATTTAGAAAAAACTAAAAAGTATCCCAAAAAACAACAAGTGACTAGTGCTAATAATAATATACGCCGGTAGAGAGATTTTCCTGCTCGTTAGGTGGGGGATTCCCCCAGAGATTTATTGGCGCGCAAGGTGGGTGGATTCCTCTGCGTGCCGGGTGGGGGGATTTCCGCAGGGATTTCGCTGCGTGTCGGATGGGGGATTTCCCCGGGAATTCCTTTACGCGCCAGGTGGGGGGATTCCCACGGGGATTTTGCTACACGCGCTGAATGGGGGATTCCTTCCCGTGAGATAGGGATATCCCAATGCATGCTGGGTGGGGGGATTCCCCTGCGCGCGCAGGATGGGATTCCCTCTGGGATTTCCTTGCACGCCAGGTGGGGGATTTCCCACAAGGATTTCCGTGTTCGCCGGGTGGGAGATTCCCCCGGGATTTCCTTTACGCGCCGGGTGGGGGATTCCCCCGGGATTTCCTTTACACGCCGGGTGGGGGATTCCCCCGGGGGTTCTCCTTCCCGTGAGATGGGGATTCCCCTGCGCACGCAGGATGGGGGGGGGATTTCCCTGCGTGATGGGTGGGGGATTCCCCTGTGCGCCAGGTAGGGGATTTCCCACTGGGATTTCCGTGTTCGCCGGGTGGGGGATTCCCCCGGGGATTTCCCTGTTCGCCGGGTGGGGGATTCCCCCGGGATTTCCTTTACGCGCCAGGTGAGGGGGGATTCCCATGGGGATTTCGCTACACGCGCTGAATGGGGGATTCCCTTGGGGATTTTCCTTCCCGTGAGATGGGGATTCCCATGGGGATATCCCAATACATGGTGGGGGGGATTCCTCTGCGCGCGCAGGATGTAGGGGATTTCCCTGCATGCTGGGTGGGGGATTTCCCTATGCGTAAGGTGGGGGATTCCCCCGAGATTTTCCTGCTCGTTAGGTGGGGGATTCCCCCAGAGATTTCTCGGCGTGAGGATTCTTGCAGGGATTTTGCTTCACTGCTCGTGAGGTGGGGATTCCCCTGCACACGCTGGGAGGGGGATTCCCCCGGGGATTTCCCTGTGTGCTGGGTGGGGGGGAATTCCCTACGCGCCAGGTGGGGGATTACCCTGAGTGCCGGGTGGGGGATTCCTTCGGGATTTCCTTTACGCGCCAGGACAGGGGGGATTCCACGGGATTTCCCTGTTCGCCGGGTGGTAGGATTCCCCTGCGTGCTGGGTGGGGGGGATGCCCCCCAGGGAATTTCCATGCACGCGCTAAGTGGGGGATTTCCACAGGGATTTCCCTGTGTGCACGGGGTGGGGGATTCCCCAACGTGCATTAGGTGGGGATTCCCCCGGGATAGACCAGCTGCAGGACTCCCCAGGGGATTTCCCTGTGCAATGTGGGGATTCCCCTGGGATTTCCTTGCATGCTGGGTGGGGGGGGAATTTCCCGGGTGGGGGGGGATTTCCCTTTGCACACTAGGTGGGGGGTTTCCCTACACAAGCTGGGTGGGGGGATACCCCCGGGGATTTCCCATGTGCCGGGTGGGGGATTCCCCTGCGTGCGCCCGGGTGGGTGATTCCCCCGGGGACATCCCAGCGATAGGTGGGGTATTCACCCGGGGATGTTCCTGCGAGCGCTAGGCCGGGAGTTTCCCCAGCGCGCCGCATGGAGATTCCCCATGGGACATCCCAGTGCGTCGGGTGGGGATTCCCTGCGTGCTGGATGGGGGGATTCCCCGGGGGTTTTCCTTCCCCGCGAGATGGGGGATTCCCCCGGGGATATCCTAGAGTGCCGCGTGAGGGATTTCCCTGCGTGCTAGGTGGGGGGTATTCCCTGTGTGCTGGGCGGGGGGGATTCCCCCGGGGCTGTTCCTTCCCCGTGAGGTGGGGGGATTCCCCCAGGGGTTTCCCTGTGTGCTGGGGGGAATTTCCCCGGAGGTGTTCCTACCCCGCGAGGTGGGGGATTTCCCTATGCGTCGGGTGGGGGATTCCCCCAGAGATTTTCCTGCTCGTTAGGTGGGGGATTCCCCCAGAGATTTCTTGGCGCGCAAGGTGGGTTGGTTTCTCTGTGTGCCGGGTGGGGAGATTCCCCTGCATGCCAGGTGGGGATTCCCCCGGGGGATTTCCTTTACACACCAGGTGGGGGATTGCCGCGGGGATCTCCCTGTGCACCGGGTGGGGGATTCCCTCTGAGATTTCCCTACGCGCCAGATGGAGGATTCCCCCAAGGATATCACAGGGATTTCCCTGCATGCTGAGTGGGGGATTTCCCTGTTCGCCGGGTGGGGGATTCCCCCGGGAATTTCCCTACACGCCGGGTGGGGGATTCCCCCTGGAATTTCCCTGCAAACGCTGGGAGGGGGATTCCCCCGGGGATTTCCCTGTGTGCTGGGTGGGGGGGAATTCCCTACGCGCCGGGTGGGGGGGGAATTCCCTACGCGCCAGGTGGGGGATTCCCACGGGGATTTCCCTGCATGCGGTTGGGGGATTCCCACAGGGATTTCCCTGTTCGCCGGGTGGGGAATTCCCCCGGGATTTCCCTGTTCGCCGGGTGGGGAGATTTCCCTGCATGCCGGGTGGGGGATTCCCCCGGGGATTTCCTTTACGCACCAGGTGGGGGATTCCCGCGGGGATCTCCCTGTGCACCGGGTGGGGGATTCCCTCTGGGATTTCCCTGTGCGCCGGATGGAGGATTCCCCCAAGGATATCACAGGGATTTCCCTGCGTATTGAGTGGGGGATTCCCCCGGGGATTTCCCTGTTTGCCGGGTGGGGATTCCCCCGGGATTTCCCTGCTCGGCGGGTGGGGGATTCCCCCTGGGATTTCCCTGCACACGCTGGGAGGAGGATTCCCCCGGGGATTTCCCTGCCCATTAGGTGGGGGATTCCCCCAGAGATTTCTCGGCGCGAGGTGGGGGGATTCCCGCAGGGATTTCGCTGCGTGCTGGGTGGGGGGGGATTCCCTGCGTGCCGGGTGGGGGGATCCCGCGGGAATTTCCCTGTTCGCCGGGTGGGGGATTTCCCTACACGCCGTGTGGGGGAGTCCCCCTGGAATTTCCCTGCACATGCTGGGAGGGAGATTCCCCTGGGGATTTCCCTGTGTGCTGGGGGGAATTCCCTAAGCACCAGGTGGGGGATTCCCACGGGGATCTCCCAGTGCACCGAGTGGGGGATTCCCTCTGGGATTTCCCTGCGCGCCGGATGGAGGATTCCCCCAAGGATATCACAGCTTGTCGGGTGGGGGATTCCCCCGCGTGCCGGGTGGGGGGGGAGATTTCCCTTGGGATATCCCTTTGCGCACTAGGTGGGGGTTTCCCCTGCACAAGCTGGGTGGGGGGATACCCCCGGGGATTTCACACGTTCCGGGTGGGGGATTCCCCAGGGGACATCCCAGCGTTAGATGAGGGATTCACCCGGGGATGTTCCTGCGAGCGCTAGGCCGGGGGATTCCCCAGCGCGCCGCATGGAGATACCCCATGGGACATCCCAGCGTGTCAGGTGGGGGATTGCTCCGGGGGTTTCCCTGCGCGCGAGGTGGGGGGATTCCCGCAGGGATTTTGCTTTGCGCGCTGAATGGGGGATTCCCTTCACGTGAGATGGGGATTCCCCGGGGATATCCCAATGCATGCTGGGTGGGGGGATTCCCCTGCGTGCGCTGGATGGGGGGATTCCCTTGTGCGCTAAGTGGGGAATTCCCCTGGGATTTCGCTGCACGCCAGGTGGGGGATTTCCCTGCGTGCCAGGTGGGGGATTCCCCCGGGGATTTCCCTGTGTACTGGGTGGATTCCCCCAGGGGTTTCCCTTCCCTAGAGATGGGGATTCCCCGGGGATATCCCAATGCATGCTTGGTGGGGGGATTCCCCCGCGCGCTGGATGGGGGGGGATTTCCCTGTTCGCCGGGTGGGGGGACTCCCCCGGGGATTTCCCTGTTCGCCGGGTGGGGGGGATTCCCACGGGGGATTTACCTGCGCACTGAATGGGGGAATCCCCCGGTGAGGGGTTTCCTTCCCCGGGGATATCCCAATGTGTGTTGGATGGGGGGGGGGGATTTCCCTGCGCACACTGGATGGGGGGGGTTCCTTGCGTGCTGCGTGGGGGGATTCCCCTGGGGATTTACCTGCATGCGCTGAATGGGGGGGATTTCCCTGCGTGCTGGGTGGGGGGGGGGGAAATCCCCCGGGGATTTTCCGTCCCGTGAGATGGGGATATCCCAATGCGTGCTGGGTGGGGGGGGTATTCCCCCGGGGATTTACCTGCACGCGCTAAATGGGGGGGTTCCCGGGGGGTTTTCCTTCCCCGTGAGATGGGGATTCCCCGGGGATATCCCAATGCGTGCTGGGTGGGGGTATTCCCCCGGGGATTTCCCTGCATGCGCTGGATGAGGGGGCACAGGGATCCCCACCCCTTGCACACTTGGGCAAAGTTCAGGGACCACCCCCCTTCGCACATGCGGGCAAGGCTCAGGGACCATCCCCCTTCGCACACGCGGGCAAGGCTCAGGGAGGGCCTTTTGAGAGTGGGTCCCTGAGCCTTCCCCTCTTACACACAGGGAAGGCTCAGGTGGGGGATTTGTTCTATATGCCAATTATGTGCATTGATTATATTTATTTTATGTTATAAGCATTATATCATGCGCAAGTCTTTTTGACTATTAATATACACATTCGCCAGCACACCAAGGATCCTTTAAAAAACGTCCAAAAATGTTATGCATATTAGCGATCCAGAAAAAGCAACGTTTCAAGGTCGCGCAACATCTCTTCGTCAGGCAAAAGATTTTTGACTATTAATTCATTATTATTATGAATTGTTACAAATGTGTTCAGATGATTTGGCATGTTTAACCACTTCCATACAGGGCACTTACGTACCTTCCCGCCCAAGCCAATTTTCAGCTTTCAGCCATGTCGCACTTTGAATGGCAATTGCGCGGTCATGCTACATTGTACCCAAACAAAATTGGCGTCCTTTTTTCCCCACAAATAGAGCTTTCTTTTGGTGGTATTTGATCACCTCTGCGATTTTTTTTTTTTTGCGCAACAACTAAAAAAAGACTAAAAATTTTGAAAAAAAATTAAGTTTTTATTTTTTTCTGTTATTTTTTTGTAAATAAGTAAGTTTTCTCTTTCAATTATGGGCACTGATATGGCGGCACTGATGAGATGGCACTGATGGACATCGATGAGGTAGTACTGACGGGCACAGATAAGGTGGCACTGATTGGCGGCGCTGGTATGCGGCACAGATGGGCACTCATAGGCGGCACAGATGGGCGGCACAGATGGGCACTCATGGGCGGCACAGATGGGCACTCATGGGCGGCACAGATGGGCACTCATGGGCGGCACAGATGGGCACTCATGGGCGGCACAGATGGGCACTCATGGGCGGCACAGATGGGCACTCATGGGCGGCACAGATGGGCACTCATGGGCGGCACAGATGGGCACTCATGGGCGGCACAGATGGGCACTCATGGGCGGCACTTATGGGTGGCACTGATGGATACTTATGGGTGGCACAGATGGGCACTGATAGGTGGGCACTGGGCATGGATGGGCACTGTGGGATGACACTGATGGACACTGTGGGGTGGCACTGATGGACACTGTGGGGCGGCACCTATGTTGCCAGTCAGTGCCCATTTGTGGGCACTGATTGGCATCTTTTATTTTTTTTATGTTTTCTTTTTTATTTTATTTTTTTGTGGCATTTTTTTTAGTTTGCCCTTCCCTGGTGGTCCAGGGTGGGCTTCCCTGGTGGTCCATGTGGCGATCCGAGGGGGGGCTGCGCTGATGAACAATCAGTGCGAACCCCCCGTCAGGAGAGCAGTCGTTCGGCTCTCCTCTACTCGCGTCTGTTAGACGCGAGTGAGGAAGAGCCATCAACGGCTCTTCCTGTTTACATCGTGATCAGCCGTGGTTGGACATGGCTGATCACATGGTAAAGAGTCCCCGTGAGAGACTCTTTACAGAGATCGGTGTTGCGGGGTGTCAAACTGACACCCCGCAACAACGATCGCTGCGATGCGCGCCCCCGGGGGCGCGCAGCGGCTCAGAATCCTGAAGACGTCATATGACGTCCAGTCAGAATTCTACAACCACTTTGCCGACGTCAATCTGTCATTGGCGGGCGGCAAGTGGTTAAATAGGATCCTGACAATATTTTTTTAGTATTAAATCAGTATTGTTATTCATAATGACAGGCTTCATTTAAAGTCCCAATTTTCTTTTCTTCCTTTACAAACATTAGGGATCAAGGCCCGCCATTATATATTACCCTAGGTTGTGCCAGGTCACATTTCCTTAAACAAGATAGTCACACACAAATATGTTGCCTTCTCAGATGACTGGGAAGCAGGTTTGGCATCGTTGGGTGGAAAGGCGATGATCTCAGCAAGAGAAATTTGGACACACGCACTTTTCGCTGTGGCACGCTATGCGCACCGCATTACTTCTCTCCTTGAGACACCCAAAGAGGTGTTTGTGTTTGGCTTGAAGAAAAGATGGTAACCCGGGGAAGGATCAGGGACTCCTCTCATACATGGGGAAGGCTCAGTGTCAGGGGCTCCTCTCATACACGGGAAGGCTCGGTGTCAGGGGCTCCTCTCATACACGGGGAAGGCTCGGTGTCAGGGGCTCCTCTCATACACGGGGAAGGCTCGGTGTCAGGGGCTCCTCTCATACACGGGGAAGGCTCGGTGTCAGGGGCTCCTCTCATACACGGGGAAGGCTCGGTGTCAGGGGCTCCTCTCATACACGGGGAAGGCTCGGTGTCAGGGGCTCCTCTCATACACGGGGAAGGCTCGGTGTCAGGGGCTCCTCTCATACACGGGGAAGGCTCGGTGTCAGGGGCTCCTCTCATACACGGGGAAGGCTCGGTGTCAGGGGCTCCTCTCATACACGGGGAAGGCTCGGTGTCAGGGGCTCCTCTCATACACGGGGAAGGCTCGGTGTCAGGGACTCCTCTCATACAGGGGAAGGCTCAGTGTCAGGGACTCCTCTCATACAGGGGAAGGCTCAGTGTCAGGGACTCCTCTCATACAGGGGAAGGCTCAGTGTCAGGGACTCCTCTCATACAGGGGAAGGCTCGGTGTCAGGGGCTCCTCTCATACACGGGGAAGGCTCGGTGTCAGGGGCTCCTCTCATACACGGGGAAGGCTCGGTGTCAGGGGCTCCTCTCATACACGGGGAAGGCTCGGTGTCAGGGACTCCTCTCATACACGGGGAAGGCTCG
Source organism: Rana temporaria (assembly GCF_905171775.1). Lineage (NCBI taxonomy): Eukaryota > Metazoa > Chordata > Amphibia > Anura > Ranidae > Rana > Rana temporaria. The sequence goes on along the minus strand of NC_053491.1, from coordinate 218,221,334 downwards.
GTGTCAGGGACTCCTCTCATACACGGGGAAGGCTCGGTGTCAGGGACTCCTCTCATACACGGGGAAGGCTCGGTGTCAGGGACTCCTCTCATACACGGGGAAGGCTCGGTGTCAGGGACTCCTCTCATACACGGGGAAGGCTCGGTGTCAGGGACTCCTCTCATACACGGGGAAGGCTCGGTGTCAGGGAGCTCCTCTCATACACGGGGAAGGCTCAGTGTCAGGGACTCCTCTCATACACGGGGAAGGCTCAGTGTCAGGGAGCTCCTCTCATACATGGGGAAGGCTCAGTGTCAGGGAGCTCCTCTCATACATGGGGAAGGCTCGGTGTCAGGGGCTCCTCTCATACATGGGGAAGGCTCAGTGTCAGGGAGCTCCTCTCATACATGGGGAAGGCTCAGTGTCAGGGAGCTCCTCTAATACACGGGGAAGGCTCGGTGTCAGGGGCTCCTCTCATACACGGGGAAGGCTCGGTGTCAGGGGCTCCTCTCATACACGGGGAAGGCTCGGTGTCAGGGGCTCCTCTCATACACGGGGAAGGCTCGGTGTCAGGGACTCCTCTCATACACGGGGAAGGCTCGGTGTCAGGGACTCCTCTCATACACGGGGAAGGCTCGTGTCAGGGGCTCCTCTCATACACGGGGAAGGCTCGGTGTCAGGGGCTCTTCTCATACACGGGGAAGGCTCGGTGTCAGGGGCTCCTCTCATACACGGGGAAGACTCGGTGTCAGGGGCTCTTCTCATACACGGGGAAGGCTCGGTGTCAGGGACTCCTCTCATACACGGGGAAGGCTCGTGTCAGGGACTCCTCTCATACACGGGGAAGGCTCAGTGTCAGGGAGCTCCTCTCATACATGGGGAAGGCTCGGTGTCAGGGGCTCCTCTCATACATGGGGAAGGCTCAGTGTCAGGGAGCTCCTCTCATACATGGGGAAGGCTCAGTGTCAGGGAGCTCCTCTCATACACGGGGAAGGCTCGGTGTCAGGGGCTCCTCTCATACACGGGGAAGGCTCGGTGTCAGGGGCTCCTCTCATACACGGGGAAGGCTCGGTGTCAGGGGCTCCTCTCATACACGGGGAAGGCTCGGTGTCAGGGGCTCTTCTCATACACGGGGAAGGCTCGGTGTCAGGGACTCCTCTCATACACGGGGAAGGCTCGTGTCAGGGGCTCCTCTCATACACGGGGAAGGCTCGGTGTCAGGGGCTCCTCTCATACACGGGGAAGACTCGGTGTCAGGGGCTCTTCTCATACACGGGGAAGGCTCGGTGTCAGGGGCTCCTCTCATACACGGGGAAGGCTCGTGTCAGGGGCTCCTCTCATACACGGGGAAGGCTCGGTGTCAGGGGCTCTTCTCATACACGGGAAGGCTCAGTGTCAGGGGCTCCTCTCATACACGGGGAAGGCTCAGTGTCAGGGACTCCTCTCATACACGGGGAAGGCTCAGTGTCAGGGTCTCCTCTCATACACGGGGAAGGCTCGGTGTCAGGGACTCCTCTCACCCAGTCCTATGTGCTCTCTCAGCTCTGTGTACAGATAGGTATACCTGCAGACAAGTTGAGTGTGCACAGTGCTCCGCCATTGTAGATAACGGGAAATGCTCAGGCCCTGATCCCTGTCCCCTCCAGGCCTCCCCTCTCACCCGTGTTATAGACGTGCAGCTCCTCCGCTATGCCCTCGTTTCCGCCTCCAAAGACAATCATCAGCTCCCGGATGGCCACAGCGCGATGCCCGTGCCGGGAATGAGGGACCGGACCGCTGGCAGAGGTCATCTGCCTCCAGTTTAGTTGGATGGGATCCGCCGCCATCAGATCCCGAGCCGCCTCCTCCGATCCTCCATCCCATAATGCAGCGGGGCGGCGGGGTCACTAGCAGGGCGAGCAGCGGCGGGGTAGGCGGGGACTCCACCTGTGGCACGGAGGAGACTTGTCAGGGGCGGGGCTATCCGCCGGGATGGACCCAATCAGCGGCTGTATGTGAATGTACCCCTGTACTACTTCCCATAGAGAACAAGCGAGTTTGCTTTGTACAAATCAATTGTAAATAGTTGTTTCTTCTAATGCAGTAATGTTACTATGTATATAATGTTGAATTTTAAATAAAGCTTTTTTGAAAAAAAAAAAAAAAATTCTGCTGCTGGCAGTACAGTGTAGGTGGTCCCCATAGGTTAAAGCGGGGGTTCACCCGAAAAACTAATTTTTAACATTAGATTGAGGCTAATTGTGGGAAGCGGCTTCCGGGTATGATCTTCGGGACTGGGCGTTCCTATTTGATTGACAGCCTTCCGACCGTCGCATACAGCACGTCACGAGTTCCCGAAAGTAGCCGAACGTCGGTGCGCAGGCGACTCGTGAGGCGATGTATGTGACCGTCGGAAGCCTGTCAATCAAATAGGAATGCCCAGTCCCGCAGACCGTACCCGGAAGCCACGCAGAACATCTATCTCTAAAACGTTATGTACTGCATTGATTTAAAAAAAAACACCCGATTGTGCTTCCCACAATTAGCCTCAATCTAATGTTAATTTTTTTTTTTTCGGGTGAACCTCCGCTTTAAGGTGACCAGATTTTTTAAATTAAATCCAGGGACATATATATTTTTTACTAGTAATGTCGACAATCAGCGTCATTCTGCCCGTCGCGCCACCCGCTTTGCAGCCTCCTCAAGTCTCACTCTCCAGGCCCCGGCTACTACTGGGTGGAGAGCGGAGGAAGATCACTCCGACAGGGAAGGCAAGGAGATAAGCAGGCAGGCGGCTGGCTGGGACTTGAGCAAGGCAGAAGAACATGTGAGCGGAGCTGAATGGGCATGGACCCGAAACTGAAGAAATATTCCCTCCACTCCGACCAACACATGATCATCAGAAAGGGGAGGGGACAGATAATGGAAAACAGTACACCCCCTAAGCTAGTAGGAGCGGGGGGGGGGGGGGTGTATTTCAGAATTGTGTTTTTTTTTATTCTGCACTGACTGTCCTTGAAATTGCACCAGCCCCTGTTCAAATCCAATCTGGGGACAAAACCGGGGACAGACTTGGTACGGAAACCGGGGATGTCTGGTGATCCTAGTTTAGATGTTGATTTTTGAAAGCATCGGCAAGCCTGCTGATCTCACAGGTTTTCTAATCCGACAGAACACCGCTGCTTTCAAAAATCAACATCTAAACATTCAGACAGACTTGTAAATACTGTATTTCACGATATAAGCAGGGTTTACTGTTAAAAACGGTGGCGTCACTAGTGTTGGTGTCACCTGGTGCGGAAAAAAATGGTGTCACCCCCCTGTCCACCAACTATAGTCCCTCCTCAGTACAGACCCCCCCCCCCCTCAGTACAGACCCCCCTCCACTAAGTACAGACCTACCTCCATCAGTATAGACCCCCCCCCCCCCCCACTAAGTACAGGCCCCCTCCCTCAGTACAGATAACCCTCTGCTAGTATAGACCCCCCTCAGTACAGACCCCCTCACTAAGCACTGACCCCCTCCCTCAGTACAGACCCCCCCTCATCAGTACAGACACCCCCATTAGTGTAGAATCTCCCCTCTTAGTGCAGACTCCCCCTCTTTAGTGCAAACCCCCCATCAGTATAGAATCCCCCCTTAGTACAGACCCCCCATCAGTATAGAATCCCCCTTAGTTCAGACCCCCCCATCAGTATAGAATTCCCCCCTTGGTACAGACCCCCCATCAGTATAGACACCCCCCTTAGTACAGACCCCCATCAATATAGACTCCCCCCTTAGTTCAGACCCCCCATCAGTATAGACACCCCCTTAGTACAGAACCCCCCCCCCTTAGTACAGACCCCCATCAGTATAGACACCCCCATCAGTATATACACTCTCCATCATTACAGAATCCCCCCCTTCGTACAGACAACCCCCCATTTAGTGCAGACCCCCGCAGAATAGACACCCCACTTGGTGAAGACCCCTCCATCAGCATAGGCACCCCCACACGCATGTCCTTCTACTTAAAGAGGAAGTAAACCCCCCCCTCCCAAAAAAAAACTGGAAAAAAACCCGCAAGAGAAAGGCATAATTGTGTCACTTACCTGAGATCGAAGCCCCCGAAGCGCTCCTCGTTCCCCTCCGCCGCCATGTCCCCTCTGATCGTCTTCTGGGTATTGCCGTTCCAGCGCTGTGATTGGCCGGAGCGGCGATGACGTCACTCCCGCGCGTGTGCGCGGGAACGGCAGATCCCCGTGCATGCATGCGGGACCGGCATTTTTCCATTCAGAAAACCGGCACGCTCAGTGCGCATGTGCTGTTGTCTACGGCGCGCATGCGCTGTAGACATCGGTGCAGTGTTTTCTGAAAATATCTGCTTAACTGTGTAGGTTTAGGAGATATTCCTTGCATCTACAGGTAAGCCTTAATCTAGGCTTACCTTTAGGTGCAAGTTGTCACAGTGGGTTTACAACCACTTTAAAATAGAGTGTAAGTACAGTACAGACCTCAGAACAGTGCGGCCGCGGACGTGTACACACAGCGGCGTGTGTCCCTCAGGCTCCTCCTCCTCACTAGATGTAAACAAAGAGGAGGAGGCAATGGGTGGCTTCAGTCCGCTCCGTTGACACAGCGAGGCGCAGATTAGTGTAGGGCCGCCTGGCAGGTGTCACCCGGGTGCGACCCGTACCCACCTAGCAACGCCTCTGGTTAAAAAATAACAGTGAAATGTATAACTCTGTTGGGTGTAACAAGATGTTCTCTTGCCACCTTCTCACTGTATGTTTACTGTGGCCGAGTGTGGGGTGTAGCAATATGGCTGCAACGGAACATCACTTCCGTTACACATTCTGATGAAACACCGGTCTATCGCCTCTACTTCTCATATAAAGTAATCAGAAGTCAGTTTCTGGGGTCAGCAGTGTGTGTAATACAGAGACCCCACCAGGAGAGACTACCTAGAGAGCTGGCATGCTTGGACTTGTAGTTCATACACAGAATACTCCATAGAGGTTTATGGGGACATGCTGGGACTTGTAGTTCATACACAGAGATTCCTCCATAGAGGTCTATTGGGGCATGCTGAGACTTGTAGTTCATTCACAGAAAATCTTCCATAGAGGTCAGCAGCGAGCAACGGAGCGGGCGGGACAGTCAGCACTCGGCAGGTGATCGGGCTTGCCGGCCAATCAGCGGGCAGGGGAGCAGAGAGATGAGATCATCTCTCACTGCCCGCCCTGCATCACTGCAGTTCCGCCCCCACTGTGCGGGCAGCAGAGAGATTACATTATCTCTCTGCTGCCTTCCTTTACTCAGGAAGTGACAATCTGCTACGTGTGGCAGGTGACGTGGCAAGTGACGATCCGCAATGTGTGGCAGGTGACGTGGCAAGTGACAATCCGCAATGTGTGGCAGGTGACGTGGCAAGTGACAATCCGCAATGTGTGGCAGGTGACGTGGCAAGTGACAATCTGCAATGTGTGGCAGTTGACGTGGCAAGTGACAATCCGCAATGTGTGGCAGGTGACGTGGCAAGTGACAATCCACAATGTGTGGCAGGTGACGTCATGACAAGTGACAATCCGCAATGTGTGGCAGGTGACGTGGCAAGTGACCATCTGCTATGTGTGGCAAGTGACAATCCGCAATGTGTGGCAAGTGACAATCCGCAATGTGTGGCAGGTGACGTGGCAAGTGACAATCTGCAATGTGTGACAGGTGGCGTCGTGGCAAGTGACAATCTGCTACATGTGGCAGGTGGCAGTGACAATCCGCAATGTGTGACATCGTAGCAAGTGACAATCCGCAATGTGTGGCAGGTGACGTCATGGCAAGTGACAATCCGCAATGTGTGACATCGTGGCTAGTGACAATCCACAATTTGTGACATCGTGGCTAGTGACAATCCGCAATGTGTGGCAGGTGACAATCTGCATCTGGTGACAGGTGACGCGGCAAGTGACAATCCGCATCTGGTGACAGGTGACAATCCGCATATGAAGGCATGTAAAGTGGCAAGTGACACGCTCGGGGCTCCCACTGATTCGGCATTATGGTGAGTTGAACTTCTACATACATGTATAGAGCCATGACAGGTCCTCTTTATACTCCTATACATGTTGTGACAGGAAGTCAGGAAAATCTGTGGGTGTTGTCACAGACGGGAGATACATTTCTGCCTTGTTTATAATACAATACACCAATTATTATCGGGTGTCGGCTGCAGAAGTAGCCAGAAAGGTTGAAGGGCGTTGGAAAACTTCAGCTGTTCAGAATGAGGCAAATAAGGCCTCTATAAGTAATCCTGAGGCTTTTTGAGTGAAGGAGAGCAGTGAACAGAAATACTTCTGAAGAGGTGAGGTGCTGTTGCTTTTTCTGTGTGATAAAAATCAAAAAGACTATTTGTTTTCTGCTGTATGACCAGCAGTGTCTGCCCAGCAGTAGGCTGTGCCAGACTCCCTAGATAGGTTCCTGTGTGGTGAAGGTAGACGCCCCAAGTGGCCAGGGTTTATTTTATGTTTGATTTTGTTTATGCTGTTTGGATGCTTGCAATTGTTTCCAGCAAGATGGAAGAATAAACCAAAATCTTTGTTTTCAACCGCCTTCGACTGCCTGTCTGTATAAATTCAGTGTGTAGTGAACCCATCCAAGGGGTCACACACTCCACTACCGAGCTAACCCCTTACAATGTATAGAGTCATGACAGGTCCTCTTTATACTTCTATATACATGTATAGGGCCATGACAGGTCCTCTTTATACTTATATGTACATGTATAGGGCCATGACAGGTCCTCTTTATACACCTATATACATGTATAGGGCCATGACAGGTCCTCTTTATACTCCTATATACATGTATAGGGCCATGACAGGTCCTCTTTATACTCATATATACATGTATAGGGCCATGACAGGTCCTCTTTATACTCCTATATACATGTATAGGGCCATGACAGGTCATATTTATATTTCTATGTACATGTTTAGAGCCATGACAATCTCATCTGCACAGAAAGAGGAATATCATTTACAATTAGCATTGTTTAAAAAGAAATTACCTTTTCCAGAAGCTGCCCCATCAAAACTGCCCCATTATATTTCCCCATCAAAACTGCCACCATCAAAACTGCCCCATCATACTGCCACCATCCTATTGCCCTGATCAAATTTGCCCCATCAGAACTGCACCATCATATTGCCACCATCAAAATTGCCCCATTAAAATCTGCCCCATCAAAAATGCCCCATCAAAACTGCACCATCATATTGCCACCACCAAAATTGTACCATCATATTGCCCCATCAAATTTTCCCCACTGATCAAAACTGCCCCATCAAAACTGCCCCATCCTATTGACCCATCAAATTGCCCCATCAAAAACTGTCCCATCAAATTGCTCCCATCAAAATTGCCCCATCCTATTGCCCCCTTCAAAACTGCCCCATCAAAACTGCCCCCATCCTATTGCCCCATCAAAACTGCCCCTTTAAAATTGCCCCCATCAAAACTTCCCCATCCTATTGTCCCATCAAAGCTGCCCCATCGAAAACTTCCCCATCATATTTCCACCATCAAAACTGCCCCTATTAAAACTGCATCACCAAAATTGCCCCATCACACTTCCCCATAAAAATTGCCCCATCATATTGCCACCATAAAAACTGCCCCCATAAAAACTGCACCATCAAAATTGCCCTATCATACTGCCCCCACCAAAATTGCCCTATCCTATTGCCCCATCAAAACTGCTCAAAACTGCCCCATCAAATTGCCCCATCAAAACTGCCCCATCCTTTTGACACATCAAAACTGCCCCATCAAATTGCTCCCATCATATTGCCCCCATCAAAAATTGCCCCATCCTATTGCCCCCATCAAAACTTCCCCATTACAATTTCCCCATCAAAACTGCCCCCATCCTATTGTCCCATCAAAACTGTCCTCATCAAAAACTTTCCCATCATACTGCCCCCATCAAAATTGCCCCATAATACTGCCACCATAAAAAATACCCCCAGTTTGGAGGCCGGTAGGCTTTTTTTTACAATTGACAATTTTTTATTAATTTCTGCGGTTACATTACAAAAACTATAAACCTCAGTCAGGTGTAAATAAAAACACAAAGGGGAGAAAGAACAAAAAAGGTAAACTCTACTATTTTTTTTTTGTTCTTTCTCTCCCTTTGTGTTTTTATTTACACCTGACTGAGGTTTATAGTTTTTGTAATGTAACCGCAAAAATTAATAAAAAAATGTCAATTATAAAAAGAGCCTACCGGCCTCCAAACTTCACAACCTGATCAATTACTTAATGTCGATCGACAAGAGTGTAAATGTGTAAATTTACTCTGATACCACTAACTAAAATCTAGTGGAACCAATTGCCTTCAGAAGTCACCTAATTAGTAAATATGGTCCATCTGTGTGTAATGTAATCTCAGTATAAATACAGCTGTTCTGTGAAGCCCTCAAAGGTTTGTTAGAGAACCTTAGTGAACAAACAGCATCATGAAGGCCAAGGAACACACCAGACAGGTCAGAGATAAAGTTGTGGAGAAGTTTAAAGCAGGGTTTGGCTTATAAAAAAATATATATCCCAAGCTTTGAACATCTCACAGAAAATTGCTCAATCCCTCATCTGAGAATGGAAAGAGTATGGCACAACTGAAAACCTACCAAGACATGGCCGTCCACCTAAACTGACAGGAAGGGCAAGGAGAACATTAATCAGAGAAGCAGCCAAGAGGCCATGGTAACGTTAGCGGAGTTGCAGAGATCCACAGCTTAGGTGGAAGAATCTGTCCACAGGACAACTATTAAGCCTCATACACACGATCGGACTTCCATCTGACTTTTCCATGGATTTTGGTCCGAATGGGCATTGGCCGTGAAATTGTTCTGCATACACACGGCAGGATTTCTTCAGCCAACTTTTCAGCCAACCATAATTTAACTTTTTAGCCTAAAAGCAAAATGCTATGTGTTTGGCGGAAAACTAGCGCTGCACATCACCTTCAACACACCATCCTCACCGTGAAACATGGCGTTTAGAGTTATGCCGCGTACACACGATCGGAAATTCCAACAAGAAAACAGTTTTTTTTCCAACGGACAGTTGGCTCAAACTTGTGTACATACGCACGGTCACACAAATGCTGTCGGAAATTCCGACCGTCAAGAACGCAGTGACGTACAACACGTACGACGAGCCGAGAAAAATTAAGTTCAATAGCCAGTGCGGCTCTTTAGCTTGATTTTGAGCATGCGTGTTTTTTTTGCGCGTCGGAACCAGCTCTCAATCTTTAGTTGGTGGAAATTCCGACAGCAAAAGTCCGATAGAGCATACACACGGTCGGAATTTCAGTCCAAAAGCTCACATCGTACGGTTGTTGTCGGAATTTTCGATTGTGTGTATGCGGCATTAGGGTCTGCAAAAGACTTGAGACTGGGGCTGAGGTTCACTTTCCAGCAGGACAACGACACTAAACATACAGCCAGAGCTACAATTGAATGGTTTAGATCAAAGTATATTCATGTGTTAGAATTAGGGTTGTCCCGATACCACTTTTTTAGGACCGAGTACAAGTACCGATACTTTTTTTCATGTACTCGCCGATACCGAATACCGATACTTTTTTTTAAATGCAGCCACGTGTCCCCAAATGCAGCCTTGTCCCTTAATTCAGCCATGTCCCTAAATTCAGCCATGTCCCTAAATTCAGCCATGTCCCTAAATGCAGTCATGTCCCTTAATTCAGCCATGTCCCTTAATTCAGCCATGTCCCTAAATTCAGCCATGTCCCTAAATTCAGCCATGTCCCTTAATTCAGCCATGTCCCTAAATTCAGCCATGTCCCTTAATTCAGTCATGTCCCTTAATTCAGCCATGTCCCTAAATTCAGCCATGTCCCTAAATTCAGCCATGTCCCTTAATTCAGCCATGTCCCTTAATTCAGCCATGTCCCTAAATTCAGCCATGTCCCTAATGCAGCCTTGTGTCCCCTAAGACAAAGCCAAGTCAATCCCCCCCCCTCCCCCCGCCGCTTCCGACGTCTAGTTACTATGCGCTAGGGGAACACAACAGCTGTCATTTGCATTTGAATAGCTGGGTGTTCCCCCACCGCACCATCATGTATAGCCCCTCCCCCTTGCCCAGAAACTTTGATAGACAGGTCACCCGTCGTATCAAAGTGCCCGGGCAAGGGGGAGGGGCTATACATGACGGCGCGGCGGGGGAACACCCAGCTATTCAAATGCAAATGACAACTGTTGTGTTCCCCCCAAAGATGCACAGACAACATGCCAACCCTCCTCAGGACTTTTCCACCGGTAGAAGCAGGGACATAGAACTGTAGGGGCTTGAAGAACAACCAGTCATGCCAGTAGAGGAACTTAAGAGAAAAGGAAGTGGTAGCTGGTATGCGTATGACAGCGTGTTCTAGTGTGCATGTATGTAAGTCAGTGTGAGTGTGTGTATGTATGTGAATAGTTGTGTATGTATTTGACAGTGTGTGTTTTTGGAATGCCTGAGAGGGGTACTGCTGTGCCATGAATGAAGGAGTTGTAATTGAAAAACAAACTGAAATCTTTTAGGGGGGTGGGGGGGAGTAAAACTAAAATAATGTGGTTGCATAAGTGCGCACACCCTCTTATAACTGGGGATGTAGCTGTGTTCATAATTAAGCAATAACATTAAAAACTCACGTTAGACCCCTTTCACTCTTAGGGCGTATTGCAGGCGCTATAGTGTTAAAAATAGCGCCTGCAATCCACCCTCAAACATCTGCTCCATGTGGTGCGCTAACAGGACAGTAAAAAAAGTCCTGCTAGCCGCATCTTTGGAGCGGTGAAGGAGCGGTGTGTATACCGTTCCTCCACCGCTGCACCCATTGAAATCAATGGGACAGCGTGGCTATACCGCCCGCAATGTGCTGCTTCAGCAGCGCATTGCGGGCAGTTTTAACCCTTTCTCGGCCGCTAGCGGGGTTACCCCACTGCATACCCGCCCATAGCATCGGCGGTAAAAATAGCTGCGTTTTACCGCCAACGCTATGGGTGGCTCAGTGTGGCAGGGGTCTTAAATAGGAGTCAGTACACACCTGCTATCATTTAAAGTGCGGATCTAGCTAAACTATACAGTGTATAAATATATATACAACACCTGGGATGCATATATATCCTCTAAACACTGTAACTTTAACTGACTAGCCTGCCGGCCTGCCTGCTCTATCTACCCAAAAAATGACACATGGCCAAGCATGCGGGTCATAGTGCATGCTTGGCCAATCATCAGCCAGTTAACACTGGGGGGTTAACACTTTAACTATACAGATAAAAAAAAATGATGTCCTTATGACTGAATAAAATGTTTCTGTGTACAGTCTGTGACTGCTGTTGTCCCCAACAGGTTATTTGTAAAGACAGTACAGTCATTGCGCTGCACCTTTTTACTATTTTAAATTCATTGAAAAGAAAAATATCTTGTGCCAAAATTAAAAATTAAAAGTTAAATATAAATGTCAGCTGCTCCCCAAATAATCAATTGATTATAAACAGTAGTATATGTAGGGCTCCTTTCTTGATATCAATTAAGGGCTCTTTCACACGTCAGCTCAGTTTTTTAGATCAGTTTTTTTTTCATCAGTTGATCCGTTTTTCCATCAGTTTTTCGTCCGTTTTTCGTCCGTTTTTCATCAGTTTTCCGTCAGTTTTCCGTCAGTTTTTCATCAGTTTTTCCATCCATTTTTCCATCCATTTTTTCATCCGTTTTTTTTTTTTTTTTTTTTTTGGGGGGGCTTTTTACATATTTTGATGAAAAACGGATGTTAGCGGATCGGATGGTAAACGGATCATCCGCTAACGTCCGTTTTTCGTCCGTTCCGTTTTTTTGACGGAAGAAAAATAGGGTTTTCTTCCGTCCAAAAAAACGGAACTTAACGCAGACGGATGCTAACGGACGTTAGCGGATGCTCATCCGCTAACGGACGTTAACCCATAGGGAAGCATTGCGGTCCGTTAACGGACGTCCAAAAAACGGACGACCGGAACGGACGTGTGAAAGAGCCCTAAGGGGTCAACTCCATCTGGTAAGGAGCCATCCATTTATAGATCACTTCAGGTGTTCATATTTTTAGTGAAGGTGGAACGGCACATTGTTCATCCGATTCTGGTGGCACAGAAACTTCTATGGACTTTTTCTTTTATGGATTGTTCTATGTTGATTGGGATTTCCAGTTTAATTTATTTACACCATTGTGTCTTATACTGAGTGGAACACTCCAAGGAAGGATTGTTATTGAATTCCTTCATTGGTCACATATGTATATGTATATTCAACATTTGCATTTACTAGCACTTTGTTATATATTTTTGTCTAGGGACTGGTAGATTTGGAATTTATAGACATACTTAGTATATTTAATACTTAGCAGTTTTATATATTAAGTTACACTTAATGAGGGCCTAACCCCCACATATACCATATTTTATATTCATGTCTGAGGTGTTGTGATTTACCTTTCTGGTGTCCAGCTTGCAATTCTCATTGCGCTGCACCTTTTTACTATTTTATATTCATGTCTGAGGTGTTGTGATTTACCTTTCTGGTGTCCAGCTTGCAATTCTCATTGCGCTGCACCTTTTTACTATTTTATATTCATGTCTGAGGTGTTGTGATTTACCTTTTCGGTGTCCAGCTTGCAATTCTCATTGCGCTGCACCTTTTTACTATTTTATATTCATGTCTGAGGTGTTGTGATTTACCTTTTCGGTGTCCAGCTTGCAATTCATTGCGCTGCACCTTTTTACTCATTTTGTATATACAGTACAGCCTGTTTGGCTTTCTAGCTGCAGAGTAATTTCCAGTCTCTGCAGAACACTGGAGAGATTTACAGATGTTGGAAAGACTCCCATCTGGAACTCATTTCTTTCTGTCTCTGCGAGCAAATGTAGCATTTCATTTTACAGAGGAGTTTATCACACTGGATGGGACAAAGGAAAACCTGTGGGTTGCAGTCAATGCCTGTATTATCCTGGTACACCTTCATTTACAGATGAGGAAAACGCTTAGCTTGGCTTACTGATAACAATTACAGACTAATGTGGATGTCTTTTTTTTTCTTCGTTTTTCTAGTCCACTCCCCTGAAATGTCTGTTGAGAACTCGGCCTGAAGCACTCTTGCCTTGGTATGTAAAACTTACCTGGTATAATACCCAATGTTTTATTACTAAATGTAACTATAACAGACTGCAAGTCATTGCTTACATGGCGTATTTTTAATATAAATGTGTCATAGTTGTAAAGAAAAGTCATAAAGAAACTATAGTGTTTGTGCAAATAGCAGCACAGCTTACTCAGAACAAAAGAACCGTTATAAGAAGACTTTTTTATATTTTTAGTTCCTAAACGGCCTCGATCGCATGCTATTAAATTTGGATTGAAGCTTTTATGTCTCCAGGCACAGGAAATAACAATCACGTTTTGTCATAGTCTGCTAGCTGCCTTAACCTTCTCAGCACTCGAATGACTGTATTTACCACGTCTGTTGTTTAAACGTGGGACGTGTCTCATTTAGCGGTACTAAATACCGCTAAAAGTCATAGTTCTTTTTTTTTCATTACGCTTACTATAGAGAAGTTAACTCCTAAGTGAAAAGCACTAATGCCCCGTACACACGATCGGAAATTCTGCCAGCAAAAGTCCGATGTGAGCTTTTGAATGGAAATTCCGATCGTGTGTATGCTCCATCAAACTTTTGCTGTCGGAATTTCCGCCAGCAAAAGATTGAGAGCTGGTTCTCAAATTTTCAGACGGAAAAAATTCCTATTGTAAAATCCGGTCGTCTGTAGCAATTCCGACGCACAAAATTCCGACGCATGCTCGGAAACACTTTGATGCATGCTCGGAAACAATTTGACGCATGTTTGTAAGCATTGAACTTCATTTTCTCAGCTCATCGTTGGGTTGTACGTCACCGCGTTCTTGACGGTCGAAAGTTCAGAGAACTTTTGTGTGACCGTGTGTATGCAAGCCAAGCTTGAGCGGAATTCCGCCGGAAAAACCATCCAACGTTTTTCCCGCGTACAATTTTGAATTTTTTGCGTCTTTTGCGTTAGTCGTTCACGAATAGGAATTTGCGTAGAATGACGTCACCGTCGTAAGCATTGGCTGCTTCCAGTTTAATTTCGAGCATGCGCACTGGGATACCCCCAGGGACGGCGCATGCGCAGTTAAAAAAAAACGTTGATTACGTCGGGTCACGACGTATTAACATAAAACACGCCCCTATCACAGCCATTTGAATTCCGCGCCCTTACGCCGCGAGAGATACACTACGCCACCGTAACTTATGGCGCGGATTCGTTGTGGATTCAAACCAAAGCAAAGTAAGTTACAGCGGCGCAGATGTATGTGGATCTGCCCCAAAAACTTTAATTTAAACGTATTAGAAGCCACAAAAGATATAAATCTGCTATGTGTGCACCAAATTCATTTGCAAATCCAGGTATTGCTTGGTAAAATAACAACTATCATTGTGTCAAATCACTGTGCTGTACATGGCCTGTGCAGAGAACAGAGCTGTGGGGGCGGGCCCAGCATGCTGCCTGTAATAAGCTACAGAAGGGGGCGGACACAAGACCGGTCACCCTGCACAAGGAAAAAGAGCAGCAGCGACCGGTCTTCATTACAGGAAGCTCCTGCATAGGGGCAAAGTTTCACACTGGATTATTGAACTGATCTGGAGGAAATACACAAAGCACACTAAAAAAAAATTATATTGTCTCTTATATTTAGAAAACATTTGCTTATCCTGGAGTTCAACTTTAATCCAAATGCGACCATTATATTTTGTTTTGGACTGAGTAGGGAAGGGCTAGAAACTCTATCTGGACTAAAAAGTCCTGTCTCATTGCCATCTGTAATGCCTCGTACACACGACAAGTTTTCCATCAGAAAAACTGCCATGACAGCTTTTGGCCAGGAAAACTGGTCGTGTGTATGCTCCATGGCTGTTGCGAATAGGCGCGGGAAAAATTAGAACATGTTCTCTATTTTCCTGCCGCGATTCCCAGCGGTCTTTTTCCTGGCAGTTTCCCTATGGAAAACACTGCGGTGGAGCATACACACGGCCGGGATTCCCGGCCAAAGCTCTCACCGCAGTTTTCCAGACGGGAAAACCTCTGGTGTGTACACAGGGAAACTTACCAAGCAGGTTCTAGGTTTTCCCCCCGGGATTCCCGGCTGACTTTTTACCGCTGGGAATCCCGGTCGTGTGTACGGGGCATTATACACATTTCTTGTGTTACTGTCACAAGGACAGACAGCTAAGATATCCTCAGCAGAGTCACAGACAGGAATAATCATGTATCTGGGTTAGCCAGGGTAAGGACAAAATACCATGCCAAACCTACGTTGTGATAACATCTACAGTGGGGAGAACAAGTATTTGATACCCTGTAGATTTTGCAGGTTTTCCTACTTACAAAGCATGTAGAGGTCTGTAATTTTTATCATAGGTACTCTTCAACTGTGATGCCGTGTATCGTTTTTCGGCATGAAAAAAACGATGGGCTTCACATCGTTTTTCGGCTTCTGAAAAAAAAAAATTGTTATTCGGGTTGTAAAAAATGATCGTGTGTGGGCTAAAACGACGTTTTAAATCCGCGCATGCTCAGGAGCAAGTTATGAGACGGGAGTGCTACCGTTCATAATGGAGTAAGCACATTCATCACGCTGTAACCGACATAAAAGCGTGAATCGTCTTTTAATAACACGGAATCAGCTAAAGCATCCCAAAGGCGAATAGAACTTCCCCTTTAGAGTGCCGTTGTATGTGTTGTACGTCAGCGCGCTTTTTTCAGCATTTTTAAAAAATGATGGTGTGCGGGCAATGTCGTAAATGTCGGAAAAACTTTGTTTTTTGGACATACTAAAAAACAACGTTTTTTTCATGCCGAAAAATGATCGTGTGTACGTGGCATGAGAGACGAAATCTAAAACAAAAATCACATTGTATGATTTTTAAGTAATTAATTTGCATTTTATTGTATAAGTATTTGATCACCTACCAACCAGTAATAATTCTGGCTCTCACAGACCTGTTATTTTTTCTTTAAGAAACCCTCCTGTGGTAAATATACTATTGAAAGCATTTTGTTAAAGGGGTTGTAAAGGTACAATTTGTTTTTTTCTAAATAGCTTCCTTTTACCTTAGTGCAGTCCTCTTTCACTTACCTCATCCTTCGATTTTGCTTTTAAATGTCCTTATTTCTTCTGAGAAATGCTCACTTTCTGTTCTTCTGTCTGTAACTCCACACTGCTATCTCCCTGGTGTGGAGTGTCATGCTCGCCCCCTCCCTTGGATTACAGGAGAGTCAGGATGTCCACTAACACACAGCTCCTTTCTCTATCTGCAACGTAGAGAGCGTCCCCACTCTCCTGTACTCCAAGGGAGGGGGCGAGCATGACACTCCACACCAGGGAGAAAGCCTTGCATTACTGTGTGGAGTTACAGACAGAAGAACAGGAAGTGAGGATTTCTCAGAAGAAATAAGGACATTTAGAAGCAAAACTGAAGGATGAGGTAAGTGAAGGAGGACTGCACTAAGGTAAAGGAAGCTATTTAGAAGAAAAAAATTGTTAATGGAGATTGGGAGTGGGGATGTGGTCCCAGTGTTCTGTGTCCCAGTGTTCTGTAGTCCCAATACATTTACCTACAGGGAACTTCAAACTAGTTTAGCGCCAGAGATCGCAGGATTACTGTCCAGGTCTTCCCAAACTTCTGCCCTGTTGTTGTTGTTTTTTTTAAACTTGGATAGGGTTAAGTTAAGTGGTGGGATTATCTAGACAAAGCTCTTCAGGACACCAGCCAGTGTCCCCTAGAAGACCCACAGTTGATTATAAGTCACCAGAGGGGTAGCTAGAGCACCAGGTACCCAAGATCTCTCAGTGTCTGTACTCACAAGGCCCAAGGACAAATGATAGCCTCCTTCCAATCTTCCAAGCGACACGTTCCAGTGATACCAAACAGATCTTTGGCAGACAGCTCCCCTCAGTCAGCTTCTCCTTAGCACCTGCGTCTCAGCATTCCTCCTCTTGGTTCTCTCACCTGAGACCTCACCAACAGCAGCATCTACTTACGAGGGCAGTGTGCCACCCCAGGTTGGACTCTGGGGAAAGACCCTCAGCTCTGTGTGCTCTCAGAATATATGCAGTCTTGCAGCCTGCCATCAGAGCCAGGGCCAAGCTAGGGCTGCCTCAATAATTAATGCTGCCATCTTCAAAGCTCCACACCTATCATCCAGAAACTTCTCAAGTTACCTGGATACAGAAGAAGCTATCAGGCAGACTGACAGCAGCGGAGCACATGGAGCAGACCTAGCTAAATAATCACAGCTCACTGAGTAAAAACTATGCTTTTATCTTGCCCAAAAGTACAGCCACACTGACTACAGTGTGGCAACTAAATGTACTTATCAAAAACACACACTAACACTTACCTAGCTATCCCAGCATCTACCTAGGAGGGTGCTACAATAGCATAGATGTGCCTTCTGGTATTGCCCAAATCTGCTTGTGTTATGCACCTAGTAGACGATAGGAGCCTAATCTTGTATTGACAATAGCAGTCAGCCCAGAAAATCTAAACGGTCATGACTCGCTAGCCTGGGCTGTCTGCTTACTGGCATAGCCAAATTCAGCCAAAGCCAGATGGATAGGGAGGCAGCCATAGTTGGTGTCTATGGGCTACCTGATTCTACTGATTGCCAGTTCACACCAGGTGCAGTTCTGTGCGCTTTTTTTGCACTAAAAATGCATGCACATTGTTTTCCATGAATTCGAATGGCTCTAGTTCACACCATGAAGTCAGTTTCCGATCAGTTTCCGTTGTAGAAACTGACCGGAAACTGACTACATGGTGTGAACTAGAAACATTGGAATGTATGGAAAACACTGTGCAAGCATTTTGTGCAGAAAAAAAGCGCACAGAACTGCATCTGGTGTGAACTGGTCCTCGAATCCTACATTTTTTGTTACTTTTTATTATCATATATGAGAATAGCAGTTTCTGAATACTATCGCATGCTTTTAAATGTGCTTTATATTTTGTAGGTGCTTCTACAACATTCAACTTTATGGCTATTCTAAGGAAACGTAAGTATCCAATTGTTGTAACCCCATGTAAATATATGATTCAGACAAACTGTGATTTTCTCTGTTTATGTAACCAAAATATTTTTATGCTTTTGCAGTTAATCAAATACTGCTGCTTCTACTTGTGTTGACAATTTGTGGCATATGGTATAGCACCATCTATAAGGTGCCTACTATCACGAAAGATGAAGGTAAAAAAATGCATGCAATTTTCAAGTCACCTATAATATAAATATATTGTTATACAACATAGTGTTGGAGATATCTGGATCAGTAAAGTTTAGGTTATACAAAGGCTCTTAACTGTCAGGATGCTCTGAGCAGAAAATGTTCAATAAAAAACAAAAAAAGAAACCCTGTTGGGGAGTATGGGACTTTCAAGGTGCTGTTCACTATTAAAACTATGCCACAACTATTTTAGTTAAAAAAGTTTTTTATTATTACATAGAAAAAAAGTATAAAGTGATACATTTTTCTGCATGTTTCACCTTACGGCTTCCTCAGGAACATGCGTCGATATTCTTTTCTAATGAATAAATGTAAATAGAACTACAAATTCATATTGAGTGCTTTCAAATAAGACATTTAAAGGAATTTTATTTTAATCTATACCAACATATATGGCTGCACCTGGATGATTGCAGAGACCTTCTATTTCCCGTTAGAAAAGAATATCCACACATGTTCCTGAGGAAGCTGTAAGGCGAAACATGTAGAACATAAAGTGTGGAACAATTGTATGGAGCAAATGTATCACTGTTTACTTTTTTTAACTAAAATAGTTGTGACATAGTTTTAATAGTGAACAGCACCTTGAAAGTCCTATACTCTCCAACAGGGTAAAAATGGACAGGCGGAAAACTGAGTAGATTTCACTTGCAGAGACATGAGTGTACATCAGTTTCACATCAGTTTACATCATTTTTCATGTGCGTTTCAGTGAGTTTTTATGCATGTTTACATCAGTTTTCATGCACGTCAGTTATGTACCCTGTTCAAACCAATGTTAAATCCATGTAATTTTTTTTGATTGTGCAGAAAACTGCATACATGTTGCCGATTTCATGCGCTGAAAAAATCTGCATGTTGTGGTGTGAACAGGGAACATAGAGAACCATTGTTTTCTTTAAGTCCTTGAAGAACAAGTACAGAAAAACTAATGTCTCTGCACCATAGTGTGAATGAGGCCTTACTATTATTGATGCTTATATAAAGATGGTTAAAGTGGATGTAAACCCGAATTTTATTTATTTATTTTTTTGATGTCACAATGTACAGTATAAGATTTCCTATCATCTGTGCCCAGTCTTGCCACACAAAGTTAATCCAGCTCTGAGCAATCCTCTTTTATTGTTTAGTGAAATAAAACGGACTTACAGAGAAAAACCTTAGTCCGTTCCGCCCCATTGCTGTGACAGGTTATTTACATATCTCATGCACTAGCCTGGAGACAGGCATTATTTCTTAATTCCCACCCCCACTCCTTTTCTGAAGTCATGTGGTTACTTTTCTGGGTTTTGACTGGATGTTAGTGATCATAGCAGAATTTAGTGTAAGGAATACACATGAGAAAATGCATGTTGACAAGGGGAGTGTAGAGGAGGGCGGGGAGTCTACTGACATCACGACTCCACCTACTGAGCTCCAGACAACAGATCCACCCACAGAATCTGCATTTTTTCAGTTCTTATAACAGACAGAGGGGAAACATTTCACAGGTAAGGATACATGCAGGAGGCATGTATATCCTTATAGATCAGCACTATGGCAGTAGTTTAGAAAGGATGAGAGTGGGTTTACATCCACTGTAAGGTGCCAAACAGGCCTGTCGCTACAGGACAGGCAAAACAAACAATTGCTTGGGGCCCCGAGCTGGCCTGGGGCCCCCAACTTCCCCTTCCCAGGCTGTATCGTGGCCGAGCTCCTCTTCCTTCCACCTGGAGTCCTGTCAGTCTGACCGGGTACCGCGCGTGGTATAGGAGATTCAGTTTCCTGTTCCCGGCCAGACTGACAGGAATTGCACACTGAGTGCTCACTTCCTTTCAGTCCGGCCGGGAAGACAGGAAACTGAATCTCCTGTACCACGCGCGGTATCCGGCACTATCTGATAGGGGACTGGGGAAGAGGCAGGGGGAAGAGGAGCTTGGCAACGCTACAGTGGCAGCCTACAGGGAAGAACGGGAGGCAAGAATAGAAAAAAAACTTAGTGTAGCGTTAACGTAGGCTTTGCATGCGGGGGGAGGGTGCTTGGGGGCCCCCAAATTCCTTCAAACGGCCCTAGTGCCAAACCTGCATTTCTACAAGTGAGAAGACAATCTATTTGTCTGAGAACTGTTTTCACCTGTTGTACAACCTGGATTGAATTTTTGCCAAAACTAGGTGGCGGTCAAATTCAAGTTATATATCTGGCTATTGAAGATCAGCAACTGGGATAACAAGAATAAATGGAAAATGTTGGGTGATGGTTGTTTCACGTTAGGTTTGCTTTGTGTTAAGACACTTAAGAGAAGCTAAGTCACATGCCTGTGTTCAAGAAAAAGTCTCAAGGGCTAAATTGGACTGTTGTACTGGCCAACACCCACTGATTGGCATGTGCTGTAACTATGTTAAGCTACAGTGCGTGGTCGGGATGTGGTTAAAGAGTAAGTTCACCTTTCTGCATTTTTCCCCCCCAAAAAAACACATGCTTTCTCTCACCCCCAGCCAGTGCCGATCCTGACCTCCCTGGGGCACTAAGCAAAATTACATGTCACATTAAAGTTGTGGGGCCCTAAGCGGCTTGCATAGTGAGCCTGTAGGGCGGATCGGCCCTGCCCCCAGCACATTGCAAAGGACCGTTTTTAAAAAGTTGCTGCTTTCCATTGCATTCCTCCATGTCCAGCACAAAGGTGGGGAGACGAGGCAGTGACATCTTGATCTCCAGCTTGGTCAATTAGAGAATGATTTGCATTAATTCGGAAAATGCAAAGCATTCTCCAAAACGCATTCCTGCCGAGCAGCCAACCTCCTGTGCTTACAATGCAATAGGTCAGCCTCTTAGCAAGGGACTCAGAAGTACAGTAAATGGAGATCACTTAAGCCAGGGGTCCTCAAACTATGGCCCGCGGGCCACATGCGGCCCACGGAGGACTTGTAACCGGCACACTTGACCCTGACAGGCAACGCCGGTTACACGGCAGGTTGTAACACAGCGATCCCGCTGTGTCACGGAGATGACAGCGTTAACAGTTCGGGCGCGCTGTGATAAATGTCCCGCCCTCCTCCTCCTAGACTAGCTTGTGTGATAGAGCCAGTGTTCTGTCTATCAGACGAGCTGGTCTAGGAGGAGGAGGGCGGGACATTTATCACAATGCGCCAGAACTGTTACCAACACTGTGAGCACAGCGGGACCGTCATAGCAGTTGAGTGAGCAGTGGCACAGTAAGGAGAAAGTGCTGTGAGTGTGAGGGGCTTACGATGGTTAGGGAGGGAGGGAGGGGGGGGCTTGCAATGGTGAGGGGGGCTGATATTGATGTGATGATGATGGTGGGGGGGGCTGATAATGATGTAATAATAATGATGATGATGATGGTGGGGGGGGGGCTGATGATGATGAAAATGGTGGGGGGGGGGCTGATGACGATGAAATTATGAAAATGGTGGGGGGGCTTGCAATGAGGGGCTGATGATGAAGGTGGGGGGGCTTGCAATGAGGGGCTTGCAATGGTGAGGGGGGGGTTGCAATGAGGGGCTGATGATGAAGGTGAGGGGAGTTCTTGCAATGGTGAGGGGGGTTGCAATGAGGGGCTGATGATGGTGAGCGGGGCTTGCAATGAGGGGCTGATGATGATGTAATGATGATTGGGGGGGCTTGCAATTAATGATTGTGAGGGGGGGCTTGTAATGAGGGGCTTACAATGATGATGGCGAGGGGGGGCTTGCAATGAGGGGATGATGATGATGATGTAATGATGATGGTGAGGTGGGGGGGCTTGCAATGATCATGATCGGTTTGCAATTAATGATTGTGAGGGGGGGCTTATAATGATGAAGGGGGAGGGTTGCAATGATCGTGAGGGGCTTGCAATGGTGAGGGGGGGGGGCTTAGGAAATTGTTCATAGTTTTTTTTTTTTATAGTCCGGCCCTCTAACGATCTGAGGGACAGTGAACCGGCCCCCTGTTTAAAAAGTTTGAGGACCCCTGACTTAAGCGGTGTCTACTTCAGTGATTTACAGTTTCCAGGGGCATCAGTCAGGTATGGTATAAATAGTTACATTGGTTCAAGCTGGATATATACCACGCCTGATATATACCATATACCAATATACCCTGCCCGGAATTCATCTTTAAATCCCATACTAAATCTGAATCCCAGGCACTGTACAAATACCTTACTTTACTTTTTACAAAATAAGTTCTAGCCAAAGCTTTATGGTACTCCACTCCCTTGGTAGAACAGGTAATAAATAAAATGACATGGGGGAGATTTACTAAAACGGGTGCACACAGAATCTGGTGCAGCTGTGCATAGTAACAAATCAGCTTCTAGGTTATATTGGCAAAGCTTAATTGAACAAGCTGAAGTTATGCAGGCCATACATGGGTCAAACTCCCAACTAATTTTCTTTTGACATTCAGAAATGTTGTGTGTTTTGTGATCCGATGGTGCCACCATTGATTTTGAAATTCAACCAACCAAGCCTTCAATTTCACCTCATGTTGCTACAGAAAAAAAATTCTCTTGGCTGGGAATCTTCTTTACTTTCCAGGTCACAGCTCATGCACATTTCTTTTTCAATTATATTTCTTCCGCGATTCTCCTATCAACGATCAGAAATTGATTAGTTTTTCAAAAAATGTTCAATATGTCTGGTCACTCAAATTCGATGGCCACAAGAAAATTCAAATGAAAATTGGTTACTATGTGCAGCTTCACAAAGTAGCGCCCTGGGGTTTAGTCAGGGAGCTCCTCACCAAATTCCTTGTCAGGAGTAGCTACTGTAGTTAATTACTAGGGATCCATTGACTTCTCCCTAAGTTTGGTCTGGTCGTACTTTCCTCTTCTGCCACAAGGTAGTATTAGATTGAGGAGGACAACTCAAGGTCAGATTATGGGTATATGGGGTATCTCAGCCAATGGGCAGAAATTTTGTTGAATCCCTTGGCCTGCTGGGAGAGCCTAAATATTCAGGTGATGTCAAGTGATCCAGGTTCTTGTGTGCCACCCAGACTGCCATCTGGGTGGACAGGTGTCATCTGCCCCGGGCTGCTAGGCCGGAGATTTGGCTTATCCTGGGGCCATCAGGCTGCCAGGCTGTGTAAGGGCCTATCCAGATTAAGAGGGCAGCAGCACAGGGTTAGGACTGTGGCTTGCATTCCAACCAAAAGTGACGGTTCTCCTGGCCGGAGTGGTTGGAGGTAGAAGGGAAGCTGTCGCCAAGAAGGGACCAATCGCCTTTACCAGAGACCACAGTGAGTAACTGAAGCAAGTACCGGAGCAGTATTACTGAACATGCACAGTGGAGAATCAGGAAACTTCAGGCGGTGATCAAGTCAGGGACTCAACCAGCGGAGGTGAAGCTTGCAGAGCAGCCTTGTGTGTCAAGCTAGGGAACGAGCCGGTCAGCAGGGGTGAAGCTTGAAGGCATCCGTGGGTGACCACCGCAAAAGCCTTGAGGAGCTCACAGGATTCAGAGTTAGTGAATCAGAGGGTCCAGTGAGAGACCAGCAGCTCAAGGGGCTAAAGAACTACAAGGAGAAGTTGTAGTACAGCTGAGAGAACTGTTACTTTGAGTTAGGAACTGTTTAAGTACTGTTGACATAGGAGACAGCAATCCTGCACATGCAGAAGTGGCACCTTGCTGGGGCCTTTCCCTATTCAGCTGTTCTCCTATTGGATATTCAGAGTCTGCCATTTGAAATTGCTACTACTTAAGGGTGTCCTGACCCTAGCCCCCTTTCCCCTACAAAATATAAAAAGGACTGTCAAAGAAATAAAACCTCTTTTACATCAAAGAAGTGTCTGGCGTCCAATGACTTTTACCACCTTTGTACCCACTACCCACCACTTAAAGAAGGATGTCAGTTATCTTTGGCCTTGAGGTTCCTATTTGACTGGAATTCTGCTACAACCAGATTCTGTGTGCACCAGTTTTAGTAAATTGATCCCCCATGGCATCTCGAGTGATAAGATGTCTACGATTCTCAACAACACACTGTATACATTTAAATGGATTAAACATTACTTACTGTACCTAGGGACTTATCTACTCACTTTTGATCACTGACTATTTCATCTAGCCAGCTAGGCCACCCCACCTAGTCAATAAGTGATATACAATATGCACCCCTGGCAGACCCCCCTCCCCTACCTCTTACCTACCCTGCCTCCCCAGACTGTCCTCCTTCTATCTTTCTTCTCTTTTCCCTTTAATTGATCACTACATCACTGTGATACATTTGCCTATATGTCTCAGTTTACTGCTCCCTGCTAGCCATATGGGTAGAGGTAGAAAGGAATTTCATGTGTGACTCATTCCTCTGACAGGTTATTGACGTGCTAATGTCCCCTCACTATTCTAAAGGTTAATTGATCTATTGTGTTGTGTGAAGAAGATCTGTGTTTACCCTTAAAAGATGAGTATTGTATCATCAGGCTAAATGATTAGAGAAGTAGTATGTTAATTATTCTGATTGCTTCAGTGTATTAATTAACCCCACTGATGTCTTTATCTAAAGAAACGTGTCTGCATGGTCGGCTCCGACTTGTCTCCTATAATCTGTATGGGAAACCCCACTGTGTGAGGGGGGGCGTTCCTAACAGGTTGTAACCACATATAAGCTGAGTTTTTGTGTCAATAAAGTGTCTTGGTTCCAGCATCCAGTCTTGACTCATGTGTGGGGGATCCTGTGATGTTCTTGTATGGAGAGGAGGGAATGCTTGACGGGGATATCATACCAATACCGTCACAATTGGTTGGTAGCAGTGGGATTTTCCCTTCTACTCTCCTTTACACCCGGGATTCCAAGCAGACACTGGAAGAACTACTGGAAGTTCGTGGAAGGATTGCTAGCAACAAAACCGAGCGGGTCATCATAGCAGAATCAATGGAGCTAGACCAGGAGGACGGGATTGCAGCAACGCCAGCAGTACAAGAGATGGAGACACCAGTGATTCAGGAGGAGGAATCGCCAGCCAACAAGCTAATGAGAGAGAAGCTAGCTTGGTTCGGCCCGAACCCAACGCCGGATGTGGTGCTGAAAGTGATGGACCTGTTAGTAAACGCAGAACTACAGGAGGCTAAACAAATAAGAGATGCAGAGCTACAGTTAAAACTGGCAGCAGTCCAACCAGCAGCCGCACATTCTCCAAACAGTGAGTACAGCACAGCAGACGCAAGGAAGATTCCGTTTAGCGCTTTTAAAGCTTTTGATGAAAAGGACTGTGAGATTGATAACTACCTGGCGGATTTTGAGCGACAATGTAACCTGCACCGAATAGCTAGAGGAGAGTGGGTTGCAATATTGTCAGGCAAACTGTCAGGCAAAGCTTCTGATGCTTTCCGGACCGTGCCAGATCAGGATATCCATAGCTACGCCCGGGTTAAAGAAGTGCTCCTGGCTCGTTATGCAGTAACCCCAGAGTCCCACCGACAGAAGTTCAGGGACTCACGCAAAACCACGAAAGACTCTTATGCGGAATGGGCATGCCAGTTGTCCCGGTCGGCCTCTAACTGGGCTAACAGCAGCCAGGCCACCACCGCAGAGGACATTTTGCAACTAATGCTCCTGGAGCAATTTTACAATCACATCCAGACGGACGTCAAGGATTGGGTGAGAGATCGCAGGCCCATGACTCTACCAGAGGCCGCTAAGTTGGCGGATGAATATGCAGATACTCGCAAGACGAACCAGGTCACACCACGGGTACAACCTCCACGACCAACGGTGCCCTCACACCCACCAGCCGCTAGATACCAACCTCCTAACAGACCGGTGACATCTAGCCCTCGCTATCCACGCCAGGAGGGCAACGAACAACGCTGCTTCCGGTGCAAACAGCTGGGTCACTTCAAGCAGAATTGCCCCATGAATGACAACACCAGGTCAAATTGGTCTCAACCTGGGTACCGCCCACCAGCAGCAGCCCATTGTGTAGACTCGGCTTGGGATCCCCAGGAGCTGGGTCGGGAAGAACCATTGGGCACCCCTTACGAAGCCCTCATGGTACAATCTGCTATTACGGACAACAGGGAACACCATTGTCAGCTGGTCATGGGCTCCAGCCCTGAGCCGGAGGGGCCCTGGAGGGAGCTGGGCAGAAAGAGGCACCGCCGGCCACCCTTCAAGAAGAAGAGGTCCTGGAAGCCGTATAACAAGCTGACCAGGGAGGAGAAGAAGCGACTGGAGGAGAGGGAGTCGCAGCGGGCGTCCCAGATGCGGGCCGAGATGTTCGCCAAGGGCCCACCGGTGGCCCCTTACACCACCACCCAGTTCCTGATGATGAAGGACCATGTGGAGAGCCTGCAGGACATGAGCAAGCAGGAGCTGATCCGTGAGTACATGGAGCTGGAGGAGTGCATAAGCCGCATGGAGGAGGAAAACAACCACCTGAGGTCACAGCAGGCTGACCCCCCCAGGCTCCATGAACTGGAGATGGAGCTGGAGAAGCTCCAAGAGGAGAACTGGCGGCTGCGGAGGGAGCAGGGGGTGGCTGACCTTATGGGGCCCTGATTCCCCTCCCCCCCCCCGGACTCTGAGCACCAGTGCTACAGCATTTCAACAAATATAACTTTTTCTTTTTATGAATCTCCTGTGATTGTCACTTCAGAGCCATAACCTGCCCCCTACCATAGCGGGACACCTAGACGGCGGCGCACAGACCCATTCGCTGTCTTCACACTGACTTCTGGTGACTTTGCAGATCGCACAAAGACTTGGGGACTGACCGGCGTGTGATCTGACGACCCGGTGACATACCTGAGTCTGAAGCAGTTGCCAAGGGAGGTCAGTCATGCCAAACGGAGTTAACCTCGGACTAAAAGCTCTGAACCCGTCAACCCTACTGGACCAGGGAAGGTCCAACCGGGTTTGCCGGAGCAGGGAGCAAAAGGGGGGCCATTGTGATACATTTGCCTATATGTCTCAGTTTACTGCTCCCTGCTAGCCATATGGGTA
This sequence comes from Rana temporaria, assembly GCF_905171775.1. NCBI lineage: Eukaryota > Metazoa > Chordata > Amphibia > Anura > Ranidae > Rana > Rana temporaria. Next base: position 218,194,074 of record NC_053491.1, on the reverse strand, counting down.
GAGGTAGAAAGGAATTTCATGTGTGACTCATTCCTCTGACAGGTTATTGACGTGCTAATGTCCCCTCACTATTCTAAAGGTTAATTGATCTATTGTGTTGTGTGAAGAAGATCTGTGTTTACCCTTAAAAGATGAGTATTGTATCATCAGGCTAAATGATTAGAGAAGTAGTATGTTAATTATTCTGATTGCTTCAGTGTATTAATTAACTCCACTGATGTCTTTATCTAAAGAAACGTGTCTGCATGGTCGGCTCCGACTTGTCTCCTATAATCTGTATGGGAAACCCCACTGTGTGAGGGGGGGCGTTCCTAACAGGTTGTAACCACATATAAGCTGAGTTTTTGTGTCAATAAAGTGTCTTGGTTCCAGCATCCAGTCTTGACTCATGTGTGGGGGATCCTGTGATGTTCTTGTATGGAGAGGAGGGAATGCTTGACGGGGATATCATACCAATACCGTCACAATCACAATTAAGTTTTATGTGATTTTCTATTGGAGAAAATATAGTCATGGCTTCCTCGATCCCAGGCTATTATTGTATCGTACACTGATCTTGTGTATGCACCCTCCTTTCTTAGAATTGTGCTTGCTGTCATATATGTTTTTAAATCCTTAAAGCGGAGTTCCACCCAAAAGTGGAACTTACGCTATAAGGACTGTTCACCCCTGACATGCCCCATTTGGCATGTAATTCTTTTTGAGGGGGAGTGGTTACCTAGTTTTGACAGGTACACAGCTCCTACTACCGCTCACACCACCCAGGCGACTCCTCCTCTCCCCCTCCCTCCCTGCAATCTTCTGGGACACATCACAGGTCCCAGAAGATTGCTCCTAGAAGATTGCTCGGCCATTCAGGACGCATACGGCTGTGAATCCACAAGCTGTCACACCCGGGTGCCCATGCTTGCAATTCCGGTGCCATGGAGAGGAGAGGAAGAGAAGCGAAGCTTTGGGCGGCTGCATCGCTGGATCATGGGACAGGTAAGTGTGTGTTTATTAAAAGTCAGCAGCTACAAAAAGTGTAGCTGCTGACTTTTAACAAACAGAAAAATGAGTGGAACTCCGCTTTAAAGCGGAGGTCCACCCAAATTTTTTTTTTAAAGTCAGCAGCTACAAATACTGTACTGCAGCTGCTGACTTTTAAAAAATGGACACTTACCTGTCCAGCGCGCCTGCAACGTTGGCAGCCGAGGCCGAGTAATCCCTCATCACTCGGCTGCCCCCGCCGCCATCCTCGGTGAGTGAATCAGGAAGTGAAGCGTTGCGGTTTCACTGCACAGTTCCCTACTGCACATGTGCGAGCGGCGCGGCCTGTCCTCACTGGTCCAGTGTGTTTCCCAGGAGACAGCGGGGGGGGGGGGGGGGGATTGGCGTGACTCCCACAGGAGTCTATGCCTGGGAGTTGGTGCAAATACCTTAGACAGGTATCTGCACCCCCCCTGAAAGGTGCCAAATGTGACACCGGAGGGGGGGAGGGTTCTGAAAAGCGGAAGTTCCATTTTTGGGTGGAACTCCGCTTTAAATACATTTAATGAAACATTTAAATACATTTTTAATGAAACAGAAAGGTGTAGAATTAGGAACATATTTTGTTGGGTGTCAATTAAAATTGTAAATTTTTATATTAGCTAGTCTCCCACTGTAACTGGTTACATAAAATGATTTCTAATATTCATGTTTTTTATTACCAGATCCTGAAATGGAAGTGGAAGAGGAGGACGTCATTCCTGTTGTCATTTGTGCACCTTCAGGCCGGATAGGGGGCACTATTGCTGCAATTAATAGCATATACAGCAACACTAATGCCAATGTGCTCTTTTATATTATTGGTCTAAGAAACAGTTTAGTTCATATCAAGTAAGTACCCATCTATATCAGACTATAAAATAAACAGCGATAAACAAATACAGTGGGTCACATTTATAAAAGCAAACACAAAGTACTGATGTTGCCCTAGCAACCATCTAAATGCCAGTTTACTTTAGCAGATTAGAAACACATAAGAAACTGATTGGTGACTATGGAGGACAGCCAATGTTTGTTCTGCAGTAGTAGCTTACTTTAAGACAGGTACACACTACAAGAAAATGTTCAACCGGTTTTCCTCGATGTTTCACAGCAAGTTGGAACCGAGAAATAGAAATAACCAAAATTTTCATAAGACAAGGGCTTTGTCTGATCATGCGTAGTGTTTCCTATCTGATATTTCTCACCTGAAGATCATACAAAAATGATACACATTAAACAAAAAATGTTTGTTCTGTTACCTGTTTATCTCTTTCGTAAATTTTCATTCGGAAGATCGGTATCAGCTGTCAAAAGTTGTTTACACACAATAAGAAAATCGTACGATCGTTCCTCGGACTAAAATGTTTGAAAATTACAGTCATATGATTAAAAGAAAGATCCTTTGGGCCAGATTCACGTAGAATCGCGGCGGAGTAACTTATCCTAGATAAGTTACACCGCCTCAATTTTTCATCGCAAGTGCCTGATTCAGCAAGCACTTGCGATGAAAACTACGCCCGCGGTCTCCGGCGCAAGGCGGGCCAATTCAAATGGGCGTGTGCCATTTAAATTAGGCGCTCTCCCGCGCCGGACCTACTGCGCATGCTCCGTTTCCTAACTCCCACCGTGCTTTGCGCGCCGTGACGTCATTTTTTTGAACGGCGACGCGCGTAGCGTACTTCCGTATTCCCGGAAGGCTTACGCAAACGACGTTAAATTTTGAATTTCGACGCGGGAACGACGGCCATACAATACATACACTTGCTGACTAAAGTTAAGGCACCAAAAAAAAAGTGTAACTTTGCGACGGGAAACTAGACTAGCGGCGACGTAGTGAACGCGAAAAACCGTCGTGGATCCGCCGTAACTCCTAATTTGCATACCCGACATTGGTTTACGACGCAAACTCCCCCCAGCGGCGGCCGCGGTACTGCATCCTAAGATCCGACAGTGTAAAACTATTACACCTGTCGGATCTTAGGGATATCTATGCGTAACTGATTCTATGAATCAGTCGCATAGATAGAAACAGAGATACGACGGTGTATCAGGAGAAACGCCGTCGTATCCCTTTTGTGAATCTGGCCCTTAGTCAACAATCAACATGCACATTGGGTGTTTAGCCCCTGTGCGTCCAATCCCAGCATTTTCATGCTCCCACCACCAGCTGCAGACTGTCAAAGCCTTTGAAAGGCTGAAATATGCTAATGCACAGGTGTTCCATGTATCCCAGACACAGCCACTGCTTCTTAGTTTGACATTCATGTGGGTGCAGGACAGGTGCATGTCCCACACTGTCTGCATTTAGGGACACACACCCACGTGGATATCTAATTGGGCACAGCCTCCATGTCCCTGCAACTGCTGCATCCCAGTGAACATAAATGGGACTGCATACTCGCGGATGCACCTGTGCATCCCATGCAGAAAAATGTGGCCATCACATGCCACAAGTACACAAGTACACCCATGTGAATGAGGCCTAAAACTTTAGGTATTGAGCCTACAAACAAGCTTTTGTATGCTATATAGTCCTCAGGCTCAGTTATTTTTTAATTGTGACAATTTTGATTTTGTTTTAGGAAATGGATTGAAGGCACTCAGCTGTCTGATATTAGATTTAAGATTGTAGAATTTAACCCAATGGTCCTTAAAGGAAAAATTCGCCCTGATACAGCTTTCCCAGAACTTCTTCAACCAGTAAGCCGATACACCAAATGCATTACACTGCCAATTTTCTCTTAGTTAAGGCTACTTTCACACTGGAGCGTTGCGGGGTGCTTTACCGTAATTTTTGCTGCACTTTTCGGCTGCTAAAGGGGTGCTTTTGAACCCCACTAGCGGCCGAAAAAGGGTTAAAACCGCCTACAAAGCACTGCTGCAGCAGCGCTTTGCCAGCGGTTTGGAGGCGCTGACCCTTGGTTTCAATGGGCAGGGGCACTTTAGGAGCAGTGTATACACTGCTCTCACAGCGCTGCAAAGATGCGGCTAGCGCACCGCTCCAGTGTGAAAGCCCTCGGGCTTTCACATTGGATTGAACAGAGAGGCACTTTCAAGGCGTTTGACAGCGCTATTTTTATTGTGCAAAGGCCTCAGTGTGAAAGTAGCCTTAAGTACATATGATGTATGAAATAGAAACACGTATTGCATACAAATGGTGAATGCTTGCAATTTTTCTATATGGCAGGTGTGCTAGACCTTAAATTTATTACAAATGTGTTTTATTTTGCTGTAATAGTCAAGTGTAACAGATGAATGGCCCGTACACACAATCCAAAAATCGGACGAAAAATACCACATTCAAAACGATTGTACGATAATCGGATTGTTGGTACAGAGCTTTCGAGAGCAGATTACGTCAGTTCATTCGATATTATCCGATCGGTCAAACACAAAAATTCTCGTATGATACCAGATCGTACGATTTTCCATTTAATAAGTACAGTTGTCGTCCGAAAATACATTACAACATTATGACATCACTCCTAATTTTTTATTCTGTCGTACGAGAATTTTCGTACCTTAAGTAACCTCTCTATTTTCGATATGGGACTAGCATGCAAAAAAAACGGACGTTCTGTCATCTGATTTTTGGATTGTGTGTACGAGCTATAAGGGTCGCCATACACGTTACAGTCTGAATGTACAATCATTGTACAATCAAATTTACATCTACCAAACTAATAGGTAATAGATCCTACTTGAACTATCCAATCAATCAGTAGATAGTTAGGTGGACCCTTCCAATACATACTTTTTGGTGGGTCTAAAGAAGATTGTACAATCAGATTGCATATTGTTCAGCCTAAAGCCTAGTACATACGGGCCAAATGTCAGGCGGTATCGGCTGTTTCAATAGAAACTAGCCGACATTCAGCCTGTGTGTACTGCAGCCGGTATCCAATGAAAAAGGTCTGTCAGTCAGCTCCTGATCAGCGCTCTCAGCCAATCGGTGAGAGCACTGCCCGGAGTGTCCTGGTGGGGGGGCTATCCCCCTTGTCAAAACACAAAAGCAGGGGAGGTTGCAGTACTAACATTGCATAGTACCGCGACTCCTCCTGAGCCTCTTTTTTTTTTGTTCAACCAGCGTGTTGAATGAAAGAAAATAACTTGATCCCTGTATCCACACACTCAATGTGGGTGGGGCAATCCCTCCCTCTGCCCTATTGTATTCTGACAGCGGGGAAACTACAAATAGTATAGGATAAGGTCATGTCATACAATCTTTTGGCTAGACTTTACCCCACTTTTTGACTTATTTTTGGAAGAGACTCATACATGGGAAGACAGAGAGCAAATGAACACATGGTTACCCTGTATTTCTTTAGGTAACCTGCAGACACCCATTGGATCACTTTATTTTAATGTGGATATTTTGGAACAGGTTTTTTTTGTCACTGATAATTTGGTGTATTTAGCGGCCATTACATTATTTCACTTTAAAGCCACTCAAAAATGTTCAATGCAATAGAAGCCTCTGAATACTTTCCTCTCCAGCAGGCGACCGTTCGAAAATCTGCTGTCTTCAAGCATTACAGACCACAGGAGTGTTGATGCTCTTACATCACTACATGATACAGTAATGGTATCAGGGGTCAAGTCCTGGGGAAAAAAGTGTGGGAACTCCCACCCAAGATGCACTCCCCCACCAAAAAAAAAAAAAAATGACATACTCATATGCATAATTACTAAACCGTATGGTTTTGTTTTTTTTTTGAGAAAAGAAGCAACTTCTTTCTAAATCCCGCGATAACTCGCGGCAGACCTCCGCAATGTCTCTTGGGAACAATGACAAAAGCTCCCAGGAGACATTGCGGCATCGAGAAAGTGACGGAATACCCGCACACTACCCTATGAATCCATATAGAGGAAGCGGCCAGTAACATAAAGGATTACTAAGGTTCGCCTGCCCCTGACAGTGACTCGAGCTGGGCATCGCCGCTTAGTGAAGGATTGGCTCGGGCGGCTCGGATGCTCTCGGCTGCTCTAGTCCTGCAAAGGGAACTGAGTTCCTGCTGTGAAAAAAGTGCAGGAACTCCATTCCCACGCATTCCCATAGGACTTGAGCCCTAAATGGTATCACTGCAGCATATAGTAGTGGCTAAAGCCTTGTACACACAGTGAGAATATAGGACGAATGATCGTCCGTTTTATTTTTAATCTTTATTTATAGAAAGTTTTTTCTTTTCTGAGAAAACAAAAAAATACATACAATTTTCTAATCCTGAGTACTAGGCATTAGGGGCCAAAGAGAAGAAGCATTTTATGTGTGGCAGGCAACCATGCATTCACCCAGGAGTGTTTTAGATGTAAAGACTGCTGGAGGCTGTAGTGCTTAAAGAGAGAGGATTTCAGACTTGCTACCTTACGAAGCAATAAATACTCAAAGGCTCCTATTACAAAAAGTTTAATTGATAAGCCTAATTGGAGCTGTGATATGTTTGTAAAAACTGTAATATTATTAGCAGTTTTATGGTTTCCTAATTTATGGATTTTGTTTTATTTTTTTCACAAAGCTGAACTTTGTGCGTTTCTACCTGCCACTGCTCACCCAGGAACACGAGAAAGTCATTTATCTGGATGATGATATCATTGTATTAGGTGGGTTTCTTTTTAATATTAATAACGTAAAGATCATGTGAATTATTGACTTTTATTTGGCATCTAAAACATCAGTTTAATGTCTAAGGCCCCGTACACACCATAGAATCTATCCGCAGATAAATCCCATCGAATGGGTTTCAGTGGATAGATTCTAAGGTGTGTACACTCCGGCGGATATTTATCCGTGGATATTTCCGAATTCCAGCAGATAAATATTTGTCGACATGCACAGAATATCTATCTGCTGGAATCGGATCCCACGGATGGATCCGCTCGTCTGTACAGACTCACCGGATCCATCCGTCCAAAGGGATTCCCCGCACGCGTCGTAATGATTTGACGCATGCGTGGAATTCCTTATATGACAGCGTCGCGCCCGTCGCCGCGTCATAATCGCGGCGACGGCGCGACACGTCATCGCCAGAGGATTTCGGCGCGGATTTCAATGCGATGGTGTGTACACGCCATCGCATAGAAATCTGCTGAAATCCTCGAGAGGATTTATCCGCGGATACGGTCCGCTGGACCGTATCCGCGGATAAATCCTCTCGTGTGTATGGGGCCTTAAAGGGGTTGCAAAGGTTTGTGGCTAGATTCACGTACGGCGGCTTAACTTTCCGCAGGCGTAGCGTATGTTATTTACGCTACGCCGCAGCAATTTAGATGGGCAAGTGCAGTATTCACAAAGCACTTGCTCCGTAAGTTGCGGCGGCATAATTCAAATGTGGAAGAGGTGGGCGTGTTTTATGTAAATTAATCATGACCTCACGTAAATGACGCTTCGAACGAACGGCGCATGCGCCGTCCGTGAAAGTATCCCAGTGCGCATGCTCAAAATCACGTCGCAAAAAGTCTATGCTTTCGACGTAGACGTAACTTACGTCCAGCCCCATTCACGGACGAGTTACGCAAACGACGTAAAACGTGAAAAATTCGATGGCTGTCCGACGTCCATACTTAACATTGGCTGCGCCATGTTTTTGGTGGTTTATCTTTATGCCTGAAAACACCTTACGTAAACGGCGTATCTTTACTGCGACGGCCGTACGTACGTTCGTGAATAGACGTATCTTGCTGATTTACATATTCTAGGCGTAAATCAGCGTACACGCCCCTAGCGGCCAGCGTAAATAGACAGCTAAGATACGACGACGTAGGAGACTTACGCCGGTCGTATCTTAGCAACATTTAAGCGTATCTCAATTTGAGAATACGCTTAAATATACAACGGCACGGATTCGGACTTACGACGCCGTATCTACTGATACGCCCGCCGTAAGTCTACCTGAATCTAGCCGTTGTTTATTTTCTAAATAGGTTCCTTTAAGCTAGTGCATTGTTCGTTCACTTACCTTTTCCTTTGATTTCCCTTCTAAATGTTTTTTTTCTTTGTTTTCTTTTTCGTTTTGAATTTCTCACTTCCTGTTACTCCTCAGTAAGCTGTCCTGGCTGACTAACCCCCAGCCAGAACGGCTCAGATGATGGGGGCAAGCTTACTGAGGAGGAACAGGAAGTGAGAAATTCAAACAAAGAAAAAAAACCTTTAGAAGGGAAATCAAAGGAAAAGGTAAGTGAACCAACAATGCACTAGCTTAAAGGAACCTATTTAGAAAATAAAAAATGAACCTTTAGCAGAGGTCCATCTTCATATACCCTCATGTCACATCCCTACCCCTTTTTTTTTTACCCCATTTCGCTATACAATCCTGGTTCTATGTAGCACCCACGTTCACTCTTTCATTTCCCCCCTTCTCATATCTATAACAATCACTTTCCCAACCCAACCCCCAATACACACCTGGTGCTTCAAGCATCTATAAGGGCGCAAGCCTACCAAACCTCACTGGACACTCAGGCCAAAGGAATTACACACGGTTGCCAAAAACCCTACTTGTCCCTCCCATCTACAAATGGTTCAAGCTACTTATTTCTTATCTCCAAGCCTAACACACTGGATGCAAACAAGGACATTTTACATGGGACGACATGGGACCATATCCAAATCTACTGCATGCACCCCATACTTTTCTAGAGGAAACCCTACCTTTTTATTAAGCCTGTTTATATGTGTTGTCACCTTACCTAATTCTATGCCTTACCAACGTATACACCCATCTACATACAGTATGTGCTGCTATATATAAGATTTATTTTGGAATGTTGATGTGCGTTTGAAAGTACAATAAAATACTTATAAAAATTAAAATAAAAACATGAGTTGCATAAGTAACGCAAGCGTCATTGCATGCTAAGGATAATACTTGCTTGTTCCAGTACGTTTCTGAAATAAAAAAAAATGGAAATTGTGATCATAGCAGCTTCTCTTAAAGAGATTGTATAAAGCATAATTGCAAGGGCCCAGATTCAGGTACATTTGCGCTTTATTTGCGGAGGCACAGGGCAACGATTTTGCCCTGCGCCCCCGCAAATATTTTGCGCTGCCCTCGATTCACGGAGCAGTAGCTCCGTAAATTGCAAGGGCGTGCCGGCAAAATTGCCCGGCGTAAGCGTGCGCAATGTAAATGATTCCGCCAGGGGCGGGAATCATTTATATTAGGCGCGCTCCCGCGCCGAGCGTAGAGCGCATGCTCCGTCGGGAAACTTTCCCGACGTGCATTGCGGCAAATGACGTCGCAAGGACGTCATTTGCTTCAAAGTGAACGTGAATGGCGTCCAGCGCCATTCACGATTCACTTACGCAAACAACGTAGATTTTAAATATCGCAACGCGGGAACGTGGGTATCCTATAGCATTGGCTGCGCCTGCTATTAGGATGTGTAACCTTACGCGAAACCCGACGTCCGCAAAAAACTACGTAATTTGCGTACGCAGGGCTCGCGCAACGTTGTGAATCGGTGTTAGTATGCAATTTGCATACTATACACAGATCACAATGGGAGCGCCCCCTAGCGGCCAACGCAAGAATGCAGCCTAAAATCTGCGTGGCATAAGAGCCTTATGCCACGCAGATTTTAGGCTGCAGTCGGCGTAGCAATGTTCCTGAATCAGGAGCATTCGCTACGCCGGAGCAAGTAAGCAATTGCGCTGTGTAACCTATGGTTACACAGGCGCAATTGCTTCTTGAATCTGGCCCAGTGTTTACAATTAAGTAATTTTTATGCTTTCTATTGTATATTTTTGTTGTTGTGTTAAGTAAAGAAGTTTGAAGAATAACCACCTAAATTATCCCATTCAACACAAGAACAACCACTGTCTAGCACTGCAAAAGAGCCAGCATATGTAAATAGCAAAAATGGTTGACACTATGGAAATACTGTATATTGTATAAAATTACAAACTTTAGACAGAAACAAAACATCAACACGTATACAACACCAATTAATAATAAATAAAAAAAAACACAGAATGCAATGATTTGCAAATCTCACATACCTATATTTCATTCACAATTAAAAATAGAAACCATCAAATGTTTAAACTGAGAAAAGATAAAATTTTAAGTTTGCTGTCGTTTCTTCTTTTTTGGGGCCCCCAGGTGGGTTATGCCATAATGTGCTAGTGTGCACAGCATATTAGCATATTATGGCAATGGTAGAATAGCCAAAAACTAAGTGCAGCAGAAGATGCAACAAATGGTATATTTGATTAAAATTAGCCAAATGGCTACTCACACTTTTACTCACACTTATATAAAAGATCAATACGCATATTAGTATATTACTGTGGTCACTCAGCGGGTCCCCGATGGATAGTGGTGTGTAGATGTTAACACGAGAGGAGAGGAACATCCATCTCGTTGTCTCGGAACCAGCATGGAATGTACTCGGAGTCGCATTGGAAGTGACATCAGAACATGGAGATAACGTTTCAAAGTATCCACTTCTTCATCAGATCTAAATGGCAATAACATCTACACACCACCATCCACCGGGGACCTGGGGACTTGCTGAGTCACCACAGTATTATACTATTACATGCCTATTGATCTTTATATGAGTGTGGGTAGCCATTTGGCTGATTTTAATGAGTGTGTTTCGGTAGCCTCTCGTGCGCCATTCTGTTTTGTCTTAGCGTATTTAGGCACACTAATGCCGCGTACACACAATCTTAATTTCCGACAAGAAAAGTTCGATGTGAGCTTTTGGTCGGAAATTCCGACCGTGTGTAGGCACCATCGGACATTTTCTGTCAGAGTTTCCGACAGCAAAAATTTGAGAGCTTGTTCTCAAATTTTCAGACGGCAAAAGTTCTTGTTGGAAATTCCAATCATCTGTATGCAATTCCGACGCGCAAAAATCCTATGCATGCTCAGAATCATTGAACTTATTTTTTCTCGGCTCGTCGTAGTGTTGTACGTCACCGCGTTCTTGATGGTCGGAATTTCCGACAACATTTGTGTGACTGCGTGCATGCGACACAAGATTGAGCCAACATTCAGGCCAAAATCCATGGTTTTCTTGTCGGAAATTCCGATCGTGTGTACGTGGCATTATCTGTCAAACCGTGCCATCCAGCACTGCGCTATGATCGATCTGGCAGGTCCCAGGCGCTCCCATCTTCGCTTAGTCTTCATTCCAGGTTCTGTGCCTTCGGCAAATAAATTCTTTCCTGACTGACTCCATGGCAGCCTACGTGTGGGTTAATCCCGCCTCCTCTCCAATGTGATAGGACCCCATACCCATAAAAGTTAACTCACCAATAGTCTCAGTGTTCCTTTTTTTTCCTCCTCCATGGATCAAGGTCATATTTCAAGGAATGAAAAGAGCACACTTTAAAGCGGTGCAGCTCGGATCCCAGCCATGGGCGGGTGGAGAGCTTGCCCAGCATATCTGGTTGTGTGCTGTGGCGTGTGCTGAAGACAGGATTCGGCTGGCAAGGTCCATCTTTACTTTTACCTCCATGGCAGTCGCCTATTTGTTTATATATGTTGTCTATCGTTTGTATGTGGCGGCTGGAACGCTTCTGCGTTCCAGCACGCCTGTGGCTTCCTGGTTCCCCATCGCCTGAGCCCCGCGCAATGCGCTGTACCCACTCCCGGAGCGAGGCTTGGTCGCGCATGCGCAGTCCGTCGGTTCCCGCGGCGGCCGCGCAGGCGCCGTGGGTTCGCGGTCCACTGCGCAGGCGCGTACGTGGAGGACGTGTGACGTCACCGGCGGGCCTTTTAAAATCAGCTGCTGGCCTGTGTACATTGGGTTTCCCTACAGGCGAGCAGCTGATTGACCGTCTGTGCTACTCTGCTAAAGCTGTCAGGTCAGTGAGAAATCCTTTGCTTCTGGCTAAATTGATTTTACCATTGCCTTGCTGTGTACTTACTACATTACATTGTCTATTCCAATTGATTGTTCATTTATGTTCTATTTTAATTCTAAATTTAATTTATTTGTATGCATTCATTTTATTTAATTGGTTCTATTTATTTATTTATTTATTTATTTATTTAAAAAAAAAAAAAACACACAGATGAAATAAGAATTTCTTACTCTTAAAGGGGCAGTATACTCATGTTCTTTTGTATTGTTCGGCACCATAGGTTCCTTTTTGGTTCCGAATTAGCGTCACCCTTTACACGCAGGTCCGGGAATTATGGACCAGTCACCATCTACAGGCGGCCAGCCCTCACGCACAAGGTATGTGCGGGAAAGGGTTCGGGTTAGGGGCTGCTAGTCACATTTTCATGTGTGTTGACAGTTTCCTCCCTAAATGTTTTTTATTTAGCCCTTCCAATCCAGAACCGGAAGACCTTGCCAGACCGCAACGCACTTCTTCTTCTTCAAAGTCGAGGTCCAAGCGTAGATCTCCATCTACTTCTTCCCACCGGAGGAGAAGCTCACATTCCTCCTCAAGACACCGTTCCCACCGCCATGATAGTCGCTCTGATCGCAGAGCCTGCTGGGGATGTGACACTCGTGTCCCTGAGGGCAAGTCATTGTGCGATCGATGCTACGCCCATGCGGTCAGGGAAAAAGAGACTGAAGGTCATCGTATCGGGTCTCTGGTGGAACGTGTGGTTCAACGAACTCTAAGAGAGAATATGCCCCACACGCAGATTCAGACCAACACTGACGGGTCTGTTTCTCCAAACTTGGAGATCCTCGAAGATCCAGGTCCTTCCCGGCCTCAAGCCTCCACTCCGGCTTTTCCTGAGGGTGACCTAGAGAGTGACGAAGAAGGCTTAGAATTTGACTTCGCGCAGGTGACGCCACTCGTCAAAGCGATTAAAGAGGCTCTCTTATGGGAGGAACAACCCGCTTCTCCAGCCAAGCAGAAAAAATATTTTAAGCGCTTGGGGAAAGAACGCCCTACGTTCCCGTTCCTGACTGAACTGAAGGGTATCTTTGAAGAGGAATGGAGCAAGGTGAAAAAAAATCTTCCATGGCTAACAAAGCCTCAAGGCTCTATCCCTTCAAACAGGAAGAGGTCAAATATCTGGAGAATGTTCCTCTAGTAGATGCGGCAGTAACGAGACTAGCTAAACACGTCACACTACCTATTGCTGACTCCGTCTCTTTCAAGGATGGCCTGGACAGAAGAATGGACCAGGACCTTAGAAGAATTTATGGCCTAGCAGGCACAGCGTGCAGACCGGCTCTAGCCTTAGTGGCGTTATCAAAGGCCATGGAAGCCTGGACGGAAAACGTTGATTCTTTCCTCAAAGGCGTCTCTGAAGAACTAGCCAAGAACTCAGCCACTGCAGAGCTAAAACTGGCGGTCGCATTCCTGGGTGAAGCCTCTGTTGACCTAATCCGCCTATTAGCTAGGATTATGCTTTCTTCTGTGACCGCGAAAAGGGCCCTCTGGCTACGCCCCTGGGTTGCTGACCCATCATCGAAGCAGAACTGGTGCAAGATTCCCTTCGAAGGGTCAACCCTGTTTGGCAACAAGCTGGATGATGCCATCTCCAAAGCCACGGGTGGCAAGTCTGGTTTCCTTCCTCAGGACAAGCGCCAAACAGGAAGAAAAATACCTCAATTTCGGCGATACAGCCCGGACCGCGCTAGGGAAGCTCGCGCTTACAGACCTGGCGGAAACTACAGAAGGAATTGGAGCAGAGGTAGAGGTTCCTACCGCAAACCTACTTCAACTACTCAGGCGTCAACTGGACGCGACAAGGGGAAATCTTTTTGAGACAACGCCCGCCCAAGCGGATCGTGTGGGAGCTCGTCTACTCCTTTATCGGCACGTCTGGGCGGCCTCAATCAAGGACTTTTGGGTCATCAAGACCGTGACCTCAGGACACGCATGGTCCTTTTCCAGTCCTCCCTGTCCAAAGTTTCAAGATTCAAGGGGCGGTGATACACGTCCCAAAAGACGAACAGTTTCTTGGGGTGTACTCCCCTCTCTTCTTAGTGCAGAAGAAGAACGGTACCTGGCGCCCAGTCATAGACTTGACATATTTTAACAAATTTATAACACACAAAAAGTTCAAAATGGAAACTCTATCAACCATCCAACAAGCAATACAGCCGGGTGACTGGATGATTTCCATGGACCTAAAGGATGCCTATTTCCACGTCCCAGTAGCAGCAGAGCTGCACAAGTACCTCAGGTTCTATGTCAACCAGGAACACCTTCAGTTCGTGTGCCTACCCTTCGGCCTAACAACATCCCCACGGGTCTTCACCAAAGTTCTTTTGGCACTGGTAGCTCTCATCAGGCTGAAGAAGATTTGTTTGTATCATTATCTGGACGACCTCCTGGTCCTGTCCCAAGACAAAACTCTTCTCTTGGCACAGAGGGATCAGGTCATCTCGACCTTGTTCGAATTCTGGTGGCTCCTGAACCTGGCAAAAAGCCATCTAGAGCCAACTCAGTGTCTAACCTATCTAGGGGCTCAATTCGACACGGTAAGGAAGACCATCTCTCTACCAGTAGAGAAGATTCCGGTAATTCAGGAGAGGATTTCCCGGGCCTTGAGTACTCGCCATCTAAGAGCTCATCAATGCTTGAAGATCATTGGGACAATGGTATCCACAACACCAATGGTGAAATGGGCGCTATGGAGGCTACGTCCCTTCCAATCCGGCTTTCTCAGGCAGTGGAGGTCAGGGAGCATGAGTCAACGGATCCACATTTCAACGTCAATGAGGGGCAGCCTCTTCTGGTGGCTTCAACCGAAGAATCTGCTGAATTGTCACTCTATCGCTCCAGTTTCTTGGGTCACAGTGACGACAGATGCCAGTGGCTCCGGTTGGGGGGCCCTGTGCGGCACAAGCATGGCGCAAGGCAGGTGGGACGCTCGCATCCACAATCCAGGCTCGAACACCCTGGAGCTTCGAGCGGCCTGGTGTGCCCTACAGTCCTTTTCACAACTTCTGAAGGGAAAGTCAGTAATACTAAGGATGGACAACACCACAGCAGTATCATATGTCAAGAGACAAGGCGGGACTCGGAGCTCTTCCCTTCTTCAGGAAGTCAAGCCCATTATGAAATGGGCCCAAATGAACCTGGTCAACCTGACGGCTGTTTTCATTCCAGGCATTCAGAACTCCCAAGCGGATTTCCTGTCACGAACTCAGGTGGACGTCAACGAATGGTCTCTCCACGATCAGTCCTTCCGTTGGATCTTGTCCCTGGGAGTCAATCCCCAAGTGGATCTCTTTGCTTCCCCGAACAATGCCAAATTGAAGAAATTCTACACGAGGGGTTACTACAGCCAAGCAATCGGGACGGATGCCCTAACGGATCGGTGGTGGTTTCAGAGGGCGTACGCCTTTCCCCCGATCCCAATAATTCTGAAATTCCTGAAGAGACTTCTAGCGGAAGAAGTAGAAATTACAATGGTGGCTCCATACTGGCCGAACAGGCCATGGTTCCCTCTTCTGGTCCAGCTGAGTCTTTAGGACCCAATTCTAATACCATTCAGACCAGACCTTCTCTCCCAAGGGACACTCCTCCATCCCTGTCCGGCTCAAATGAAACTAGCGGTCTGGTTCTTGAGAGGGAAAGGCTAGAATCCCTTGGCTGCGCCTCTCGGGTGATCTCTACCCTTATGAGCTCAAGGAAAGTAAGCACAAATAAAGTGTATGGTAGAATATGGTCTAAATTTGTGGAATTTTCTTTAACCACAGGCAGTTCTTTCAAGAACCCAGAAATCCAAAACATCCTAAGCTTTCTTCAATCAGGGCTAGACCTTCCCTTGTCTGTAAGCTCACTAAGAGTTCAAATCTCAGCACTATCAGCCTTCTCTGGAATTCCTTGGGCAGCTCATCCACTAATCAAACAGTTTTTTTGTGGAGCTTCAAGACTGAGACCTCTGAGGAAGCCAAGATTCCCAAATGAGATCTCCCGCTAGTACTTGACTTCCTGAATGGACTTAGTATGTCGGGGCCCTCCCCGTCCTCGTTGAAGAACTTTTCAGCCAAAGTAGCCTTTCTGGTCGCCATCACCTCGGCCAAGAGAGTGTCTGAGATCGGTTTTCTGGGTCACAAGGAGCCGTTTCTCACCTTTTTTCCAGACAGAGTGGTTCTGATACCTATGCTGGGCTCCAAACCGAAGGTCTCGTCGGTTTTCCATGAGAATCAGGAAGTAGTTCTCCCTACCTTTAAAACCCCAGATTCTGACGAGACTCACCCTCTGGACATGGGCAAGATACTCACTGAATATCTTCAAGTTACATCTACATTCAGACGTTCTGATCACCTGTTCATCCTGCATTCAGGCAAGAACAAAGGGAAAAAAGCATCTTCAAGAACAATCGCATCCTGGATCGTCCAGACGATACAACAGGCTTATTGTGCAAAGGGCTTGGCTCCTCCGCAGGTGGTAACAGCTCACTCCACCAGAGGGATGGCAGCTTCCTGGGCAGCAGCCCGTCATGTGGCGCCAGACGTCATTTGTAGAGCGGCCTCCTGGTCTTCTATAAACACCTTTATGTCCCATTACTGTGTTGAACCTGCAGCACTTTCTTCTGTGAATTTTGGTTTATCAGTCTTGTCGGCTGACGGGACAAATTAAAATATATTTCTGTTCAGCATACCCACCCGTGTGTTTGGCTAGTTATTTCCCACACGTAGGCTGCCATGGAGTCAGTCAGGAAAAGGGAAAATTTATTATCATACTTACCGTAATTTTCCTTTCCTGATGGACTCCATGGCAGACGAAGTTCCCACCCTGAAATTATGGAGTCGGGATAGTTACGGAACACTGAGACTATTGGTGAGTTAACTTTTATGGGTATGGGGTCCTATCACATTGGAGAGGAGGCGGGATTAACCCACACGTAGGCTGCCATGGAGTCCATCAGGAAAGGAAAATTACGGTAAGTATGATAATACATTTTCCCTTTTCATTGCGGAAGATCGAATCTTTCATCTAAACAAAAATAAATAAAAAATCACCCTTGAAAAGACTTTACATTTTTTTTAGAATTAGTTTAAATACTTTGCTTGCAAATCCTCCCTTAAAATATACTCAACTATTTTTGTTTTCATCATTCACAGGTGATATTCAAGAACTTTATGACACAAAATTATCAAGGGGGCATGTTGCTGCATTTTCTGATGATTGTGACTTACCATCACTACGAGAAATTGCCATGAAAATAGGAATACAGGTACTAGGTCAATGTCCAAAATTCACAGTTCTTTAAAAGGATCTAACTTATTTTCTTCCTATATGATCCTGTTAATAGTGCATTCCTTCTGCTGTTGAAAAACTCCTTCTGTCATGTATTACATAACTGCTAAGGGTGGGTACACATTGTCGTTGGCTAATCCAGTGATAGTTTCAGCATGTTTTGAAAGTGCCATTTAGGCCGCGTATGCACGGTCGTTCCAAACCGATGAGAATGGTCCGACGGGGCATTTCCATCGGTTCACAGCTGAAGTGGCCTGATGGTCTGATGTATGTACACATCGGGTTTTCCGATGGGAAAACTGCGAGGAGAGCTTTTGGCTGGGAATCCCGGCCGTGTGTATGCTCCCTCGCAGTTCTTCAGAAGGGAAAACTGCCGAACCCGCCGTGTAGCAGAAACTGACATTTTGGGCAGTTTTCCTGTGGGGAAAAACTCAGATGGAGCATAAACACGGTCGGGATTCCCGATGAAAAGCTCTCATCTGAGTTTTCCCGACGAGAAAACCGATCATCTGTACAGGGGGAAAAGTAGAGAGCAGGTTCTCGGTTTACCACTCGGGATTTCCGACAGACCTTTTCCCCTCGGGAATCCCAGTCGTGTGTACTAGGCATCACTGTGATAAACTTTTTAATTCAGACCTGGAGGTTGGGCTAATATGAGTGGTGGATACTTTACCTATCCAAAACTCCCTTAATGCAGTACCCCCCGCAAAAAAAAAAAATGCAATATATTTGTGGTGACCAGGGAGGGTGAGTCCCACGGCCACACACATGTGCTTGATGGTTAGCTACTTGGTTCTTGGGGCTAGGAGCCCAGGGTCAGGTGGTATTAACCCTTAGTGAGGGCCAGATGGTATTAACCCTCTCTGTCACGTGACGCCACTGTAGTCTTGGTATACCCCGGGAAACTACAGCTCCGGGGGCCTCCGTATCCCCGCTAGTTAGGATGGTAATAACACAGTCCACAACAGGGGGTTAAAACAACAAAGGCTTTACTGGCATGAAGGCAGGTGTCAAAATCTTCACAGCTTTAAACAGAGTGTCAAAATGTTCTGCAGGCAGTCTCTGGATCACACAGCTGATAATGCTTGAGCTTAGTTGATCATATACTGTATATACTCGGCTGCAAAAGCCGGATAGTAATTCAGGGCCTATGCTTAACTAGGCTGAAAAATAGATACACTTACTGAAGTGTCTGTAGACTTGAGGCTTTTCGCCGGAATAACGGATTGATCCGATAAATGAGCTGAAGTACTGGTTCTGTAATGTTTAGGGATACTCCACTCTTTGCTGTATTTTATCCTGGAGGCTTCAGGCCTGCACTGCTTTTCTGACTGTGTGTTGCTCTGCTCTGCCAGGAACTGAGGGAAGCATTAGACTGGCTTAAACAGGAAGTACAATCCCTTATAAGGGCCTGATGAGGCTGAAGCTCATTGGTTGAGAGCTGTGGGTCATAGAGACTGCCTTGTAGGATAACATAACACAATAAGGTCTTATCTAGCATTTAATCCTCCTGACTCTAATACACTGACTTAACATGAGATGGTTGACTAAACCTCTTAAAGCTATACACACCTAATAAACGTATTATCAACCATAACAGTATATAAATCACATCATAACTATCTGAGTCCCTGCAGGGGAGATCCCACAAGCCGAGAGCCTCAATCTGACAGGGACTACAACAAATACCTGTACTGGGACACCACAAACCCCACCACTAAACAGAAGTCGTCCTCGACGATTAAGGCACTGATGGATTGAGGAATGAGGTGACCTTGGGGCCACTAGAAGTCCTGAGGCATTTGTACACCAATGTCCGTTCCAGGTTCTTTGGGAAAAATAAACATATAAGAACAGGATCATATGATAAGTCCTGAGGCATTATACACATAAACGTCCCTTGCAGGCTTATTAGATAAAGTGAGATCATTATTTTGTGCAGGGTAAGTGGTTATCTGGGTCCCAGACAGAATACATATCTGTTAAACATTATCACTCAGTTTTGAACAGTATATTATTGTTAGATCACACTTTCAAGACTGAGCAGGTTTTGGATTGGGCTGCCGGAGGCTTTCTACCCAATGCCTTGGCTACTGGGGCCCTTAGGCTATTAGCTCTTCTCCCCAGAACACACTTTAATATTTGCTAGACATTTTTATTCTATGTCTGAAGTACATAATTAGACATTTCTTATAGGATACCCTTTTCTTTTTGTAGTGCTTAAGTGAGGGATAGGAGACTTACTGGCCAGGTATGTTCCTATACACTAAATAAGGTAAGTAGGTAACTAGTGACATATTAGTTAGTAATGATGTATACTTGAGATGTATACTAACTGAGGTGTATGTAGTCTATCTACATATATTGTAGGTATAATTAATGGATTAATCCCTATATCTTGCTGGGGGATATCCGAAATTAGGTCTGGCGGATCTACGCAACACCATTTCTGAGCTTTCTGGAGCACTGTTTTCTCCTTGAACACTTGCTTCTTCTGGACTGACAGCTGCACCTTCATCTTGGACAATGGGGGCCTGTGATGGCTCTTGACTTATGGAGCTTTCTCCCACATTAGAAGGTTCTGATGGGACTGCAGCAGGTGAGCGGATGGCTGGAGTAAACTCTGGAGCTTCTGGTGCCAAGACTGAGGTTGATGGAATGGAACTGATTGGCACATAACCAAAGAAGACGTTTTGGTCAGAAGGGAAGAAAGGATCATCTTCGAACATCAGGAGTGGCCTCTCAGGCTCAACTGGCTTGGTGGGCCGCACTTGTGCTGGCTGAACTGGAGGTGGAAGACTTGGTGGTGCAGAAGGAGGCACCAACACAGGCAGGTTCCCTTTGTGACACAGCTTGATCCGGTTTCGGTGGACAACTTGTGGTTCATATCCGGCTTTTTGAACTGAGTAGACATCAGAGTCCGGGTAAGGGATGGAAATCACTGTGTATGGTTCAGTTTCCCAAAGGGAGTCCAACTTATGGGTTCTAGGATGCTTCTTCAGCCAGACTTTATCACCAACTTGCAACGGCTGGGCAGAGGCATGGCGGTTGTAGTCCTGTTGCTGCCTATAGTGTGCCTCGCCCATCTTTTTGTTGACTATCTCTCTCGCTTCCTGAATCCTTTTCTGATGTTCCGAGACCCACTCCGAAGAGGCTTGAGGGGAGTGGTTGAAAGGTGCTTGAAGTCCAAAGACCCTGTCTTTAGGCAGTTGACCGTGTCGGCCCATCATGAGGTAAAATGGAGTATAACCAGTGGAACAGTGGATAGTATTGTTGTAGATTTCCAACAATTCAGGCATTAGTTGAGGCCACTCTTCAGGTCGGGATACAGAAGCCGCTCTCAGCATGTGGATAAACACCTGGTTGATCCTCTCACAGAGTCCATTCCCTTGCGGATGATAGGCAGTGGTCCTGAGTTTCTTACAAGCATGGAACTGGCACAATTCTTGAAACAGTTGGGCCTCAAAGGCCGGACCTCGGTCGGACAAGACAGTTTCAGGACATCCAAGTATCTGTACCCAATGGGTGTAGAACTTCTGGGCTGTCGTCTGGGCTGTTAAGTCTTTGACTGGCACAACCACTACCCACTTGGAATAGTGATCCACCATGGTGAGAGCATATGAATACCCGGACCGGGTAGGTGACAGCTTGACATGATCCAAGGCGACCAATTGGTTGGGCCTCTCGCTCTGAATGGAATGGAGGGGTGCTCGCGCATTCTTGTGACCATTCTTGGTGATATTGCAGACTGCACACTCACTGCACCACTTTTCAACGTCGCTCCTCATTCCAATCCAGTAGAACCGGCGTCGGATGGTGGCTTCTGTTTTATGGACCCCAAAGTGTCCTGACTGGTCGTGGTAGGCATTCAATACCATGGCGGCATCTCTCCGAGGGATCAGAATTTGGTGTAGCCTTTCACCCGACACTGGGTCCAAGAAGTTCCTGTACACCATTCCTTTGTGCACAAATAGTCTTTTCCTCTGACGCCACAATCGCTTCAATTCGTAGTCATTCTGGCCCCGTCGTAACCGGGGAGGTACTCTCCTGGTCAATAAATACTCCTGCAGATCTCCCATAGTCTGACTTTCTTCCTGTAGGGTCCTCCAGGTATACAGGTCTTCCTGGATTGCTTTAGACCCAGATTCACTCCCCTCACGGGTGACGACCACATCCTGATTCACGAATCTTTGATAGAAGGGAGGCATCTCCACATCTTCCCACTTGTCCTCCACTGGGGGATCTTCGCCAGGAGCCATGCGTGATAGCACATCCGCATTAATATTAGACTTGCCACTTTGGTACTTAATAGAGAAGTCATAGTTGGCCAGTCTGGAGGCCCATCTTTGCTCAAGGGCACCTAGTTTAGCGGTGTTCAGGTGAGCCAGGGGGTTGTTATCGGTGTAGACCGTGAATGAGGTGGCTGACAAATAGTCCTTAAATTTTTCGGTGACTGCCCACACGAGGGCCAGGAGCTCTAACTTGAAGGAACTGTAGTTAGAATCATTCTTCTCAGCCCCTCGCAGATTCCGGCTGGCGTAAGCTATCACCCTCTCTTGTTTTCCCTGCATCTGGGACAACACTGCTCCGAGTCCTTCGAAGCTGGCATCTGTATACAGTCGGAAAGGCTGAGTATAATCCGGATAGGCCAGGATGGGAGGCTCTGTCAATAGATGTTTTAGAGCCTGGAAGGCCACCTCTTGCTCTTTGGCCCATTCCACAGGCAGCTTGCCATTATAGTTCCCCTTCGCCGTGCCTCGCAGGAGAGAGGTCAATGGCTCTGCAATTTGTGCAAAATGAGGAATAAAGCGGCGGTAATATCCTGAAAATCCTAAGAAGCTCCGAATATCCTTAACGGTGCGTGGGATAGGCCAATTCTTGACAACTTCGACTTTAGCTGGATCAGGTTGGACCCCTTCGGCACTGACGACGTGGCCCAGGTAATGTACTTGTGGCTTGAGTAGGTGGCACTTGGAGGGTTTGACTTTCAGACCATGCTGGATCAGTACTTGGAAGACGTCGGACAGGTGAGTCAAATGTTCCTGATAGGATTTGGAATACACAATCACGTCATCCAGGTAGAGTAGGACACTCTGGAAGTTAAGGTGTCCCAGACATCTCTCCATCAGCCGTTGAAAGGTAGCTGGGGCATTGCACAGCCCAAAGGGCATACTTTTAAATTCGAAAAGACCCATGGGGGTGACAAAGGCTGTTTTCTCCCTGTCTTCGACGGCCATGGGCACCTGCCAGTATCCGCTGGTCAGATCCAATGTAGAGAAGTAGGCCGCAGAACCCAACGCGGTGAGTGACTCCTCAATCCGGGGGAGAGGGTATGCGTCTTTATGGGTGATGTCGTTCAACTTCCTGTAATCAACACAGAAACGGATGGTCCCATCCTTCTTCTTAACTAACACCATGGGTGCTGCCCAGGGACTCTGGCTCTCTTGTATTACATCTGCCTCCTTCATGTCGGTTAACAGTTTCTTGACGGTTTGGTACATGCCTGGTGCCACAGGCCGATGCCTTTCCTTGATGGGGGGTTTATCGCCGGTCAGGATTCGATGCTTAATCATGGAGGTTTTTCCAAAATCGGTTGGGTGTTTGCTGAAGGCACTCTGGCACTCCTTCACCACCTCGATGACCCCTTCGACTTGTTCTGGTGGGGTGAGAGATCCTCCTATTTGCAGTTGGCGCCACCAAGGTTCTGGAGAATTTTCGGTAGCCCCTGACACGGTTTGGGCACTCAGCTGTTGGGCCGCCTTCCGTGAAGAGAGTATGTCACTGGAGTCCAAGAAAACAAGTTGGGCCACTGGAGTGTACTTTGGTAGGGTGGTGGCTATGCCGGACAAATTAACTAGGCGGACTGGGACCCGTCCATTCACCACCGTCACTAGGCTCCTTGCAGCTCGGACCAAAGGAAAATCTTCAGATTGTATGGGCTCCAGTAAGGCCTGATAGTCCTGATTCCTTACACCAGGGCGCGCCCGACACCACAAAATTGTCTCTGTGTTCGGCTGCAGGGTCACGGGCCTCATGTCTTGGATCCGAACTTTACCGATTTCTCCTCTCCGGTTCGCGAACTTCTGTTCTGCTTTTAGAATTTTGAGATGGTGTTGCGCAGTCCTCTGACCTGAGGAAGACATGTGGGGGAGAGAGGCATGCAAGGCATCCAAAATATCACTGAAGCAATGTCTCATTATATTCATCCCCAATATAAACTCTGTGGCCCCTGGTACCGTGACATTAGTGACAATTATACCTTGACCTCTAAGTGTGTGACCTCTCAGCTGAATAGTGGGCTCCCAGTACCCATGTCTGGGAATTGGTTTCCCGTCCCCTGCCAGGACACTAAAATCCATATCATCTGGTTCACACAATGAATCGACATTCCAGTACCTATAGAATAGGCCCTTAGAGATGGTAGACACCTGCGAGCCTGTATCAATCAGGGCCTGCAGTTGGACACCATCTATGGTAACATTTACATAGGGGCAGGATGCAATGTATAAGGACTGTCCTGAGTAAATTGGCTCTTCTGCTGGACCTGTGATTCGTTTTCCTGAGGGCCGGTCCTCGACCTCAGGGGACGCCCGTTTAAAGCCCAGCATTGCATCTTCCAATGACCGGGTTTGTCACAGAAATCACAGTAAGGCCTACTAGATGGTCCCGAGCGAGGCCCGCTATAACGGGGAGGAGGGGCAGGAGTAGGTCTCTTAGTCTCTGGAGGCTCTCTAAGTACCCGAGTGGTGTGATTAGCCAACTCCTTTACCACTTGGGTAAGCTGGGCAATATCTTGTCTAACCTCTTGAATCTCAGTAATTGTAGTGGAGGCCGGGGTGACAGCCACGGGTGCGGGGGCTGGTGGTAACAGTGGTGCAGGGCACGCCGCCGCACCCATGGGTTTCGTTTTAGGGTCAGGATGCTCCTCAGGGCTTGCCCCCTGCTCTATAACTTGAAGGGCTAGGCGCTTAAAGGCAGAGAAAGACATATTGGGGTTCTGTACAGCTAACATCTTTAATTGCGCCTTGTCCCATTTATTTTGGACCCCTTCTATGAATCTATCCATCAATAGTTTGTTACCCTGGTCAGGGGTGATATTGTCCAGTTTCTGGACTGCCTCCAGGGCATTCTGCAAGGCTACTGCATATGCCCTTAGTGTTTCCCCCGGCTTTTGTCGCCTCTCGTACAGCCTGAGGCGGACCTCTGAGGGTGAGTGGGACTCAAATACCTGATGTAATCCCTCGAAGATCTGATCTACTGTAGTCTTCTCAGAAGTGGGCCAGGTACGGACTTCCTCACGTGCAGGTCCCTGCAACTGTCCCAAGAGCAACAGCACCTGTTGGTTAGGGGGGAGAGAGTAGAGAGAGAAAATGCTTTGGAAGCTCTCCTGGAAATCCTTGAGGGAAAAGGGATCCCCTCTGTAGTTAGGCAACACAGGTTTCCCCAGGTAGAATGGGGGGGCCCCACTGTCATGACGTCGCACTGAAGGTGATCCCGGAGGGGTAGCTTGTGCAGGAGCCGCAAGAGGGTCTGGTACATCACCTGCATCTGGTGATCTTGGGGCTGACATGTTGTAGCCTTGTTTGAGTGCGCTGTCACTTTAAGAAACTTTGAGAGCGCTGTCTTTGAGTGCGCTGTCACTTTAAGAAACTTTGAGAGCGCTGTCTTTGAGTGCGATGTCGTTGAGTGCGCTGTCTTTGAGTGCGACGTCTTTGAGTGCGCTGTCTTTTATTGCCGGACACGTTGCTATGGCTGCGCCCGGTAACTTCCTTTTTTTTTTTTTGGTCCGGTCAGCAATTGTTTCCTCCGTGCAACACAGAGTGGATTCTCTAGTTCCGGCTTGCACACTGAAGAGGCGTCACCGCTGGGGCTTGACTGGGCAGAGCTGCGACCGCTCCCGCGCGCGGGAAATGCTGGAAACAATTTAACCCCTTCAGGTACAGACTTTCTCCACTTAACAATGGCAGCTAACAGTCTTTCCTTCACCTCCCCCACCACTTGTATATGCGCCTCGCTGAGTAAATTACTTTCAATGACACAGTTCAGATTCTGGGGGGGGGGGGGGGACTTGCTTTAGTGGCTGAATGGTTAAGGCGTACACCCGTATCCTGTTCGTGACGCCAGAAAACGATGTGGTGACCAGGGAGGGTGAGTCCCACGGCCACACACATGTGCTTGATGGTTAGCTACTTGGTTCTTGGGGCTAGGAGCCCAGGGTCAGGTGGTATTAACCCTTAGTGAGGGCCAGATGGTATTAACCCTCTCTGTCACGTGACGCCACTGTAGTCTTGGTATACCCCGGGAAACTACAGCTCCGGGGGCCTCCGTATCCCCGCTAGTTAGGATGGTAATAACACAGTCCACAACAGGGGGTTAAAACAACAAAGGCTTTACTGGCATGAAGGCAGGTGTCAAAATCTTCACAGCTTTAAACAGAGTGTCAAAATGTTCTGCAGGCAGTCTCTGGATCACACAGCTGATAATGCTTGAGCTTAGTTGATCATATACTGTATATACTCGGCTGCAAAAGCCGGATAGTAATTCAGGGCCTATGCTTAACTAGGCTGAAAAATAGATACACTTACTGAAGTGTCTGTAGACTTGAGGCTTTTCGCCGGAATAACGGATTGATCCGATAAATGAGCTGAAGTACTGGTTCTGTAATGTTTAGGGATACTCCACTCTTTGCTGTATTTTATCCTGGAGGCTTCAGGCCTGCACTGCTTTTCTGACTGTGTGTTGCTCTGCTCTGCCAGGAACTGAGGGAAGCATTAGACTGGCTTAAACAGGAAGTACAATCCCTTATAAGGGCCTGATGAGGCTGAAGCTCATTGGTTGAGAGCTGTGGGTCATAGAGACTGCCTTGTAGGATAACATAACACAATAAGGTCTTATCTAGCATTTAATCCTCCTGACTCTAATACACTGACTTAACATGAGATGGTTGACTAAACCTCTTAAAGCTATACACACCTAATAAACGTATTATCAACCATAACAGTATATAAATCACATCATAACTATCTGAGTCCCTGCAGGGGAGATCCCACAAGCCGAGAGCCTCAATCTGACAGGGACTACAACAAATACCTGTACTGGGACACCACATATTCATACCTCCCAACATTTTGAGATGGGAATGAGGAACACCTACTAGCAAAGGTATGTAGGCATAGAACATAAAGGAGAATTAACCCCCCAAAAAAAGGTAAATTAAATCCACAAGGGACTTTTTACCACTACTATTCCTTTATATTGATTTTTAAAATTTACAAATGCAGAATGGTTTGGATGAAAGGTTTAGCACTGGGAAACACCTTTTGAAAGAAAGAAGTGCATTTTATATACAACTATATAGGTCAGACCAAAATGAGCGACAAATGAGGAGGAAAGAGGGACAGAGGGACTTTGTTCCAAATCAGGGACAGTCCCTCGAAATCAGGGACAGTTGGGAGCCCTGTATATTGTAGCTTACCAATTGCTAGATGTGGTGGCTCCATTTGTTTCTATTTGTCTCTTTATTTTCACATTGTGATCCGACCATTCCTTTACCAGGCCAAGCTGTCCAGAAAAAGTGGTACCTTGAGGAATGACACAAACAATTTACGACTAACGGGTGTCAGATTTTATTGATTTGTGTTAAACCTTTTTTACAAAATGCCATTAACGTGGAGCCCTAAAAAAAAAAAAAAAAAATGTTGTTTTAATTAGTTGCCTGAGTTTCGGATTTATCAATAGGTCTGGAGGTACATGGGCAGCAGAAGTATTTAACCACTTTAGGCTTTAGACAAAGATACCCAACAAAACATAAATGGTGTTTGTTTGCCAAAGCACAGTGGTCATTAGTCATGTGTCTTCTCTTGCAGAACAGTTTAATGGGATTTCTAGACTACAGGAAGAAGTCTATTCAGAAGCTGGGCATAAGCCCTAGCACTTGTTCCTTTAACCCAGGAGTATTTGTAGCCAACATGACTGAGTGGAGGCAACAGCACATCACAAAGAAACTGGAAAAATGGATGAAGAAAAATGTGGAGTAAGTCACCTAATGCATGCCAAAAAGCCCCAACTTTGGGAAAATTATCCCTTGAAGTGGGAATGTGCCCACACTCAGGGATGGACTGGCCATTGGGACTACAGGAAGTTTCCCGGTGGGCCGATGGCTCAGTGGGCCAGCTTCAGTGACAACGGACTGCCGCCCCCCTCCACTCCTCTGTCTTTCCCTCCCTGCAGCGCTCACCTGGGGGGAACAGAGGAGCAGGGGGGACGACAGAGGATCATGGGGGGAGGGCACAGACAGCTGGCTCAACAGCTATGGCCTGGGAGTTTCTCACTTCTACCTAATCTTGTCCCATGGGGGGGGGGGGGCCGAACTGATTCTTTGCCCCGGGTGAAATAATGTCTAGCTTCCCCACTGGTACTGCCTATAAGGGGAGCAGTACCAGCCCTTCTACTCTAATAAAGTAGAACGGCTAGTGGCTAGTGAAGGGGGAATGGGGGCTTGGGTGGCCAGGGGGGGGGGGGGGGTGCGGGAGTTGTCCGGCCGGCAGGGGAGAGACCTATCAAAGTGGGACAGTCTGGATGAAGTCCAGGGCCAAATTTCTGTCCCAGTCCAGCCCTGCCCACACTGCATGGGTTAAATGCTCATTTAGTCTAGGGAAGAGGAGAAGCACTTACTTAAACCTCTGCCCCCCTGGTAGACAGCTCCACCCCGTGCTCTGTGGTTGGACTGTTCTTCATCATCATTAGGACATCGGTGGAACCTGCATCGGTCTTGAAGACATCAGGACCTTAGAGCACTGGAGAATGCAGAAGAAGATGTTGTGGGAATTTGTCTATCAGTGCGGAGGAGCAGAGGACCAGATAAGTAGATCTTCTTTTCTATGTCGCCTAGTCCTAAATGAGCAATCAATACATGCAGTGCCCGAACGGCTCCACTGCAAGGGATCATATTTAGGTTTCCCAGAGTTGAGCTTTAATACATGTCATGTCAATAACAACATTTAAACACTTTTTAATCAGAGTATAGCATCAAGTCAATATAACTCCTGGAATATTGATTTGGCCAGTTAAATAGCAGAGGGGATTGTTATCAGATTCAGCTGCTTTGGTGTTAATGAAAGTAACAACAGGTGCATTAGATGAGCAAAAATGAGACGACCTCCAAAACAGGAAGGGTTTTACAGGTGGACGCCACTGACACTTTTTTCCCCTACTGATCTTTTCTGACTGTTTTTGGTAAGGGTCAGTGTCACTTCTAGTAGCATGTAAATGTACAGTATATATTCAATGTGAGATCTAAGGCACTGCTGCCTCTGATGGCTAGATTCAGGAGATTTGAAGTGAGATTTGGTGATGTCACTACTGTGCACACTATTCTTTACTCTACCAAAATTGCTGCCTCCATACAGACACAGTGCAGAACAAGGCATGGGCAGTAATAGGAAAAGATCAGCTTTAGAGAGACCACAGTCAGTACTAGTGACTAGTCCTTTGTCCTCTGTCTACCTTTTTAGGCACAGTGTCCTGAGTTTAGTTTTTCTTTAAGTGTGTTATGTGTCATGTGTTATGTTAAGGCAGCGTATTTATTTTTAATGGACTATGAACACAGTGCAATGCATGTTTTAATTGGCATCATTTGGAGCCTCTCTTTCTATTTTTTGTTCTGGGAGAGTACCCTTCAGTGGCGGCTGGTGCTCCAATTTTGGGAGGGGCAGCAAACAAACCATCTGACCCCCCCAAGTTCGGTCGGTCGATTTATGAAACCCCTAATGGAGCAGCCCCCACTGCAGTGATCGCCACTGGAGCGACCACAACTGGTACCCTTTATCCTTATGGATCAAGAGAGGTGGGAAGCAGTGGTGTATTTAGGTTTTGTGCTGCCCTAGGCCTGACTAAACACATGTACCCCCTAATTAAAATATGGCCCACCCATTCCTGTCAAGGCCACACCCATTTCCTGTTAAAGATCAACCCCATCTGTAAACTATACCCCTTCTTATTTAGGCTCCACCTTTCCTCTTAGAGCTCCACCTCTTCCACTCTGTACATTAAAAGTGGGTATCAAGTGGCCTCATAAGTGGCCATCAGTGCAGCCTATCAGTGCCCATCAGTGCTGCCTTATTAGTTCAGCCCTATCAGTGCAGCTTAAGAGTGCCACCTCATCAGTGCCCAATAGTTCAGCCTTATCAGTGCACATCAATGCAGCCCATCGGTGCCCCTCAGTGCAGCCCCATCAGTGCCCATATCAGTGCTTCCTTATCAGTGCAGCATAGCCTCATTCGTGGCCATCAGTGCAGCCTATTAGTGCCCAGCAGTGCTGTCTATCAGTGCTCAATAGTACAGCCTTATCAGTGACAACCAGTGCAGCCTTATCAGTGCCCATGAGTGCAGTGTCATCAGTGCAGCCTTATCAGTGCCCATGAGTGCAGCCTCATCAGTGCAGCCCCATCAGTGCCCGAATCAGTGTTGCCTTATCAGTACAGCCTCATTAGTGCCCAACAGTGCAGCTCCTTAGTGGCAATCAGTGCAGCCTTTATCAGGGGCAACCAGTGCAGCCTATTAGTGCCCATTGGTGCTGCCCATCAGTGCAGCCTTATCAGTGCCCATCAGTGCTTGAATCAGTGCTTCCTTACCAGTGCCCAACAGTGCAGCTTCTTAGTGGCCATCAGTGTGGCCTCATCAGGGGCAACCAGTGCAGCCTATTTGTGCCCATCAGAGCTGCCTATCACTGGGAAGCCAGATGACATAGGAGTCCTGCATTTTCTTTATTGACACAACTGAGTATTGACCTTTATACATGCGAGGTCCTCCTATCTGGTGAGTCTCCAACATCTAGTGGCGAATTTTGCGCACAGATTTCTTTATAAAGTGATTGGTCAATCTGCAGAAGTGTTATGATAGTTATTGAGAATATGGTAGGTGAAAGGCAAATGTACCACAGTGATTTTGGATTTTGATAGTTTCTTTTATAGCGCTACAATTTACATTTAAATTGAACAAATCACATTTGTTTAAAACACATGCCCCCGGAGGATACCGTGCAGTGAATGTTTGGTGAATGTCACATTTCACTGCTTTATAAATGTACTTTGTAGTGAGTGTGAAAAAGATCAATCGCCAGACAGTTTATTAGCAACACTAATAATAATAATGCTTTCTTTCAGAGAGAATCTATACAGCAGTACTGTTGGAGGAGGTGTCGCTACTCCACCCATGCTTATCGTTTTCCACGATAAATATTCCCCAATCACTCCAAACTGGCACATCAGACATCTGGGTGAGTATACTCTCACTTTCATTATGCAGGAATACTATTTAGGTAAATGATGTAACTTTTATACAAAATTCAATAACATTAAAATAGAATTTAAACCTATCTGCTCAATTTTAAACATAGATGAACTATGCTACCCACCCGAATATTTGTAATTTTGTTCATCCCCTCTTGTAATTCGCACCCTTAAAACAATGTGACGCCAGAGGGTGCAATCACCTTTTAAAGCGGAACTCCAGGCAGATTTTTTTTTTTTTTAAAGCAACGAGTGTAAATACCTGAATTTGACCTCTTGATATTCCCTGTACAGCAAAGCTCAGGTTGGGGAGGGAAGTGCAGCAACAGGGGCCAGTCTGTTGTGCTCCAGTGCTTATATGCTAACAAGACGCATGCTGATAGGAAGGGAGAGGAGAGTGACCTGGAGGTGAGAACATCAGTTTGCTGCTTTTCCTTTACTTTCCAATCTGAGCTGAAGGCAAGACAAGACCTAGTTGTATTACTTGTGAAGCGTGGGCAATCTGCGCTTCCCCCACAGGTGAAAAAATTATCTGTGCAAACCGTGCTAATTGTTATAGAAAAAACACAAATATATGAGAATTTATATGTGTTTGCAAATTACCAAAAATTATGTATAACCAAATGAACAGTGGCTATATACTAAAATACAATGGCCCAGTTCATTTACTTCACTAATGCAACTTAAGGTGAAACTAGTCCCAAACCTAGTTCCATGTTTACCAATAGGGATGGAGATGCGATTTTGATGCTTATACATTTACCCTTATGCGTTTTTTCCAGTGCTCTTTATTGCCACACCTTTTTTAGATGGAGGTTGGCTGGTGACACACACCCCTAGTCACCTGCTCTCCATCTACTCATTAGCACTTGTATGCCTCCACTGAGAAATCTAGAAAAGTTTAGCTAGGACCACAGGAATGCAGAGAGCCTTGTAAGCTGAGTCTGGCTTATCCATATATTTGCAAATGTGTGCAACCAATCCTCTGATTTTAACATACTAAGTTAGACAGTTGAATTTGGCTTGCAATTTGGTTGGTAAGTTTGAGCCTGGTTATTACGCTATACAACTTTATTTATTTACTTATACATACTGTTTGCATCAACACACATCTCATTTAAAGTCCCAACCCTTTCTCTCTTTCAATTTTCAGGGATGGAGGCATGTGTTATCCACATGCCTCATTCAAAGTCCCAAACCTAGTTCCATGTTTAATACAGTATATGAGAGAGACTCATTACATGCAAAGCAAGCCGTGATTTGTCATAATTGTGATGATTATGGCTTACAGCTCATGAAAACCCCAAATCCACAATGTCAGAAAATTAGAATATTGTGAAAAGGTGCAATATTCTAGGCTCAAAGTGTCCCACTCTAATCAGCTAATTAAGCCATAACACCTGCAAAGGGTTCCTGAGCCTTTAAATGGTCTCTCAGTCTGGTTCAGTAGGAATCACAATCATGGGAAAGGCTGCTGACCTGACAGTTGTGCAGAAAACCATCATTGACACCCTCCATAAGGAGGGAAAGCCTCAAAAGGTAATTGCAAAAGAAGTTGGATGTTCCCAAAGTGCTGTATCAAAGCACATTAATAGAAAGTTATGTGGAAGGGAAAAATGTGGAAGAAAAAAGGTGCCCAAGCAGCAGGGATGACCGCAGCCTGGAGAGGATTGTCAGGAAAAGGCCATTCAAAAGTGTTGGGGACTTTCACAAGGAATGGACTGAGGCTGGAGTCAGTGCATCAAGAGGCACCACACACAGACGGATCCTGGACATGGGCTTCAAATGTCGTATTCCTCTTGTCAAGCCACTCCTGAACAACAAACAACGTCAGAAGCGTCTTACCTGGCTAAAGAAAAACAGACCTGGTCTGTTGCTCAGTGGTCCAAAGTCCTCTTTTCTGATGAGAGCAAATTTTGCATCTCATTTGGAAACGAAGAACCCAGAGTATGGAGGAAGAATGGAAAGGGCACACACTGCAAGATGCTTGAAGTCCAGTGTGAAGTTTCCACAGTCTGTGGTGATTTGGGGAGCCATGTCATCTGCTGGCAGGGCTGCCATCAGGAATTATGGGGCCCCTTACACAGCTTCAGGCATGGGCCCCCTGGAGAAGATAACCGGGGGGGGGGGGGGGTTGCTGCCGCCTAAAATTGAGGCTGCCACGAATTGAGAAGCGGGGGGGGGGCTTTACAAAAAAATACGAAATAAAGAAAAATATATATAAAAAAGGCCATCTGGGGACCTCTGGCTGGGCCCTTTAATAAAAAGAAAAAAAGAAAAAATATAAATATATTTAAATGTATTTATTTTTAAAAAGGGGGGTTGCCATCTGGGGCCCTGGGGACCTCTGGGCCCTTTAAAAAAATACATATATATATATATACATACACATTTTTTTTTTAGAAAAAGAAATTACAAAAAAAGGGGGGTTGCCATCCGGGACCTCTGGGCCCTTTAATAAAAAAAAAGAAACCTCTGGGCCCTTTAATAAAAAATAAAAAAGTAAAAAAATATAAAAAAATAAAAATAAACATTTATAAAAAAAGGGGGGGTTGCCATTCAGGGCCCTGGGGACCTCTGGGCCCTTTAATAAAAAAATAATAAAAAAAAGGGGGTTTGCCACATGGGGCCCTGGGGACCTCTGAGCCCTTTAATAAAAATATATATATATATATATATATTAAAAAATAAATAAAATAATATAAAATAATAATAATATATGCGGTGCCCTCTGGGCCCTTTAATAATAATAATATATATATATATATATATATATATATATATATATATATATATATATATATATATATATATATTAGGGCTGTGCGTTTAACGCGATATTAACGGCGTTAACGCAAACCCATGTTAACGCCGTCAATATTTTTGTCGCGCGATTAACGCAGGAGCCCTCGGGTGGACATGCAGAGTGTGCAGCGGCGCGGCGCGGCTTACCTTTTCGCTGGATTCACAGACAAGTTACTCACCTTGTCCCTGGATCCAGCGATGCCACCCCGCTGTGTGATCGAGCGGGTCCTCCTTGCTTGGCGGGTCCTCCTTGCTTGGCGGGTCCTCCTTGCTTGGCGGGTCCTCCTCGCTTGGCGGGTCCTCCTCGCTCGATTCACAGTGCCTGTGTGCCGCCGAGCTCCGTTCCCTGCGACGTTACAACGCACGGGAGCGGAGAACGGCGCCAAATTTAAAAAAGTAAACAAACACAATACACACAGTATACTGTAATCTTATAGATTACAGTACTGTATGTAAAAAATACACACCCCCCTTGTCCCTAGTGGTCTGCCCAGTGCCCTACATGTTCTTTTATAAAATAAAAACTATTCTTTCTGCCTGAAAAACTGTAGATTGTCCAAAAGTGTCCCTTTATGTCAAAAATGGTTTTAGATCAGCTAGAAAACAGCGATAATAAATTATAATCACTTGCAGAATTGTGCGATATTTGTGGGGAAATTCGTCATAAATTAGAGCGATTAATCGTGAGTTAACTATGACATTAATGCGATTAATCGCGATTAAAAATTTTAATCGTTTGACAGCACTAATATATATATATATATATATATATATATATATATATATATATATAAATAAAAAAATATATAAAAAAAATATATTTTTTTTATAAAAAAGGGGGGTTATCATCCAAGGCCCTGGGGATCTCCAGGCCCCTGGGGACCTCCGGACTCCTAAAAAAAATAATACAAATTTGCCCCTTTAATAAAAAATAAAATAAAAATATATTAAAAAATATATATATTTTTTTATAAAAAATAAATAAAAAAAAGGGGGGTTGCCATCTGGGGCCCTGTGGGCCTCCGGGCCCCTGGGAACCTCCGGACCCCTAAAAAAAAGGGGGTTGCCATCCGGGCCCCTGGGGACCTCCGGGCCCCTTACAGTTGTACTGCCTGTACCCCCCTGATGGCGGCCCTG
The DNA here is from genome assembly GCF_905171775.1 of Rana temporaria. NCBI lineage: Eukaryota > Metazoa > Chordata > Amphibia > Anura > Ranidae > Rana > Rana temporaria. The sequence goes on along the minus strand of NC_053491.1, from coordinate 218,159,691 downwards.
TCTGCTGGTGTTGGGCCACTGTGCTTCATTAAGTCCGGGGGTCAACGCAGCCGTCTATCAGGAGATTTTGGAGCACTTCATGCTTCCTTTCACAGACGAGCTCTACAGGCAGTGCAGAATTATTAGGCAAGTTGTATTTTTGAGGATTAATTTTATTATTGAACAACAACCATGTTCTCAATGAACCCAAAAAACTCATTAATATCAAAGCTGAATATTTTTGGAAGTAATTTTTAGTTTGTTTTTAGTTTTAGCTATTTTAGGGGGATATCTGTGTGTGCAGGTGACTATTACTGTGCATAAATATTAGGCAACTTAACAAAAAAAAAATATATACCCATTTCAATTATTTATTTTTACCAGTGAAACCAATATAACATCTCAACATTCACAAATATACATTTCTGACATTCAAAAACAAAACAAAAACAAATCAGTGACCAATATAGCCACCTTTCTTTGCAAGGACACTCAAAAGCCTGCCATCCATGGATTCTGTCAGTGTTTTGATCTGTTCACCATCAACATTGCGTGCAGCAGCGACCACAGCCTCCCAGACACTGTTCAGAGAGGTGTACTGTTTTCCCTCCTTGTAAATCGCACATTTGATGATGGACCACAGGTTCTCAATGGGGTTCAGATCAGGTGAACAAGGAGGCCATGTCATTAGTTTTTCTTCTTTTATACCCTTTCTTGCCAGCCACGCTGTGGAGTACTTGGACGCGTGTGATGGAGCATTGTCCTGCATGAAAATCATGTTTTTCTTGAAGGATGCAGACTTCTTCCTGTACCACTGCTTGAAGAAGGTGTCTTCCAGAAACTGGCAGGAGGACTGGGAGTTGAGCTTGACTCCATCCTCAACCCGAAAAGGCCCCACAAGCTCATCTTTGATGATACCAGCCCAAACCAGTACTCCACCTCCACCTTGCTGGCGTCTGAGTCGGACTGGAGCTCTCTGCCCTTTACCAATCCAGCCACGGGCCCATCCATCTGGCCCATCAAGACTCACACTCATTTCATCAGTCCATAAAACCTTAGAAAAATCAGTCTTGAGATATTTCTAGGCCCAGTCTTGACGTTTCAGCTTGTGTGTCTTGTTCAGTGGTGGTCGTCTTTCAGCCTTTCTTACCTTGGCCATGTCTCTGAGTATTGCACACCTTGTGCTTTTGGGCACTCCAGTGATGTTGTAGCTCTGAAATATGGCCAAACTGGTGGCAAGTGGCATCTTGGCAGCTGCACGCTTGACTTTTCTCAGTTCATGGGCAGTTATTTTGCGCCTTGGTTTTTCCACACGCTTCTTGCGACCCTGTTGACTATTTTGAATGAAACGCTTGATTGTTCGATGATCACGCTTCAGAAGCTTTGCAATTTTAAGAGTGCTGCATCCCTCTGCAAGATATCTCACTATTTTTGACTTTTCTGAGCCTGTCAAGTCCTTCTTTTGACCCATTTTATCCAAAGGAAAGGAAGTTGCCTAATAATTATGCACACCTGATATAGGGTGTTGATGTCATAAGACCACACACCTTCTCATTACAGAGATGCACATCACCTAATATGCTTAATTGGTAGTAGGCTTTCGAGCCTATACAGCTTGGAGTAAGACAACATGCATAAAGAGGATGATGTGGTCAAAATACTCATTTGCCTAATAATTCTGCACTCCCTGTATGGGGATGCTGACTTAATTTTCCAGCAGGACTTGGCACCTGCCCACACTGCCAAAAGCACCAAAACCTGGTTCAATGACTGTGGGATTACTGTGCTTGATTGTCCAGCAAACTTGCCTGACCTGAACCCCATATTGCCAAGAGAAAGATGAGAGAAATGAGACTGAACAATGCAGAGTAGCTGAAGGTCACTATTGAAGCATCCTGATCTTCCATAACACCTCAGCAGTGCCACAGGCTGATCACTTCCATGCCACGCCGCATTGAGGCAGTAATTGCTGCAAAAGGGGCCCAAACCAAGTACTGAGTACATATGCATGCTTATACTTTCCAGAGGTCTGATATTGTTCTATGTACAATCCTTGTTTTATTGATTGCATGTAATATTCAAATTGTCTGAGATTGTGGACTTGGGGTTTTCATGAGCTGTAAGCCATAATCATCACAATTATGACAAATCACGGCTTGAACTATCTTGCTTTGCATGTAATGAGTCCATCTTGTATAGTAGTTTCACCTTTTAAGCTGCATTAGTGAAATAAATTAACTTTTGCATGATATTCTAATTGTTCAAGTTTCACCTGTAAATTACAAGCCTGTTGATCTTTTATGTTTGTGAGTATCCATTTTTTTTTGGAATTTATTAAATTGTATGGTGGTAATGCACAAGGGGTTTTGCACTCCAGACAGACAGTGCCACCAGGTGGCCCAGCCCCTTACCTTTATAGAGCGGTCAAGCGGCAGAGCAGGTAGCAGGCGGTTATCCTTCGTCACAGGCAGAGCTTTTTTTTCTTAATTCAGATCCGACGGTGGTGTTGTGATTAACAATGGATCTACATCAGGGTTTTTTTTTTTTTTTTTTTTAGGAAAATAAATGGTCAAAAAATGTGTGTTTATTTATTTTTGACACTTTTTTGGTGAATAGGTAGGAGTACTATGTACCCATACTCATTCACATAGGTTAAAGGGGGCTTGCGGATGCTGATAAGCCCCCTGTCCACAAACCCCCACAACCACAGCTCAGGGTTGTTGGTAAGAGATGGGGAAAAGAGGCTTTGGGGTGTGTGTGTGTTTTTATGTATTTATTTTTTGGTGAATGAGTAGGGGTACAATATGGGTGGGCAGGATCTGGGGGCCCCGATGCTAAAGCGGGCTTCTAGATTCCGATAAGCCTTTGTCCGCAGACCCCCACAACCACAGCCCAGGGTTGTGGGGATGAGACCCTTGTTCCCATCAACATGCAAAGCCCCCCTCCCCAAAGCACCCTCCCGATGTTAAGGGCATGTGGCCTGTTATAGTTCAGGAGGGAGGGGGCACTTACCCGTCCCCCCTCTTTCCTGGCTTGCCTGGCTACATGTTTGGACAAGGGTCTGGCATGGATTTTTGGAGGGACTCCCATGCCGTTTTTAAAAAACAAAAATTCTATTCCTGCCAATGTTTTTTTTTTTATTATCCAGCTATTCACTGTGCCCTGATTGGGCAAAGCTTTGACAATCAAGGCTTAGAATGCACTGAACATCCTGACGAACCCCCCCCCCCCCCCGACCCGAAAATGTGGGTGTTTGCCGAGCGGGCAAACAGGTGATGTTCGGCCTGAAGTTTTGCTCAGCTCGAACTGTTTGCCCAACTCTACGAACAAGAAAGGGTCCCATCCAGAAACCAAAATGCATACACGACCAATTCAAGGTGGGAGGGGGGGTGGATATGAAATACCAAGAGGACATTGTTACAACCCTTCTCTATACAGAGGGCCACGCCCCTGAACAAATTCACTTTAATTCAGTGATCAGACTTTATGAAAGACTTTTCCCCGATATCCTCCCCAAACCCCAAAGAAGATGTTGTGATAACGGAATTCGCTGTGACACCCGATACTTCTGTCCCCAATGTCTTTCCCAGTCAGGACTCTGTATTGGAGAGTACTTCCATATCTACCATACATCACTACACTATTAGTGAAGAATACATGAAGTGAAGATATTTTTCCAATGTCCGCTATCTGCTATTTCCTTGTATGACCTGGACTGTTCATTGACCATGCCTCTGCCTGCCTTCTGAACTATCAACCATGTTTCTGTCTTCACGTGAACGGACTGTTAATCGACCATGCTTTTTGCCTGTCACCTGAAGAGTTCTTTTGCGCTGCCACCGGGATTCAAGATAACAGGGGTCTCATGTATTTGAGGGGTGCTCCAGAATAATTGAATTAAAATTAAGTTTCCGATTTTCTTCAGGTTTTGTAATTCTCGGATTAGGGTCTGCTGACCGGAGGCTTCAAAGACATTTGGGTGGAAAGAAGCCTCTACCCCTGTATGCAGGTCTTACCTGACCAAGTCCCTAAGCCTGATTTTTCTGTCTCCTGCCATCTGACTCTGGCCAACCATGACTCTGCCTGCCACCTTAACTGTCAAAGAGTCTGCCTGCTGCTAGGAACATGCACTATTTATGGACCATGTTCCTGCCTGCTTCCTGCATTTCAGCCTGCTGCCTGCACTGTATGGACCATGTTCCTGCTTGCTGCCGTCACCAGTCCTTTGTACTGACTATGCGAGACACCAGTCCCAATCATCGTCTGCTGACAACTGCACTACTAAAACCATGAATGGGCATTTGCTTTCCAAAATGTGGGCCTTTAAAAATGTTATAGGTAGTCTTACACATGTGGTATCCCCATACTCAGGAGTAGCTGACTATATTTTGAGGTGTAATTGCAAGTATGCTTATGCCATGTGTGGGAAATAAATTCATATGACAATTTAAAAAAAAAAAATCTTAATTTCCAAAACAATTGTGGGATAAATGTACAACTTCAAAAACTCACCATTCTCACCATTTTTTTTTTTTTTTGATTGTTTATTTTCTTTTATTTTTTTTACACATTTTTTTTATTTACATCTTCATCTCCTGCAAGGAGAGGAAGTTACAACATATCTCCACTCCATTCAGAAGAGGTAGTAAACACAGGGGTGGGCTCACATTGACTGATCACTTTTTTTTAAATCCGCGGTGGTGGGAAAAACAAAAAGAACAAAAAAGTGCACTTAAGGGTGTGCTCTTGTACACCCCCAGAAGGGGGTAGGACCTTACTCTAAACCCCTGAGGCGCAAGACTCCTGACAGGGACAAGGTTTTATGAACTTGGTCCATCTAGCCAAAAGGCCTGGTGGACCCCTCTCCTCATGGCCAGACGAAGCTGACCACTGAGTACTAGGTCGAGGGGCTCTCCCGAAGAGAGACCCCCTCCCCCCCCCCCAGTTTCAGGGGAGGAGGAAACCTAATGGCCCCATCATACCAGTGAGGATACTATACAGCCAGCCATTCCTACCAAAGGGCCAGAATGACAGCAAAGCACCCCTACTGGACACTAATAAGAACAAATTCTACACTTGATCCCAGTCAAAAGGCCGACTGTTATAGCCAATCAGAGGCTATCAGATTGATCAGGTGCCCCGGAATCAGGTGTACCAGGTCCTGATTGTTAGTACGTCTCTGTGCTGGGAGCGCGCTGTGCGGCGCATTTCCAGCACTAGAAGAGATATGCTTATATGCTGCATCACGGGAAAAAATCCCACTTCAATGAAGCCGCAAATATGTGTGCAGTCAGCGGGCAGGGGTTAATGAAAACATGGAATCAATCAATTTAATTTTAAATACATATTATTTACCCCTTTATGGTGGGTAAACAAATCCTAATGCCTGAACAAAATTTTACAACTTTTACATATGTTAATAAAACTGTACATATTGCAATTACTTTGTGTCTTCAGGACAAATTGGACTTTCTTCTGAAAGTAAATGGTAATGGATATCTCCTGATTTTTTCATCTCAAAGGAAATCTGGCCTCATAGCAAAATAATTGTAACAATATTCACAATCTAATCGATACTGCCACCCTAATATATAGTTGCATAGTTACAAAGTTAGTCTGGTTGAAAAAAAGACACATCTTGTTTAATCCACATAGAATGGAAAACTAAAAAAAAAACACACACTCAAACAGTCCAGGCACCGCGTCATCCCGACCACCGATTCTGGATCCGCCAGTTGCCTGGATTGACACCCGGATTGCAAGCCGCTGAAAGCCTGAGAGGGCCGCTTCGCCCCCTCCACAGCTCATTGCTCCAGTGAGCGATGAAGGAGAAGAGCAGAGAGCTGTGACTAACAGTCTACAGCTCTCTGCTCATCAAGCTGTGAAAACCAAGTGATCAGTGATGTTCGATCGCTCGGTTTTCAGTGTAGAGGCGCCGGGGGGGACCAATGCTGCATCCACCTAGGTAATTGAGGAAAAAAAAACACCCATACTACTCTTTTAAGGCTGTACTCCAGTTATGAGCTTAAAGAGGAGCTCCAATTATCATGTGATTTATAAGTGTTATAAAATCTTCCTTCCAATGGACTGCTGTTTCTTTAGTAGCAGTATGTTTTTTTTTTTTTTTTGCAGGATGGAGTCCAGATGATCAGATATCTGAGAGTGTCCTTGGTGATGCCAAGCTACTTCACTGGAATGGAAGATACAAACCTTGGCAAATCCCAAGCTCACACAGCAAACTCTGGGAGAGATGGTTCATTCCAGACCCCACAGGAAAGTTCCAGATCCACAAACTGTGACCCACAGCTGACTTCCCCAAGGTTGTTTACTAGCTGGTATATTGCTGAGGACAATAAAGAGTACCTGTGCTGCTTAAAGTACACCTGTCATGAGAGAGACTGCCATTGCAGATCCCCTTCTGAAAATGCTATAGTTAGCTGGCTGTTATCCTAACAAAATGTCTTCTGCCCTTTATAAATCACTGACCTGGAAATATGCAAAATCAAAGAAACATCAAAGATTCTTATCCACAATATAGGTCTGGGTAAGTGGCAGGCCCACCAACCTTCTGTGTGCAGCAGGCCCCTCAAATACTTACCTGAGCTCCCCCTTGATCCAGCAATGTGCATGTGATCATTCACTTTTTTGGGGGACTCTCCCTCCTCATTGGCTGAGATACTCCTGCTGCTGTCAATCACAGCCAGTGAGTCAATGAGGAGAGAGAGAGAGGGGATGGGGCCGAGCAACGTCTCCATGTCTGAATGGACACGCAGAGCAGCGGCCTGCACAGAGTCCTGACTGGCCTGCACAGAGTCCTGACCTGAACCCGATAGAACACCTTTGGGATAAATTAGAGCAGAGACTGCGTTCCAGGCCTTCTTGTCCAACATCATACCTGACCTCACAAATGCACTTCTGGAAGAACGGTCAAACATTCCCATAGACACACTCCTAAACCTTGTGGACAGCCTTCCCAGAAGAGTTGAAGCTGTTATAGCTGCAAAGAGTGGGCCAACGTAATATTGAACCCTACGGACTAATGCTGGCCATACACTATACGAAAAATCGGCCAAACCAATTTTTGAAAAAACAAACATTCGACCGTGAGTGTTAAACAATGGTGCCATCATGTAATGACCAATAAATCGTTCAGAGGACATAAATAAAATAAACAAATTGGTGCTTTTTTTTACATATACCTAGAGCAGACAGTTCGGACAGGAAACACATTAACCTTTGAATTTATCGTTTGTTCGTCAAAAAAATTCCAAACTTTGTTTTTTCGGCTCAAAAACGTCCCATTGATTATCGATGTTGTGCCCATTCTTTGTCCGAAAAACGAACGAACTGTCTAAATGACCGAATTTCGCCCGATTTTTCGTATAGTGTATGGCCAGCATAAGACTGGGATGCCAATAAAGTTCATGTGCATGTAAAGGGCAGGCGTTGCAATAGTTTTGACAATATAGTGCATCTCTAGCTGCAACTCTATACTCTTGCTAATAGTTTCTGAGGTTTAGTGGAAACACAAGTTTAGTTCAGTTGGCAAAAAAATACTGTGACTAGTATAGGGGAGGTAGATACTGTATTCTACTGGGCTATCATAAATAGTGAAAGTGTTACCAGTTATGATTGGGCTCAAATATGAAATTGAATAGTCAGCCCTACATTTTTATAAATATACAGGCTTACCTATGAAAGATTACTCCCACATTTATGCTGTTTGAAGATGATTCTAAACCTTTGTTAATCTCGGGAGATTTGGAGTAAGGTTTGGTACTGTTGCAACTGTGTTCAATGTTCTCTTTGCTGGAGGCTCTGACATGAGGAAGCAAAGCCTTGCCTCTAACAAGATGGCCTCCTCCATAAAGAGACACAGAACAGAATAAGGAATGGTAAGTCAGAAATTGGGAAAAGATCAGCTGCAGGAAGCCCAAAGGGAATTCTGGGGACTAATCCTTGTATATCTCATTTTGAGGCACAGCTTCCACTGCCTGGTTTAACACTGTCTCTATGTGTGAAGGTGGCCATCTTGGTTCTTTTGACATCACAAATCTCACTGGCCTAGCAGTTAGAAGCAGCTGTACCTTAGACATCATACAGCCAATGGTCTGTTGGTACATGAATGCCTAGGCACCCTCACATACCAGGAAATGCACCTGTTTTTCAGGAGGAATTTCTGACCAAATGTATTTTTAAAGGTGCACTTTATGACTGAGGGGTCAATTTATATGGAAAAGCAAATATCGGTATCGACTGTTATACAGCGCGAGTTTCTCAATATGTGGTTTGCCGTTGGAGACCGATTCATAATGTGTAGGCCAAAGTTTTGAGCCTGTTATTGGAGGAGAGACAGTAACGTGAAAATTTCAAGGCATATTTGCCTAATCTAATCTTTTTTTTTTTAGGTATTTAAAGATTAATCCAGGCATGGTATATTTTTACATAGTTACATTGACCCACGCTGGACCTATGTAAAAATGTATAGTTGCATCTCATAAAATTAGAATATCATCGGAAAGGTAATTTATTTCAGGAATTCAATTAAAAAAGTGAAACACATATATTTGATATATATGGAGCCGATTGGCTCCCGCTGTGTGCTGGGAGCCGAGTGTTCCCAGCATACAACGGGGGACGGACGGGAAGCAAGGGAAAAACCCGTATTTTGCCTGTATCTTAGGGCCGGAAGTGGGTGCAGATACCTGTCTGTAGACAGGTATCTGCACCCCCCTCCCCCCTGAAAGGTGTCAAATGTGACACCGGAGGGGGGGAGGGTGCCGATCAGCGCGACTTCACTTTAGAGTGGAGATCCGCTTTAAACTAGATTAAACTTGTTTGGCAGTGTGGGTAGGCACCAAGTCCTGCTGGAAAATGAAATCAGCATCTCCATAAAGCGGGAAGCATGAAGTGTGTGTATGTGTAATATTAAAGTGGATGTAAACCCACTCTAATCCTTTCTAAACTACTGCCATAGTGCTGATTCTATCTGCTCCACATACCTTGTTTGCAGCATTTTTTCTCCAGTATTAAAGATTATTCATAACTTAACTGACACATCAATTTGTTTTAAAAAAAAAAAAAATTAAAGCATTTTTCACCAATAGTGGTTTTTATTCTTTAATAAGAAGAAATATTTATAACACACCAACATATTCTGAAAACAGCTTTTACAATAATACATAGTTAATAATACATGAAAGAAACATAAATCTGAAATGAATGGAAAAATGACTAAGAGGTAAGAGGTAAATACATAAACTGCTGTTTTTTTTAACTAGTCTTTATAATTCTTATTGCTTTTTTTGTTTTCTATGTTCAGATAAAAAGTCACAGATACATACATGCACACATGCACAGAAATATATGCAAAATATGGACATTTCTCGTTTTCAGGGAGCACATTTAAAAGTCATTGGGTTAAGATATGAGTGGAAAAGACAGAAAGATGGCTTCCAGCACAACAGCGAGCTTTGAAAGTTATCCAAAACAAACTTTATAATAGAATATATCAGATTTATTATCAAGCTTCTGTTGGCCATACATTAAGGAACTGCCCTCTGCTTCAGTGTACTGTGGCTATACACTAGATAGATTTGTAAACAAAACATTTGTACTAAAATTGGTATGAAAATTTTCAGTACATTCTCAGTGGCTTGATGAATGTCGTTTAAAGTAGTTCAAAATGTAGTGCGTTTTTAACACTTAACAAATGGACTTAAAGCGGAGGTCTACACAAAAATGGAACCTCTGCTTTCTGGATTGTCCCCTCCCATCCGGTGTCACATTTGGCACCTTTCAGGGGGAGGGAGACAGGTATTTGCACCCACTTTCGGGCATAGACCCCTGCATTATCTGCTGCCGTCTACGCCACGTCTGGTGCCCCCCCCCACTGTCTTCTGGGAGACACACAGGTCCCAGAAGACAGCAGGGACCAGTGGCATTCACTTTCTAATTCCCTTACCGAAGATGGCAGCAGCAGCAGCATCCGAGGACCAAAGGATGGCCTCGGGTGCCGACATCACGGGCGCACTGGACAGGTAAGTGTCCTTATTTTAAAAGTCAGCAGCTGCAGTATTTGTAGCTGCTGACTTGGCAGACCTCCGCTTTAACTGAACAAACGCTACATCAACTGTTAGATATTCATTAAAGAAAAGTTTTCCGTCCTGCCCCCTTGAATGTTGTCGTCACCGTGGTCCAAAAATTAATGTCAAATTTTACCCACCTATTGATCAGGAAATGGAATGAACCTTTAAAGCAGTGATATGCAATTAGCAGACCTCCAGCTGTTGCAGAACTACAGGTACCACGAAGCATAGCAAGACTGGACAGCCACAAGCATGACACCCAGAGGCAGAGGCATGATGGGTCTTGTAGTTTTGCAACATCCGAAGGTCCGCTAATTGCAGATCCCCTGAATTTCCGACAACAAATGTTTAAGAGCTGGTTCTCAATTTTTCCGACAACAAAAGTTCTTGTTGGAAATTCCGATCGTGTGTATGCAAGTCCGATGCACAAAAATCCTACGCATGCTCTAAATCAATTAGACGCATGCTCGGAATCATTGAACTTCTTTTTTCTCGGCTCGCTGTAGTGTTGTACGTCACCGACAACATTTGTGCGCCCGTGTGTTTGTAACACAAGTTTGAGCCAACATTCCATCGGAAAATCCACGGTTTTGTTGTCAGAATGTCCGATCGTGTGTACGCGGCAGAGTAAAAAAAAAAATAGCCAGCTTTAGGGACCCACTGACCCAAAATATATGCATATCAGTTGTACAGACACATCAATGGTTGCTTGCTTTTTCCAGGGCAGTTCACCAAGCAGCGAAGCAAGGATACCAAACCTGGTGTTAGCAAAGGCAGCTTCCATATTTCTACACTGACACGTTCTCTTAAGTCCAATGAGGCCTCCATTGTAAAACTCAAATCCGACATGTTACACATAGCAAAACCAAGAAGTTGCTTCCTTTTCAAGCCTACACATGAACAAGGACAAATGCAATCTGATGATAAACCTTAATGTTCTGTTTGCAGCACATTGAAGTAACTTATGGTACAAGTCATGTTTAAAGTATATGTTACCCCAACACTTCATATTCCTGATATGTGCCTGCTGTACTATGATAAAATCTCCTGTTCTCTTTGTATTGCTGCCTCTATGTGAAATCCCTGGTGTTCCAGTCAGTCCCTCTGCTTTCATATTAAAAACTGACCACACTAAGCAGGATAACACATCGTGGTCAGTTCTCTAGCTATGCTGGGAACTCAGTGTACTCTCCTTTAATAAATAGACTTGTCCTGACATGCCCCCGCTGCACAGCCATTCACTGGGAAGCTCAGTGTCCTGCTGATTCCCCTCCCCCCAGCTCTTATGCAGTTGAGGACAAAAGGAAATGTGATCACTAAAAAAAAAAAAAAATATTTATAATGTATTTTTAGATCTATACAAAATAAATGTTTTGCCTTTTATTCCCCTTTTAAATTGAATGGGTTGCATCACAAAGTGATTGTTTACAATCAGTTTATTGCAACACTAGTTAAACTGTTGTGTGTTGTGCTGCCATTAATCTAGAATTGAAACTCTAAATTGCTATTAGGCCCCATGTACACTGCTGCTGTTAAACGGATGTTCAGAGGCAATTGGATGCTTTTTTTCAACTGCCCCTGAACACATTCAATGTTATCCTATATGACCATGTACACCGTCTTATTTACTTCCGTTTTTAGGCGAGTGAGTGAGTGAGAAACGTATATAGCGCAGCACATGCAAACTGAAATCGCCTCTGGGCGCTGAAGGCAGTTGCTTTTAACAGCGTTTCTTTGAAAGCAAAAAAATTAGTTCAGGTGCCGGAGATTTCCAAGTTTCAGACGCTAAACGCGGTACCGCGTTTAGTAGCTTTTTCATTTAGGCTGTTTTTGGCCATTTAAAGCGCGGCATGTAAAAGCGGCAAAACGGACGTTTTAAATGTGGTTTACTATCTGTTAAGTTTAATCATTTAGGAGCAGTTGTAAAAACGTCCCGTGTACATGGAGTCTTACAGTGGGGAGACACAGGCATCAGTGTCAAATGATAAGACTTGTGGAGCCGACAGCAAACAAAAACTGCAGGAAGGTAGGTAGGAAGGAGAAATTGGCTGCCAAAGCCACAAGTATACCAATGCTTCCTTAGCAGGGGAGTGCCAATTTTAAATTTTTAGAGACCTTACAAAGCCTTTTCAAAAGAGCTTTGTGGGCTTAAGGGACATTTGATTAGTGCATTTGGCACCTCCATAAAGTAACACAGAAGTATCCTGCTCTCTTGCACTTCTCAGGCAGGCAGTAATAAATGGAAAATTGTATCAAATACCATCATTTTCCTTTCCTGGTGCCAATTCATGGCAGCATACATGTGGTAGCTTGCTGCCATCTTGGCACCAGGAAAAGGAAAATTGTATCAAACACCATAATTTTCGTTTCCTGGTGCAAGTCCATGGCAGCATACTATGTTGGTGTCAGGAAAAGGCATTATTCTTTTTCTTCACATTTTGTGACGCTAGAATCCAACAAAGAATTATAAAGAACACATTGCACTGACTGTTGGCGATTGCTCTTTCTAGGGGTATACCAGGTTGACCCTCGTACTACGCAGGCCTGGAGAATACTCTGTTTTGCAACCAGCTGGAGCTTCCAAAACCATCTGAAGTGAACAAAAGGAACCTTCTTGGTTCCAGAAGACAAAAGATTTGTTTTACTGCTTTCTAAGAAGAAAGGAAAATGCAGATTCCTCTGGTGATTTTCAGATAAACATATCCAGAGCACTACCAACAGCTCAACTCAAGGATGGACTGGCCATTGGGACTACAGGGAGTTTCCCGGTGGGCCGATGGCTCAATGGGCCGGCTTCAGTGACAGCGGACCGCCGCCGCCCCCCTACGCTCCTCTGTCCCTCCCTCCCCGCAGCGCTCACCTGGGGGGAACAAAGATGCAGGGGGAGGACCAGAGGAGCATGGGGGAGGGGACAGACGGCTGACTCAACAGCTATGGCCTGGGAGTTTCTCACTTCTGCCTAATCTTATCTCATAAGGGGGGGGCACCAAACTGATTCTTTGCCCCGGGTGAAATAATGTCTAGCTTCCCCACTGGTACTGCCTATAAGAGTACCAGTACCAGCCTCTCTACTCTAATAAAGTAAAACGGCTAGTGGCTAGTGAAGGGGAAGAGGGGGCTTGGGTGGCCGGGGTGGGGGTGCGGGAGTTGTCCAGTCGCCATCGGAGAGACCTGTCAAAGTGGGCCAGTCTGGATGAAGTCCAGGGCCAAATTTTTGTCCCAGTCCAGCCCTGACTCAACCAGATAACACACATGCAAGTGCCAATGCAGCTTACAGGCTGTCACTGTTTTTCCATCAGGGTCTGGGTACTGTCAACCTCTGGGATATAAACATCCACAGGGATTGTTCTGGAAAAGTCCCACTGCTATTGCACACTGAGGTTCAGCAGAGTAATGCAGTTCAAGTAAAAAATTCAATCAGCCACAGACACTACCAAAAAAAAAAAACTTAGGCAATGCTGGAAGTGGGAGAGGTTTGTGCAGTGTCAAACTTTGCTATTGGCCAGTGTCCACGGATCGGGAGGTGGAGCACAGTCCAATAGTCTAAGGCTGGCCTTAAAATGGCCAGTTTTCCCTCTATTTATTTAGTAGGCTGAATGAAAAAAACAAAAACGAAGTGTGTAGATGGAGGAATCCCTATCATCCCGCAGGGACGTTATATTCTGATAGCAGGACTCGCCATTGTCCGAATACAACAGCATGTCCCTTTAACAGCAGTCAATCAAATGATTAACTTTCCATGGAGCAGGGAGGGCCACACGCTGACGAAAATTCAGCCAGTCCCCACTGAACCAGACAAATTTTGATCAGTCTACAGCCAGCTTTAGAATAAACTCTTCTGTGTCCTGTGATGCGATTAAGAAATATATTTTCTCGAGGCGTCTTCCAGGACAGCCCATGAGACCTAAGGCTCCTCCTATCAGGACAGGAAACACATTAACCCCCACCAGATAAAAAGTATTAGTATTTCCTCCGGACGGGGGTGGGGGGGCAACATGTTTCCTGGAACCTGGTTTCCCTAGGTCTCACCAGCAATGCTCTTGTTGCCGTTAAGGAGATATTTCCTACAGTCTCCTCTGTCCCAGAGCTGTCTGGAGCAGCATGTTTCCCCGCTGGCAGCCTGGCTGTTGGTGCAAAGGAAAACCATGAGAAGCCACAGCCGCGTGGGAAGTTGAGCAGCTATCAGTGGGTGCCCGAGATGTTGGTTCCGGTCTCCAAATGGCGAGAACAGAGGATGCTGGGCAGGTGGTGTTTAAAAGGGTGAAGACCCAGCTGAGGCTGTGGACCACCACAGGGGCAGGATGGATGCCTCTACAGCACCTGCACAGGTAGCGGATGCAAGCTCCAGCACCTCACAGGTAAGCTTGGAGTACTTGTACCCCCTTGCAAATCCTGAGTCTTCTCACCTTGTGAGACTTGGTGAAGGGGGCACATTTTGCCCTCTCTCCTGCACGGGGGCATTATGGAGTTATATCCTGGGTCATTTGTTTTCTGTTTCAGGACAAGGCTCAAGCACAGCCACCCAAGAGGAAGTGAAACAAATTGAGCTCCTTATTCAGTAAAGCACTCTGCTGCACTTGTCTAGACAGCCTAGTTAATGATGACCCAGAAGTATGTTGTCAGAAAATGCCGACTTCAGTTAGGGATGAGCCAACTTCAACTTTTAACTCTTTTAAATCCCTTATTGCTAAGATACAGTTTTCCTCAGAGGGTCCATCCCAAGATAGGACTCCATTCGGTTCTGACCCTCCACCACAGAATGCAGAAAGTGAGGATTCTGAGGAAGAAACTAGATCTTCGCGTTCTTCTCAGGAAGAAATCAGGATCAGATGGAGGGCCTAAAGGATAGAGAATTTGTTAGGGGCTCGAGGTACAAGCTGCCACTAGAGGATGTTGATGACTTGTTAAAGACCATCAATGTGACTTTTGACATAAAAGAGAAGGTACAAAATGTCTAAACCTTATGTACGAAGGAATGCATTAGAAAAAGGCTAGCGTTTTCCCCGTGTATAGTTCCCTTCTGGATAGGATTAAGCTAGAATGGGAAAATCCAGAGAGAATTTTTTTTTTCCGGTAACCTAAAAAGAAGGTTTCCAGTTTAAGGAGGACACAGCGCAACCTTGGAACAAAAACTTAAGACATTCCTCTTAAAAAATTTCAAAAAATACGGATCTAGCGTTTGAGGATATAAGCACGCTTAGGGATCCAATGGATAAGAGGAGATATCCTTTTACGCAGGGCCTAGGACTCATCTATTGCAAGTCTTAAACCAGCCTTATGCCACGTACACAAATGTTCGATGTGAGCTTGTTGTCAGAAAATCCGACCGTATGTATGCTTCATCAGACATTTGCTATCAGAATTTCCAACAATAAAATGTTTGAGAGCTGCGTCTCAATTTTTCCAACAACAAAAGTTCTTGTTGGAAATTCCGATCGTCTGTAGCCAATTCCGACGCACAAAAATCCTACGCTTGCTGGGAATCATTGAACTTAGTTTTTCTTGGCTCGTCGTAGTGTTATACGTGACCGCGTTCTTGACGTTCGGAATTTCCGACAACATTTGTGTGACCATGTGTATGCAAGACAAGTTTGAGCTAACATTCCGTTGGAAAAAAAATCCACGGTTTTGTTCTCGGAATGTTCGAACGTATGTACGCGGAATTAGCGTCTACTTGTGTAGCCAGGAACCTGGAGGTATGGTTGACACAAATACAAACACATCTTTTGGCAGGAACTTCAAGCAAACAAATTCCTAAATCCTTCCCACTCCTCTTTCGGGCAGTTGATTGTCTGGCAGATTCTTCTTCTGTCAGTTAGAATGACAGCTAGGACCTCGGCCTTAGTGAATTCAGCCAGAAGTAGTCTTTGGCTTAAAACCTGGTCAGGTGACTCTTTTAAGTTGCACCTATGTGGTCTTCCCCCAACAGGCGACCATCTTTTTGGCCCTGGTCTGCAAGAGGCACTAGAGCGCACGGCTGACAGGAAAAATGCCTTATCTGAAAACAAGAAAGAAGCAGACAGCCAGAAAAAAAAATTAGATATAATTGTGACCAAAGCAGGCAGCAGGGTCCAAGGTAAAAGGACAACAGGCCAAACAGGCATAGGACAGGGCACAAAGGTAAGGGGGGGGGAAGGGTTGTCTTGTTTAATCCTCCTCAACATCCCGCCAAGCCACAATGACTCGTGTCCCAGTGGGAAGATTAAAGGCCTTCCTCAATATGGGATCAGAGATTCGTTACTTTCCATTCCAGGCCCTACCCTTCAGGTTGTCATCAGCCCCACGCATCTTTACAGAGGTCTTGGGAGAAGCACTGGCTCCGTTGAGGTTAAAAATGATAACAATTGTCCCTTATCTGGACAACCTCCTAATGGTGGCAGAGTCATACCAGAAACTAGAGGCGGAGCTCCAGACCATACAGGATTTCCTACAGTCGCTGAGCTTGTTGTTAGAGAGAAGTCTTCCCCGATTCCAGCCCAGAGGGTGACTTATCTGGGATACAAAATTTGGTTGATAAATCAGATTGTCCTCCCGCAAGAAAATCACTGGATCTCGCTCAGGGAAATCTCAAGAGCAGTGGGTCTGATGACCTCTTGCTTTCCCATAGTTCCATGGGCAAGGTTACACCTACGAGCACTGCAGCGGTCGTAGGTGTAACAGATAGGTGGGACAGATACACAAGTTCCCTAGAGATGAGGATTCGAATACCTTCCAGGATAAAAAGGAAGCTTGTGGTAGTGGAGGTCACAACCTCACCTGACAAAAAGGTCTGCAATGGCCCATTCCAATATCTCAGAGGATCACAACAGATGCAAGTTCCTGGGGATAGAGAGCCCATCTAAACAACACTGTAGCACAGGGACGATAGTCCCCCAGAGGGAGCTTCTGGTGATACATTGGCAGCATTTCAAACAGATGTCAGGGGTCACAATCTGCAGATTCTATCCGACAACATTACTACTGTTGCATACCTCAACAAACAATGAGGAACGAGAAGTCAGATTCTTCAATTTATAGTCATGGGCAGAAGGGAATTTGGCCTCAATCACAGCAGTACACCTGAAAGGGACGCAAAATTGTCTGGCAGATTATCTGAGCCACTGCCAGGTGTGTCAAGACAATTGGTCCCTCCACCCAGAGGTTTTTGTGGAACTTACCAACAGATGGGGATCTCCCGGAGTAGATCTTTTTGCAAATCAGAGAAATTGCAAGACAGAAAAGTTCTTTTCCCTGAACTCAACAGACCAATCTCTGGGGAATCGATGCTCTAGCAAATCCTTGGCCATTCAACCTCTGCTACCCCTTCTCGCCTAATTCCAGTAGTCCTTTGCATGTTTCTTCTGGAAGAGAGAGATCTAATTGTAATAGCCCCTTTTTTTTTTAATCCCAAGTGGCCATGGTTTTCCCTGCTGCAGACTGGTTTCAGAGCCTCCACAAGAGACAAGACTTATTGTCTCAGGGTCCAGTGTCCCACCCGCAGGTGGCATTCTTAAACTTGATGGTTTGGTATCTAAAGAGAAGATATTCAGCTCCCAGGGAGCTTCAAAGTGGTCAAAACTCTGGTTAATTGTAGAAAGGCAGTTACAAGAGCTATATATATTCCAAGGTTCGGAAGAAATGTAACACTTGGTTATCTGAAAATCAAAGATTGACTCGCGATTTTGGATTATTTTTCAGGAGGGTGTCGACACGGGTCTTTCCGTTAAAAAGGTAGTGTTTTCTCTTGGAAAATCCCACTATAGCTAGATTCTTTAAATCTATATCTAGAGCCAATCCGGTAGTTAGAACTTGTCCTACCTGGGACCCGTCTAGTTCTTTCAGGCTCTGGTAGAGTTCCCATAAAATATACTTCAGTTAAGTTAAATTACTCTACTCTAAATTACTCTAAAGACAATTTTCCTTGTTGCAATTACCTCAGCTCGTAGGGTAAGCGAGTCCCTTTCAGAGAGCCATTCCTCACAATCTTTAAGGTTTGGGTTGTGCTAAAAACAAATCTGGGGTTTTTGCGTTAGTTAGCCAGTTTCTTCCACAGATCTCAGGTTATTGTGCTACCAACCTTTTGTTGTACGCCGAAGAGCGAGAAAGAAAATAATTTTTTTTTTTTTTTAGACGTCACAAGAGTTTTTCTCATCTACCTAGAAATCACCACAACCTTTAGGAAAACAGATGCCTTGCTTGTTCTCTTTTCGGGAACACACAAAGTGTGTATCCAAAGCCACCTCGGCCAGATTGATAAATCAGGCTATTGCTGAATTCTACGGGGGTTATAAAAGGTGCCACCTGGTAGTTTTTCCGACCTTCATTAAACAATAATCGCTGGACCTCCTATGTTCTCAGGAGCAGGCGTTTGGTCATGAGGTCCTTCAGGCAGTGGTCCCGCTGTAGACTGGTAAGTTCTGGTTCGTCTCATGGGCTGTCCTGGAAGATGCCTTGAGAAAAGCAGAGTTAGACTTCCTGATTGTCTTCCAGGACAGCCGGATTCCCACCCGGTTATGTCTTGAGTTATGTGTATTATGCATATATGTTTTGCAGGTTTGTCCTACAGTTCTTCAAAAATGACATGAGGCCTGGAGGACTGCCCCTTTATCCAATGGGGGTTAACGCGTTTCCTGTCCTGGTAGGAGGAGCCCTAGGTCTCATGGGCTGACCTGGAAGACTCTCAGAAAAAAAAAAGAGTTACCGGTAAAGCTAATGCAGTTTTGTTCAAATTTACTGTTAATACTACTCCATTAAGCCGGGTTCACATATCTGCAACTGCAGGTTTGTGCCTGGGGTCCAGTGCGTACCGGTTCAGGTGCGATTCAAGTCTGAATTTTTGCCTGAATTTGCACCTGAACCAGACCCAAACACACACAGGACCCAATTCGCTCCTCGGCCTACCCGGACCTGTGTGAACCAGCTCCTTTGAGACGGTCATACTCGCCTGTCATGCAAATTGGATGCCCGAAAAACCCACATCTAATTCACTTATGTGAACCCAGCCTTACACAAAGACCCCAAAATGAATTACACAGAAGCTCAACATTTCTGAAGCTTTTTATTTTGTGGACAAAGAAAAAAAAAAGTATACCTTTAAAATATGTTGGCTTACAATGTTGTAAAAGATTATATCATATCAGAAACAACTTTTAAATAGACCAACAGCAGTATGAAAACCCTAATCAAAAAAAAAGGAAAAATATTGATGCGACAACCAGAAAAAACAAAATATGGTAATGGCATCATCCAGAAGATTGGAAGGCAATACACCAACGTGACGTGACCATTCCACATATAGCACCATAAAGTGGTCCCATATTTGATTTCCAACCTGATTTTTATATAGTGTCAGAGGTTTACTACACAACTTTAATAATGCAGAGCTACAGAATGCATGATGCCCATGGTGTGAATTATGTACTTTGTGTAAAACGCTAGCACAGCTGTGTGAGATAAAAAGGAAAAGGTCATCACCTTCCTTGCCATGGTTTGTAAGCAATTTCCAGCACCCCTTAGAAACCAGCTGCATATCCTTCACAATAGAGGTATTTTATACAACTCAATACACAGCCTTCAAGTAGTTAGAAACATCCTAAAAGGCTGCAAGTTAAAGTTTTGTCAACAATCCAGGCAGGAAAGGGAACATTTATTCTTTTTCACAGACTGTAAAGCAAGGGTATACATATTTTACATTGTAAATTCAATTCATCTTTAATACCCAACAAACCATATAAATCTGTTACACGGATAATTTGAAAAACATGATGTGAATTTCCCTGCAGCAACAAATAACATACAAACGTTTTATTTCATTTGTATATATATAAAAAACTAAAAGTGTCCAAATCAAGTCCGAAGATCCACACACAGTTCAGGATTTTAGGACTTGCATAAATTGTTTTGCTTAAAGCAGTATTAAACCCATAGGCAAATATCATATTGCAGTTTACCAATTCTTAGATGTGATTGATGCATTCGTTTTTCTTTTTTTGTTTGTTAAGTTGTTTCCCTTAAAGTGGTTGTAAACCCTTTACAACTACTTTATGCTACAGGTAAGACTATAAGGCTCATCTGTAGCTACCCAAGATATCACCTAAACCTGCACGGTTTAGGAGATATCCCCTACATGTGCCAGTGTCATCGGCACATGCACACTAAAGCAAAGGCACCTATGTGCACGGCTCCCACGCACATGCGCGGGAGTGACGTCATCGCGGCTCTGGCCAATCACAGTGCCATCGCTGCGATACCCGGAAGTGACCCCCGAGAAAGATGTCACCGGCCAGAGGAGGGGGGGGGGGTGGAGATACGAGGACCGCTTCAGGGGCTTCCATATGAGGCAAGCAATTCATACTAGCTCATTATGTCTTTGTCTTGCAGGTTTTTTAAAAAAAAAATTATAGGGTTAGCAACCACTTTGTCACCTAGTTACCTAGCTAGCAAGTCTGTTTTTTCAACAGAACAAGCTGTCCTCTAAATGTAGCAGTCAGAGAGTTAAGACAAACAATTTAAAAGTAGTTGTAAAGGCTAGAAGCTTTTTACTTGCATGCATTCTATGCCTGAAGGTTAAAAAAAAAAAAAAAAAAAAAAAACTCTTCTGTGTGCAGCATCTCCCCCAGCCTCCGCCATCGTAATAATTACCAAAGCCCCATCTCGATCCAGCGATGTGCAAAAGAGAAGCGGCTCTCCCAGGTCCCTCTATCCTCACTGGCTGAGACACAGCAGCGGGAGCCACTTACTGCTGTCAATCACAGGCAGTAAGGAGGGAGCAGGGCCATGCTGTGCCCGGTGTGTCTATAGCAGATTGCTATAGGGGGCACTCAGAAAGAGGGAGGGGTCAGGAACACCGACAGGGGACCGAGAAGAGGATCTGGGCTGGTCTGTACAAAACCACTGCACATATCACGGAAGTATAACATATATATTATTATTTTTTTGTGAGCCTTTAATATCCCCTTATCACCAACAGGAATACTTACGGTCATCAGCTTTTATTTATGTAAAACCTTTAGCCCCAAAAAAATAAACAACTGTTCATGTAACTGGCTTCAATTGGAAATTTAAAGCTGCTAGGGCAGTTTAACCCCGCCAGGGAGGACAGTGCTGCTGTCCAAAAGGTGTCTGTTGCTCATTCATTCAAAGTTTAGGCACTCTGATACAGGAGGTCTGTTACTAGCTGTCAGAGATGGGCTTGGGCATGTTTGGGATCCTAGTCCCAACCCACCTGCCCGATCCCGCCAGGAAGGCAGTGAGACATTTCCCGATTTGCAGCTGCGGATCAAGAAATGTGCAGTGTCAGCTTCCTGGCTGGATCAGGCAGGTGGGATCCTGAAAAAGCCAGAGCCCATTCCTACTAGCCGGATCACCAAGCGAAAAACAGATGGAAGACCCCAAAAAAAAAAAAAACACGAATGCAGCCACCCCATTTAATGATTGGTAAGATGCAATATATTACATTTTGGGTATTGGGTTTAATACCGCTTTAATGCCAAGGCATTTCTAAGGGGCAGGGCACATGAGGACATCACTTTATGATCAAATTAGCCATGCAATAGGGAACAACTGAAGTAGAAGCACATACAACGTGTACTTTACATATCAACTTTCAGCAATGAACTAGCCAAGTTCTGATTGGCTTTTATAAACCTCTGCACACTGATGTCCATGGTGCAAGCTTTGACCTTACCTTGCTACAAAAGTACTTTGCTATACATGGCTAAGGTGGTAAAAATATGAGCTCCTGTTTGTTGCATCCTTTTGGATGCACAATGATATCACTTACACTGCATTCGACCACATACAATAAAAAATAAATAACAGCCTTGACATGGGACTAAAAATGAGAGCGTTCTTAAATTATGCAATTCAAGTACAAAAACACTTTGTAAGACATTAAATAAAGAACAGAATATTTACTCGTCTTTAACTGCTGCCATCGGGTTAAGTTCACTAATTTATTGCAAGGAACTAAATTGGCCTGTAGCCAGTCAGAATGGACTAAAGTATTATATAGCATAAAAAAACCTTCCCTGCAGAGAACTTCGCCTGACAGATATACTGTATGCATAAATACAGTATGCATAAACATGGTAAAAGAATGCTCAAGCACAATCCAGCTTGAGAAGAAATCACATTTTTTGCTATTTCGTTAAAAGTAAAACAAAATGTTTGATGTCCAAAATTTACAGCACCACTGTTATATCCATATAAAAACAATTGATAATTTCCTAAAATAAGTAGAGCATGCAGTTCATGAACAACTGCATCACACAGCCAACATTAAATACAAAGCGCAACTGTGACTACTCTAGTTTATATGCTTTTTCCCAAAAAGTTAATTTTTTTTTAAAATTCCTACCTTAAAATAATTGTTACTACTACAGCTTACATTTTAATAAAAATAAGGGAGGTAACATTTTAAACAAAAAAGGCTTCAGTTAGTCAACTGCAACTGAGGTTCAGTTCTTTGTGACTGCAATAAAACTGCAGCGACACTTGCATAGCTTGGAACACGCAGCAAATCTTAAGCACTGCTGCTTTCTTGTGGTTGGTCCTCACAGTGGTTAGGCGCAGACACGTGCTCAGTATGGGGCTGAGACGGCGGCTGCCCGTTCTGAACAGACTCCGAGTTACAGGGTGCTAGAAAATAACAAAATCAAACAGTTAAATCAATTCTATCAAATATAAAACTTCTTACAATTTTCACTGCACAAAAAAAAATAAAAAAAAATTGCAAACTTTATTGCTATGTCCTTCTAGGAGGGATCTTGGGCCCCTTTCAGACGTCCGCTCCGTCTGTCCGTTCATTACAAGTCCGTTAACGAACTTGTAATGAATCCCTATGGGGACGCGTCCGTTAGCGGATGGAGCATCCGCTAGCGTCCGCGTCAGTCGGGTTCCGCTTTTCCGAACGGAAGAAACCCTATTTTTCTTCCGTTCGGCAGAGCGGAACTGATGCAGACGGACAGACGGTACGTCTGCATCAGGTTCCCCATAGGGGACAGCGGAGCAGAGACACTTCCGGGTAGTGAATCCCGCCGGAGTGGGCGTTCATATTCAGAGACTAAGTGATTGACGTATGACAAAAGCTTCACCCCCGGTGCATAAGGCGCGTCGCCAGTTTCCGAAAGAAGCCGAACTGCGAGACGGCTCTATACGGCGCCTGCGCACCGACGTTCGGCTTTTGTCGGAAACTGGTGACACGCCTTTTGCGCCGGGGGTGAAGCTTTTGTCATACGTCAATCACTTAGTCTCTGAATAGGAACGCCCACTCCCGCGGGATTCACTACCCGGAAGCCGGAGGGGAAAATACCTATACTACGATATGTAAACCGGAAAAAAAAAAAAAAAAAAACGGCATACTGTACATGTCAGCAGTATGCTGGATTGAATGGTATAAACTTGTTTTTAGGGTGAACCTCCGCTTTAAATCAAATACAGTGTAGCGATATTGGGGGGGGGGGGGGGGGGGGGGGGGGGGGTATCCAAGGGTGTATTGGAGACACAGACAGGCTGAAAGGCTCTGACGGGGGACACAGGCGTGCGCCCGTGCAGAAATGCTAGGATGAGATTTCCATTTTATTAATTAATTTAAAAAATAACAATTTTTTTGCGGCCCGCAAATATTTGTAAAATCTACAATGTGGCCCTCAGGCTTAAAAAATTTGGAGACCCCCCTGCTCTAGACTGATGTCTGAATTCACTCAATAAAATAGAAATACAAATCAGAGCCAAATATGCAGAATGGTGAAGATCCAGAAACACAGACGTGCACTGTTTTAAAATAAAGATTTTTTTTTAGATCTTTTTCTCTCCTACAAACTAAAGTTATATTTAAAATATTAATTTTTTGAAGTTTGGCAAAGGATGTTAAGTGTTAATGTACAAGGGTTTTTTTAAATCCGTGTAAAAAAAGTGTATGGCAGAACAAAAAAAAAAAAAAATAATAATAATAATAATAATAATAAAAAAAAGTACATCTCTGCAATACATGCAGGTTTCCTTATGTTATGTTTTATCCCATTAAAGACCCAGCAAGTGCAGAAAACCAGCCGTTAATCTACCAGAAAGGCACTTGGGTCATGTTGTGGACTGATAACACACAGCCTTTGGGACTGCTTGGTGTCAGCCCTGCCCAGTTGTCTTTTGCTAAACAACTCACCTGCAACCCTACAAAACAGACACAGTTATCTAGTACAAGATAAGAAGCAGAAGGACTTAAAGGGGTTGTAACGGTACAATTGTTTTTCCTAAATAGCTTCCTTTACCTTAGTGCAGTCCTCCTTCACTTACCTCATCCTTCCATTTTGCTTTAAAAACTTCCTTATTTCTTCTGAGAAATCCTCACTTCTGTTCTTCTGTCTGTAACTACACACAGTAATGTGAGGCTTTCTCCCTGGTGTGGAGTGTCATGCTCCTCCCCTCCCTTGGACTACAAGAGAGTCAGGACACTCTCTACGTTGCAGATAGAGAAAGGAGCTGTGTGTTAGTGGGCGTCCTGACTCTCCTGTAGTCCAAGGGAGGGGGCGAGCACGACACTCCACACCAGGGAGAAAGCCTTGCATTGCTGTGTGTAGTTACAGACAGAAGAACAGAAGTGAGGATTTCTCAGAAGAAATAAGGAAGTTTTTAAAGCAAAATGGAAGGATGAGGTAAGTGAAGGAGGACTGCACTAAGGTAAAGGAAGCCATTTAGGAAAAAAAAATTGTACCTTTACAACGCCTTTAACCACTTCATTACTGGGCACTTAAACCCCCTTCGTGCCCAGGCCAATTTTCAGCTTTCAGCGCTGACGCATTTTGAATGACAATTGGGCGGTCATGCAACACTGTACCCAAATTATATTTTTATCATTCTTTTCCCACAAATAGAGCTTTCTTTTGGTGGTATTTGATCACCTCTGCGATTTTTATTTTTTGCGCTATAAACATAAAAAAAAATGAAAATTTTGAAAAAAAATTAAAAAAAAACACAATATTTTTTACTTTGTTATAATAATAGCCCAATTAAAAAAATAAAAAAAAAAAAAAAAAAAAAATCTCCCTCGGTTTAGGCCGATACGTATTCTTCTGCATTTTTTTTTTTAACAAAAATAACGCAATAAGCGTATATTGATTGGTTTGCACAAAAGTTATAGCGCCTACAAAATAGGGGATAGATTTATGATTTTTTTTACGATTTATTTTGTCAGGCCTGCGATATTGCGGCGGGCGTATCGTACACTTTTGACACAATTTTGGGACCATTCACATTTGTACAGCGATCAGTGCTATAAAAATGCTAGGGGATGAGGAAGGGGTTAAATGTATTCCCTGGGTGTGTTCTTACTGTGTGGGGGGAGGGGACTGACTGGGGGAGGTGACCAATGCTGTGTCCCTATGTAAAGGGACACAGATCGGTCTCCTCTCTCCCTCTGACAGCACGTGGATCTCTGTGTTTACACACAGAGCTCCACGTTCCTGCTGTCACCGACGATCGCGGGTGCCTGGTGGACATCACGGCCGCCAGGCACACGCATCGGCTCCCGAGCGATGCGCCGGGCACGTTGTTTCCCCACTGCGCGCCCCCAGCGGCGTGCACGGGGAATGACAACCACAGGACGTCCACCCGGCACTTGAGACCCGCGCTGTGGGTTCAATACAAACTAGCCGACAGAAGCCGGCTTCTGTCAGACCATTCCGTTTTTTTTCCGTTCAGCCTGCTGGGTTGAAGACAAAAAAAAAATGTAATAGTGTGTACTAGGCTTAGACTTTTTGAGAGAATACTGAAAATGTGCATAAGACACAGGATAGCTCTGAATGATTGACATTTTTTTTTTTTTTTGCACACGTTTTGTTAAAATTTCTTAAAATTTTACAGACCAATAAGTAGCAAAAGAAGAGACATTCTTTTATAGGTTTTACTTTAAGCTTAATGCGATTTGTGAAAAAGTGCATTAGGAATGCAAGAAACCTCTCCAAAAACACATGCACACTAGCCTTGAAGGAAAGCAAAAACACCAGAGCACTTACCTTCCAAGTTAGGCAAGTTGCATGATCCGCTGTCTCCATTAGGTATCTGCTCATTGGAATTGCCGCCAGCAGCTTCATCATAGCCAGGATCATGCTTCTCTTCCTTTACAGCCTGCTTCTTTGCATCCGCTATACAGGAGAAAAAAAGTACATAAGTTCAAAACTACAAAATATATTTCACAATGGTTAGAACATTTATTACAACCTATAATAACTTAGATAAGTCATTTAGTCTACAGTGCAATGGGAGGAAATGTACAGAAGACACTAGCCTGTTAATACCGCTCCACTTAGATAGGCCTGTGTGTTAAATTTCTGTATGCAATATATAATGCTAATGTGCACAATAAAAGAAAAACAAATAAAAAAAATATATAACTGTGGCATCTTTAAGGATTTACGTCAAAATGTATAGAAATGAGGGTGATGCACAGTCCAGGTAGAAAGATTAGGCAGCTTACAAACTTCTAAAGAAGCAGATGAATGAGGAGAGAAGCAGCAGCAGCAACCTACCCTGAGCCAATTGCAAGTCAAATGAATATTGCACTTCTTGAACCTCTCTGGCGCTCTCTATGCCCTTTAGATGGTCTCTTAAATCCTTTAATTTGATGTAGTGATGTACCTTGTCCTGAGCACGGGGAAACTGTGCACACCTGGCACTTGAAGAAGGCATAACATAGCAAATCTGCAAAAAACAAACAGAAATTTGAAAGATCCTCCTCCTATTGAGTCCTAAAAATGCATTCTTTATTGTCAGTTAAGGGTGTGCGATGATAGGGGGCCCTGAAACACCCCCCCCCCCCCAAATCAGTTACAATCAGTACTTTGCGGGGGGAGCAGCGTATAAACACCACTAAAATTATCACTTTGCTAATTTAGCCAATTTTTCATAGCGCAAGGTTCTTTTCACGCTAAAAGTTCAGTTAAGCCCTTCAGTCATAAACAGTTCTCCCTATCCAATAGTGAATGCATGAAACCAACCAGGGGTGGACTAATTATTCGGGCACTCTGGCATCCCATAGAACCGGCCTGGATTCTCCTCTAATTCACCTCCCAGGGGCTTGATACTCTGGGCACCTGACCCTTCACTGCATGGGATTTAAATCCGCCAGAGCAGCCGATAGCAGCGATGTCCCGATCACACAGTGTCTGGATTCTGAAGGGAGAACCCCTAGCCCCTGCCCTTTCCATAGAGGATACATTGAATTGTCAGAGGGAAGGATCAGAGAACAAGTACACTGTGTCTATAGAGCTGATAGATGGATGAATGAGCCTATGAACTCAGCATTGTGTATACAGTGTGCTTCCTTCACCTCCCTAACCTGCCTGCTTGGTGCGCTTTGTAGCCGTGCTGGAAGAATCATAATCAGCTGTGAGGGGACCATAAACTAGTCCGCGGGGGGACAGGGGTTATTCACCTGTCAGTGGGTGTTTGTAAGTGTCCACGATACACCGGGACCGCTCACCCACTGTATGCACAACATGTAACAGTACACAGGATCCCTGATAGAGAGACAATCCATGACCTGGAGAGCAGTCCTTCACCCAATACTGTGTATGGCATCATCCAGGTCCCTGATTAATTGGGTCAGTCCCCGTTTTATAAACAAACCCCTCTGCCCTTCTTTTATTGGCTTCTGTCCCTTTACCAAGTACATATATCACAGTTCTAATCCCGGTTTGGTATAGACAGTCCCCGATATAGACACAGTCCATGTTATAGACAGACTATTTTAAAGACAGTCCTTGTTCTGTACAGATGGTCCCTGTTATATATAAAAAGACATTACTTGTTCTGTGAAGACAGTTCTTGTTATAGAGAGACGGTTCTTGTTATATAGAGACAGCCCTTATTCTGTAGAGATGGCCCTTGCTATATTAAGACAGTCCCCGTTATACTGTTTATAGAGACAGACCTTGTTCTTTAGAATTTGTTTTTCTATAGAGACAGTTGTTCTAGAGAGATTGTCCTGTAAAGACAGTCATTTTTTCCCCTGAATGTTCTGAGGTTTATGTGCGTCTGCAGCACTCTACTTGTGGCACAGCAATCAAAGCACATTATACAGGTAAGCCTGGGTTTTGTTTAACTATGCCCCATAAGCCCCTCCCATCAGTTAACGCAACTTGGCCTCACCCGCTGTTCACCGTGGTGGGCTAAGCGCGCAGCATTACTTCTCTCCTTTCTTTTCACAGGGGTGTAGTACCCCAACAGGGAAGGGGGGGGTAGTTTTTAGCATTAACAGGTGATCAGCAAGTGCAGCAGGTGTGTTAAAAACAAAATGTATGGGTGGCCTTAATGCACATTGTTGTGTTAACACTGTGCATAACAATTAGATATAGCCCTTGTAAAGAATATAAGATGAGAGCTTCTCAAGATATAGACACTGATAGCCGGATTCAGGTAGAGCGGCGTATATTTGTGCGGGCGTAGCGCATCTGATATGCGCTACTCCGACGTAACACAGAGAGGCAAGAACAGTATTCCCAGAGCACTTGCTCCCTTTGTTGCGCCGGCGTAACGTAAATTGGCCGGTGTAAGCCCGCCTAATTCAAAGTAGGAAGGTAGTGGGCGTGATTTATTAAAATGAAGCGTGACCCCATGTAAATGAAGGGCTGATCGAATGGCGCATGTGCGCGCATGCTCAGAATCACGTGGCATATACTCCCTAAGATACGACGGCTCAATGCCTACGACGTGAACGTAACTTACGCCCAGCCCCATTCACGTACGACTTACGTAAAATACGACGGCTGTTCCCTGGTCCATACCCTAACATGACTTACACCTGCTTTATGTGGCTTAACTTTACGCCGGACGTACGCCTTACGTAAACGGAGTAGATTACTGCGACAGGCGTAAGTACGTTCGTGAATCGGCATATCTCGCTCATTTACATATTCGACGCGTAAATCAATGGAAGCGCCCCTTGCGGCCAGCATAAATATGCGCCCAAGATACGACGGCGTAGGAGACTTACATTGGTCGGATGTTGCCAAAGTTCAGGCGTATCTTGTATTAAGAATTAGGCGCAGAGATACGACGGTGCATCCATGCACTTACGCAGTGTATCAGAAGATACGTCGGCATAAGTGCTTTCTGAATCCGGCCCTGAATGTCCATGTGAGGACTTTATTGGCATAACTGTTCAACCATGCACTGGATCACATGTTTGCAAAATGAAACTGCATGCAAGGGTACCTGGCAGAATCAAATATACCACACCAAATATAAATCAGACTCCCCCCCCGTTTATGCACTTTTTAAGTCCTAAAATTGAAAACTAAAAACAATACATGGCATAATTTTTTAAAGCATCCTCGCATTTTTCACAAGGAGTTCTGGAACATTCACATTTTAGGATACAACAGGTGCATTTTGTTTGTAAAAATTGTCATTGGATTTTCAAGGCAAAATACTGACTGTATCTGTATCAGGAACTCTGTGTGGCTGGACTCCAAAATCAAACTTTTTAATCTTGACACCAAATACTTCTTTACTGAAAATTTCATATATACCTACAAAAAAAAAATAAAAAAAAACAATGCTTTAGGTGTGTTACAATTACCATTGGAGCGTCATATAGTAAAAGAAACAGGTCCCAACTCACATTTTCCGTTGAAGACAGCTATACGTGGTTTATACTTCTGAAGCTTCTGTAAAAGGATTCTTCCACCTTCCCGAAATTCTTTGCTGGAAAGAAGAGAAAGAAGTGATAAAATGATGTTCAACTTCTAAATCTAGCTAGTTACCATCCAACATAGTCTTTTAGATCGACTAACTATGCCGTGTGAAAGAATCATTAACCATTTAAGACCCGGACCTTTAGGCAGCTAAAGGACCTGGCCAGTTTTTGCGATTCGGCACTGCGTCGCTTTAACTGACAATTGTGCGGTCGTGCGACGTGGCTCCCAAACAAAATTGGCGTCCTTTTTTCCCCCACAAATAGAGCTTTCTTTTGGTGGTATTTGATCACCTTTGCGGTTTTTATTTTTTGCGCAAAATTTATAGTGTTTACAAATTAGGGGATAGTTTTATTGCATTTTTATTAATATTCTTTTTTTACTAATAATGGCGGCGATCAGCGATTTTTTTCGTGACTGCGACATTATGGCGGACACGTCTGACACATTTTTGGGACCATTGTCATTTTCACAGCAAAAAATGCATTAAAAATGCATGGTTTACTATGAAAATGACAATTGCAGTTTGGGAGTTAACCACAAGGGGACGCTGAAGGGGTTAAGTGTGACCTCATTTGTGTTTCTAACTGTAGGGGGTGTGGCTGTAGGTGTGACGTCATTGATTGTGTTTCCCTATAAAAGGGAACACACGATCGATGACGCCGCCACAGTGAAGAACGGGGAAGCTGTGTTTACACACAGCTCTCCCCGTTCTTCAGCTCCAGGGACCGATCGCGGGACTCCAGCGGCGATCGGGTCCCGTGGTCACGGTGCTTGGGACCGGGTCGCGGGCGTTGCGCCCCAAGGTTGGGCACTTAAAGAGGACATACCTGTACGTGCTTGTGCCCAGCTGTGCTATTCTGCCGACGTATATGTGCAGGAGGCGGTCCTTAAGCGGTTAAAAAAATGGTTACTAAAACGTTATTTTTTTTTTTATTAACCAGTTGCCGACCAGGCCATAGCCTAATAATAGCTACAACATGTTCAGATAACTCTGGGAGGGCGTCGTATGACACCCTCCCAGAATCGCGCGTACCCGGGAATGTCCATAGCCGTCGGGTCTTCAAGGCACGGCGCATCACGGTGGCAATGACAGTGGCCCTTTACCATGTGATCACGCTGTCAAATGACGGCGTGATCACTTGTAAACAAACCGGAGCATGTCCGGGCGCAGCAGCGCTGTGGGCTGGATCAGAAGTGCCCACAGCGCTGATCTCTGCTCATCCATCCTCATTCCTGCATGTTGGGCCTCTGTAAGTGGCCATGCTGTGCAAAAGCACATTTACACCGATTTTTGCTATGTTTACCAAAGATATGTAGCAGTATAAAATTTACAAAGACAAATTACTAAATTTGCAAAATTTTATAAAAAAAAAAATATATATGATGGTTGAACTTTATGGACTTGTGTCTTTTTTCAACCTGACTAACTATGTAAGAAAGAAAAAAAAAATATATATATATTATATATTTTTAAACAAAATGACTTGCTATGGGAGTGGGTGCCTGTTTGCTCCCAAGCCATCTACGGAGCCGCACTCCATAGACAATCACAGCGGGGCTCAGCCCTGCCCCTGATTTCCTTCTCACTACTTGTGACCTTCAGCAGCAGGGGCCAATGGCTCCTGCTGATGTTCGATTCCTTATGTGAAGCGGAGAGGAGAAGAGATGCAGCCGAGCACAGCGCTGGATCTGTTCTCCCCTCTCTTGCCCTTCACATAGGGAAGGGGAAGGAAAAGCAAAGGAATGCATTAGGGCATGGGTGCTCAATCTGAGGCCTTCCAGCTGTCGTGGAACTATACGTCCCATGAGACATTGCAAGGTTGACAGTTACAAGCATGACTCCCAAAGAGAGGCATGATGGGACTTGTAGTTTTGCAACAGTTGGTGGGCAACAGGTTGGGCACCCATGTATTATAGGGTATAAATATTTTTTAGCTTTAGTATCACCAAGTAAATATAAATTGAATGGAATTGTATTTTTTATTTAGGCCCTGCCATTACATAATCATACTGTAATATGTGGCCAAAATAAGTCCCAATACATTTTATTATTTAAATTTTTACACACACAGCTCATTTTCTTCACTCCCAGGGACTGAATCAAAAGCAAGCCCTTAATACCAAACGCACTCCAACCCTTAAGCCTAGTACACATGGGCCAAACAGGAAGCATCGTTTGGTTCAATAGAAACCGGACAATATTCGGCCCGTGTGTACTGCAGCCGGGTCGGTTTATGCCGAAGGGGCATGACTAAAAAAAGGTCCGCCAACCAGCTCCTGATCAGCACTCACAGCCAATGGCAGAGCGCGCTGGTCCTGTGAATCAATAAACTATAAGTACCAACAGCCTTTAGTTCTCAATGAACTACCAGGGCACTCTAGGTGGTTCATTGAGCTTCCTGTCCTTCAGTAACTGCCTGCATGTATCGGGGGGTTTACCTGCACAAAAATGTGCATTTATTAT
Organism: Rana temporaria; assembly: GCF_905171775.1. Classification (NCBI taxonomy): domain Eukaryota; kingdom Metazoa; phylum Chordata; class Amphibia; order Anura; family Ranidae; genus Rana; species Rana temporaria. The sequence continues at coordinate 218,127,487 of NC_053491.1, read as the reverse complement.
TTTGTAAAGATGAACAAGCTGAAGTTAGAAACTGATTGGTTACGATGTACATCTGTACTAGATTCTTTGTGCACCAGTTTTAGTAAATCTCTATGTCTTTATATTAGGTAGTCACACTCCAGCTGAAGAACATCAGGCTTGAAGGTGCAGGCGTTTCTCTGCTCTGTAGGGTGATGGGTGGGAGATGGAGATTTACAGGGAGTGAAAGCAAAGGGTGGATGTGACCCCTGAATAACCGCTGGTTAAAGTGTTCAAGGGGCCACAAAAGGTGCGGCAGCTCTAAAAAGTGTTGTCACTATCCTTAAAGGGGTTGTAAAGGTAATTTTTTTTCCCCTAAATAGCTTCCTTTACCTTAGTGCAGTCCTCCTTCACTTACCTCATCCTTCCATTTTGCATTTAAATGTCCTTTCTTCTTCTGTCTGTAACTCCACACAGTGATGCGAGGCTTTCTCCCTGGTGTGGAGAAAGCCTCTTAAGGGGGCAAGCAGGAGTGTCAAGACGCCCACTAACACACAGCTCCTTTCTCTATCTGCAAAGTAGAGAGTGTCCTGACACTCCTGCTCGCCCCCTCAAGAGGCTTTCTCCACACCAGGGAGAAAGCCTTGCATCACTGTGTGGAGTTACAGACAGAAGAACATGAAGTGAGGATTTCTCAGAAGAAATAAGGACATTTAAAAGCAAAAATGGAAGGATGAGGTAAAGGAAGCCATTTAGGGATTTTTTTTTTTACCTTTACAGCCCCTTTAAGCTGGCAATACAGGGAGCTAAATTTTCAAGCCATGGGTGGCCCTGTCGGCACCACCCAAACATCCTCAGATATGACAATTGAAGGAACTGAGCAGAACATTCTCCACCTATAGTGTCAATCAGATGCAGGCATTGTTTGGGCATTGGATGAAAAAAAAAATATACAATAACTGGCAGAGAAAATTCCCTCATTTATACGTTTAGCACAGACGGGTGAACCAATTATTCTAACAGCCATGGGTACAATACTATGAGCATTCCTATACAATATGCAGGCTTAACAATCCCTATATAAGTGTAATGTTACACAGGAGGTTCCCTTAAACCATCCATCTATACATCTATATTCTGACTCTTCTTACCTAGAGAGGTCCTTGCTCCCTGGAGTGGTTCTCTCCACCATGTTAGTGAAGCCAATGCCATATTCCTCTGGAAGCGCAAGGTCATCAAGGTGGTTCAACTGCTTGTCACTGAGCCCCGATAGGAACAGACATTTCCCTGAGAAGAACACTTAGGATTTACTATGATTTCAATGGTGACTTTTCTTGTCCATGACCAGACACATAAACCAATACATTTTATAAATGCACACAGGTAGGTTAGGGATAAAAAGACATTTATGGAAACTGTTAGTTGCCTGGCCATTTCTACCCTCAATACCTCTGATCAACTATCTCAAAACAAGCAAGTGGCGTGAGAACCGCTGAACTGGATATTTATTCCACACAGTGAGCCAAAGTATTGAAGCGAGAGGATAAGCACAATAGACCACTATCTAGCATTTTCACAAAAAAAGGTCAGCAAGGACCAAGAACATTTATTTCCACACAGGTTCCCTTAAAAGAACAAGCATACCCAACATTTCATACTGTTGATATGCGACTGCTGTACCATATACTTGTAGGAGAAAATCTCCTATTCTCTTTGTATTGCTTCCTTTGTGGGAAATCCCTGATGCTCCTGCCAGTTTCTCTGGTTTCCTTTTAAAAACTGTCCACACTACGCAGGAGTACGCACCATGGTCAGTTCTCTGGCTGTGCTGGGAACTTCTCCAATAATCAGTGTTGTCCCGAGACACCCCCCCCGCCCCCCTCCACAGCCATTCACTGAGAAGTTCAGTGTGCTGCAGTTTATTCTCCCCTAGCTCTTATGCAGCCGAGAACAGAGGGAATGTGACCGTTTATAAAGAAAAGGGTTATACAAAATGTACAATGTTTTTTTATCTATACCAAACGTTTTGCCTTTCATTTCTATTTTAAACTGAATGGGTTGTTTTACAAGGTGATTGTTTCCAATCAATCACTTTAAATTCTAACCCTCTACTAACATTACTACAACAAAGTCCCATGCTAGTAACGCCTTTTACACAATTAACTGGGATTACCAATTACTGAATTTTCCAGATTGTATTTAATTGGAATAATCGCAAAGGCATTTATAGCAATTAAAATCTGCCACCTACACTCTGGTAAAATATTTTTCCTATCAAATTTGTACACCAAGGAAAACTAGGATGGTGATGTAAAGCTAGCAAACATTACCTCGCAGAGGCACAATACCCAACGACTAATTTAAACATCAACATTGTAATATTATTTATTGTAAGAGAAAACATTACTTTACATACTACTAGTGCAAGCTTCTACATGATATACTCATACCACTGTATTTGTTCAAGTGATTGTAAAAGGCAGAAGATTTTTAATGCATTCTATGCATTAGGATAAAAAGCCTTCCGTGTGCAGCAGCCTCCCTAATATTTACATGAGCCCCATCTAGATCCAGCGACTGTCTAGCCACGTAAGGACCGCCTCCTGCAGATATACGTCGGCAGAATGGCACGGCTGGGCACGAGCACGTACCTGTACGTCCTCTCTAAGTGCCCAGCCGTGGGTCGGAGATAAAGAACGGGGAGATCTATGTGTAAACACAGCTTCCCCATGATTCACAGTGGCAGCTTCATTGATCGTGTGTTTCCTAATATAGGGAAACACGATCAATGACGTCACACGTCCAGCCCCACCCCCCTACAGTTAGAAAAACATATGAGGTCACACATAACCCCTACAGCGCCCCCTAGTGGTTAACTCCCAAACTGCAATTGTCACTTTCACAGTAAACAATGCATTTTTATAGCATTTTTTGCAGTGAAAATGACAATGGTCCCAAAAATGTGTCAAAATTGTCCGATGTGTCCGCCACATAATGTCGCAGTCACGAAAAAAAAAATCTCCTATTTTGTAAATGCTATAAATTTTGCGCAAACCAATCGATAAATGCTTATTGCGATTTTTTTTAACAAAAATAGGTAGAAGAATACACATCTGCCTAAACTGAGGGATATTTATTATAGAAAAAAGTAAAAAATATTGACTTTTTAAGTGGCTAGACTGGCTGCAACTCCTCTCCTCATTGGCTGAGACAGCAGCGTGGCACCATTGGCTCCCGCTGCTGTCAAAGTCAGCCAACGAGAATAGAAAGGGGGCGGGGCTGCAGCTCTGGGTCTAAATGGACACAGGGAGCTGTGGCTTGGCTGCCCCCATAGCAGGCTGCTTGCTGTGGGGGCACTCAACGGACAGGGGGGGGGGGCCCAAGAGCACCAAAGAGGGACCCGAGAAGGGGAGGATTGAGACCACACTGTGCAAATCCACTAAGCAGGTAAGTGCAACATGTTTTTTTTTTTTTATTAAAAATGGCAGAGACTTTACAATCACTTTCAGCTGGGGACTGTTTCCTGTCAAGGTTGAAGAATAAATGTATTGATCATTATACAATTATTATTTATATAGATAACAGACGTTGGTAACGTGAATATGCCAATCTGGGGTGTGGTATCACATGAATCCTGATAATGACTATCCAGGATTGGTAGAACACAGAAACTTGCTGCCACGACACATATCAAAGAATGCAAACATGCAGCAGATGACTTACAGAAATGGTTTCCAGGACCTGGGTAATGATGACCCTTGTAAGCTGCCATGAGACCTGGGTTTATTCCAATCTGAAGAGAATTAAAAACGTACAAATATAACATGACTGCACTGTAAACAACCCACAAAAAGCTGTAAAACTTCAAACTATTGTTTACTTACAATAACTATGTCCAAGTTAAATGTAAGAATATCTGGCAAAGTTTTTGCCAAAATGTCAGCTTCAGGTACCCCGTTGAATCGGTCCACTTTCCTTTTCACTTTGAAAGTGTCCGTGATTTTCTCTTGTTTTCCTGATTTCGGGGTCTTGGCACTCTTCGCAGGTTGCTTCTTTGGTTTAGGTTCTGGTTTTGGTTTAGGTTCAGCTGGAGCTTTCCTTTTCCTCTTACCCTTTGTTGCACCTTCTGAAAAAGACAGAGACATGTATACACTACATATAGCTTAATGACCTCAGCGGGCCTTTCATACAAACTTCCTGGTCTAACATGGTTGTAAAACTTCCCTCGACTACTGTTCCGGAGAAAACTACATTTTTAGTTTTACCTTCACCTTTAAACACTGATGACAATGATTAGCAGGACACAAAGTGAGAGCTCATCTAGGAAGTTTTAACTAGACGCACACGTGAACGCATTTGGTATATTGCCAATATATGTACATACTACTAAGAAAACTACTTTTTTTTTTTAAACAAAACGAGAGATACTAGTTCATTCACAAGTGCTGACTACAGAGGAAATACACAGAAAACACATGCAAGGGCCCGTTCACACCACATGCAGTGCTTTTTATCTGCATCAAAAACACATGGAAAGTATGTTACATGGATTCCAATGGCATATTTTACACCAGTGCAGTCAGTTCCAGTAGGAAATCAGTACAAAAAAAAAAAAAAAGGGGGGGGGGGGGGGGGACTTCTGGAATGCATCTAAAAATGCAATAAAAAATAAATAAAAATGCACGCAGAAATGGATCTGGAGGACATTTTTGTGGTGTGAACTGGCCCAAAAAAATAAAAGTTGTGATCATGAATGTTTGTGTAATTACTCTTAAAAAAGGAGTGCATGTCTGTTAGAGCATCCAGTGTGTGTAATTTTCTGAGTGCAGTGTACAGTATGTGAGAGAGTGCATTACCATGCAAAAGACCGAGTTCTTTGTATGTAAGCATCTCTGATGTGCAGATTTTAATTGAAAAGCCTGGTATGACAGTGATGTTGCATGGGGTGAAAATTGGCCCGACTTACAAAAATAAAACAGTAGAGCTTTTACTGAAGACCCAGAAAATGTGTGTGTGTACCAGGTGTCCCAGAACTTTTGATGTGGATTCATGTTCCTAGACAGTGACAAACCGAGCAGTAAGAGAAGACTGAGGATGACAGCCCCACAGTTAAATATACTTCAGTAATGGCAGCTCCTTAATTTCAATTCTGATTATTTATTTTTCTTTTAAGCCTTTAACATCACTACCTAAAATAAGGACCACTAAGTGATCACTGGCTTGCAGCACTCGGCTGTATACAGCATTTTAGCTGAATTTTGTTTGCCCAAGAAAGAAAGCAAAATGTTTAGGGCTCATTTACCCCAGCAGTGTTGCCTAATGCAGTCCCAAAGCAATCAGCCTGATTTCCTATGGCCTCAGTTCACCCCAAAGCGTTGTTTTAGGCCGGGTTCACAAATGTGCGGTGGGAATTGAAGCTCCGTTTTCACTACTAAATGATAAAGTAGTTGCTCAGTGTTTCAGGTCAGTTTTTGATCAGCATCAGATCAGGCTTTTATCCTGCTCACAACTGAATGACATGCGAGATTCAGAAGCGTTCCCACAGAATTCGCACCTGAGCCAGACAGCACTGCTCAGAAAAATGACAAGACTCTTTCAATTTGCACTGAATCCACACTCAGGCTGCACCGGACATATGTGAACAGGCACAATAGAAAGCAATGTTCATTCACCTCATGCGAATGGGATGCGGTTCAAAGCGCATCCAAATGGCACAGTGGTGTAGTAGTAAGTACTTTCGCCTAGCAGCAAAAAGGGTCACTGGTTCAAATCCCAACCACGACACCGTCTGCCTGGAGTTTGCATGCTCTCCCTGTGCCTGCGTGGGTTTCCCCTGGGTACTCCGGTTTCCTCCCACATTCTAAAGACATGCTGGTAGGTTAAATTGGCCCTAGTATGTGTATGAATGTGAGAATTAGGGACCTTAGATTGTAAGCTCCTTAAGGATAGGGACTGATGTGAATGTACAGTATATATGTAAAGTGCTGCATAAATTGACAGCGCTATAGAAGTACCTGAAATAAAATGTGTGAACCTAGCCTTAGTGCGCACTGAAAAAAAAAGGAAGGGCATGCTGTATTTGTCCATGCCTTTCCAATGTGCTGCAACACAACACAATATGCTGCAGTGCATAAAAATCAATTACAAGGTGAGAAAAAAAAAAAAAGCACTGCAATGGGTTTTAGGCCTTTTTCACATGGGCTTCAGCTTGTATAAGAGTAGTGTGAAAAGCAAGTTTTGACAAAGCATTTGCAGAGCTTTCAGTAAGCTTTCAAAGTACAATTCAACTCCAATTTGTAAATGTTAAACATAGATCCTAATGGAAGTGCTGATGGCCACTTTAAAACAAGCTACTAGCACGCTGGTTCTCAACTCCTGTCCTCAGGACCCACTAACAGGCCAGGCTTGCAAGATAACTGAAATACATCACAGGTGAGTGATTGCAGTATTCTAGTCTACATCTCCCCAAGGTAATGCGTAAAATCTGGCCTGTTAGTGGCTCCTAAGTACAGACTTTGAGAACCACTGAACTAGCAGGATTCAGAAATTCTTGAAGCTTGTTGAAAACCTGCTAGCCACTTGCTTAATACAGCGCTCCCAAACATGCTGCTTGTAGGACTATTTCTAACATCCCGCAAGCGCACTACCCCAGTATGAAAGCACTTGGGCGGCATGGGAGGTAGTTTTCAGGCGCTATTTCTAGCGCTAAAATGCCTAAAAACTGTCTCAGTGTGAAAGGGGTCTTGAAGCTTCAAAGCTCTACAAAAGCATTTTCAAAGATTGCTGTTCACATTGGCAATTCTCTTCAAGAATTTCTGAATCCCGCTAGTTCAGTGGTGTGACATTGCTCTTATGCCGCGTACAGACGGTCGTTTTTTGTGATGAAAAAAAAACGTCGTTTTTAAAAAACGTCATTTAAAATGACCGTGTGTGGGGAAAACGTCGTTTTAGGTCTTCTGAAAAACGACAAAAAAAATATTCGAACATGCTTGAATTTTTTGTGTCGTTTTTCAAAACGTCGTTTTTAAAACCGTGCATGCTCAGAAGCAAGTTATGAAGCGAGCTTCAATGGAAGAGTGCCACCGTACGTGCTGAACGTAACCGCGCTTTGCTAGAGCATTTTGAAAAAACGATGGTGTGTATGTTTCATCGTTTTTGAAAATGAAGTTTGAAAAACGTAGTTTTGTTTCATGATTTAAAACGTCGTTTTATTTCATTACAAAAAACGACCGTCTGTACGCGGCATTAGGTCTCTTTCAAAATGAGGCATTTTTCAGGCGCGAAAGGGCTAAAACAATAGCACCTGTAAAGCGCCTCCCCTGCAGCCCCAGTGTGAGACCCCGAGTGCTTTCACACTGGAGCGGTGTGCTTGCAGGATGGGGGGAAAAAAAAGTCCTGCAAGCAGCATCTTTGGGGTGTTGCAGGAGCGGTGAACACACTGCTCCTCAAACTTCCCTGCCATTGCACCCCAAAAACAATGGTAACGTGCCGCTAAAAATAGCAGCACTTTACCGCCGACGCCTCTGCCCCAGTGTGAAAGTCCACACAAGCTTTAAAGTGGAACTTCAGTCTCCCAATCAACATTGATTGTTTCTAATCCTCATGCTGCTAGCATTAGTAAATAGATATACTTTTCTATCATATTTTATTTTTTGCACATTTCTTTAATTACTTTGTGGTTTCTTGCCTAGGCAAATGTCGTCATACATCCCAGGAGGCTTCAAGAGCGGAGGAGAGGTTTTCTCAGCTAAGCACACTCTTCTGTATGCATGCTTGAGCTAAGGGCAGATGTATTCCAGAGAGTAAATGCTACATGAGTCATTTGCCCTTACTCAAGAAGGCCAGAAATGCTAGGGGATGATTGGGAAAGTTTGCTTTGAATATTACAAATAAATGAAAGCGTTTTTGGTTTGTGGTGGTCAGCTGCAGCGAAGATGTGCTTTAACAATTGCAGTTCACAACACACAATAATGCATGCTGTGTGGTGTTAATGAGCACTGTGGAAAGCTAAAAGGAGACCATACAGAGCAATATGCATCAGTTGGGGTTATTTACGAAAGGCAAATCCACTTTGCACTACAAGTGCAGTCGCTGTAAATCTGAGGAGTAGATCTGAAATGAGGGGAAGCTCTGCTGATTTTATTATCCAATCATGTGCAAGCTAAAATGCTGTTTACTTTCCTTGCATGTCCCCCTCAGATTTACAGCGACTGCACTTCCAAGTGCTCTTTGAACCACTTGTAGTGCAAAGTGGATTTGCCTTTTGTAAATAACACCCGTTGTTTATATCCAAACTTGTATTTTTGAGCAAACACCAATGTAAATGCTACAGGTTGTTTCTATTGTTGCAGTATGTATGGCTAACCTTGGGATTTTTCTCAATTCCTTTTTTTAAAATCAACTATCCATTACTGGCCAGATCATGTCACTTAATGTTTCTCATGCTGCAACAGAAAAATCCCAATTGGGAATTGTACAAGACCCATGGCTATAAGTCCTCCCATTATTATAGTTTAAAATAACTAATTGAACTAATATATGCTTTAAGTGTACCAGATAAGCAGCCTTACCTTGTGTTTCCTGTGGAGGCTCTGGGGCTTCTGTTGCTTGCATTTTCATGGGCTCAGTGCCGTATACACCATTCATACTATGAAACATTTGATTCTCGTTACCAAGCATGCCAGAAAATGCTTGCAGCTCGTGGGGTGGGACGTCTGTGAGGGTGTGCAGAGTCCTTTGCTCGTTGCCCAGTTCCATATTTGGTGAAGCATTCATCATTTGATGGTATGGGTAACCATAAAACGCCTGACCTTGCTGGAAGGCGTAATAGCTGAAAAGAAAACAAGTGTGAAAAAAAAAAAAAAAAATTACCCAAAGTGTTGGAAATGTGACAGCTGTATGCTATATTTGGACTATTGAGACGCAAGAGTGATTTCCTTGCACATTTCTAATCTCACTAGAGGTTTGTAAACCCACAAGATAACCTTACAAAACCATCTGGCAACAGAGCAGGAAAATAAAATTAATAGAAATATTTTTTACAATGGCATTGTTCAGCTTCAGATTGTATAAGAGTATTGTGTAAAGCTTTGAACACCTTGGTTGAAGCTTTTTAAATTTATTGAGGACGTCAAACACAGATTTTAGGGCTCATACACACTAGTGCACGGTTACATTTGTCCATGCACTGTGGTGCTATTCATTGTGAATGGCAACCCATTACACCCTCCCGATGCACGTTTGTTGCAACATACTGCAACTCACTACAAAAAAAATATTTAGATTCATTGTGGTGCATCATACAACCAATTCTAAGGATTGGACTGCCTAATACAACACACATTATACCAGTGTGAATGGCCCTTAAAAATACTTTGAGTCCAGGTTAACACTGATGCAATTTCACAGTGAGATTTCTGTTGTCACAGGTGCAAAATAATGCAATTTTTGAGTGGAGTTGGCATAGCTGGAAAATAACCACTTCCATACCAGGCCTATTCTGGCACGCCTCTCCACAAGTAAAAATCATAATTTTTTTGATAAAAAATTACTCAGAACCCCCAAACATTATATATATTTTTTTTAGCAGACACCCTAGGGCAGTGATGGCGAACCTTGACACCCCAGATGTTTTGGAACTACATTTCTCATGATGTTTAACAGTGCATGAGCATCATGGGAAATGTAGTTCCAAAACATCTGGAGTGCCAAGGTTCGCCATCACTGCGCTACGGAATTAAATATCGGTCATTGCAACTTTTTATGTCACACGGTGCGAATCTATGAATTTTGGATCGCATCAGCGTGAACCAGGCTTAAACAAGCTGCTGATAGAATTCAGAACTACTTGAACACCTGCTAGTAGTTTGTTTAAAGTGACAGCCTGCACTCCTATTACGTTCTGTGTTAAACTTCCCCATACTGACAATCACTTTGCTTTAAATGCTTGGCAAAGGTTTCCTGTACACATGGTTCTTATACAAGCTGAACCTGTGTTAGCAAAAGTCTAAGGATCAAAAAAAGTTGAATGAGACACATTTAGTGGTGTATTATTTAATAATTTTACAATTAGAATCGTGTGTGAAAATAAAGTCAGCCCAATAGTACTAGTGTGGCATTTGGAGGACTCCAGCAGTCTTTAGGGCTCATGCACACAAGGGCAATTATTGCTCTGCATCACCCAGCTCAGGCTGGGTTCACACTACGGTTTTCCCGTCCGTCAGCCGCATACGATTTCAGTATTGAAAACGTACGGGCACGGACGGGAAAACGTATAGATAGAGAATGCATTGCAAATCGTATGCACTCAGATGCATCCGGGTGCGTACGATTTGCTGGCAAAACGTTTTTTAAACGTACGCAAAACCGTGTTCAACCACGGTTTTGCGGTCGTTTTTAAAACAGTATGGCAACCGCATACGTTTTCCTTTAACATTAATGTCAATGGAAAACGTACATATGTGCGGTTCCATACGTTCCCGTCCGTTTCAGCCGCATACGGTTTTACATATAAATCGTATGCGGCTGACGGACGGGAAAACCGTAGTGTGAACCCAGCCTCAGCGGATTTCTATGGCAAGTACGATAACGTGTTTCCAATCAGCCACAGACAGGAATCCTGTTTAAAGTGTTTGTTCCCCCAGGATTTCATATTCCTGATGTGTTCCTTCTGCACCATGCACTTGTATGAAAAAGTATCCTGTTCTCTATGTATTGCTTCCTTTGTGTGAAATCCCTAGAAAGTTCAGTGTCCTATTACTTCTCCTCCCCCAGCTCTTATGTAGTTGAGAACAGAGGGAATGTGATCACTTATAAACACAGGGGGGATTTACAACGTTTTTTTAGATCTATATACAAGTGTTTTGCCTTTCATTTCTTTTAAATGTGCTGTCCTACCAGTAGCAATTAGTATTTCCTTCCTTTTATAAAAAAAAAAAAAAAATCACACAACCATCAAGTCACATGCAGTTTAGCACGTGTGAAAACATGTCATATTTGCTGATGCGCAAGGATGCCATTAGGAGTTAATGCGCTCCCCCCCCCACACACCTCTGCTAAAGAGTAATGTTTTTGCCTGTGGGTTGGGAACACATGCGATTTTGCATGCTCTAGACCACATGTGTCAAACACAAGGGCCGCAGGCCGAATCAGACCCCCTAGGCAGTGGTCATCAACCCTGTCCTCAGGGCCCACTAACAGGCCAGGTTTGCAAGATAACTGAAATACATCACTGGTGATATCATTTGCTGCTCAGTGATTGCAGTATTCTAGTCTGCATCTCCCCAAGGTAATACATAAAACCTGGCCTGTTAGTGGGCCCTGAGGACAGGAGTTGAAAACCACTGACCCACTGACCCAAGGCCATTCTACGTGGCCCTCACACCTCTCCTGCAAGCGCTGCCCCTCACTTGTCTCCCCTCAGCAAAGAAGATAGAAATCCTCTGCCAGATCCTGAACTTCTCCATGCAGCCACAGGGAGGCTCATCTGTCCCCGTCTCAGCAATCAGCAGCAGAGAGGACAGAACTTCTCCTGCACATCCTGTGCCTCTCTGTGCAGCCACAGCACCCCCCTCCTCTCTGCCTCCCCTGAGCTGACTCCAGCCCTCTTTCAAGACCCTGCACTTTCTGCTTGCCAGCTCTGCCCCCAGCAGCACAGGGTAAGGGTGGGTGCTCTGTGATGTAAGTGAGGGAGGGGGGACACTTAACTTCTGATGGGGGGGCACTTGACATCTGATCTAAGAGGGGGGGGGTTGCTCTGGACATTTAGTCCTACAGACACAACCGGCCCTTTGAGAACAAAAATAATGCAGATGCGTCCTGCAATGAAATGGAGTTTGACATCCCTTCTCTAGACTAAATCAATGACAGGCTGACACTGTCTGCATGTAATTGCACATGCAGTGAATTACCTGTGGTTAAACTAAAACTGAAGGCATTTACTAAAAGACTGCAAGCAGGCAAGCGATTATCACAGATGAGACATGCACTGCAATAAAATATACCTCTCTCCATAAACATAATCTTCTGAGACATGCAAACTGGGAAACTCAGCTTACATTGCTGGCACAGTGCCTGTGTGCTGGGCTGACTCCTTCACACTCACAGGAGTTACATTGTCCTGCGCTAGCCAATGGAGATGCCCAAAGACTGGCACCCAGAGAGAAGATGACGGTGCCAGTGAGGGACCTGAATCACTAGAGGCGAGGAAAGTTTAGTGTCACTTTAAATTAGAACTTTAGTCAGAGATTTAAATTCTGCTAGATCACTTCAGCCTGGCCCCTTTTGCAGGTATAGCAATATAAAACATTAAAAATAAGTGTCTATACTTTAAGGCTGGGTTCACACTGCTGCGAATTCTTTTGCGAATTTGAGCCGTTGCGATTGCTCAAATTTGCAAGTCATTAAAATAACATTGTTTTCCATTAGTGCCGTTCACATCAGTGCGGTGCGAATCTAAGCTGCGGAAAAAAAAGGGTCCTGTGCGAGTTTGATCCGTGTGCAATGCGAATTCAGCTCTATAGACTGGCATTCCATGAAATTTCAGCGAAATCGTGGTAAAATTGCGCGATCCTAGCCTAAAATCCAGTAATACATTGTATTCCCCTGCTCTGCACATGCTCAGTTCCTCTCCATTTTTAGGCACTGCCAAGTTTGTAGAGGCCAATCTAATGACAGTGTTAAAGTGGCATTAAACCCTTCTATCCTCGACAGCTAAGAAAGCTGCTTCTGTTTAATCTGCAACTGCCATGGTGCTGCACATGTGATCAGTTATGACTGTTTGGTTGAGGACACAAACAAATATTACAGTAATCAATTCCAGGAATGTAACCATTTGTTTAAATCAATGGGTTTAGTTCTGCTTTATGATTTACTGCTGTTCAGAGGCTCTGGGCTTCAGCAAAATGGCAGCCTCCAGCAAGAAAAAACAGGAGCAATGCTGGAGGCAATTTACAGCACACACTAATTTTTGGTAGCATAATTATTAATGTGGAATGTAGCTGTTATGGGAAAAGTTCCGCTTTAAGGATGGACGCTCGCCCCATGCAGGAAGACAGGTCACATACACAGCCAGGAGTGCACATCTGTCCCTTAGGCCCCTTTCACACGGGCTTTCCGATCAGGTCCGTCTGTCAGTTTTTCAGGCGGACCCTACTGTCCCTAATATCAGCTGTGACCCTGTCCGTGAAATCCAGAGGGATGAGGACCCTTTTTTCCATCCGCCCGGAGATGGGATCGGATGAAAAATGGATTTATAAAGGGTGCAATGGCAGTGATCTCCCCTAGACTCGTGTAGCATGTCTCCAGTCTCCATCATTTTCTCCTGGGATATCTGCACTCTGACAGCCCTCTTATATGTACATTACACATAGCAAACATTATGTGCGTGGCCCTTGGGTGATGTCATGGCCCCCTATACCTTCATGAGCCCTAATCAGGACTTGGTGACTGTAAACATGTTGATGGCAGATTGGTATCAGTCCTCCTGTCCTGTATGCGCAGGGCCCTTGGGTGATGTCAGGACCCTGTTTACCTTGATGAGCCCTGATCAGGACTTGGTGATTGTAAATATGTTGGTGGCAGATGGGTGTCAGTCCTCCTGTCCTTTATGTGCGGGCCTTTGGGTGATGTCAGGGCCCCCCTATACCTTGATGAGCCCTGATCAGGACTTGGTACTGTAAATATGAAGGTGGCAGATGGATAGCAGTCCTCCTGTCCTGTATGTGCGGGGCCCTTGGGTGAGGTCAGGGCCCCCTATACCTTGATGAGCCCTGATCAGGACTTGGTACTGTAAATATGTTGGTGGAAGGTGGCAGATGGGTATCAGTCCTGTCCTGTATGTGCGGGGCCCTTGGGCGATGTCAGGGGCCCCTATACGTTGATGAGCCCTGATCAGTACTTGGTGACTGTAAATATGATGGTGGAAGATGGCTATCAGTCCTGTCCTGTATGTGCGGGGCCCTTATGCGCTGTGTCAGTGCCCCCTATATCTTGATGGGCCCTGATCAGAACTAGGTGACTAAATATGTTGGTGGAAGTTGGCAGATGGGTGGCAGTCCTCCTGTCCTGTATGTGCGGGGCCCTTGGGTGATATCAGGGCCCCCTATACTTTGATGAGCCCTGATCAGGACTAGGTGACTGTAAATATGTTGGTGGAAGGTGGCAGACCTCCTGCCCTGTATGTGCGACCTTTGGGTGATGTCAGGGCCCCCTATACCTTGATGAGCCCTGATCAGGACTAGGTGACTGTAAATATGTTGGTGGAAGGTGGCAGATTGGTATCAGTCATCCTGCCCTGTATGTGCGGGGCCCTTGGGTGATATCAGGGCCCCCTATACTTTGATGAGCCCTGATCAGGACTAGGTGACTGTAAATGTGTTGGTGGAAGGTGGCAGATGGGTATCAGTCCTCCTGCCCTGTATGTGCGACCTTTGGGTGATGTCAGGGCCCCCTATACCTTGATGAGCCCTGATCAGGACTAGGTGACTGTAAATATGTTGGTGGAAGGTGGCAGATGGGTATCAGTCATCCTGTCCTGTATGTGCGGGGCCCTTGGGTGATGTCAGGGCCCCCCTATACCTTGATGAGCCCTGATCAGGACTAGGCGACTGTAAATATGTTGGTGGAAGGTAGCAGATGGGTATCAGTCATCCTGTCCTGTATGTGCGGGGCCCTTGGGTGATGTCAGGGCCCCCCTATACCTTGATGAGCCCTGATCAGGACTAGGTGACTGTAAATATGTTGGTGGAAGGTAGCAGATGGGTATCAGTCATCCTGTCCTGTATGTGCGGGGCCCTTGGGTGATGTCAGGGCCCCCCTATACCTTGATGAGCCCTGATCAGGACTAGGTGACTGTAAATATGTTGGTGGAAGGTAGCAGATGGGTATCAGTCATCCTGTCCTGTATGTGCGGGGCCCTTGGGTGATGTCAGGGCCCCCCTATACCTTGATGAGCCCTGATCAGGACTAGGTGACTGTAAATATGTTGGTGGAAGGTAGCAGATGGGTATCAGTCATCCTGTCCTGTATATGCGGGGCCCTTGGGTGATGTCAGGGCCCCCCTATACCTTGATGAGCCCTGATCAGGACTAGGTGACTGTAAATATGTTGGTGGAAGGTAGCAGATGGGTATCAGTCATCCTGTCCTGTATGTGCGGGGCCCTTGGGTGATGTCAGGGCCCCCCTATACCTTGATGAGCCCTGATCAGGACTAGGTGACTGTAAATATGTTGGTGGAAGGTAGCAGATGGGTATCAGTCATCCTGTCCTGTATATGCGGGGCCCTTGGGTGATGTCAGGGCCCCCCTATACCTTGATGAGCCCTGATCAGGACTAGGTGACTGTAAATATGTTGGTGGAAGGTAGCAGATGGGTATCAGTCATCCTGTCCTGTATGTGCGGGGCCCTTGGGTGATGTCAGGGCCCCCCTATACCTTGATGAGCCCTGATCAGGACTAGGTGACTGTAAATATGTTGGTGGAAGGTAGCAGATGGGTATCAGTCATCCTGTCCTGTATGTGCGGGGCCCTTGGGTGATGTCAGGGCCCCCCTATACCTTGATGAGCCCTGATCAGGACTAGGTGACTGTAAATATGTTGGTGGAAGGTAGCAGATGGGTATCAGTCATCCTGTCCTGTATATGCGGGGCCCTTGGGTGATGTCAGGGCCCCCCTATACCTTGATGAGCCCTGATCAGGACTAGGTGACTGTAAATATGTTGGTGGAAGGTAGCAGATGGGTATCAGTCATCCTGTCCTGTATGTGCGGGGCCCTTGGGTGATGTCAGGGCCCCCCTATACCTTGATGAGCCCTGATCAGGACTAGGTGACTGTAAATATGTTGGTGGAAGGTAGCAGATGGGTATCAGTCATCCTGTCCTGTATATGCGGGGCCCTTGGGTGATGTCAGGGCCCCCCTATACCTTGATGAGCCCTGATCAGGACTAGGTGACTGTAAATATGTTGGTGGAAGGTAGCAGATGGGTATCAGTCATCCTGTCCTGTATGTGCGGGGCCCTTGGGTGATGTCAGGGCCCCCCTATACCTTGATGAGCCCTGATCAGGACTAGGTGACTGTAAATATGTTGGTGGAAGGTAGCAGATGGGTATCAGTCATCCTGTCCTGTATGTGCGGGGCCCTTGGGTGATGTCAGGGCCCCCCTATACCTTGATGAGCCCTGATCAGGACTAGGTGACTGTAAATATGTTGGTGGAAGGTAGCAGATGGGTATCAGTCATCCTGTCCTGTATGTGCGGGGCCCTTGGGTGATGTCAGGGCCCCCCTATACCTTGATGAGCCCTGATCAGGACTAGGCGACTGTAAATATGTTGGTGGAAGGTGGCAGATGGGTATCAGTCATCCTGTCCTGTATATGCGCCCTGCACTGCTCAGTACATAGAAAGTGATCTGAGAATACAGGACAACAGTTTGTTTACACTAAACAACCATTCTGCTGACCCCCATGCTGCCCTGCAATCAGCTAACACACCACTACCTGCACTAACCCGACCAACATAATAATCTATTTAGACTCAGTTACATCAGGTAGGTTTGCCACCTCATCCCTTTAAACCCAAACACGCATGAACTACACAGGTTCCGAGACCAAGTGAATGCAGATAATGCACTGAGTTTAATTACCACAGAACCTGTATAATTAATGTGTGTTCGGGTTTAAAGGGATGAGGTGGCAACCTTAACATCATTGAATATTCAAGTCAGAACCAACTGCATAGTAAATGACAATCCCAGCCCCTACACACTGTCCTTACATATACGATCCTATAATAGCTGTACACTGCCTCCGATCACAACAGTTATAAATGAATGGAACTGCTGCCTTCCATCCCTCCACTTTCTCCCTCCA
This sequence comes from Rana temporaria, assembly GCF_905171775.1. NCBI lineage: Eukaryota > Metazoa > Chordata > Amphibia > Anura > Ranidae > Rana > Rana temporaria. Next base: position 218,110,665 of record NC_053491.1, on the reverse strand, counting down.
TAACACACAATGGCCGGGGCTCTGCGCCTGCGCACTGCTCCCTCCCTGTAGGCCGCTATTAAATACCCCAAGAAGACGCCGCACAGCGCCTCCCCGCTCCAATATGCGACCATACCTGCCGGGGTCCTGAGCCTCCATGGTCCTTCTGTCTACAGCGAGGAGTCTGAGACCCCTGAGTTCTCTCACCGGAGGATTCTGTACACACTATGGAAGCACAGGGGTCTCTTCAGCCGTACAAACACACAGAACACACGTCACCGCACCGCCGGCCAACCAGAGCAAAGCTACGCGGCACGTGATAACATCCAAGGGGGAAGGGGGATTAACTCTCTGCCTACTGGGGTCTAGGCTACTAAGGGGGATGGGGGGTCATTGCTACACACTGGTGGGATTGTAATGTACCCCCGTGATCGTGGATTCGGACACTCAGTGCAAATAAGCATTCCATATGGAACGTGTACTGAACTATACATTGTATGATGACATTGATTCCTAGACACGATGTGATCACATCTGATTCCTAGTATTGATTACTGATCAAACCATCCCTATAGATCTCTATGGACGACCATGCTGAGCTTGGAGCCCCAGAGCACATAGACACGATGGCTCTTATAATGGAGGTTACATGGTAGTAATGGAGACGATTTGTTGTCCCAGCAAGTAATCAGAACTATAGGGTAGACCCCAGACTTACTTCCACTCAAGGAGAGCTATGTGGATCTGCTGCAGGATGTAAGGCCAGGTGGAGGAAGGTGTAGTGCGCATGTCTATACACACCTGTCATCACACCTTCCACTCCCAGGTTGTCACTGTACTACCTGATTATCTAGTAATAAAATATGTGCAGCTTCTTTCTTTAAAAAAAAAAAAAAAGTGCAGCTTCAATCTGAGACATTGCACACAGGTGTTTGCTTCTCATAATAATATTTTTTTTAAGATTAGTTTAAAATGTAAATCACTACTGAGACTTGTGAGATGTTTAAAATAAGTGACACTGCAGTAGGATAACGGCTTCCTCTGTGATCTGCTCCACATGGCTGAACTGTACATTGGATTGGATTCAGAATCAATCGTTTTTACAGAGATCTTCATTCAGTACTTGTCCTCACTAATCCTAGCCTCCGAGCTATCCCATTGGTCTGCTACACCTATAGATACACTGTTGGTTATAGTAATTGGTGACAAGATGGTAAATTTTAAAGCGGAACTTTACCCATAACAACTTGCTAAAAAAAAATAATGTTCTTTAGCAAGGAACATCTATTCTACACTAAAACTTATGCTACCAAAATTAATCTGTGCTGTAAATTACCTCCAGCATTACTCCTGTTTCTTCTCGTCAGCGGCTGCCATTTTGCTGAAGAGCAGTAACTCATAAAGCGGAATTAAACACATTGTTTCAAAAAACAGTTACATTGTTGGATTGCCAACTGTCACATTTGCTTGTGTCCTCGACCAAACTGTCTAACCATCAAATGGCTGGTGTCATGACTGATTACACGTTCAGCACTATAGCAGTTGCAGATCAAACAGAGGCAGCTTCCTTGGCTGTAAGCCCAGGTTCACACAATAGTGAACACAGACATTGCAAGTGATTCACACTGCTGTGCTGATCGCATGCAATGTCTGTGCTATAGTGTGAACCCATTGATATAAGGAAAGACGGGATGGACAGCCGCACTCCAAAAAAAACATAAGGCTGTCTTTATTGTAAAAAATGCACTCTAAAACAAGCAGAACACAGGGAAAACAGCCTACGCGTTTCACACTCCGATTAGTGCTTAGTCATGGCTATAGTGTGAACCCAAGCTAAAGCATAGGAGGGTTTAGTTCCGCTTTGAGGCTATCAGCAGATTAGCCTCTACAAACTCAGCAATGCCTATAAATAGACAGCAACTGAGCATGTGCAGAGCAGTACAGTGTATTATTATTTCAAGTAATTATATAGCACCATCAATTTACACACACACACACACACACACACACACACATCGGAACCTCAGATAACAAACATAATCCGTTCCAAGAGAATGCTCATAATCCAAAGAACTCACATATTAAAGCGAGTTTCCCCATTGAAGTCAAGGGAAACTAAAATAATTTGTTCCACATGAACTTCAATGGGATGCAATACCGCATGCGGCCAGAGGTAGGGAGGGCACCGGAGAGCCTCGGAAAGGCCAGAGGACAGTATTTCTGTGTCTTTCCGAGCATTGCCAAACGGCGCCGATCATCACTGCTCGGCTCCGGCGCCCCCACACCTCAGACCTGATTAGGTTGAATTTTGCTCGTCTTGCGAGTCACTCGCAAACCGAGTTAGAATAAAAAAAATAATAATAATTAAGTTGCTAGCAAATCAAAATGCTCGTTAACTGCGTTACTCTTAAACAGAGGTTCCACTGTATACATTATATATTCACAGAAGTCCCTACCCTCAAGGAGCTTACAATATAAAGGTCCCTAACTCACATTCATACATACTAGGGCCAACTTAGACAGGAGCCAATTAACCTACCAGCATGTCTTTGGGGTATTACTGGATGTTAAACAGTATAGACAATTATTTTTAATGTTTTACATTGCTATACCTGTAAAAGGGGCCAGCCTGAAGTGATCTAGCAGGACTTTGTTTTCTGACTAAAGTTTCACTTTAACCCAATTTCAATCAAACTGAGTCAACTAGCCAAGGTGGAATATTATTGATCACTTGCATTGATCAACAACATTTGGTTATATTTTGATGGAACAGATGAGAGTGCATGGTTGAAACTAAGGCGATTGATAATTTTGAAGATATAATCATAACTTATCAATCAAAATTTACTTCTCTGTCTGTAGCATATTGATTGAATTGGTAAGACTATAGATCGATTATTCCTATAGGGAGAGATCGATCGGAAAACCACTAAGGCTGGGTTCACGCTGAAAAAAACATGCGGCACACAGCAGGGTTCCAGTACGCTCCTGTTCCGTTTCAGGCCCGAATTGTTGCTTGAATTTGAACCTGAAAAGAAGCCAAAGACTCATGGGACCCCTGTGCAATCTGCTCCGCAGCCACCCAGGAGATGTGTGAACCGGCTCCATTGAAAGCCGCGCATACTCTCCTGTCATGCTAATTGGATGTGGGGAAACCTACATCCAATTCACATAAGTGTAAACCCAGCCTTATTTATGCAGGGTTGGCTACCGTTATGGCTTGTTCACACTATCGGGGGGGGGGGGTTATTTACAAAAGGCAAATCTACTTTGCACTTGGAAGTGCAGTTGCTGTAGATCTGAGGGGGACATGCAAGGAAAATAAACAGCATTTTAGCTTGCACATGATTGGATGATAAAATCAGCAGAGCTTCCCCTCAGATCAAGTGCACTTGTATTGCAAAGTAGATTTGCCTTTCGTAAATAACCCCCTATGTCTGTTTAGCTGCCTTGATCATTGCAGGGCCAACACAAGGACACATTCGATACACCACAATGCTGCATTGAGGTGGGTTGTGGTGCATTTGCATAAAATACAACTGACGTGATATGCTGCATTTCATTGACCTAAATTAAATGTGATTTTGTGGCACTTTAAAACAATAAAACAGCCCTCCCTTCCTGCCCTGCAAGGGTATTTTTATTTTGTTATGCCTGGAGCTGGACTGGTGTCATGAAAACTTGTTGGATGCGAGTCATGCTGATAGCAGAGGAATGAAGCAGCAGACAGAAATTACATTTAGTGCTCTTAATTAAGACAATTGCACACTATAGAGGGATATGCTTTGTTCATATTTTATGTCCGAGGTGTACAACCACTTTAAAGTAAAATTTCAGTTAAAGCCTTACTGGTTTTGAAAATGCTCCCTACCCCCTCCTAATACCTATACTGACTAACCCCTGTATATGTTTTCAGCTTGCTCCAGTGTGGTCATATGATCTGGCTCCTCTGTATCAGCCAGCGGCGACTGCAGGGGAGAGGAGGGAGCCTATGAGTGATGTAATCACTCCTAGCTTTCACAACCCTTGTTGGGTGCTCTCTCCATTCCCTTGCAACCACCATTGTCTGACACAGGAGAACATGTGACTGAAAATAACGGACAATTGTAGCATACCTACCGTAATTTTCCTTTTTCTGGTGCCTATCGTAAAGGACTAGCGACAAATGTAGAGCTTAAGGACACCGCCACTCGCTGGTTCTTCTTTTTAATGGCTTTGTTTGCCGATTTTTATTAAAAGCAAGTTCAGAAAACAAACATAGTTTTCCCCCACAGGGGTTTCAGCGTTCCTTTTTCCATAAACAAAACAACGTTCAGCCTAGTTGGCTCTCACTTGCAGCACTGCTCTGGCCTTACATTCCAGGCCCTTGTCTGTTTCACCGACCACCTTGGTGCACATAGTTAGCAGCCTCTTGCTGAACTGGCGCCCTCCTGACTCCTAGTACAGTACTCAGACTTCCTATATGCTGGGGTAGAGCCCAGAACTATGGTCAGGTTACTACTAAAAGCCCAGCACACACCTGACCAATCAGTATGCTGGCTGTTTTCAAAATCAGGACCCAGAACTGGAGAATTCATCCCACCCGGATCTCTCAGAAATCCCCGGGCTCCAGGTCCCAAAGTGGACTTATCTAAGAAAGGAGGGAACTGAAATGGCAGTTTCCTTTTTATGTTACAAGCTTCCTGGAGCCCCTCAACCTGTCCGGTTGAGAATTCTGGGTCACAACCTCCTCTAGACACTGGCAGGGCAATGCTCTGCTACACTATCCATGATAGCTTACTACCACATGTGTGCTGCCATAGACGCACCAGGAAAGGTAAGTATACACATCTTTCTTATGCAGGTTAGTTAGTATGTGTTTTAAAATGGGGAGGCGGGAGCATTTTTAAGACTATATAGACTTTAGCTGGAATTCTACTTTAACGGCTTAAGCCCTTTTCACACGGGCGCTTCAATCAGGTCCGCCTGTCAGTTTTTCAGGCGGACTTGATTGGAGCCTCCATTTACTCTTATGTCCGCTGAAACCTGCTGCTATCCGATCTGATCCTGTCCGCCAAATCCAGACAGATGGTGGTCCCATTTTCCATCCATCTGGCGGACAGGATAGGATGAAAACAGACAGGCAGTCCGTTTTCATCTGTTCGCCCCATAGAGGAGAGAGGGACTCTGAGGCCTTGTACACACGGTCGGACTGTCCGATGAAAACGGTCCGCAGGACCGTTTTCATCGGACATGTCCGCTGCCGGATTTTGGTCTGATGGCTGTACACACCATCAGACCAAATTCCCCACGGACAGCGAACGCGGTGACGTGGCCGCGCCGTCGCTGCGATGCTGACGTGGCGACGTGCGCGACCCTGGAAGGTCAATGCTTCCACGCATGCGTCGAATCACTTCGAGGAATGCGGGGGATTCCAGCCCAGCGGACATGTCCGATGAGTCGTACTGACCATCGGACATGGTTCCAGCGGACATGTTTCTTAGCATGCTAAGAAACATTGGTCCGCTGGAAACCTGTCCGCTAGGCCGGGAATCCGGTCCGGTCGGCGGTACAGACGACCGAACATGTCCGCGGACCAGTTTCAGCAAACATGTTCGGTCGTGTGTACGTGGCCTGACAGGTATGTCTCTGCACAGTGCGCGGCGATGGACCTGTCAGAGTCCCACTCTCCTCTATGGGGAGATCAGATGAAAACGGACCACCGATCTCTGCTGAGCAAGCAGAGTCCATCAAACAGATTTGCCTCGTGTGAAAGGGGCCTTATTTATACTTTGCTGTTGTTTGAATGGACTGCCAAAGCACCAAAAAAAAACCCTCCCCCCAAAAAATACACAGTATTGCACTACTACATGTTGTGGTGCACTTCAATTAGGGTTGCCACCTCATCCCTTTAAACGCATATGAATTCCACAGGTTCTGATAAGGCACAAAGCAGGTTTAATTACTACCTCAATCAGCCACAGAACCTGTGCAATGCCTTTGTGTTCGGGTTTAAAGGGATGAGGTGGCATCAAGGTTTTATTGATAAGTCCTAAACATTTTATAATAATTGAAAACTGAATATCCGGTGACTTGTACAAGGCAATAAGTGACAAGTCAATGACCCAACAGAAGTCTGTGTGAACTGACTTAACAGGTGCAGCCAGAAGCCTTCAGACAGCAGGCCACAGCTGTGGGAGGAAAGTTCTGTAAGTATAGATCTGTGTGCTGGGAAGGTAGGTGGCCTTAGGTCTGGGGTGCTAGGCAGTGAAAGCGACTCTCAGGGTTCTGTTTATAGTACTAAATGCTACGCCATATGAGGTAGAGAATACCAAATAAATATTGAATGATGTAGGCATTGCATAATTTATTAGCTACTTATAAATAATGTTTTTTTTCCACAAGAAAACTTATAAATAATGTTTAGAAGATACAGCCTTTAACATTACATTTTTTTGTTGCCCCCTCGTGTAAAGTCCTCCTGGGGACACCACACTTGCATAGTACTTTATTCCCTGTAGTTTTCAGAAAAAAAAAGTATTGTTAGCATATAAAATGATGCAATAGGTTTATAAATGTATTATAAATATTGTAATGACTTTATTGTTTTTACACGTGACTGACAATGGACAGGTCAGCTCAGGACAAGCAGCTGCCCGTCCATTACAGGAAAGTCCACTCCGTGGAAGAGACAACCGGAAGTACATTAATAATGTCTGCGTCTCCACAGAAAGCTCAGCTGCGGGTTTCTGCGGTTTTACATTCTATATGAATGTGTTTCTATAGTACGAACCTGCTCGTTGGATTTCTCGGTACTGTCGTGATTTTTTTTTTTTTTTTTACACGAGAGGTTGAAAAGGCCGCTGTTCCAGCCTCTCTGGTATCGCTGACTGTATGGTCTCCGGAGTAATGGCCGCCACTGTAGAATAGGAAACGCATTTGGAGACATAACTATGAAAGAGTTTGTCCTCTTGCAGTAGAAGACTTCTGATGTCATCCCGTTGTACGTGCAGGACTCTGAAAAAGTGACAAGGTGAGCGTACAGGAGAGGGAAATGTCGGTTGTGTGTGTATAGAGGACATGAAAGTGGAAGCTTTTTATTTTTTATTGTTAGTATTTGTCTTCATGTAAATATGTACTGTGCATATATATACATTTTCTGAACTTGAGGCTGCAATAACCATGTCTGGTGTTACAGAACTAGACTACCTTCCACCTTCTTTAGTTCTTGTGCCTAGTCTCACCCTGATGTTTTCCGCTGGCTGACTGCTATGCTTGTTACTGCCATCTGCACATGCCCAGGAGACAGATCCTCTTCTTCTTACTGCCTGCGCATGCACAGGAGACAGGTCCTCTTCTTCTTACTGCCTGCGCATGCACAGGAGACAGGTCCTCTTCTTCTTACTGCCTGCGCATGCACAGGAGACAGGTCCTCTTCTTCTTACTGCCTGCGCATGCACAGGAGACAGGTCCTCTTCTTCTTACTGCCTGCGCATGCACAGGAGACAGGTCCTCTTCTTCTTACTGCCTGCGCATGCACAGGAGACAGGTCCTCTTCTTCTTGCTGCCTGTGCATGCTCAGTAGAATGCCATTGGCTTCTATGGGCCTGGGAGACTGATGCTTTTTTTCCCCCTCTCTCTCTCTCTCCACTGTCTGCGCATGCATTTTAAAACCTATTGGCTTCTATGGGCCCAGGAGACAGATCCTCTTCTTCCTGCACATTCTCATTGGAGCACCGTAGGCTTCTGTGGGAATGGGAGACTGATCCCTTTTCCCTGGTGCCTGTGCATGCCCATTAAAACCTATAGACTTCTATGGGCCCAGAAGACTGATCCTCTTCTTCCTGCTGCCCATACATGCTCAGTGGAGCACTATAGGCCCAGGAGAAAGATTCCATTCTTCCTGCTGCCTGCACATGCTAAGTGGAACACCATAGGCTTCGGTGGCATTGGAGACTGATCCTTTTCCCTGCTTCCTGCGCATGCCCATTAAAACATATAGACTTCTATGGGCCCAGAAGACAGACCCTCTTCTTCCCACTACCTGTGCATGCTTGGTGGAGCATCAAAGACTTCTGTGGGAAATGGAGACTGACCCTTTTTCGCCACGAGGCATTGCAAGGCTGAGAGTTACAAGCATGACTCCCACAGGCAGAGGCATGATGGGATTGGAGTTCCGCAACAGCTGGAGGGCCACCAATTTGAGACCCCTGATTTAGGGGAAGTTCAGAATTTCTGATTTTGTGGAGTTAATTTTAAATATTATTAGCTGACTGTATTAGTAGAATTCTTGCATGAGTATAGGGAAGGATGTTTGGCATCGCTTATATACAAAGTAGACAGTTTATGATCAGTTTGTCTTATGCATCATTCCCATTATGCCATTATTTTGAAGTAGTGTGACTCCAAACCCTAACAAAAAAATAGGGCGCAACAGTGCCTGGTGCCTCTATGAAGATATATAAGAAGTGAAGTGGTACTATTATCACTTACTTTAGCTGTTGGTTGTTCGTATAAGGCCATGACGAAGGACAGGATCAACCATTTTTTTTTGTAGAATACAGAAAACAAAACTTATAGTGACTGAGCCAGTGTGAGTATGAACAGCATGTAATACAACATATACTGATCGTTTTTTAATGACACTCCAAACGGAGTTCCGCCCACCCCTCTGCCTCCAAAGATGAAAAGTCAGCAGCTACAGTTAGGCCCCTTTCACACTGGGGCAGTATGTGCGGTGGCAGTATAGCGCCGCTATTTTTAGCAGCGCTATACCGTCGGAATTGCCGCAGTATTTGGCCTCTAGCAGTGCGGTATTTACCCCCGCTAGCAGCCGAAAAAGGGTTAATACCACCCGCAATGCACCTCTGCAGAAGCGCATTGCTGGCTGTATAGCCGTGGTGTCCCATTGTTTTCAATGGGAAAGAGTGGTATACACACCGCTCCTCTCACGCTCCAAAGATGCTGTTTTGCAGGAGATTTTTAGCGCTAAAACGCCTGAACTACTCCTCGGTGTGGAAGGGGCCTAACTGTAGCTGCTGACTTTTAATATTAGACTTGCCTGTTCTGGAATCCAGCAATGTCAGCACCCCAGCTGATGTTTTCATTGGCTGTCTGGTGCTGCCACCGCCATTGCCGGTAAGGGAACCCGGCAGTGAAGCATTGTGGCTTCACAGCCGGGTCCCTACTGCACATGTGCCCAGGGGAGGGGGCTGAACTTCTGATGTACCACGCTGCGGTGAGGTCTGACAGAAGTGAGATCTAACAGAAGTAAGTGGGGACAGGGCTCCTGCCCCCCCCCCCCCCCCCGAAATGTGGCACCAGGGGGGATCGGATAAGCAGAAGTTCCACTTTTGGGTGGTAGTCCGCTTTAAGTATTTCATCTCTGTTTCGGTTAGAAAGCAATGGCTTATATTACGGACCTAGGTGGTTTTTAGGCTGCATTTGTCAATGTAACAGTTTTTAGTGTCGGGCCCAAATTATTCTTTGTGCTGTTATCTGGGGCTATGGAAAGAGTTGTCCTTAGAGGTGGTTTAATGTAAGATTAGAGTCCTTGCTACATGGGAAAATAAGCAGGAATAAACCTCTAAGGTGCAATTTTACTTCTCTGGGTGTAATGAAAATTAGATGTACAATTTCATTAGCAGTGTAATGGGTTTGATATGCTGTGGTAAATAAAAGAACATTTTATTTTTTCTTTGTACTTTAATTCTGCTTGAATGTTTCGTAACTCTCCTAACTGAAATAAAAGGGTTAACATGAATGCATTAATTGTATTGCAAAGCATGATGCAACAGAACTGCCGGCTGTGGCTCAGGGAATTAGTGGTAGATGCTGGAGAAGAGAGGCAATAATTGGCTGATTGCGTTTTTTTTTTTTTTTGCAAACTGTTTGCAATGTAATTCTCTATAATCCTATATCTTTTATATTTTCTATGCTTTTTATTTGCACTGAAAATGTTTGCTCTAAGACTGCTGTCTTAATTTGTTTGAACAATGACTAGATTTTTGGACATGCTGACTAGGAAGTTGTGTGATGTGTTTCTGTGATATAGAGCGTAGCATTAGTAGCTTAAAGCGGTATTGAATTAAACAAACTAAAATTAATAAGTTATAGCTCACCAATTCTTAGTTGTGGTGGCTTCATTCATTTTCTTTTTTTTATTTGTCTTTTTACCTGGTGATTCAGCCAGTAAGGCCCCTTTTACACGGGGAGGACGCCGGCAAGGGATCCACCTGCTGATCCTTGGATGACAGGTCTGTGTCCGTTCTGCATCGGCGGACACTGTTCTCTATGGGGCGGTCAAGTAGAAACGGACCACCTGATCCCCCATCCATAGGTTTTTAGCGGATCGAATGCCAACGAGTGTCAGCGGACACATGTCTGCTGACATCTGCTGCTCTATAGAGAAGAATGGTCGGCTCTTATTCATTTATGTAAAACCCTTATTCCAAAAGGGGGAAAAAAAACTGGTTGCTGTAACTGCTCAAAAGCGTTAGCTTAAGTTCATCTTCAACTTGCTAGTCAAGTCAATGCCTAAAAATTGTATACATGCTAGCGGGTGGATGAAGCCTACACAAAGCCACAGGTTTTCATCATGCACCATTACAGCCTTCTGGCCGCTGGCATCCTAAAAACCTGTGATGTCATTTGTTGATCGGGCACCTCCACAGCATCCTTGTTTGCCCCCCTCTATCAGCATTGGGGTCACATTAGCTAAGCGAGGGAGAGAAACATTGCAATACTAGTCAGTACCAGTGTGCAAAGGTGTGTTTTCTTTGAAATAATAAATCACCTCTAACACTCTAATGTTGTTGTGATATGTAAAACTATTAGTTTAGTTTTTTTACATTTAGAGCCCCTTTCACACGGGTATGGTTTGCATGCAGGACTTTTGGTGTGTTTCAGAAAGTGCACCAAAACTGCGAGACATAATGGAACTCTATGGGAAAGGGCATCTAACTGCATCAAACCCGTGGGGATAATGCGCTACACCCGCGGTGCAGTCAAACCGCACCACATCAGTGTGAAAGGGAGCTTAGAATCGGGTGCTGGCGATTTGTGCAGAATTTTTACTTTGGAAAGGGGAAACTCCCACCTGGCCGTGTGTATGCACATTGGTTGTGGATGTACCCGTACGTCCCTCAGAATGGGTCCCTTGGACACAGCACATCACAGATCAGCATATGGGCTCTCTGATTGGCCCTCCCAATCACCGCCATCACGAAATGTAAACAGAGACATGTGTCTCTGTAACAGTGCTGAGCTCAGTGTGGGAAAGGGGAGTGGATGCTGCAGCCTGTGACAGCTTATCTCTGTGTAGCTGATCATTTTATTGTTTGTCTACACAGATATCATACAGACTACAGTCATCCCACACAATACAACAAGCACCATCTGTCCCTGTCCACACTGCACATCTCTGTCAGTGTCCCATCAATATCTATCAGTGTATTAAAGTGCACTCGTCCTTGTTTATTTTGAACAGCAGCTTCCACTTTATTAATTATATGGTATATTCGATTCTTTGGCATGGGTGGATTGATTTACACAAATACTGTGTGTCAAAAAATTGCAAAACGTACAATTTTTTTCTCTAGGGCCTCTAATAAAATTATATATATATATATGATGTTTGGGGGTTCCAAGTAATTATTTTTTATTATTTTTTTAGCAAAAAAAAAAAAATTTTTTTACTTGTAAAACAGTGTGTCGAAAGAAGACCTGGTCCTATGGTAATGCCTAAAGGTGCTATTTGCATGTTGGCCCTCTCTATGTGGCTAGGCTGTAAAAAAGTCTCGCACATATGGTATCACCATACTCAGGAGCAGAGCTTTTTTTCTCAGAAAATAGGTGCAGGAACTCAACCACGACCCATTCAGATTTCACAAACAGTAGAAGGATCTTAAAGGGGCATTAAATACCAGGATTGCATTACATACAGAATGCAGAGTTCAGGGGGGTTACACACAGAGTGCAGAGCTGTCACGTGTAAACACAGAAACCAGACTTCTGTATTTACAAGTGATTGTGGTGAGCGGGCACCAAAGGGTCTGAGCCAAAGGTGGTGGAACTGAGTTCCCCCAAGTTCCCCCTGAAAAAAAGCCCTGCTCAGGAGTAGAAGAATGTGTTTTGGGGTGTAGTTGCAAGTATGCTTATGCCGCGTGTGTGATAACATATTTGTAAAAAAAAACACATTTTATATACTTCAAAAAACTCACAATGCCTCTTACTAAATACCTTGGAATGTCTACATAAAAAACTTGACTAAAATGCAGTTTTAGTCCCATTTTAGTCATCTGCACGATAGGGAATGAAATGAATCCCCATCCATCAGTTTTTAGCAGACAGGATCGGATGTCAGTGTTTCTGTTCACACCCGATTGTCCATAGAGGGCAATGGATGGTCTGATTGGGTCCACCTAAAACACTACCCAATTGGTCTGCCTGTATGAAACGGGCCTTAAAGGGGTTGTAAACCCTTGTGTTTTTTCCCCTTAATGCATCCCCCCCCCCCCCCCATTTTACTTATCTAAGACCTGAAATTTCCCACGGCGGAGATGTGCTGTCCCTCTGCCCGGGGGTTCTTGGCTTTTGATTGGATAGATTGATAGCAGGGCAGCCATTGGCTGTTGCTTCTGTCAATCAAATCCAATGATCCGGGGGCAGGGCCGAGTCTTGCATTCGGTGTCTATTGACACCAAATGATGGACTCGTGAGCGCGCCCGCAGGGTAACCCCCCCCTGGGAGAGAGCTTCTCCTAGAGGGTTATACGATGCGGGGAGGAGCTGCCGAGGGACCCCAGAAAGAGGATATTCGAGGCCACTCTGAAAAATTAACTGCACAGTGGAGGTAATTATGACATGTTTGTTATTTAAAGAATTGTAAAGCATCTTTTTTTTTTTTTGTGTGGTTGTGTACCGAGTCCCAGGCTCAGGTCTCCCATTGATAAGTAATCTTTGTTTTTAGGCTGGGGTTCCTCAAGATGTGCAGGCTTTTAAAAGGTGCTGTGACTGAAAAGGTTGAGAAATGCTGGTCTAACACTCCGCCAGGGTTCAATGGAACCCTATGGCTCCTTCAGCTGATAGGAGTTCCTTGAACAATGAGCAATTTCTATGTCCTAGATATCTATTCACTGACACCTAGGATCTTTTTAGCTGTTTATCAGAAGAGGATTCTTCCCACTGACCAGTACACTAATGTGAGCTGTAGATTTTGAAAATGTAAGCAGGGGTTGCCTGAGGCTAGAAAGCTATTCAAGGGTTCCTCCATTAAAAAAAAAAAAAAAAAGTTTAGAAAGGCTGGTATAGGCATACCAATGGGATAAAAAAAAAAAAAAACCACTGTCATGTATAATAAATAATAATAAAACATTTTTTTCATTCTTGTCTGTTTCTAGGGAGCTCTTCACCACAATGCCTGCAGGAGTCTCTTGGCCTCAATACTTGAAGATGCTCAGTGCCAGCCTTCTTTCCATGTTTGCTGGTGCAGAGCTCGTACACAGATACTACAGACCTGATCTTGTATGTATGTCTAAAGCCTCTCAATACTTAAAATAATTAAGTTCATCGTAAAGGATTTCAAGGGAATTGCATCATTCTTGCAAGTGCATGTTATAAGTGCATATTATGCAATAGCAGTTTAAGTGTTTCTGTGGCACGGTTCCTGCAAAAACAGTCTTTTATTATCTACACCTGCAGGGTGTTTTTTTTTCAGAGTACATCATTTTTAGAGACTGTTTTGCATGAACAACTGCAGCACATTTTCACATTCTTTAGAAACACCGGTGTCCGCTGGGTATTTATAGGCTAGGGATGAATCTCCCAAGTCGAACCCAGCTTCAGGTTAACATATCTCCCTGATATATTTGATATACAAATTATGTATAACTTTTATATTTTGGGGGTCCTCTGGACAGTATGAATGATTAAGAGGAATTCAGTTTTACAGAAATAACCTTTTATCTGAGCTAAAGCAAATCTTTTCTTTCCTCTGCCATTGTAAAGGAACATTTAGCAATCTAGGAGATTTAGTAAAATAAACCTGTTGGCCATTTTTAAACTTTTAAGAGTAACTTTTTTCCTTTTTTCACAAGATACATCGTAAGCCAATAAAACCTTCTCTGTAGTCTTTTTGATACAAATTTAAATTTGTTACTAAGGCCCCAACTTCACTGTCTAGGGCTAAGCTATATCTGTTGTCCATCTGTCCAGTGAGAACTTTACTGGACTTTAAAGTTAAGAAATTATGACATAGCTGGTCTTCCTCTGAAAATGTTAGCTGTCTGGCTAAAATATTTTACAACACACATGAAGCAATGTTGCAGATATGCAAGATTTTTCTGTTGGCTTTATCTAGATAAGTGGTGGCAACCTACATATATATAGCTCATGACAGGTTTACATCAAGATGGCATACTTCACCAATCCAACATTTTAAAGCCCAAATCCAAGCAACTTAAAAATTATCTATTGTGGTGCTGCTGAACCTGCATTGCAAGGGTTAATTTCTTGTTGAGGTCTAGGGGAAAAAAAAAAGATGATTTACATAAAAAGGATCCTACGCTTTTCCCCACAGTTAGACCAGTCCTTGCATGGTCCATAGCTCTGCATTGGGCATGTTGACACTGAGGGAAAGTCCAATGCCAGAGCATGGGGGAAGCGCCATCTGCCAAAGAGCAGAGGATCAGCTAAGTAATAGTGTTTCTCCTTTCCCCTAGACAAAATAAACAATTAACTGCTGCAGTGTGGGATACATTTTAAATTATCTGGAGTTGGGTTTAAAATATTTAAGCCTCGTACACACTAGTATTTTTTTTTTTTTTTTTTTGTTCAACCCAGCAGGGCTGAACGAAATAAAAAAAGACAGATCAGGAGGAGCCACTATGCTAACTATACAACATTAGTACAGCAATTTCCCCTGCTGTGGTATTGTGGTCTGACATGGGAGATTGCCATTGGCTGAGAGCGCTGATCAGGAGCAGATTATCAGATTATTTTCGGTCATGCCCCCTCAACAGCAGTACACACAGACCAAATGTTTGCCGGTTTCTACTGAACCTGCCGATGCCGCCTGATATGAGATCCATGTGTAGTAGGCTTTAAGCTTGGATCCTGAGACTAGAATCTTAAGAGTTCTGCCTAGAATCACACTGTTGTGGTGTGCTCCTGCAGGCACATCAATGTGTATTATAAGGAAGCCAATTAATTTTGAATGTGTTGCCAGCACACCACACAGAATTTTTTTTCCTTCAGTGCACCACAATGCATAGTTGGTAACACTTCGTGCAATATGGATGTGCGTTGGGGTTCCATACAGTTGTTTGCCACAACACAAAGATGCAAATCTGGCCCATGTAATCAACACTTTGCTGCAGAGAAGAAAGAAAATCTATTCTTTAAGTTTTGGTGCAAGTTCCTTGACTAGAAACCTTATTTTAAGCCTGGATCGTTTTTACACTGAAGCTTAATCATAGTATACTCGGGGCTCAAATTGTGGAATACAACTGAAATTATGGGAAAAATTCTGCAAGGGCCCCCTTTGCCCTCTGCATTCTTTATTGCAGACCTCTAAGGGGATATTTTGCATTGTTAAACAGGTTTACTACATTTGTTTTTGGTTATTATTTTATCTTGTTCCTATGTATATTTTAAACCAGCCATAGACTGTTCTAATCTCGGCCAGTTCAGCAAGAATTTTGTTTGGGCAGGTTGATTGTACCCAAGTCTATTCATCGACTTATAGCCAGTGGCTATAGCTGCTAGCAACAATGACTATGTTCTCCTGTCGGGGAGCGGCTCCCCAAGTCCTCCCACTGGGAGAACACAATAGCTTCACAGGAAAGATTCCCCCATCAACACTGACTGGAGCAATTTTTTTTGTTGTTTCCTGTCCTGAAACTCGTGGTGGAATCATCAATGGCCTGCCTTAGCTTGGTAAATGAGGAAAAGCTGTGTTCACTTACATCATCCGATCATATGTAAGCAAAAATCCTGTTGTGTTTTTAAAATAAATATATATATTTCCTTCACTTGAGACTAAATATTTTAAAGTGAATGCAGATTTGCCTTATTCCCCACTGGAATTTAGTCACCTAGCTAGCAAACATTTTAGTTTTAGATTCTCAGAATAAATACTGGTTCTTTTCTTGTGACAGTAACCAAACATTAAATTGGTATTTCAGAGTGTGCCTGAAATTCCACCCAAACCAGGAGAACTGAAGACACAACTTCTTGGAATAACACAAAGCAAAGACACGAAACAGGAATCCAGCTAAATGTTATTTAAATGATTGTTTTTATAAAAAAGCAAACCTGCTTTATGTTTATATACATTGTTTACTTTAAGTGAACGTGATACTCAATTGTTTGTCTATTTTTCACAAACAGAATGATTAGAATTTACAATCTTTATGTAAAACTGACCATAAACTTTGTATTATTTTCTGAATGGGAAAGCCATAAATAAATCCATGTGAATGATGCTTTCTTTTTGTATAATATTTATTTTCAAATCAAAAGACAAAAACAGTATGACTTCACAACAATCAGGGTAAGAGGTCAGGGGGGGAACAGAGAACAGACAAAAATGGGGAAAAGGGAAGGGTACTGAGGGGAGGGGGAGGCACCAGGGGACACGTTTAGTATAGCCCAAGCATAGACAACCATCACATTTCGCAGGGGAGAGCCGCCATCCACAATGTGCGGATGTCAGGGCACCCCACCCATCTCGGCCCGACCCAGACATTCGGTCCACATGGCCAGGCCTCCCTCCTAAACTAGAGGGGAGGTAGGGCAGCCAGCCACGCTGAATGATGCTTTCTATACATTTTTATATTCAGGGCTTTTTTTCAGGGGGAACTCAGTTCCACCACCTTTGTCTCAGACCCTTTGGTGCCTGCTCACCACAATCACTTGTAAACACAGAAGTCTGGTTTCTGTGTTTACAAGTGACAGCTCTGCACTCTGTGTGTAACCCCCTGAACTCTGCACTCTGTATGTAATGAAATCCTGGTATTTAATGCCCCTTTAAGGCCCTTCTACTGTTTTTGAAATCTAAACGGGGTCGTGGTTGAGTTCCTGCGCCTATTTTCTGAGAAAAAAAGCTCTGTTTATATTCATCTTTATTTTGGATAACCTGAGTTGAGTTCATAACATATTTGGGTGTTAAATGGTTTCTCCACTTTTGTGAAAAAAAATTTGAGCAAAAAAATATATTTTTTAATGGCAAATACAATTGCTACACAAGCCACATTATAATTTAATGTTATGTAAAATTACCTTTCCTTTTCAGTCTGCAACCACTATAACTTTATGTAAAATTCAAGACAGTAGGGCAACCTGGAGGCATCCTGTATACAGTGAGTGTACAGAACCTCTCCAAAAATGTCCTTTCCTGGTTGTGTGATTGGCTCACTGATTTTTCCCAGAAGTCTGCATTAAGATACAAGTCAAATTTTAGGCGTCCTCTGCAATAGGACTTTTTTTTTGGTGGGATACTTTGTAAGGATTAATTTTTTCCCAAGGGATGTAAGCACTGCAAACCTATCAGCTGATTAGAACAAACGCATTCTGATTTAGGAAATAGATATCCAAGGACATAGTTGAACAATACAGCTTTCCTTAGAACAGAAACAGGGCAGGACTTGCAAACAAAATATGCAAACAAGACCAAGGAGTTATGGTTGTTTAGTTTAAAACAAAAAAAAAGGGGGAAAAATCTATTGGGAGTTATAGCAGCATGTCTAGTAATTTTCACAGTGAAAGTTAATTTTACCAAAATTCTCGATTCATTATATGTTGGTAAGTTGAGGCTATTGTGTATAAATTGAATCATCCTCTACAGTAAATAAATAAGAGGAATTGTTTAAGTATTTCTCTAGGAAAATAAAATGCCCTTTATTGCAGTTATATAATATAACATGAACAACCCCCACCCAAAAAGAAGGAAAAATCCTACTGTAAAAGGTAAATGACAACATCGTAAGCCAACCAAACGCTATACACTCGGCACACTTACTGTGCAATATCACATGCATAGTTTTACTTTCTTAAAAGATGAAAATGGAAAATTGTTCTTATAAAAATGTATACATTATTTTAAATGTCGACCAGTTTACCTTTTATTTAGGTTCCTATGAGTAGTTGGTACCAGCGGAGTTTGCCCTACCATCAGTGCCTCATTAGGTGCACAAATTTTGGGTTGGCGTTTAGTACATAACACCATTTTTACAAAGAAATCAGTTTTACTTCTTATAGCATGTGTTAACTAGTTGGCAATCACAGTTGGAGAATTGTCATGGGAACCTCCTGAAATGCCAATGACCAGTTACACCAACCCTCTCTAAGAAGCAGTCGGTGTGCAGTAAATGCTCCTTAGTGCACATTTTAGGGAGGATTCAACTCCTTGGTGAAGGTTTTGCAGTAAGAGGATGCTAGATGGAGGGTGGATGAAGACTTGGAGATTTTAGTGGATTACCTATCCAATTTTGATTTGAAAGGTGATTAAAAATAGTTCAAATGATCCCTTAATGTATATTCTAATGTGCATTTGTGTAAGGGAATTCCAGGAAAAAAAAACATCAGCTCAAAAATTGGATCAGATCTTTAATGGTTTTACTGGATACACCCTTCATATGAAATATATATTTAAGATTGTTAAAAAAAAAAAAAAATTATTAGAAATATTGACTAAAATTAGTAGTAGAGGCAAACAGAACTATTCCTAAAAAATGTTACCTCCCCCTCCTGCTAACGATCCTTTATACACTCTATAAAAAGATGAGTGTCTGATCTCACAGCTGCCCCCCCCCCCTAACTCTGAACTTAGGAAGGAGTAGGGTGTTAACCCTGTGCATTATTTGCTCATGTTGCATAATCAGTGCACAGGATGGGAAAGGGATAAGAGCTGTCTACTGACAGCTCACATTCCTTACTCGCCTATATTCCCTCTGTTATTCAGGTGCAGACCTCGCACTATTTGTCTTTTCACTCAAAAATAATTGGTGCAGGTTGCGCACATAGACCTGAAACAGGTTTATCTGCTCTGTTTATGTGGGGCAAGCCACTTCTTAGTTTTCTATAATCTAATTTCACAAGAAGCATTAGTTTTTAGTTAATTCCCTGGCTTGTGTGAAATAGTGACTGGATCATCACTATTTTTATTTTAATCATATGTTGCCAACTTTTTGCCTTTTTCTGCAAATTCATTCAAAGATGTCATAGTTCAGCCGCAGGACTATCTTGACACTGATGTTTTCTATGCTTTTTTGCTTAACCGACCCAGCCACTGTGATTGGCAGTCAGTTATCACGATTGGGAATTTTTTTTTCTACTGCTCCCAGTTATTGTTAATTGACCAAGAGCTGTTGGTAACAGTGCAGTGGGGGACGCAATGGAGTATGCTTCATGGATCAAGAGGTATGCATCCACCTCAGTGCTACCCCATAGATGCATACAGCCACCGGGAAGGGGTTAAAGCGGAGCGGAGCAGTTAAATAGGAACGCCCAGTCCCTGCAGACCATACCCGGAAGCGGCGGAGAAGATCTATCTCTAAAACGGTAAGTACTGCTTCGATTAAAAAAAAAAAACACCCGATTTCCCCTTGACAAAACGAGCCTCAATCTAATGTTAAAAATTGAGTTTTTGGGTGAACCTCCACTTTAAAGTGTCAATAAAGGAAAAAAAAAATTTTCTTTAAAATAACTAACATGTCATACTTACCTCCACTGTGCAGTTAGTTTTGCACAGAGTGGCCCCGATCCACGTCTTCTGGGGTCCCTCGGCAGCTGTCTCTGGTCCTCCCCGTAAGAACTCATCACATTCATGCGAGAGAGCTCGGGCGCGCTCCCGTGATACAGCGAGCAGCCATAGGTGCTCACTGTATCACTTGGCCCTGCCCCTCGGCGCACCCCGTCACTGGATGTGATTGACAGCAGTGCCAGCCAATGGCTACGCTGCTCTCAATACATCCGCTCTAGCTAATCAGCGGCCAGGCTGTGCGGCGAAATGGATCTCGGGACTGAGCGTGGGACTTTCGAGGGGTCAGGTAAGTAAAATAGGGGCTCGGGGGGGGGGCATGGGGGCCGGCCTCATCAGATGTTTTTTCACCTTAATGCATAGATTGCATTAAGATGATTTTTTTTCCCTTTACAACTCCTTTTAAGGACTTAAAGTATAATAGATGTAAACCCAGTCTGGTGATTCTGCTATGAAGGTCTTGTTAAGATGCTTCTTGTTATGGGCAATGCTTTGTCCCTACCTTCATATTGCTCCCCTGCCTTATACCCTGTCACATGTGTCTTTTTGAAAACTATAAACAGCCATTTTGTTACTTGTGCTTGCCCCCCCCCCCCCCTGTTGTCACCACCAGGTAGCCATCCTAAACAGTGACCTGCAGCACTTCATGCACTTGCTGCTGGAGTAAGTGCATGAAGACCAAATGTAGTTGAATGAAACTGGAGAAGATCTCCAGCACTGAGATTCAAGAAATAATGGAAAAAAAGTGAAAGGGTATTCCCCCCCCCTTTTTTTTTTTCATCAAGAAAATTGTATTTGAAGGAACACAGTTAAACGTTCTCATAGATATACTGAAAAGAGAGAAAACAACCCTTTTAATATTAAGTGTCCATCTACTACACGCATTAGACATCTGGCATACCAGTGGACAAAAGCGCTCCATAGTTGTATAGTTTGTTTTTAATCTTTGCATTAATGTTATTTGTTTAGTTAATGACAAGTAGTACTTTTATTTATATCAGCCTCAATTTTTAAACCTTTAGGCCTCAGATGAGCCACAGTTCCTGCACCTGTGGACCTCAGATCAGCCCCAAATGCTGCACCTCCAGACCTCAAATCGGGCCCCAAATCCTGCACTTCCAGACCTCATACCAGCCCCAAAACCTGCACTTCCAGACCTCATACCAGCCCCAAAACCTGCACTTCCAGACCTCATACCAGCCCCAAAACCTGCACTTCCAGACCTCATACCAGCCCCAAAACCTGCACCTTCACACCTCATACCAGCCCCAAATCCTGCACCTTCACACCTCATACCAGCCCCAAATCCTGCACCTCTAGACCTCAAATCAGATGCAAATCTTGTATCTTCAGACCTCAAATCAGCCCCAAATCTTGCACCTTCAGACCAGTCTTAATTCATGCTCCTTCAGTCCACTCCAGCTCCAATTTCTGTTCCTTCAAACCTCCGATCATTCCTAATTTCATGCACCTACAGACCTATGATCAGCCCTCATTGCATACACTTCAGACCTATAAGCCTCTATTAGTACATCGGCTCCGACCAGAGCTGACAGTTATTTTTTTTTTTCGTGCAACCCCCTAGGTTGAACGGGGGGGGGGGGGGGGGGGCTATGGTGTGTACTAGGCTTTACTATCACTGAAATGTATTATTTTTTTTTCCTTTGCATTAGTGGCACCTGTATAAGCAGGTATGCTTGTAGGTTTCCTTAGCATGGTGCATAGGTGGATTTCAGACATCAATATGCTAGCTAGGGAGCAAGCCATCATGTTGTTGCAGAAGGCATATGTTGCTGACCCGTTATTAAGAAACGCAATATACATACAGCTTTATGGGCACCAGGAATCGTGTCTGACTTATC
This sequence comes from Rana temporaria, assembly GCF_905171775.1. Classification (NCBI taxonomy): domain Eukaryota; kingdom Metazoa; phylum Chordata; class Amphibia; order Anura; family Ranidae; genus Rana; species Rana temporaria. The sequence continues at coordinate 218,089,087 of NC_053491.1, read as the reverse complement.
GGCACTGCTTGATCAGTGTACCCTGACAGCCTGAGTAGTTCTCGCTGTCAGAAAAGCACACCTTGAATGTGTGGATGGGGAAATCTGTTTGGATTTTATATTTTTATCAGCTGTATGGCTGATTAAAAATGATCCCCTTTTCACAAAAAATTAAGATGTGTTAACATGCTGTGGATGATAAGCTGTCACTTCTAGGGTGGATCAGAGGCATTCTGCTGGCACATGACCACTTTGACCAATCGGAATAACTCTTAATCCATCCCGGAAGCCCTAAGCAAACAAGGCGAAGAGGAACAGGGTGTTTTCATTCCATGGACCGCTGCATGGGCTGTGACTGCTAATCACCCACAAAGGTATATGCAGCGATGGACAGGGGGGGGGGGGGGGGGGGGGGTTGGTTTGGGGTGTAAAGTGTTAGTTCATCTTTTTTGTAATAAAGTGATAGTAAAGCCTCCATTCTATTTTTTTTTTTTTAACTAAATAACAAACACATCATACTTACCTGCTCTGTGCAATGGTTTTGCACGTAGCCACCCCCTGTTCCTCCATAGCAAAGCTGCTTTCTATGGGGCCACTTACAGAGCAGGGCTCAGGGCCAGTAAGGGGGGGGGGGCAGAGAGCCAGGACAGTAGCAGCTCTTGTGCACATTGCTGCCTCGTGGTCAGATTTGGGTAAGAATGGGGGGGGGGGGGCCCGCATGAAGATATTTATTTATATATATATATATATATATAAAAAACCTTCAGCCACCTCAAAGTAGATGTAAACCTAAACACATAAATAAGTATGCAGTCACAGTGTATCATCTCTGTATAGAGCTGTACAGTCTAGTAAGGTTGGTGAGAATGATGCAATTAGAACATAGAGGGCCATTAGCAGGGAAATACTGGATTCCTTAATTAGACGTCCCCCTTCCCTTGGGAAATTTCAACACCTGAGCCTCTGATTTAGTGCTTTCTGGTTTAGATTGATATATATGAAAATGAAGATCAATATTTGATGATAAAAGAGCAAAAAATTAAAAACACTTTCTCACCTGAAATTCCATGTTGCATACACAAAGCCAAATAAATGAACTCTCCAGATTTTATTTTTACATTATTATTATTATTTAATACATCAATGGGATTAGTCCGTTGTCTGCTCAGGGAATGCTCGTTGCGGTATACACATTCCAGAGAACTCTATAAGGAATAGACCTGTCTGTATGCATAAGGTCTGTTTCAAGAGCAACTCCCCCAAGCCCTACCCAAATTTAGCAGCATAACATTGTCATTTAGAAAAAAAAAACTAGATGCTTAGTAAAATATCAAATAGATAGGTGGCTTTAGATGATAAATGTATCCATTGTCTTAAAGTGGTATTTAACCCAAAACAAGCATGTATTTGTTTGCAGCATACCAATCAGATGCAATAGTTGCACCAGTTTTCTTTTCTTTGGCTCCCCCCCCCCCTAGTAATCTGGCCAGTAACAACCCTCCTGTATTAGAGTGCCCCCATTCTGGAGGTATAATCACAGGGGCACAGCAACATTGTCAGTATGGGGACAAAGTAGTGTTAAATGTATTAGCAGATTTAGATAAACTAACAAACAGTTTTTTTTATTACATTTTTTTACTTTTGGGATAAAGGTTTTGCATGAATAAATACAAATTGATCATTGAACCAGTGTTGAATGGTTTGTCACTTCCATGTAAAATGATACATTATGCTGGATGGTTTGTGCTTTTGAAAAACAGACTTGCTGGATGGATCTTAGTGCTCAAAACTAAGCTCCAGGGGGCAGAGTAAAACATGTTGGGGGCGTGGCCTGGTTAAAGTCCAGGCTGAGGTTGCCACTCCATACACCTCTTAAATGTTCGACTTTCAGGTGTTAACCCTTTCTTTCTTGCTGGAGTTAAAAAATTAAAAAGCTGATCATTGTAAGCATTAAGGTAAAAAAAACCTTGTGACTTTAGAACCGCTTTAATTTTGTCATAATTTGCCTGCATAATCGGTAATTTGCCTGCATAATCTGTAATTACAGGAGTATGGCTGCATACTCCCATTCACTTGCATGTGGCACCTTCATCTCCCTGGGTTTAGGAAAGCACTAGCAATTTTACACTTAGCCCCCACTCACACTGACTGCGGCTTTGAAACTGTGCGACTCCATCTGAAATCGCATGACTTCAAAGTCACATCACAGTGCTAATTCGGGTGCAACTTTTGAAGACATCTGTGCAGCTTCATGCACAGGTATCTCTTCAAGTTGCACCTGAAATCATCAAAAGTAGTGAATTTTTTGCACTTTTTCAAATCAGTGTGGCACTGCAAATTCAGCATTGCACCGGTTTGAACAGTGTGATTGCTGGCAATAGGATGAAACTTGTCATGCAATTTCACCTAATGGGACTGTAAGCGAGCAACCAGGTGTGGGGGTAAGGTGACATTAAGGGCAACCGTTCTATCCAAGTTAATATGTAGGCCCAAGATTGATGAGAAACTTGACGTTGCAGATTGGGTGGTAAGGGGGTTGGTCAAGGTCAAAAGTGCATCATCTGCAAAAAAGTTAAACTTATGTTTGTGGCCCCCGTATGTTCTGATCAGCCCACAGGGTCATCGCCAGAGGTTCTAGTGCCAGGATGAAGAGAGCTGGGGACAGAGGACAGCCCTGTCTTGTACTACTAAAGATCAAAAAAGGGGATAAGAATAACCCTGCATACGTCACTGAAGCAAAAGGGGATGAGTGCAAGGCCTGAATCCAGGCGAAAATGGACTCTCCAAAACCCGAGCGGGATAGTACAAATCTGAAATACTCACATAACAGGGTGCTGAAGGCTTTGTAAAGATCTAAGGAGAGCATGAATCCTGGAATTTTCAGCTGATGTAAAAGATGTATTAGGTGGACGGCTTTGTGAACATGGTTAGCGGCCTATCATCCGGGAACAAAACCAACTTGGTCTATGGATTAGACGGCACAAAGTTTTAAGCTTAAGATCCTCCCCAAGATCTTCAGGTTCTCATGTAAGAGGGAGATAGCGTGGAACACTTGAGGTTCAGGAGTGTCGTCTGATGTTTTGGGGATCATAGAAATGTGTGCCCTAAGCATGTCCGAGGAGGGCCAGGAACTGTTTTAAGGAGGTAAAATAATTTCTATACTGTAAGCTCTAACGAGCAGGGCCCTCTGATCCCTCCTGTAATCAGACTGTACTGTCTTCCCTGATGTTGTAAAGTGCTGCGCAAACTGTCGGCGCTATATAAATCCTGTATAATAATGACAGGTTGATGTGATCTGTTGGGGGTTGAAGATGTGACCAAACCGGCTTGTATGGTTTTGCAACCAAATTACGTTTCCTGGCTAATGGGCTAATGGGTTTTACGAGCCTTCGTGTGGGCTATGCCCGGGGGGGGGGGGGGGGCTGGCAGCCTTAGGCCTGGGGGGGGGGGGGGGCAAGTCCAGTCAAGTAGCCCATAGAGCGTGGAAAAGTGATGGATCGAGGAAAACAGTCTAAGATTTTTCATGATCACAATAGTCCGCCCAGAGCCTCCCCTTACATCAGAGTCTGCACAGAGGCCCCCCCTTACATCAGAGTCTGCACAGAGGCGCCCCCCCCTTACATCAGAGTCTGCACAGAGGCCCCCCCCCCCCCTTACATCAGAGTCTGCACAGAGGCCCTCCCCCCTTACATCAGAGGCCCCCCCCTTACATCAGAGTCTGCACAGAGGGCCCCCCTTACATCAGAGTCTGCACAGAGGGGCCCCCCTCCCTTACATCAGAGTCTGCACAGACCCATATACATCAGATCTGATGTAAGGGGTGTTCTGGGAAACTTGATTTAAGGGTGCATGCTGTGGACTATTGTGTAAAGAGGGTCTCTGCTCACCAAAGCCTCCCCCCCCCCCCTTTAGCAAAGTCCATAGAGCACCCCTTTTTATACACTGGGAGGCAGGAGAGGGTGAGCTTACCAGGATGGAGGCGAAGGCAAGCTGTCTGATGCTTTTTTTTTTTTTTGGGGTTCAAATTTCCTGTCCAGTAGCCACACATGCCCAGGGAGTGTGGGCAGGGCAGACTAAGGAGGAGGAGATGAGCTCTATCTCTCCTTGTGTCTGTGCAGAGAGAGAAAGGGATGTCATCGTTTGTGTGCGCTATGTGTGAGACGAGACATGGCTCAGCTCTGCGGCCATCTACCTTGGAGCTGATGCAGGCACGGCTGCACAGTAGGAGGTGAGCAGCGGCCGTGACTTGTGTTAACAGAGCTCCAGCAGGCATATTCCTGGGCTGCAAAAACAGCATTTGGTAGCCGCGGCCGGTGGCTGTGCAGTGTCCCCAGCCTGGGGGGAGATTTCAACCCTGCCAGCCCTCCCCTGGCTATGCCTCAGAATAGACTAGAAGGGAATGGAGCTCTGTTAGGTGCTGATCCCGCATCACCAGAAGCTCCCACAGGCGAAACCAAGGCGCTGATGGGGCCCAGGCCAAAGCCTTGACTGCGGTGCAGCTGTTATATCTTCTAGGGAAGGATATAGGCAGAAAGGGTCAGGGTTGTGGGACCAGGGTAAAACATAACTCGGAGAAAGGCAAACTTCATAAAAGCATAACAACGGCAACAGATGGAAAAAAAATAATGAAAAACGAACAGGAAAGCATGAGAGGGAGCAGACCAAAATTTGGCCAAACATATTTGCCTTCTCTGCATATCCAATCCTCTTCTTGGGTCCTCCATGCACATTGCTGGGGGGGGGGGGGGTTATAGTTGTAACCCTTACCCCAATACTCTTTCAAACCAAAGAGGAAGTGGCTTTGCAGAGAGACAAAGTTCCAACCTAAAACTATTAGGGTCCTTTCACACAAGGCAGACTCCGTTGCTACGGGAGATCTGTCCGCAGATCCCCGCTGAGCCGGCAGATGCCCACTGAGCAGGGAGGGGCTTGTGCAGCACCACTTTCCACTAATGAGAGATCTGTCCATTTTCATCAGATTTATGTCTTATTTTGGCAGATTGGATGTCAGCGGACATGTCTCCATAGGACTGCATGGCGCTGCCGTTCAGGTTTGCCGTCAAAACTGACAGGACTAAAATTAGTGCTCATGGCTCTCTAACATAAAACTTCGTACCAAAAAAGTGTAAAAATAAGTCAATTTATTGATGGGTCCAATCCAAAAACATAAAAAATATATAATAATAGTCCATGTGGTAAATACAAATGGGGTAAATATGATAGACTACAGTATACAGTCAGCAATAATATCATCCAATTACCATCGAGCAAAGGGTTAATATTTTGGGACTCAGAGAACAGCTCCTCTGGTGGAGGAAAAACACACAGTACCTGACCTGAGGTATTGTGTTTTTCCTCCACCAGAGGAGCTGCTCAGTGAGTCCCAAAATCTTTATTGCTGACTGTATACTGTAGTCTATCATATTTACCCTATTTGTATTCACCACATGGACTATTATATATTTTTTTTTATGTTTAAACCCATCAATAAATGGACTTTTTACACTTTTTTGGTACCAAGTTTATGTTTGAGAGCCATGAGCGCTGATTTTAGTGCTTTCGTGTGTTTTTGTTCTTCCGGGTAGGATTTCTTCTTGCAGCTCTGGACTCTCCCATATACAGCCTCCAAGGAGATATTGGTAACCTCCTGAAGTATTTACTCTTGTTTATACTACCATTGTTTAGCGCCAGTGTTCTTGTTTTTTCATGTCAAAACTGACAGGCGGACCTGAACAGTCTGATTGTGTGAAAAGGGCCTTAAACCCAAAGGCAAAAAACATTCTACTGCAGCGTACCAATACTTAGCTCCAATGGCTGCATTTGTATTCTTTTAGGCTTTCCTTTAGTTTTTACCCATAATCTGGCCAGTATTTTTTTTTTCTTATGAAAAAACTAATACAAAACACTTGTGCCTTGGTGATGGGTGGCAATGTATTTGGGCCACTGCTGTCAATACTATCCCCACTGGAGGAACAAATTGGAAAAACAAACACCTGCTCCACCTAGAGGACTATGCTTGATCCCAATGTGATGCTCCGTGTCTGACTCCTTATTTTTTTTTTCATATGGTGACTTCTATTGGCTAAATAGTGAATTGACATTTAGGTGCATACGTTAGTATCTGTGTGAAGTCCAATGCTAGTAAATGATCAGAGTGACAATATTAAAGTGCATATAGTGATAGCTGTGCAAAAAAACAGTCTTTCCCGTGTGAAAAGTGCTGTTGTGCCCCATCCACCTCATGGAGGCTGTAAAAGATATGCACCCACCAGATATGTTGGACTCCCTTACAGCAAGGAGTCTACTGTGCTTGTAGGTCATTAATGGCGACCAATGCAATATCCTCCGTTTCCCCCTCTATGGTGGATTACCACCAATTATGACTCCACGTTTCACCCATGACAGCAGTTGGGGAAATTTTCTACCCACACCTACTGTCACAATGATTCCGCTGTGCCATTTTTAAATTGCATTAGTTCTGTGAATGAACTACAAGCACTGTAGGCCACCACAGCCGAGTTTGTAGTTCTCTCAATCAACGGCAAAGGTGCTGGTGAGCACTTGTAGGATAATAAATTCTTCCTGCAATTCAGTAATTACCCATCCATAGAGAGCCGGTCAAAGGCTCCTGCTATTGCGAATTGTATGTGGGAAACTTGCATTCAAGTTGCAATGGTGTGAACCCAGCCGCAATGAATCCAGGCAATCAGCAGCAGTTGAACTGGCCACATATTGCTAGATCTGCTTGGGCGTGACAAATACAAAAAAGGTCAATAAATTCATAAAATTTGGATATCTTAGCTTGATCAAAACAGTGATCAGATAAACACAAGTGTTAGTGTACATTGTGTAAGGCAGTGCAATTTCTTCCAACATATTTCTACTCTAAACTACGAAACTTTTGCGATAATCTAGAGAAGACATCCTTGCACCGAAACAACATGCAAGTACTTGGACCAATGCAGTTCAGATACGATGTTTAAAAGCTTAAAGGCAGGATTTTATACACAAGTCTGTTTTAGTGCCACTTTATTCCATTCACAACACTAGGTGTGTCATATGGAAAAATTGACTACTTGCCTTTCTGTAATTTTACTTTCCTGGTGCCCATCCATGGCAGCATACGCATGCTTGGCCAGGGGTGGAGCGGCCAACCATGCGTATGCTGCCTAGAAAGCACCAGGAAAAAGGCCATTACATGTTTAACCGCTTCAAAAACAGACACTTCCACACATTTCCTTCCCAGGCTAATTTTCAGCACTGGCACCCTTTGAAATGAGTTGGTCATGCAACACCGAACCCAAATGAAATTTTCTTCCCACAAAGAGCTTGCTGCTGTTTTTCTTTTGGCAAGAACTCTTAATTTTTAGTTTGCCAGTAAATTTAGTAAATAACCAATTTCCCCTTCGCCGATGAGGCGGCAAGAATATGCTGCACTGATGATCAGTGCCCCGATTACCTTAGTTTTCCCCTGCGAGGAGATTCCACTGATCGGCTCGACTCACACAGCCAGTGTGAGGCAAGGAGAGCAGATAATCACTTCGGTGTTTACATGCGATTGTAAACAGCTGATCACATGGGTAAAGAGCTTCAGTATCAGACATGGCTCAAATGCCATACTGCATGCCCCTGTGGGCACACAAGAGCGGTGCCACTGGGGCAATGTCTAATGACGCTGCCCCAGATTGAGAGCCCACCATCATTTTACTATACGGCAGGCAGTAGGTAAAGGAACCCCACATCCTTGAGAGATCTATTGGAACTTTCATCCCCCCCCCCCCCCCCCCCATGTTCCAGCTGGACCGTTTGTAAAACACCAGTCTAACAACCGGCTTCTGTTGAACAGAGGGGGCTACACACAAATCAAGTTTTCATCCATGTATGGCCAGCTTTAGAGACTGATTTCAGAAAGCAAAACACAGCTTGTTCAATAACAAAGTCACCACAACTTTATTGTTGAAAGGAGGTTGCTGTGGACATTGACTGTAAAATTGCGACATTAACTAGAAGTGTTACAAGATGAACCAGCCGCTTTTAGTCAGGGATTTTTTCCAAGGAGACAAACATAACCATTATACTTGACGTTTCACATTCGAGTCCAGTTCTGCTCTGTAGTGCTAGGCCATTAATCAGTCAGCTTGGTGCGAGACGGTCCACTAAGATGAACAGATACCCAGTCCTTTTCTGGTTTGTGCAGGTTAATTTTAAATCCCTTCAACATCTGATTGAGGTTTCAGCTTGCAATGTTTGACAATCTCTTGGATGGCATTGCCGTGTTACATAACAGTGAATCCGGTGTGACTTTTCAGAACGCTTGGGTTCACAGGAAAAGGATTTTACAACCATAAATAGTACAAATTTTTACATTCATGAGGAATGTTTTTCTTAAAAAAATAAACAAAAAACAAAACTAAAAAACCCTCCAACACTGAAAAAGCCCACCCCCCACTAGTTGGTTGTGAGATGGCATTTAGAATTCATCTTTTACATGTGTGGATCCCTGAAATAAAGAAAAAAATAAAATTACATTCAAGAATCCAAAAAAAAAAAAAAAAAAAAAAAAAAAAACACAGAAAACTAGTTTTCTGGACACCTTAATCCAAATGATCATATGAAAAGTTAACCTCCCTTTAGAAAAGAAGAACCGGTATCAAGCTCATTCTGAAAATAAGTTACCTGGCCATTATTCTGACCCTTAAAAATCAGTCAATTTCATGTGAAAACTCCAGTCTAGTACATAATTCTAGTAATATGTCAGCCAAGCAATTAGACCATAGGGATTTAAATACCTAAAGTCTCTTAACCACTTAAGACCCGGGCCAATATGCAGGTAAAGGACCTGGCCAATTTTTTGGGATTCGGCTCTGCGTCGCTTTGACAATTGCGGTCATGCAACATGGCTCCCAAACCAAAAAATTGGCGTCTTTTCCCACAAATAGAGCTTTCTTTTGGTGGTATTTGATCACCTCTGCGATTTTTTTGCGCTATAAAACAAAAATATAGCAAAAAAGTAAATATTGAATTTTTTCAAAATTGTCACTAATAAATATCCCAAAAAAAAAAAAATTCTCAGTTTAGGCCGGTACGTATTCTACCTATTGGAGATACATACACACAAAAAAATTGCAATAAGCATTTATCGATTTGTAAACGCTATCAATTTTGCGCGAACTTCGTGCGAAATTATTTTATTAATATTTTTTTTTTTACTACTAATGGGAACTACTATATCAGGGAACAGACAATCACTGACATTGCCACAAGGAAGAACGGGGAAGGTGTGTATACACACACACACACACACACACACACACACACACACACACACACACACACACACCTCCCCGTACTTCAGCTCCTGAGACCGATCGCGGGACACAGGCGATCGGGTCTGGAGCATCTGGCGTTGCAGGGCTCTTAAAGAGGACTACAGGTACGTGCCTGTGCCCAGCCGTGCCATTCTGCCGACGTATATTTCGGCGTGAAGGGTGTCCTTAAGTGGTTAAAATGTAAGCCAAAAAGATAGAAAGTCTAGCCAGCCCATTCAGAATAAAGATGTAATCTTCAGATTACTAGAACATTTTCTCCATTGAAAAAAACAAACAAAAAAAAAAAAATGGGATCAGTGGATGAAGGCGCACATTAAAGAATGGTGGATTTTTTTATATTGTGGAAATATTAATTCTTTAACCACTTACTCCTAATGGGCACTTAAACCCCCTTGCTGCCCAGGCCAGCTTTCAGCACTGTCATTTTAAGCCCCCGTTCACACCTAGGCGTATATACGCCTGTAGTGCGACGCCGCTGCAGCCCCGAGACGCCAGAGGGATGATTTAACATGCACCTCTATGGAGATGGTTCACATTTCCACGCCGAAAGCCTGCAAAAAAGTCCCGGACCTTTTTTTCAGGCGGCTTTCGGCATAGGAGATGTGAACCATCTCCATAGAGGGGGTGAAGGCTGCATTCACAATCGCTGCGTTTTGTCGCCGCAAATCGCGGTACAAAACGCAGCTATTTGTCGCCACAATTCGTGGGACAAAACGCCGCGATTTTGTACGTCGAGGTGTGAATGCAGCCTAAATGAGAATTGCGGACATGCTACACTGTACCCATATGAACAAGTTTCAAAGATTTTTGGTGATATTTAATATTAAATTTAATTTTTTTATTAGAAAAAAAATAAAAGTTTTGCAAACAGGCAATTTTTCTCCTTCACTGATCTGTTGAACCTCATGAACTGGCTGATCAGAGCGCAAGCACAGGAGGACGTACATGGACGCCCTCTCAGCAATTTTGGCCAGGGCTATAGTGCAAGATGGAGATGATAGAGATGGAGAAACACAATCCAGCTCTTCCAGATTATACACAGTAGGAGCCGAGTGGCAGGTATCGTGGACTATGTCCACCAGCACCCGCCAATTGTTCAGTACACAGGTAGAAGGGCAATCTGCCAATGTAAAGAAGGCAGATTGCCGTTCTGTCAGTAAGGAAAAGCATGGATCCCATGTTCCTGCAAAGCATGGATCCATGCCTCCTTCCCCTAGTAAAATGAAACACTGGTTTGGCACAGTTAACCTCTTCCCAGCTAGTGGCATTAGTACAGTGAGTGCATTTTTTTGCACTGATCATTGTATTGGGGGTCACTGGTCCTCCAAAGTGTCAGTGTTAGAATGTCCACTGCAATAATCGCAGTCCTGCTACAAATTTCTGATCACTGCCATAACTAGAAGGGGGGGGGGGGGGGAATGTTTGGTTTTGTGCAAAAATCCTAGCGTCTACAATAAAGCTTATTGGGATTTTCTCTTCAAATATGTAGCAGAATACATATTGACCTAAATAGAATTCCATTTTGTTTATAAAACGCAAAGAATAAAAAAAAAAAAATAAAAAAAAAGTTATTCAAATTCCTGTAACCCATTCAGTGCAGGCACAGCCCCACTGCGAGGGATAATTTTTAAGCTTCCTGGTTGTTGGGCTTTAAAGCAGGTTTGGTTGGAAGTATTTTTCATGCGCTAGACCCAGCTAGAGTATCTTGTATGCTCAAGCTTAGCAATTTTATAATTAAAAAAAGTTTGGCAATTGCTGTGCAGCAAGTTTGAGCGTTTTCGCTCTAGTGAGGTTGTGCAAAATGGTTTGCACACCATGCCAGAGTGGTGCAAACCTATGTAGAACCATTACGTGGCATGGACAAGCTGATAACTGAAGACATTTAAAGGATAGGTGGGATCACCAGTGAAAAAGTTGACATTTGTTACAATCCAAAGACACCAACCTGTTTATCTGTCTCTTCTGTTTTTGATGTTTCATCTTTTTCTTCTGCATCAACCTCTTCAACGTCATCATCTGACTCTTCCTGCTCTGCTTCATCTGCTGCTGGCTCCTCTTCCTCCTCTGGTTCATCTTCAACCTGCAAATATTGAGGATAACCAATGCACCAAACGTGAATGCAGTTTATTTTATAACACTGCTGTGTCATACTGAAAGTTAAAACACTACCCAATTATAGGGATATCCAATTTGCCAATAAAATCGCCCCCCCCCCCCCATTTTTTAAAGATAGCATACAATATATAGCTGTAAACCTAGCAGTACACAGGTGGAAGAGTAAAATGCAGATTCATCCTTTACCTTGGCATCAAGGTCGATACTTAAGCTTAGTCGCAGCATTCTTTCTATTCTTTCACTGTAGCTCTTTGTATCTGGTAACTGATATCCTGACCGCAACGTGGCAGTTTCAAGAAGTACAACTGCAAGGTCTGATACAGTCTGGTCGTCTTCATTTTCCTGTTCAAAAAGAGAAAATGCGATTTACACAACTCTTACAGTAACCCAACAACCTTCCTCTGTCACAGGAGTAGTATGTGATCACTGTGGTTTCTGAATTTTGTACCAAAATGTTTACTTCAAAAACTTTTTGGTGTTCAATAGCTTTAACATAATGAAGGCCATGTCGAAACTGAACAGTGTAAATAAAAAAAAACACCCCATGTTGACCTCCAGGTGTCTCCATGCCAACAGCCTAGCCATACTTCCGCTGAGTTTTACTACCGATACATTGATAATCAACATGGTCAGACTGACCTACCACAAAATATGACAAATACATACATGCTATGATGGGTGGCCTCACCAACCAGGAGTGTAGTCAGACATTCTACTAAGAACTCTGTTTAATATCTGCACACAAAACCATACTAAGATGTGGAAATTGGGGGTTAGCAGATGTAGAAGCACCCAGGGGCGTCTGAGATAAATTTCCATTTTATAGTGGGTTTGTTTATTTTGCAAACTCTAGATGGAGCAGGAAGATTTTTTTATCGAATAGCTCACCTGTACTCTCCGCAACATTTCCTTTATCAAAGGATGTCTTGGGTTAACCTCAAGGGTTTTTTTCTGACTGGAGTAGTAACTGGGGGGAAAAAAAAAAAAAGGAATACAATAAAATATAAGTTTATGAAAATCCACATGCACATTTTAAAACTAAAAGCTCCAAATGGGGAGGAACCCACACAAGCAAACATTGGCATCCAGTGAAAAAGCATTTTTTTTTTATTGGGTAGGTCAGCTAATACATCTTACCTTGTGGAAATGTCTTTTCCAGTTTGATATGCTTGTGCCTTCATAATTCTTTCCATATTGCCAGACCACCCATACTGGCTAGCCACAAGTGCACATGGGGACTGTGTCAAACGTTGGGATAGGACAGCTTTTTCAATCTATAGAAAGATAGAAGTGGTAAAGTCATGTGTGTGCGGGGGGGGGGGGGGGGGACAAACACACACACACACACAGCAGCTTTGAAAGTGTGCAACTTGAAATCACACAATTTCAAAGCTGCATGTCAGCACGACTTGGCTGACATCTGTGCGACTTCATGCACATTGTCTATGCAAGTCGCACCTGAAAAGCAACAGAAGTAGTGTAGGAATTACTTTTTCATATCGGTGAGGCACAGCAAAGTTGGCATTGCACAGATTTGAACAGTTCCACTGCAAATAGGTGCGACTTGACCTGTCAAATTGCATTGGTGTGAGCAGGGGCTTAAGGTATTGTGAAGGTGGACTATAAATATACCTGGTCTTTCAGGGATTTATCTTTCAGCCAGGAAAGCAGTGGATCAAATTCCTTCTCCAGAGCCTCATGTGCTTCCTTTGACTTCTCACTTTCATCAAACTTTAACCCTTCCTTGGCAACATTCTGGAATCTCTTGCCATCAAACTCTGGCAGGGCCTGTATGCAGTACTCATCTACAGGTTCAATTAAGAAGATGACTTCATAACCTTTCTTCAACAAACGTTCAACAAATGGGGAAGAATCCACCTGAGGGAGCAGAATCAAAGTATGAGCTTGTGCACTGTTTCTCCTGAACACCAAGAAAATTGTAAAGCAGCTGTAAAGCTCACCTCTTTCCTGCTTGCCCCAGCCATGAAATAGATTTTATCCTGCTTCTCCTTCATTCTTTCGACATACTGCTCCAAACTGGCGAGCTCTGTCTTGTGGTTGGAAGACTGGAATCGGAGAAGCTTGGCCAAACGGGTACGGTTAGAGTGGTCTTCAATCACACCAAGTTTGACATTTGTGCCAAACTCCTTCCAGAATTTGTCATTATATTTGTCTTCTGCAATTTTCTTAATCATGTCTAAAGTTTTACGTACCAGCTTCTTTCTTATAACCTAAAAGAAAAAAAAAAGGTGCCAACATGTAACAAAAATAAAAGCTTTACATTACTTCCAGCCCATGTATTCCCCTCCAATACATCTTACACCCCCTACAGGACACGCGTGAAATGGCTCTGCTTAACGCCAATTAAACATATGTTTCAAGTCAGCCATAATAAGAAAGCGGTCAGACACGCATACCCAAAGAATCTGACCAAATATTTTGCCAAATGACAGGGCTTAAAAAGGTTGGAGTTAGAGAAATATGTATATCATCCCTTTTTAAAAATGGAATGGCAAATTGTCATCTAGTTTTCGCTTCGCATCTGCCAAGGAAGGATTTGGTTTAGGGCTTGTATAAATTTACAACTGCAGTGTGCCTTCACCTTACATTTGAAATCAGTTTGCAATACATCAGAGATCGCTGAGCGTTCCTTTACAGATACTCATAACATGCAGGTGACCTCCCATCAAGCCATATTGCATTTCCATTTAAGTGTATAGCAAGAAAGTTCCAAGCCTCAGTACACAATCCCTTAAGATTTACACCAACTGATAAACATGGTTTACAAGTATGAGCCAATGAATCAGTAAACATACCTTTAACAGTTTATGTTGCTGTAGAGTTTCTCTAGACACATTAAGAGGCAAGTCATCTGAATCAACCTAGAAAGTTCCAGAAATAAAAGGTTTACAGAACTTAAACACACACACACCTAAGCCAACTTCCAGATAAAGAAAACCCCAAAAAAAACTTACCACTCCCTTTACAAAGTTCAAGTATTTGGGCATCATGTCATGGAAGTCGTCCGTTATGAAAACTCTGCGGACAAAGAGCTGTTCAGACAGACAACACAATTAGTGGCCGATAGACATGCAGTCATGATTTTACATTTCAATAGTAACACTGCATACTTTGATATAGTCACTCTTCTTGGAGCCATATTCATCAAACAGACCACGAGGAGCTGTTGAAGGCACAAACAAGATGGATTTGAAGGTAACCTCTCCTTCAGCGGTGAAGTGGATGTGAGCCAGTGGATCATCACTTTCCTGAAAGACACATTTCACATTAATGAATACATGTGTGTACTTGGGCTTTGGCTACCTCCAGGCCACAATGAGCAATAAGATGGTAATAGACAAATTATGCGATTAGTACACCAACGGACCAAATGTCACTGATGTATGTTGGCCAATATAAATGAAAGACTGAAACCCCTTTAAGGGGAACTGCAGTCAGCTCACATATTTGTAATAATCTCTCTCCATCCGAAGTTAACGCAAGGGCAGAAGATTTAATAGGTGGAAAGAGAAGAGAAACAAACACTGAAGTTCAACCTTAAAACATTTTAGCGTGTTACCCTAAAAATTTTCTTTACAAAAAGTCAAAAATGTTAGCTTAGCAAATATTAATAACCCAATAAATGTCAGTATGAAATACATAAGCAGAACATCTGAAAAATATAAGACAAAATTACCTTTGAGAAAGACTTATAAAACGCTATGTATTCATCCTCTTCTACCTCCTTAGCGGGTCTCTGCCAGATGGGCTTGATGTCATTCATAAGCTCCCAGTCCCAGATAGTCTTCTCAACCTGTGTTATGGAAAACAATTGAATACATTTTTTTATTTTTTAACACCACCCCACACATGAACACAGTCCAAGCATATTGACCACTTTTGTTTTAATGGCACCACACGCAATTTGTGGTAGCAAGTTTTGGAAGAGATATCCCCTATCCATGCATTTACATTGCTCAAGCTCACCTTCTTGGTCTTTGGTTTCTTCTCTTCTTGCTCCTCCTCCACAGCTGCTTCCTCATCAGCATCCTCATCTTTTTCCTCCTCTTTAGCTTCCTCTTCATCGATCGGCTCTTCTACAGTCTCAGTCTAAAAAGCAACACATGAGTAAACAGGTGAGTTTACACACATTACATGCTAAACAAAGTAAAACCTGTCAGGAAATAAAAAAGTATCTACCCCCCCCCCCATCCCAATTGCCAATCAAGCCCAAAGGGCTGCATTGCAGTGAGGCAGTTGAGATGTCCTATGGCCACCATACCCAGCGGTATCAGGTTTTAGCCAAAATCAAGCAGAGGAAATAAGGTAGACTGGGATTGTTCACTTTAGAGAATCTTACACTCGAGTGCCAAAACACCACACTTTAGAGATTCAGTCCCGGTTCACATAGGTGCGATGCGGGAACACTGCGAATACACTGTGGGCTCCTGCATCACACCTTACTTGCAAGGCAGTTCACACGGCTATATGTGAACTGCTGGGAGCATCAATGTTAATGACACCCCCATTTCAGTTTGCACATCGCACTGCAAACTGACAGGTTGGGCATGAATTGGATCGCATGGGTGTTCCCATTCAGGGCAGATGCAAAAAAAAGGTCCTGTGTGAGTTTGGTCCGAATGTGATGCAAATTCAGCCATACTATCTATACTACAAGACAAATTGCCGCTCCAGCTTTTCAAATCTAAAACAAGAACACCTGCCCTGATGGAACTCACAGGTGATGGCTCTGCACAAGCTTGGGAGAAGAAAGATCCTGGACGGCCGCACACAATAGAAGGCATCTTTATTAAATGGTGTGCGGCAGTCCAGAATCTCTACTCCCATATCTGTATACTGGCTGAAATCGTATAGCATAAACATGGCATTTGATTTGCCCTGCAATGTAATGCGAATCACATGCGATCTCGCAGCACACCAGCATGAACCCAGCCTCTTTTTTACTGGTCTGAATGTGGTTCCTTAATAGGTATTCAATACCTAAGTCAACTAGTACAGTATTTAGAGGGGGGAAAAAAAAAAAAAAAAAAACCACGGTCTGTATTTTCCCATGCATGTATATAAAAGTGACACTTCCATGCAGGAGTGAAATTATGTGCATATGAGGTATAAACGGTCACATTAAACTGACCCCATTTGCATTCTGACAAGCATACAAATTTGAGAATCATCCTTACCTTGCTACTCCAAACATAAATAGGGAAGTTGATAAACTGAGAATATTTCCGCACCAGGTTCTTAACGGTTTCCAATTCAAGATAATCAGTTGCCTCTTCTTTCAAAACCAAGCTGTAAAAGAAAGTAATTCATTGCAATAAATTATGTGCCAACTTTTTATACCATACCAAGATGATTTCACATGGCCAAGCTCTCGTGAAAGCTAGATGCCAGGCTGTCATGCTCACTCTTACTTCAATACTGTTTTTCAGTAACACACTTAAGGGAACTGAACATATCAATTAAGAGCTGCCCATACATCATAGGCTGGGTAGGAAAAATGACCAAGGCGGCAGAACTTAAAGAAGTAAACCGATGGGTTTAACTTCCTCTTGCTACCTGCAAACTAAAAGCATAATGGGATAGTATGCATCGCATTCTAGCCCATTATGTGACACTTGCAAAACCAAGTCCGCATCCATCTTTGCCCGTGCCTTCTGGGGCCATGGACTCCGGCTCTGACTGGCCTGTGACGTCACTTCCGTGCATGGATCTGTCATGGCACTTACGAATAAAGAAACTGTACGGAGACAGCACATGCGCCGACGACATTGGAGCACTACAAGTGAAATATCTCCTAAACGGTGCACGTTTAGAAAATATTTCCACTACCTATAGGTAAGCCTTATTCTAGGCTTACCTATAGGTAAAATTCACACAAGAGGGTTTACAAGACTTTAAAAAGTAGCCAGTTTTTGTATATGGCTAAATACAATTTCAAAAGCCACACAAGATAAAAAACTGTTGACCGACAAAGCTTGCAACCATCAGGATTTATGCACAAGTGCTTGTAACGTGCGTTGCGTTAACACATGTTGTACTGCAATGCCTAGAGGTCAGACCTTAAGGGGGAACAAAAAAAGGGGCAAGCATGCATTGTCCTAAAATGCACTTCATAAAATCCAGCCTGTATAACAGCATTCAAGGTCCACTTACGTTATGGTTGTTCCTCTTCCCAATGTGTCACCTCGAGGATCTTCACTCACAGAGAATTCATTGGAATCAGATTCCCAGATGTGCTGTGTGCCATTGTTGTGTTTTGAGGTCACAATTACACGATCGGCAACAAGGAAGGCAGAATAGAAGCCAACACCAAACTGTCCAATCAGCTCAGAGGTAGACTGGGCAGAATCCTGGACTTCTGTAAACTTGTTCAAAAATTCACTTGTTCCAGATTTAGCAATGGTTCCCAAATTCTTCACTAGCTCCTCCTTTGTCATGCCAATGCCAGTGTCAGTTATATGCATCATGTTCTTCTCTTTATCACACTAGAAGATAAATTTAAGCAAATATGATAAAATAAAAACCAAGGAAAAAAACAGTTCAGAAGGATTAAAGTAGAACTAATCTGCCCAGGAAGATGCCATCTCAGCCTTCATAGTGAGGCAAATGTGACCAACCCTGACAACAGCCATTTGAGGGATTAAGACTGGCCAAGAGAAGACATATCAATGCTGGCAATTGTGACATTTAGCCCAGGTTCACACTGACTGTGGCAATGAAATCATGCGAGTTCAGCTGAACGTGCACAATTTCATTCCCGTATGTCAGTCACGGTGTTCGGGGGCAATTTCAGATACGTCTGTGCGGGTTCATGCACAGATGTCAATGACAAAATTAATAAAATCGCACCCTGAAATCCCCAAAAGTAGTACAGACATTACTTTGAAAATTGGTATGGCGTCGCACCAATTCAGATGCTGCCATTGCCACCGATTTGACATGTCAAATTGCACCCATTTGAACCAGGGTTAATCACCAGCCAGAGGCATGCCTTGAATGTAGCAAACTAGGGTTGCACCGAAACCAAGCATTTGCAAGAGTACACATGCAAATTTTCAAATACCTAAAACTGATATTTGTGGTGCGATTTGAGCCTATACAAAAAAAAAAAAAAAAAAAAAAAAAAAAATTGCATGCGATTGGAAAAGGAATGCGGTGCGACATGCGTGAACCGTCCTAGACGGTCATAGCGACTTCAACCTGAGTTAACACAAAAGCGGTGCGGAAAACTGCATGCAATTCAGACAGGAATCACACCCCATTCCTGGTCAAAATTGCATGTGACTATTTGCAACGTGATTTGAACCCAATCATTTCGTATGGGCTCAAATTGCACGACAAAAGATAATAGTTTTAAGTATCGAACCATTTGCACAAGTAATGTTGCAAAGTTATGGGTATTGGCGAGTACTTTAATAAAAGTAAGCGATACTAATCTATATAATAAACACACTGGGCAGCACAGTGGTGTAGTGGTTAGCACTTTCACCTAGCATCAAAAGGATCGCTGATTCAAAGAGAGGCGATTCAGTTTGCATGTGTAGCGCTATACAAGTCATTCATTCACACACACAATTTTTTCTCTAAAGAGGCGGCAGAGCATTGCACCCATAAGATTATGGATGAAAACCCAGGCCTCTGCAGACACTCAGCATAGCCATCTGCTCATGCTGGCAGACAGTTACCTGGGAGCAGGAAGATCAATGAATTAAAGGACACTCACCAGCTTCCTTGTAGTTTGAGAGCTAAAAGCCATCAGCTGCAATGGCTGACAGTCTTTTAGGCATTCACAGAAAACTGAATGACACGGGCAGAGCCTGCACAGCCGTTCAGTTTTCAAATTGTGACAGCAGATGCAGGGAGAGTTTTTCCACTGCCTGCCGTCTTAGGGAGGAGAATGCAGATGCTCGAACAGGTTACATGTTTCATCATAAAAATAGATGAAACAAGTACCATGTTCCAAAGGTGAACTTATCCTTTAACTCTATTTACACAAAGAGGTGAAGAACAGTCCAACCAGAAAACCCTAAACAGAAGATATCCCTCTAAACCTTCCCATCTTTTAGGGCCAAGGAAGCAGCAATCTTAGCTTTTTGGATCTGCAATTGTCACGGTGCTGCACATATGATCATTTAGGACACCAGCCATTTAATGGCTTGACAGTTCAGTCGAGAGTGCAAGCAGCTGACAGTTTTCATTTACAGAATGTCTTGAATGTAACTTTTATATATGAAATTGTTAAATGGGTTTAGTTCCACTTAACGATTTGTAAAGCTTTGTTTTTTCACCTAAATGCATCCTATGCCTACGAGGGGCATCCAAACCAAGTATTTCTTTTTTCCCAGGAATTTTCCTTCTAGGTTGGGGGTGCGCGCTATACACTGGGGCACATTATATGAAGATAAATACGATAGTTGCCATATACTGCCTATTACAAAGTTTAGCCCAAAAGAGTGAATTCCACGTCGGGGAGCTACTGATGTCGTTTTTTGGAGGTTTGTATAGGACATCAACATACCATGTTGATTCTAATCATAGAACCATACCTTAATCTTAATGGTAAGTTCTTCATTAGCAGCAAGTGCATCGTCATCAGTCAAAGAAAATAACCGGATCTTGTCAAGGGCATCAGAGGCATTGGAAATCAGTTCTCGAAGGAAGATCTGCAGGAAAGAGAACAGTGTTTAACAGATTCACCATCACTGACATTATGAAGATTAGGATCTCAAGTTTAGAAAGTAGGTTACCTCTTTGTTTTTGTAGAGGGAGTTGATAATCAGTTTCATCATTCGGTTAACTTCAGCTTGGAATGCAAACTTTTCAGATTTCTCCCGGAATTCCTTAATTTGGGCGGCATTAAGTCCATCTAGCTGAATTGCTTCCTCTTCCCTATGAAAAAAACAAAGTGGTAAATGATATTCCTTGATAAATTCTTAATTGTAATTGAGATAGGGAGCTGCGGTGGCTCAATGCGATTGCCACTGCGCTGACAAGCCATTCACCTCTGCAGCCAGGGGTTCGGATCCCGGTCTCGGCTACATGTGAATTGAGTTTGGTGGTCTCAGCCCGGCTCGTGTGCTATGCGAGGTAAGCCTACCCCCCCACAAAAAAACACCACACTTACACGCACTCGAAATTGAGTTAACATGCACGCACTTTGACCACGCGGTCTCTAAAAAGAGAGGCGAAGGACTAACGGGGCTGGTTGAGCGGGCTAGATCCTCTCACTCCCTTATAGGGAGTCCCTCTGCCCCGTTGGGCTTCAAAGCGGAGCAGGTAGGGCGGGCTGTGTGGGAGGACCCCCTCACACACCCACCATTGCCACCCGGGGCATGGAGAAAGGTGGCAGATTGCCTCTGGGGGAGGCCTGCCTACTCCCAACTCCTGCAGTCTGGCTCCTCTCTCGAAAAAAATACACTTTAATAAAAAAAATTAAAAACTAAATTGTAATTAAGAGTGAATGAATGATCCTTGTTTTCTTTACCAAACTCTCCTATGGGCATACTTATGTCTATTGCATGTTTCTTGTACGCATTTAAGAATGTATAAAACACTAAACAGAAGTTATTTGTAATCCTGCAACTCCTCTGGCACGATGAGATCTATAGCCGACTGCATTCAGTGCCTGTTTACAATGTCAGATAAAAATCATAAAAACATTGCATGTAGTAAAGACTAACCTGCTTACAACTTCATCATCCGTTCTTGAGCCTTCCCGGCTTTTTCCAATGTCATCTTCTACCGTTCCATCGATGTCTACATCATCTTCTGCTCTCACAGAGACTGTAAAGATTTTTAATAGTTTAAGTAACACTTTGGGAAACACTTTATACTTGCAAGTGCTAAAAAAAAAAAAAAAAAAACACAACAAAATCTGCATTTTGTTCTTGCAGCAAGCATGCCTTTAATTGCCCAAGTATTTTGTCATGTGACATCGACTTGGAAGGCTGATGTTGATGCCTGATCATTTACTTCTGGAGCCAACCAAGATGCTTTTGCATAAAGACTCCAGTGCAGGACAGCTTGTAAGCAAGAGTTGAATTGTTAGGGGCCAGTTAGGGAATCGCTTTTTGTGCCAAAAGTGGACATATAGGGAACCAGATATGGGGGATAGTGGAATTGTATTTCCACCTATATTACACACAGAACCTGCCAGCACAATAATGTAAATGACTGCTGCCTTCAAACTGAATCAATCAGATCTACATTCTTTGCATCATTCCGATTTGCTAAAGAGCCCATTTACAGGCAGTGAACAATGCATTGCCCAAGGCTACATTATTTCTGCAGTTCGCTCCCATCACTATCTCCCAGTACAAATATTTGACAGTCCCATTTAGTGTTAAAGAAACCCCAAAAAAAAGGGGGGGGGGGCAGTTTAAGGAACAGAACACACAACAACTTCCTAGTACTCAAGCTGGAAAGGTTACACATTAACACTTATTAGTTACTTATGTTTTACCATAGATCGACTCATGCTTATTTATTCATTCCATGATGGCCGGCAATGAGCAGCATTCAGAAAATACCATGTGGAACAGTTTCTAGAACCCTGGCACACCACCCGCAGGTTCTAGTGGACACATTCAGATACACAAAGGACCCTACTGACTTTAGACGGCAGCTGGAAAATACAAGCTAGATTTGGCTAAGAATACACATTTGCATCAGGTGAAGGTGCATGTTCTGTCTTCTGAAGGATGGGGGCTGGGGCACCAGCACTGCACAATGGTAATCAGCCAGGAAAAGTAATTGGTCCAAATAAGCAAACCTGCTCTAGGATCAAAAATAAACAACTTTTTCTAGTTTTAGAACTAGTAGCGAAAGTTTAAAACCCTTTGAGTTTTCTTGTTGTCCCATCTCAAAGGCACAGCAATAAGTGAGAAGAAAACTCTTCAAAAGCCACACACACACACACACACACACACACAACTGGTTTTCCCGGCAGGAGCATTTGGCCGGGAATCCCGGCCGTGTGTATGCTCCCTAGCAGTTTTCCCATCAGGAAAACACCCGGGAATCTCGAGGGGAAAATAAAGAACCTGCTCTCTATTTTCCCGTCAGAATGTTTCCTGCCGAGAAAACGGGTCGTCTGTATGCTTAAAGGGGAGTTCCAGCCATTTGTGTGTTTATTAAAAGTCAGCAGCAACAAAAAGTGTAGCTGCTGGCTTTTAATAAACAGGCACTTACCTGCTCCAGCGCTCCAGCGACGCGCCGGCCGGGGCTCCGCTCCTCTCCCCCCCTCCCCGGCCGGCGTCTTCATCTTCAGTGTGGGCACCCGGCCGTGACAGCTTTCGGCTTCACGGCCGGGCACCCACTGCGCATGCACGAGCGCGAGCGGCGCGGCACTGCGCATGCGCGAGCGGCGCGGCGCCGCGTAATTGGCCAGGAGATCGCCTAGGACCTGTGACGTGTCCTAGGCGATCGCCAACAGCAGCCACTTCCTGAAGGCGACTAAGCTTAGTCGCCTACAGGAAGGAGGAAGTGGGACAGGAAGTCCCACTCGTGCTGAAGCCCCCACTCCCCCCCCAAAAAAATTACATGCCAAATGTGGCATGTAAGGGGGAGAGGAGTGGGTTAAGAGGAAGTTCCAAATTTGGGTGGAACTCCTCTTTAACTGTCCAGAGGTAAACGCGCATGCTCGATAAGCCTTTGGCACATGCGCCTTAGCATACAAGGCATAGTGTAGGGCAGGGGTTGACAAATTTGCTTGGAATCTAGGAGCCAGGTAAAAAAGTTAGGAGCCAGAAAACGCGCCCCGTCCCGACGAGCTTGCGCGCAGAAGCGAACACATACGTGAGCAGCGCCCGCATATGTAAACGGTGTTCAAACCACACGTGAGGTATCGCTGCGATTGGTAGAGCGAGAGCAATAATTCTAGCCCTAGACCTCCTCTGTAACTCAAAACATGCAACCTGTAGATTTTTTTTAAACGTCGCCTATGAAGATTTTAAAGGGTAAAAGTTTGTCGGCATTCCACGAGCGGACGCAATTTTGAAGCGTGACATGTTGGGTATGAATTTACTCGGCGTAACATTATCTTTCATAATATAAAAAAAAATGGGGATAACTTTACTGGTGTCTTATTTTTTAATGAAAAAAAGTGTAATTTGTTCACAAAAAAAGTGCGCTTGTAAGACCGCTGCGCAAATACGGCGTGACAGAAAGTATTGCAACGATCGCCATTTTATTCTCTAGGGTGTTAGGATAAAAAATATATATAATGTTTGGGGGTTCTAATTAGAGGGAAGAATATGGCAATGAAAATAGTGTAAAATGACATTAGAATTGCTGTTTAACTTGTAATGTTTAACTTGTAATACCAACGGCCACCACCAGATGGCGCCAGCTCACATCTGGTGGTAATAACTTGTAATACCAACGGCTCACCACCAGTTGCCCCCTTCCAATTCAAGTCGCCAGGACCCTATTTCTAGTCGCCATGGCGACCTGGCGCCCGGGATTTGTCGAGCCCTGGTGTAGGGAGTAGCAAGATGGTGGCGACATTGAATGTGACAACCCCCGGCTCGTCGTAGTCGATGAAATAACCTCGTTCTTGCCAGTCAAAAGAATGGCGGTTCTTTTGAATGGCCGTCTGTATGCATGGCTTGCCAGGAATCCTGTCAGGAGAACCAACGTTTTTTTTCCTTGACTGGATTCTCGGCCATGTGTACAGGACCAAAGAGAGAAAACAGTTGTCCACACTGAAAAGATTCCCCTCTACTCCAGTTATAGTGAAAACGCCAAATCCCCGGTGCCCAACTTGCGGCTCAAGGGCCCTTTGGTATATGTGGCCCTTGAACCACAGCATTCTGTAGTAGAAACACAGATTGGGGTAATAGCATTGATCTCCAAGAGCCTCGTGTAACAGGTCCTCAGCTTCCCACGGTCTTCTGCAGCATATTGCCAGCCAACGTATCCTGGCCACACTCTCCAACCCTCATTTCCTCTATTAGGTCTGCAGTTTCTGACAGTTCTCTCAAACATGACATATACTGATCATCATGTGCGGCTCTTAGCTAATGTCAGGGGCCACATTCGAGCCCTCTTTGCTCATATGGTGACAACCACTGCTCTAAATTGTAGTATTTCACTGCCTTTTTATCTATGGGACATAAAAAGGTAGCCAAATCCCAACACCTGCTAAAGCCTCATCAGAGACAAGGGAGGAAAACTGACATTAGACCCTGTTGACACCAATGCACGTTTGATGCAGTAAAATGCACCAACTCAGCATTGCAAAAGCACACAAAAAAAAGTCCCCTTTAGGCTGCATTCACACCTTGGCGTACCTAATCGCGGCAACAAATTGCTGCGTTTTGTAGCGCGATTTGTGGTGACAAAACGCCGCGATTGTGAATGCAGCCTAACCCCAGGTCCACATCTCCTATGCCGAACGCCGAAGCAGCCTGAAAAAAAGGGTCCGGGACTTGTTTTGAGCTTCAGGCGTGCGGCGTGGAGATGTGAACCATCTCCATAGAGGGCAAAGTAAAATCTTCCCTCCAGCGTATTAGGGGCTGCTACGGCGTCACGCTTCAGGCGTATATACGCCTAGGTGTGAACGAAGCCTTAAGTGCTAGTTCACACCAGATGCAGTTCCATGTACTTTTTTCCTGCACAAAATGCATGCACAGTGTTTTCCATGTATGCCAATGGCTCTAGTTCACACCAGAAACTGACTGCATGGTGTGAACTACATTGGAAAACAACGTGCATGCATTTTTATTGCAGAAAAAAAAAAAACACACAGAACAGCATCTGGTGTGAACTGGCCCTGAATACTAGCACACTTGAAACTGCGTGAAGCTTGTCGCCTGACAAGGAGCATCTTCCAGGGCAGCCCATTGAAGTGAATGAGGCGGCTCTATGGGACACACAGAAATCACATGCAAATCATAGAAGGCATGCTCATTCTTGCTATGCATTAATGTGAACAGGGCCTTAGTGCCCGGTTTGAAAAACAATCTGTTGTAGTCAATGGAAATGCATCAAACTTTTCCAGTCACATGTTCACCCCCCCCCCCCCCAGGTATGAATATACATGTAAACCCCAATAAATCCCCCATCCACATGAGGAGAAAGCTGCGCTTTTATATAAAAATTACATGCTGTACACAATGCAGAAACCCTTAGCAACCAGGTGGAGTCCAGCCAATAAGACAGTTGCTATGGGTGACTGAACTTTGCCATGGCGGCCATCACTACTATGGGGCTCACTAATTATGAAGGCGCTGAGGACCCCCTAAACCACCATCTTATACCAGAAGAAGGCATGCGTAGCATCGTGAGAGACACACGTTCCAGAGAACCCCCCGCCTATAGAAGGATGCCGGTCAGGAAGCTTCTAGAAGACTATGAAGGAAGGATGATGGTATAGAATAGGGGGGTCCCCCTCCCCGGGTACTCACCAAAAGCTAGCAGGACGAAGCAAAGGCCAATAGCCCACAACTTCCTCATGGTGACCGCACGCCTTACACCTCCGGTATGCACGTTCTTCGTTCGCCACACAAAACTGCAACCGTGCGCCGCCTCCTAGGCTTTAATATCTGCCCCTGACAGGCACCGGGCGGACACCGAGCGCCCGCCAATAGTAGCCAACCACGCAAACCAAGCCACCAATCGGTGTCCTCCTCGCGGCCTACGTTCCTGTCAGCGTTGCCCAATAGTTGTCTTCCATGTACGGCGTACAAGGCTAGGAGCGTGTCCCGCGCTGATTGGCTACGGCGCGCCGGCTCTCTCTTGGTCGGGCCAATGAGCTACTTTTAGTGTTTGCTGTCACAGATTATTGAACTCACAAGAAGGGGGAAACAGTGAGGGGAGAGCTCAGTGAAAGTGCCTGACATTGCACACAAAGAGACCAAGGGTCAATCACTTTTACTTCCGGGGTACTTCCAGGCGTGTTTACCATAGTTACCCAGGCTGGTGTTGTTGCTATGGGAGCTTGGAGAGTATGGTTATCTCTCTTCTGTCAGGAAATCAGCAATGGTAATCTCTGTGTGTCTACTGTGCTAGTGCTTCTGGATTTAGAACTTGACATTGACTTCTGTCTTTCATCTTTGACATTCCATAGAACACAATAATAATCCCGCCTAATCGAAATATTAAACATCTGTCGTTCCTTTTAGTATGTCCCCTTTGATACTGCCGGTCACTTGGTAAAGTATGAGATAAGTGGAACCTGTGTTCACTATACATATCTAATCATGGGGAGGGGAATGGATAAAAAACAGTCATTTCTTATCAAATGCCATCAAATAGCCTTCCCTGATCAATCTCCATGCCAAGATATACACTAAAATATTGTGAAGCCTGCCTTTACACACATATGAACTTTATTGACATCCCAGTCTTATAGCTAGATTCAGGTAGCCCGCCCTAACTTTGCGGCGGCGTAGTGTATCGTGTTTACACTACTACAGTTAGCGAGGCAAGTACATGATTCACAAAGTACTTGCCTGCTAAGTTACGGCGGCGTAGCGTAAATCGGGCGGGCTAATTCAAATTTAGCTGAGGGGGCGTGTTTTATGTTAATGGGGCTTGACCTGACTTGATTGACTTTCTTTTGAAACGGCGCATGCGCCGTCCGCCTACATATCCCAGTGTGCATTGCGGCAACTTACGCCGCACGGGCCTATTGTTTTCGACGTGGACGTAAATGACGTAAATCCCTATTCACGGATGACTTACGCAAAAGACGTAAAATTTTCGAATTTCGATGCGGGAACGGCAGCCATACTTTAACATTACTATTCCAACTATTTGATGGAATAACTTTAGGCCTGATAAAGCGTTACGTAAACGGCATATCTGTACTGCGTCGGCCGGGCGTACGTTCGTGAATAGGCGTATATAGTGATTTACATATTCTACGCCGACCGCAATGGAAGCGCCATCTAGCGGCCAGCCTAAATATTGCACCCTAAGATAGGACGGCGCAAGCCGTCGTATCTTAGATAGGTTTAAGTGTATCTCTGTTTGAGAATACACTTAAACTTAGGTCGGCGCAGATTCCGAGTTAGGTCGGCGTATCTACTGATATGCCGGCCTAACTCTTACTGAATCTAGCTATTAGTCTGTAGGGTTCACTATTCAGTTGGCCCAGCCTTTGCAGCTATAAGTCTATGACTCTTCTGGGAAGGCTGTGCACAAGGTTTAGGAATGTGTCTATGGGAATGTTTGACCATTCTTCCAGAAGCGCATTTGTGAGGTCAGGCGCTGATGTTGAACGAGAAGGCCTGGCTTGCAGTCTCCGCTCTAAATCATCCCAAAGGTGTTCTATTGGGTTGAGGTCAGGACTCTGTGCAGGCCAGTCAAGTTCCTCCACTCCAAACTCACTCATCCATGTCTTTCTGGCATGAAATCTACTTAGCTTACCTTCACTGTCATATAAATAAATGACTCTTAAAGGCATATTTTTTTCCTTTGATTCTGTGAACACAACATACAGCTGTTATATGACATTCAAGCATAAAATCACAGTTAATAACTCTGCCTTTGTCTCTCACATATAAACATGTGCACTACATTTAGGTTCTTAGCAGGTTTAGCTGTATATACATGTAGGTTATATTAGCTACCTAGGACAGGTTCTAGCTGGCCAGCTACACTCCCACCAAAATTACTTATAATTCTTGTTCTCTATAGTAGGATGTGAACATGAATTTGGGGGATTTTCCATCAGGTTCTCAACTTCCAAGTGTCTTTTATTACTCTCAAGTAGAACAACTAACTTCTGTATAGGACGTTCCAACTGGAGTGGAGTAGTGAGACGTTTTCCCTTTTTGTCAAGTTTTGAGTCTCCTATTTGTAACAACGCTCTTCTTACTAGTTTGTCTTCATCCTTTTGAACTTCTAGAACTTTGGCCAATTTCCATTGACTTCTAGGTAAATCTTCTTCTTTCACTAATACTATGTCACCAACTTGGACATTTCTCCTGGGTGTTTGCCATTTACTTCTTAGCGTAAGATTGGCTAAGTACTCTTTCCTCCATCTATTCCAAAACTGTTCTGATAGATATTGAACTCTTCGCCATCTCTTTTTGGCATATAAATCCTCTTTGGTGAATTTGCCAGGCGGTATTTGTGTGCAATCAGACTTAAGGTGAAGTAGATGGTTAGGAGTTAAAGGTTCCAAACTTGTTGGATCATTGATGTTGTCAACTGTAAGTGGACGACTGTTAACAATAGACATTACTTCATAGAATAGGGTCCTAAGTGAAGCATCATCCATTCTTCCGGAGTTCTTTTTGAACATTGAACTTAACACATTTCTTAGGCCCCTTTCACATTGAGGTGTTTTTCATGCGGTACAGCGCTACAAATAGCGCTGCTATACCGCATGAAAAAACCTGCCCTGTAGTGTTCAATGTGAAAGCCCGAAGGCTTTCACACTGAAGCGGTGCGCTAGCAGGAGCGCTCCAAAAGTCCTGCTAGCCGCATCTTTACCGCGGTGTGTTCACCGCTCCTATACCGCGCCTTCCCATTGAAATCAATGGGAAATCGCGGTAATACCGCCCGCTAGCGCCCGAATATCGCGGTAAGTACGACGGTATAACCGCGCTACAAATAGCGCGGCTATACCATCACTGCGGCTCCACGCCTCAATGTGAAAGAGGTCTAACAGTTCTGATTTGTCTTTCCCAAACTCCTCCTATAGGGGAAAAAGGGGTTTTAGGCTGTTTCAGCCCCCCTTTTCCTCATGGGATTTCTGCAGGGGACAGTTTCAAGTTTCCCCTTAAGGTTTAGGCGGGAAGCAAAGAGATTGGTTATTGGGTTTAGTTACTAGGGGAAAATCCGGAGATGGTGATAGGTTAGGTAGGTATTTGAGCGGGAATGGGTTGGATTGGTTCTGGTTCTTGGGTTGCTGGGGTAAATTTGTGCTCTTTAAGGTTCAGGATAGGTCAATCTAGGTCACCTGGTATTCCAGAATTTTCCAGTTCTGCGAGAAAGCCCTATTTAAGGAGCTGGTTCCGTGGATCGGGGCCAGCCGTTTCCAAGGGAGAACTGACAGCGGATCTCCCCGCTCCCCCCTTCCCTTGTCGCGGTATAACTTTGGTAAATCCATTTTGCAGGTTGGCAAAAGGGGATAGTGGTTGAAAATTTAAGGAGTATGCAGCTTGAGTCGTAGTGGCTGAGCTGTTTTTTCGGTATTGATATGGTTGATTTAAAGGGGAGTTCCAGCCATGTGTATGTTTATTATAAGTCAGCAGCAACAAAAAGTGTAGCTGCTGGCTTTTAATAAACAGGCACTTACCTGCTCCAGCGCTCCAGCGACGCGCCGGCCGGGGCTCCGCTCCTCTCCCCCCCTCCCCGGCCGGCGTCTTCATTTTCAGTGTGGGCACCCGGCCGTGACAGCTTTCGGCTTCACGGTCGGGCACCCACTGCGCATGCGCGAGCGGCACTGCGCATGCGCGAGCGGCGCGGCTTGGCGCCGCGCCGTGTAATTGGTCAGGAGATCGCCTAGGACCTGTGACGTGTCCTAGGCTATCACCTACAGCAGCCACTTCCTGAAGGCGATTAAGCTTAGTCGCCTACAGGAAGGAGGAAGTGGGACAGGAAGTCCCACTCGTGCTGAAGCCCCCACTCCCCCCCAAAAAAGTGGGTTAAGAGGAAGTTCCAAATTTGGGTGGAACTCCTCTTTAAGTTTAATAAGTAATAGTATTATTTTACAATCATCTAAATAAACCAATAGTTATGCCGCGGCCACATTTATTCCAAAAAAAAATTTTTTTGGTATGGTTAGTAAGGTTATTTATGAAAGTATCTTGTGTATTTGTTTATTTAATTATTTATTTATTTGGTTTGGTGTGGTTTCAATTATTTGTATGTCCAGGCATCCTGCATTTAATCCCACGTGTGGCTTGCATGTGGAGCATTCATATGAAAGTCACATTGATTCTGTGACAAGTACTCAGTTACCTTTTCTTTATCGATCTCCTTTAGAGCTTTCTTCAATTCATTTTTTGCTCCGACAAAATTAGATCCTTGGTCAGATCTAAGCTCTCTGACAGTACCTCTAATGGCTATGAAACATCTCAAGGCTTTGATGAATGCGTCAGTTGACATATCTTCTAACATTTCCAGGTGAATTGCTCTGGAGCTCAGACATGTGAATATTAGTCCATGGGGCTGATTTACCATTGTCACTGCACTGCGCCGGTTCATGCCTTAATTAGTGCGCTGGATGAATCCCTAATTAGGCGCATGAACCAGGCGCAGCAGCAGCGCAATGCAATTGATAACTAAAGCCGCGCCAAACTCCCTGTTAAAGTCTATGGGGGAAATCAAAAGTGTTATTTTAAAAGGCTAATCTGCAAGTTTTGTCCTAAAAAGTGTTTGGGCACCTCAGTCCTGCCCCAGGGGACATGTATCAATGTTTTTATTTTTAAAAACGTGCGTTTTTTCGGGAGCAGTGATTTTAATAATGCTTAAAGTGCAACAATAAAAGTATATTATATATATATATATAAAATATTCCTTTAAATTTCATACCTGGGGGGGGGGGGGGAGGGGGGTGTAAAGTCAGCATGTGAAAAAGCTTATTTTTCCTGTGGTTAGAACTGTCCCTGCACAAAATGACATTCTGAAGAAAAAAAGCCGTTTAAAACTGACTCGCGGCAATAATGAATTGTCGGCTCCCGGCAATTGTGAGAGATTCATTCATAAAACAAAAAAAAAAAGCGTGGGGTCCCCCCAAATTCCATTAGAAGGCCCTTCAGGTCTGATATGGATATTAAGGGGAACCCCGCCGTCAATTTTTTTTAAAAAATGACTTGGGGTTCCCCCTAAATATCCAT
The DNA here is from genome assembly GCF_905171775.1 of Rana temporaria. Lineage (NCBI taxonomy): Eukaryota > Metazoa > Chordata > Amphibia > Anura > Ranidae > Rana > Rana temporaria. Next base: position 218,057,847 of record NC_053491.1, on the reverse strand, counting down.
ATCAGACCCTTCAGGTCTGGTGTGGAATTTAAGGGGAACTCCACCCCAAATTAAAAAAAAATGGTGTGGAGTTCCCCAAAATCCACACCAGACCCTTATCCGAGCACGTTAACCTGGCTGGCCGCAGAAAAGAGGGGGGGACAGAGCGCGGCCCCCCCTCTCCTGAACCGCACCAGGCCACATGCCCTCAACATTGGGAGGGTGCTTTGGGGTCCCCCCCAAAGCACCTTGTCCCCATGTTGATGGGGACAAGAGCCTCATCCCCACAACCCTTGCCCGGTGGTTGTGGGGGTCTGCGGGCGGGGAGGGTTATCGAAATCTGGAAGACCCCTTTAACAAAGGGGCCCCCCAGATCCCGCCCCCTGTGTGAAATGGTAATGGGGTACATTGTACCTCTACCATTTCACCAAAAATAAAGTCCCCGTGTGGTGCATGTGCGTCAGAGGGGGGCGTGGTCTCTGGAGCGTCACACGGAGGGGAATTCAATTGTAAACCGAGCCTCCGGGGAAAAAGAAGCCGCGCACAAGCTTCAAATTGAATTCCCCGCCGCGTGACGCTCCAGAGACCACGCCCCCCTCTGAAGCACATGCACCACACGGGACTTTCCTAGGAGATTACCCGTGGCGTCAGAGGGGGGCGTGGTCACAGGAGCGGCACACAGCGGGGGAATTCAATTGGAAGCCGAGCCTCCGGGGAAGAAGAAGAAGATGTGGACAAGAAGGCCGGCGGAAGGAGAAGAAGATGGAAGAAGACGCCGGTCAAGATGCGGGACGAGAAGACCCAAGAAAGAAGCAGAGGAAGAAGAAGATGGAGGAAGAAACCCGAAGGAAAGAAGAAAAGAAGAAGATGGAAGAAGAAGGAAGAAGGAGAAGCAGAAAGAATATATTAATAAAGGATTTGTCAAAAACCGGCTCTTGTCTTTTTTTACACTTTTCACATTATTTTTGGTGAAATGAAATGGTAGAGGTACAATGTACCCCATTACCATTTCACACAGGGGGGGGGCGGGATTTGGGGGGCCCCTTTGTTAAAGGGGTCTTCCAGATTTCGATAAGCCTCCCGCCCGCAGACCCCCACAACCACTGGACAAGGGTTGTGGGGATGAGGCTCTTGTCCCCATCAACATGGGGACAAGGTGCTTTGGGGGGGACCCCAAAGCACCCTCCCAATGTTGAGGGCATGTGGCCTGGTGCGGTTCAGGAGAGGGGGGGGGCCGCGCTCTGTCCCCCCCTCTTTTCTGCGGCCGGCCAGGTTAATGTGCTCGGATAAGGGTCTGGTGTGGATTTTGGGGGAACTCCACACCATTTTTTTTAAATTTGGGGTGGAGTTCCCCTTAAATTCCACACCAGACCTGAAGGGTCTGATATGGATATTTAGGGGGAACCCCACGTAATTTTTTAAAAAAAATTGATGGCGGGGGTTCCCCTTAATATCCATATCAAACCTGAAGGGCCTTCTAATGGAATTTGGGGGGACCCCACGCTTTTTTTTTTTGAATGAATCTCTCACAATTGCCGGGAGCCGACAATTCATTATTGCCGCGAGTCATTTTTAAACGGCTTTTTTTCTTCAGAATGTAATTTTGTGCAGGGACAGTTCTAACCACGCTGACTTTACACCCCCCCATGTACGAAATTTAAAGGAATATTTCACTTTTATTGTTGCACTTTAACCACTTCAATACCGCACCTATTCTGACACTTCTCTCCTTCATGTAACAACTCAGGACCCCCAAACATTATATATATTTTATTAGCAGACACCCTAGGCAATAAAGTGGCGGGCATTTTTTAAACAAATTTCCAATGGTATTTGCGCAAAAAAATTTCGAACGCCTTTTTTATTTTTGCAAAAAAACGGTTTCATGAATTAAAAAATAACAAAGCAGTAAAGTTAGCCCAATTTTTATGGATAATGTGAAAGACGATGTTACACCGAGTAAATTGATACCTAACATGTCACGCTTTAATATTGCGCACACTCATGGAATGGCGCCAAACTTCGGTATTAAAAATCTCCATAGGCGACGCTTGAAGTTTTTTTTCAGGTTACCAGTTTAGAGTTACAGAGGAGGTCTAGTGCCAAAATTATTGCTCTCGCTCTAACACACGCGTCAATACCTCACATGTGTGGTTTGAACGGCGTTTACATATGTGGGTGGGACTTGCATGTGTGTTCGCTTCTGAGTGCGAGCTGAGTGCGAGTGCGAGCTACTAGGGACAGGGGCGTTTTAGTTTTGATGTTTTTTTTTTAACATAATATTTTTCTTTTTGCACTTTTTTGTCCCTTTTTTTTAAATTTTTTTTCACTTTTCTTCCTATTACAAGGAATGTAAACATCCCTTGTAATAGGACTAGTGTGTGACAGGTCCTCTTTATGGAGAGAGGCGGGGTCAATAAGGCTGGAAAAAAAGGTATTGGAAAAAAAAATTCTCATGCTTTCAGGTGCAATCACGTTCGTTTAGCACAGTGGTGTAGTGTATAGCACTTTCACCTAGCAGCAAAAGGGTAGCTGGTTCGAATCCCGCCCGTGACACCATCTGCATGGAGTTTGCTCTCCCTGTGCCTGCGTGGGTTTCCTCTCACAATCTAAAAACATGCTGCAAATCGGATCCGGTCTAAATAAGCCCTAATATGCAGTAGTATATTTAGGTTTTGTGCTGCCCTAGGCCTGACTACATTTCTGCACCTCCTAATAGAAAAATTACCCACCCTTCCTGTCAAGGCCACACCCTGTTTTTGTATGACCCGCCCAGGAATTTTCAGGGGACACACACACTAGTTCTGGGGGGGGGGAGTGGGGCACTGTATTCCCTTAATTTGCATAGTTTTTCTCTCACTTCTTGTTTGGCTATGGGGCAGGAAGTGAAGGCAAATCTCCCCAATTGGACACAGATAATACAAAATAAACTGACAGGGCCTATAACCCTCCCTCACTCTATCCAAAATTAAAGAAAAGAAAAAGTGTTGATTATAGTTCTAGTTTAAGCACAAATTTCAGAGAGTTTTATTGAGAGGCCTAAGAAAATATAACCATGCCAATAGGCCAGGATACAGCGTTGCTAATATGTATGAGTGTGTGTTAGGGACCCCCACAAACACCACCCAATGTTAAATAAACAATTTTCTTAATTTGCAAATAAGTATTATCTGCTCATTTTTGGGGGATGCCTGCACCCCTATCAGGGTGAAGACACCTCACAAATGTTGTCACTTTCTACTTCAAATTCATTCACTTCCTGTCACATAGCCAAACAGGAAGTAAGGGTAAAACCTTAATAATGTCTTTTGTTGGGGACACACAGATCAATCTAAATAGTTTCCCATTATTTATGGAAATTGCATTTTGCGGTGTACACCCCAAATTATTAGGGATCTTGGACTTTGGGGGTCCATTTACTAAAGGCAAATCCACTTTGCATTACAAGTGGACAAGCAAGGAAGAAAAAAAAAAACTTTGCTTCTACAGGATTGGATGTTAAAACCGTCAGTGCTTCCCCTCTGATTTTCAGCGACTACGCTTGTACTGCAGAGTGGCTTTGCCTTTACTAAACCCCAAGCTAACTAATCATTTGGGGTGTACACAGCAGTGCAATTTGCTTAATGGGGACACTAGTTAGATTGACCCCAAGAAAAGACATTGGTAGGGTTTTAACCTCACTTCCTGTTCAGCTGTGTGACAGGAAGTGAAGCCAATTTTAAGAAAAGTGACACAAAGCCCAACCCAAAAACCACAAGCAGGGGTTCTAACACTCACTTGGCTTCCCTCAAACACCCACAATTAGAATAGGATTGTCTTGCGCTAGATTTAAGCACAGTGCTGTAAATCAGCACTTCAAGCCTGTCCACCAATACCCCCCCCCCCCCCCCTACAGGCCATGTTTGCAGGTTTTCCTTCATCTTGCACATGTGCTTTAAAAGACAGTCTGGACAGCAATTCTTGATAAGAGAAATCCACAAAACATGTCCTGTCGGGGGTACTTGAGGGCTGAGGACCACTGCAGTAAAAAGAAAATACTTACCACTTTGTTTTTTAATTTCCTGGTGATTAAACATGGCAGCAAACTTTTCATGCCTACACACCAGGAAAGAAGCTTAGACAAAAATCACACCTAATTTGTTAGGCCAAACCTATTACAGCTGCAGCTGTCAAAATCTGTAGCATGAAAAAGTAACAAAAAACAAACTTCAAAATTTGAAAGTAATTTTAATTGGTCAACAAAACAAAACAAGGAAAGCAAAAAAGACAAACAAAAACACACACACAAACATAAATAAATTTAAAAAACCTAAATAAACATAGGTTAACCGTCCCAACATCTTCAGAAATATTTTTCAAAATAAGGCAGCAGAGACAAATACATAAAACGTGAGTAAAATGCCTGAAAAACACCGAACAAGAGAGCCATAGGCTTTGTCAGGATGAAGAGACTCCTTTTCGGTGGAAATTGTCTAGAGTCTTCACCTGAGAGCTAGATGCTACATCAGGATGAAGAGACTCCCTTTTGGTGAAAATTGTCTAGAGTCTTCACCTGAGAGCTAGAGGCTACGTCAGGATGAAGAGACTCCTTTTTGGTGGAAACTGTTTAGAGTCTTCACCTGAGAGCTAGAGGCTACATCAGGATGAAGAGACTCCTTTTTGGTGGAAATCGTCTAGAGTCTTCACCTGAGAGCTAGAGGCTACGTCAGGATGAAGAAACTCCTTTTTGGTGGAAATTGGCTAGAGTCTTCACCTGAGAGCTAGAAGTTTCATCAGGATAAAGAGAATACTTTTCGGTGGAAATTGTCTAGAGTCTTCACCTGAGAGCTAGATGCTACGTCAGGATGAAGAGACTCCTTTGTGGTGGAAATTGTCTTCTAGAGTCTTCACCTGAGAGCTAGAGGCTACGTCAGGATGAAGAGACTCCTTTTTGGTGGAAATTGTCTTCTAGAGTCTTCACCTGAGAGCTAGAGGCTACGTCAGGATGAAGAGACTCCTTTTTGGTGGAAATTGTCTTCTAGAGTCTTCACCTGAGAGCTAGAGGCTACGTCAGGATGAAGAGACTCATTTTTGGTGGAAATTGTCTTCTAGAGTCTTCACCTGAGAGCTAGAGGCTACGTCAGGATGACGAGACTCCTATTGGGTGGAAATTGTCTAGAGTCTTCACGTGAGAGCTAGAGGCTATGTCAGGATGAAGAGACTCATTTTTGGTGGAAATTGTCTTCTAGAGTCTTCACCTGAGAGGTAGAGGCTACGTCAGGATGAAGAGACTCCTTTTTGGTGGAAATTGTCTTCTAGAGTCTTCACCTGAGAGCTAGAGGCTACGTCAGGATGAAGAGACTCCTTTTTGGTGGAAATTGTCTTCTAGAGTCTTCACCTGAGAGCTAGAGGCTACGTCAGGGTGAAGAGACCCCTTTTTGGTGGAAGTAGTCTTCTAGAGTCTTCACCTGAGAGCTAGAGGCTACGTCAGGATGAAGAGACTCCTTTTTGGTGGAAATTGTCTTCTAGAGTCTTCACCTGAGAGCTAGAGGCTACGTCAGGATGAAGAGACTCCTTTTTGGTGGAAATTGTCTTCTAGAGTCTTCACCTGAGAGCTAGAGGCTGCGTCAAGATGAAGAGACTCCTTTTTGGTGGAAATTGTCTAGAGTCTTCACCTGAGAGCTAGAGGCTACGTCAGGATGAAGAGACTCCCTTTTGGTGGAAATTGTCTAGAGTCTTCACCTGTGGCCCCTGATGTAAAGGAGAACTCTGTGGTCCCTGATGTTAGGGGGATCTGAGATAAAAGGAAACTCTGATATAGGGGGTCTCTGAACACCAGAGCCTCCCCCCTCTTACACTCCAATCCCAGTTCCCCCTTACATTACGGTGTGCACCATGCCCCCTTATATCACAGTCTACAGTGTTCCCTTTTTTATATCAGGATCCAAAGGAGTTTTCCTTGCACTGTAAATGGCAATTCTGCAAACTCTGATGTTGTAATGGGGAACGCTGAGGACTCTGATTTAAAGCAGTAGTAAAGGCATTTCAAACAATAACAAGCCCTGCAAGTTAAAGGCATAATGTGCTAGTATGCTGTGCATACCAACACTTTATGAAAGACTTGCCTTAAAAAAAGCCGTCCAGTGGCACGCTGGCACCGCAGAAGACGCTTCCATCTTTACTCTGTCTTCTTTCCCGGTTTGAGGACTCCAGCCGTCTGATTGGATGAGCCACGATGACATGCACAAGAGTCTCTGGAGTGACACACAGCTCACAGTGACATCACACGCTGCTGCTCAGTCCCTGCCAGTCTAGGAGATATAGTAAAGAAAAGAAAAAAGTTTACTACCACTTTAGGCTGCATTCACACCTTAGCATTTTCAGCTCATAAAACGTTCGTAAAATGCCCAAAAAAAATCCTGAAAAACACCCAAGAGAGCTAGAGGCTACGTCAGGATGAAGAGACTCCTTTTTGGTGGAAATTGTCTTCTAGAGTCTTCACCTGAGAGCTAGAGGCTACGTCAGGATGAAGAGACTCCTTTTTGGTGGAAATTGTCTTCTAGAGTCTTCACCCGAGAGCTAGAGGCTACGTCAGGATGAAGAGACTCCTTTTTGGTGGAAATTGTCTTCTAGAGTCCTCACCTGAGAGCTAGAGGCTACGTCAGGATGAAGAGACTCCTTTTTGGTGGAAATTGTCTAGAGTCTTCACCTGAGAGCTAGAAGCTACGTCAGGATGAAGAGACTCCTTTTTGGTGGAAATTGTCTTCTAGAGTCTTCACCTGAGAGCTAGAGGCTACATCAGGATGAAGAGACTCCTTTTTGGTGGAAATTGTCTTCTAGAGTCTTCACCAGAGAGCTAGAGGCTACGTCAGGATGAAGAGACTCCTTTTTGGTGGAAATTGTCTAGAGTCTTCACCTGAGAGCTAGAGGCTACGTCAGGATGAAGAGACTCCTTTTTGGTGGAAATTGTCTTCTAGAGTCCTCACCTGAGAGCTAGAGGCTACGTCAGGATGAAGAGACTCCTTTTTGGTGGAAATTGTCTTCTAGAGTCTTCACCTGAGAGCTAGAAGCTACGTCAGGATGAAGAGACTCCTTTTTGGTGGAAATTGTCTTCTAGAGTCTTCACCTGAGAGCTAGAGGCTACGTCAGGATGAAGAGACTCCTTTTTGGTGGAAATTGTCTTCTAGAGTCTTCACCTGAGAGCTAGTGGCTACGTCAGGATGAAGAGACTCCTTTTTGGTGGAAATTGTCTTCTAGAGTCTTCACCTGAGAGCTAGAGGCTACGTCAGGATGAAGAGACTCCTTTTTGGTGGAAATTGTCTTCTAGAGTCTTCACCTGAGAGCTAGAGGCTACGTCAGGATGAAGAGACTCCTTTTTGGTGGAAATTGTCTTCTAGAGTCTTCACCTGAGAGCTAGAGGCTACGTTAGGATGAAGAGACTCCTTTTTGGTGGAAATTGTCTTCTAGAGTCTTCACCTGAGAGCTAGAGGCTACGTCAGGATGAAGAGACTCCTTTTTGGTGGAAACTGTTTAGAGTCTTCACCTGAGAGCTAGAGGCTACGTCAGGATGAAGAGACTCCTTTTTGGTGGAAATTGTCTAGAGTCTTCACCTGAGAGCTAGAAGCTACGTCAGGATGAAGAGACTCCTTTTTGGTGGAAATTGTCTAGAGTCTTCACCTGAGAGCTAGAAGTTTCTTCAGGATAAAGAGAATACTTTTCGGTGGAAATTGTCTAGAGTCTTCACCTGAGAGCTAGATGCTACGTCAGGATGAAGAGACTCCTTTGTGGTGGAAATTGTCTTCTAGAGTCTTCACCTGAGAGCTAGAGGCTACGTCAGGATGAAGAGACTTCTTTTTGGTGGAAATTGTCTTCTAGAGTCTTCACCTGAGAGCTAGAGGCTACGTCAGGATGAAGAGACTCCTTTTTGGTGGAAATTGTCTTCTAGAGTCTTCACCTGAGAGCTAGAGGCTACGTCAGGATGAAGAGACTCCTTTTTGGTGGAAAATGTCTTCTAGAGTCTTCACCTGAGAGCTAGAGGCTACGTCAGGATGAAGAGACTCCTTTTTGGTGGAAATTGTCTTCTAGAGTCTTCACCTGAGAGCTAGAAGCTACGTCAGGATGAAGAGACTCCTTTTTGGTGGAAATTGTCTTCTAGAGTCTTCACCTGAGAGCTAGAGGCTACGTCAGGATGAAGAGACTCCTTTTTGGTGGAAATTGTCTTCTAGAGTCTTCACCTGAGAGCTAGAGGCTACGTCAGGATGAAGAGACTCCTTTTTGGTGGAAATTGTCTTCTAGAGTCTTCACCTGAGAGCTAGAGGCTACGTCAGGATGAAGAGACTCCTTTTTGGTGGAAATTGTCTTCTAGAGTCTTCACCTGAGAGCTAGAGGCTACGTCAGGATGAAGAGACTCCTTTTTGGTGGAAATTGTCTTCTAGAGTCTTCACCTGAGAGCTAGAGGCTACGTCAGGATGAAGAGACTCCTTTTTGGTGGAAATTGTCTCTAGAGTCTTCACCTGAGAGCTAGAGGCTACGTCAGGATGAAGAGACTCCTTTTTGGTGGAAATTGTCTTCTAGAGTCTTCACCTGAGAGCTAGAGGCTACGTCAGGATGAAGAGACTCCTTTTTGGTGGAAATTGTCTTCTAGAGTCTTCACCTGAGAGCTAGAGGCTACGTCAGGATGAAGAGACTCCTTTTTGGTGGAAATTGTCTTCTAGAGTCTTCACCTGAGAGCTAGAGGCTACGTCAGGATGAAGAGACTCCTTTTTGGTGGAAATTGTCTTCTAGAGTCTTCACCTGAGAGCTAGAGGCTACGTCAGGATGAAGAGACTCCTTTTTGGTGGAAATTGTCTTCTAGAGTCTTCACCTGAGAGCTAGAGGCTACGTCAGGATGAAGAGACTCCTTTTTGGTGGAAATTGTCTTCTAGAGTCTTCACCTGAGAGCTAGAGGCTACGTCAGGATGAAGAGACTCCTTTTTGGTGGAAATTGTCTTCTAGAGTCTTCACCTGAGAGCTAGAGGCTACGTCAGGATGAAGAGACTCCTTTTTGGTGGAAATTGTCTTCTAGAGTCTTCACCTGAGAGCTAGAGGCTACGTCAGGATGAAGAGACTCCTTTTTGGTGGAAATTGTCTAGAGTCTTCACCTGAGAGCTAGAGGCTACGTCAGGATGAAGAGACTCCTTTTTGGTGGAAATTGTCTTCTAGAGTCTTCACCTGAGAGCTAGAGGCTACGTCAGGATGAAGAGACTCCTTTTTGGTGGAAATTGTCTTCTAGAGTCTTCACCTGAGAGCTAGAGGCTACGTCAGGATGAAGAGACTCCTTTTTGGTGGAAATTGTCTTCTAGAGTCTTCACCTGAGAGCTAGAGGCTACGTCAGGATGAAGAGACTCCTTTTTGGTGGAAATTGTCTAGAGTTTTCACCTGTGGCCCCTGATGTAAAGGAGAACTCTGTGGTCCCTGATGTTAGGGGGATCTGGGATAAAAGGAAACTCTGATATAGGGGGTCTCTGAACACCAGAGCCTCCCCCCTCTTACACAACAATCCCAGTTCCCCCTTACATTACGGTCTGCACCATGCCCCATTATATCACAGTCTACAGTGTTCCCTTTTTTATATCAGGATCCAAAGGAGTTTTCCTTGCACTGTAAATGGCAATTCTGCAAACTCTGATGTTGTGATGGGGAACGCTGAGGACTCTGATTTAAAGCAGTAGTAAAGGCATTTCAAACAATAACAAGCCCTGCAAGTTAAAGGCATAATGTGCTAGTATGCAGTGCATACCAACACTTTATGAAAGACTTGCCTTAAAAAAAGCCCTCCAGTGGCACGCTGGCACCGCAGAAGACGCTTCCATCTTCACTCTGTCTTCTTTCCCGGTTTGAGGACTCCAGCCGTCTGATTGGATGAGCCACGATGACATGCACAAGAGTCTCTGGAGTGGCACACAGCTCACAGTGACATCACCCGCTGCTGCTCAGTCACTGCAAGTCTAGGAGATATAGAAAAGAAAAGAAAAAAGTTTACTACCACTTTAGGCTGCATTCACACCTTAGCATTTTCAGCTCATAAAACGTTCGTAAAATGCCCCAAAAAAATCCTGAAAAACACCCAACAAGAGAGCTATAGGCTTTGTCAGGATGAAGAGACTCCTTTTTGGTGGAAATTGTCTTCTAGAGTCTTCACCTGAGAGCTAGAGGCTACGTCAGGATGAAGAGACTCCTTTTTGGTGGAAATTGTCTTCTAGAGTCTTCACCTGAGAGCTAGAGGCTACGTCAGGATGAAGAGACTCCTTTTTGGTGGAAATTGTCTTCTAGAGTCTTCACCAGAGAGCTAGAGGCTACGTCAGGATGAAGAGACTCCTTTTTGGTGGAAATTGTCTTCTAGAGTCTTCACCTGAGAGCTAGAGGCTACGTCAGGATGAAGAGACTCCTTTTTGGTGGAAATTGTCTTCTAGAGTCTTCACCTGAGAGCTAGAAGCTACGTCAGGATGAAGAGACTCCTTTTTGGTGGAAATTGTCTTCTAGAGTCTTCACCTGAGAGCTAGAGGCTACATCAGGATGAAGAGACTCCTTTTTGGTGGAAATTGTCTTCTAGAGTCTTCACCTGAGAGCTAGAGGCTACGTCAGGATGAAGAGACTCCTTTTTGGTGGAAATTGTCTTCTAGAGTCTTCACCTGAGAGCTAGAGGCTACGTCAGGATGAAGAGACTCCTTTTTGGTGGAAATTGTCTTCTAGAGTCTTCACCTGAGAGCTAGAGGCTACGTCAGGATGAAGAGACTTCTTTTTGGTGGAAATTGTCTTCTAGAGTCTTCACCTGAGAGCTAGAGGCTACGTCAGGATGAAGAGACTCCTTTTTGGTGGAAATTGTCTTCTAGAGTCTTCACCTGAGAGCTAGAGGCTACGTCAGGATGAAGAGACTCCTTTTTGGTGGAAATTGTCATCTAGAGTCTTCACCTGAGAGCTAGAGGCTACGTCAGGATGAAGAGACTCTTTTTGGTGGAAATTGTCTTCTAGAGTCTTCACCTGAGAGCTAGAGGCTACGTCAGGATGAAGAGACTCCTTTTTGGTGGAAATTGTCTTCTAGAGTCTTCACCTGAGAGCTAGAGGCTACGTCAGGATGAAGAGACTCCTTTTTGGTGGAAATTGTCTTCTAGAGTCTTCACCTGAGAGCTAGAGGCTACGTCAGGATGAAGAGACTCCTTTTTGGTGGAAATTGTCTTCTAGAGTCTTCACCTGAGAGCTAGAGGCTACGTCAGGATGAAGAGACTCCTTTTTGGTGGAAATTGTCTTCTAGAGTCTTCACCTGAGAGCTAGAGGCTACGTCAGGATGAAGAGACTCCTTTTTGGTGGAAATTGTCTTCTAGAGTCTTCACCAGAGAGCTAGAGGCTACGTCAGGATGAAGAGACTCCTTTTTGGTGGAAATTGTCTTCTAGAGTCTTCACCTGAGAGCTAGAGGCTACGTCAGGATGAAGAGACTCCTTTTTGGTGGAAATTGTCTTCTAGAGTCTTCACCTGAGAGCTAGAGGCTACGTCAGGATGAAGAGACTCCTTTTTGGTGGAAATTGTCTTCTAGAGTCTTCACCTGAGAGCTAGAGGCTACGTCAGGATGAAGAGACTCCTTTTTGGTGGAAATTGTCTTCTAGAGTCTTCACCTGAGAGCTAGAGGCTACGTCAGGATGAAGAGACTCCTTTTTGGTGGAAATTGTCTTCTAGAGTCTTCACCTGAGAGCTAGAGGCTACGTCAGGATGAAGAGACTCCTTTTTGGTGGAAATTGTCTTCTAGAGTCTTCACCTGAGAGCTAGAGGCTACGTCAGGATGAAGAGACTCCTTTTTGGTGGAAATTGTCTTCTAGAGTCTTCACCTGAGAGCTAGAGGCTACGTCAGGATGAAGAGACTCCTTTTTAGTGGAAATTGTCTTCTAGAGTCTTCACCTGAGAGCTAGAGGCTACGTCAGGATGAAGAGACTCCTTTTTGGTGGAAATTGTCTTCTAGAGTCTTCACCTGAGAGCTAGAGGCTACGTCAGGATGAAGAGACTCCTTTTTGGTGGAAATTGTCTAGAGTCTTCACCTGTGGCCCCTGATGTAAAGGAGAACTCTGTGGTCCCTGATGTTAGGGGGATCTGGGATAAAAGGAAACTCTGATATAGGGGGTCTCTGAACACCAGAGCCTCCCCCCTCTTACACAACAATCCCAGTTCCCCCTTACATTACGGTCTGCACCATGCCCCCTTATATCACAGTCTACAGTGTTCCCTTTTTTATATCAGGATCTAAAGGAGTTTTCCTTGCACTGTAAATGGCAATTCTGCAAACTCTGATATTGTAATGGGGAACGCTGAGGACTCTGATTTAAAGCAGTAGTAAAGGCATTTCAAACAATAACAAGCCCTGCAAGTTAAAGGCATAATGTGCTAGTATGCAGTGCATACCAACACTTTATGAAAGACTTGCCTTAAAAAAAGCCCTCCAGTGGCACGCTGGCACCGCAGAAGACGCTTCCATCTTCACTCTGTCTTCTTTCCCGGTTTGAGGACTCCAGCCGTCTGATTGGATGAGCCACGATGACATGCACAAGAGTCTCTGGAGTGGCACACAGCTCACAGTGACATCACCCGCTGCTGCTCAGTCACTGCAAGTCTAGGAGATATAGAAAAGAAAAGAAAAAAGTTTACTACCACTTTAGGCTGCATTCACACCTTAGCATTTTCAGCTCATAAAACGTTCGTAAAATGCCCAAAAAAATCCTGAAAAACACCCAACAAGAGAGCTATAGGCTTTGTCAGGATGAAGAGACTCCTTTTTGGTGGAAATTGTCTAGAGTCTTCACCTGAGAGCTAGAGGCTACGTCAGGATGAAGAGACTCCTTTTTGGTGGAAATTGTCTAGAGTCTTCACCTGAGAGCTAGAGGCTACGTCAGGATGAAGAGACTCCTTTTTGGTGGAAATTGTCTTCTAGAGTCTTCACCTGAGAGCTAGAGGCTACGTCAGGATGAAGAGACTCCTTTTTGGTGGAAATTGTCTTCTAGAGTCTTCACCTGAGAGCTAGAGGCTACGTCAGGATGAAGAGACTCCTTTTTGGTGGAAATTGTCTTCTAGAGTCTTCACCTGAGAGCTAGAGGCTACGTCAGGATGAAGAGACTCCTTTTTGGTGGAAATTGTCTTCTAGAGTCTTCACCTGAGAGCTAGAGGCTACGTCAGGATGAAGAGACTCCTTTTTGGTGGTAATTGTCTAGAGTCTTCACCTGAGAGCTAGAGGCTACGTCAGGATGAAGAGACTCCTTTTTGGTGGAAATTGTCTTCTAGAGTCTTCACCTGAGAGCTAGAGGCTACGTCAGGATGAAGAGACTCCTTTTTGGTGGAAATTGTCTTCTAGAGTCTTCACCTGAGAGCTAGAGGCTACGTCAGGATGAAGAGACTCCTTTTTGGTGGAAATTGTCTTCTAGAGTCTTCACCTGAGAGCTAGAGGCTACGTCAGGATGAAGAGACTCCTTTTTGGTGGAAATTGTCTTCTAGAGTCTTCACCTGAGAGCTAGAGGCTACGTCAGGATGAAGAGACTCCTTTTTGGTGGAAATTGTCTTCTAGAGTCTTCACCTGAGAGCTAGAGGCTACGTCAGGATGAAGAGACTCCTTTTTGGTGGAAATTGTCTAGAGTCTTCACCTGTGGCCCCTGATGTAAAGGAGAACTCTGTGGTCCCTGATGTTAGGGGGATCTGGGATAAAAGGAAACTCTGATATAGGGGGTCTCTGAACACCAGAGCCTCCCCCCTCTTACACAACAATCCCAGTTCCCCCTTACATTACGGTCTGCACCATGCCCCCTTATATCACAGTCTACAGTGTTCCCTTTTTTATATCAGGATCCAAAGGAGTTTTCCTTGCACTGTAAATGGCAATTCTGCAAACTCTGATGTTGTAATGGGGAACGCTGAGGACTCTGATTTAAAGCAGTAGTAAAGGCATTTCAAACAATAACAAGCCCTGCAAGTTAAAGGCATAATGTGCTAGTATGCAGTGCATACCAACACTTTATGAAAGACTTGCCTTAAAAAAAGCCCTCCAGTGGCACGCTGGCACCGCAGAAGACGCTTCCATCTTCACTCTGTCTTCTTTCCCGGTTTGAGGACTCCAGCCGTCTGATTGGATGAGCCACGATGACATGCACAAGAGTCTCTGGAGTGGCACACAGCTCACAGTGACATCACCCGCTGCTGCTCAGTCACTGCAAGTCTAGGAGATATAGAAAAGAAAAGGAAAAAGTTTACTACCACTTTAGGCTGCATTCACACCTTAGCATTTTCAGCTCATAAAACGTTCGTAAAATGCCCAAAAAAAATCCTGAAAAACACCCAAGAGAGCTAGAGGCTACGTCAGGATGAAGAGACTCCTTTTTGGTGGAAATTGTCTTCTAGAGTCTTCACCTGAGAGCTAGAGGCTACGTCAGGATGAAGAGACTCCTTTTTGGTGGAAATTGTCTTCTAGAGTCTTCACCTGAGAGCTAGAGGCTACGTCAGGATGAAGAGACTCCTTTTTGGTGGAAATTGTCTTCTAGAGTCTTCACCTGAGAGCTAGAGGCTACGTCAGGATGAAGAGACTCCTTTTTGGTGGAAATTGTCTTCTAGAGTCTTCACCTGAGAGCTAGAGGCTACGTCAGGATGAAGAGACTCCTTTTTGGTGGAAATTGTCTAGAGTCTTCACCTGTGGCCCCTGATGTAAAGGAGAACTCTGTGGTCCCTGATGTTAGGGGGATCTGGGATAAAAGGAAACTCTGATATAGGGGGTCTCTGAACACCAGAGCCTCCCCCCTCTTACACAACAATCCCAGTTCCCCCTTACATTACGGTCTGCACCATGCCCCCTTATATCACAGTCTACAGTGTTCCCTTTTTTATATCAGGATCCAAAGGAGTTTTCCTTGCACTGTAAATGGCAATTCTGCAAACTCTGATGTTGTGATGGGGAACGCTGAGGACTCTGATTTAAAGCAGTAGTAAAGGCATTTCAAACAATAACAAGCCCTGCAAGTTAAAGGCATAATGTGCTAGTATGCTGTGCATACCAACACTTTATGAAAGACTTGCCTTAAAAAAAGCCGTCCAGTGGCACGCTGGCACCGCAGAAGACGCTTCCATCTTTACTCTGTCTTCTTTCCCGGTTTGAGGACTCCAGCCGTCTGATTGGATGAGCCACGATGACATGCACAAGAGTCTCTGGAGTGGCACACAGCTCACAGTGACATCACCCGCTGCTGCTCAGTCACTGCAAGTCTAGGAGATATAGAAAAGAAAAGAAAAAAGTTTACTACCACTTTAGGCTGCATTCACACCTTAGCATTTTCAGCTCATAAAACGTTCGTAAAATGCCCCAAAAAAAATCCTGAAAAACACCCAACAAGAGAGCTATAGGCTTTGTCAGGATGAAGAGACTCCTTTTTGGTGGAAATTGTCTTCTAGAGTCTTCACCTGAGAGCTAGAGGCTACGTCAGGATGAAGAGACTCCTTTTTGGTGGAAATTGTCTCTAGAGTCTTCACCTGAGAGCTAGAGGCTACGTCAGGATGAAGAGACTCCTTTTTGGTGGAAATTGTCTTCTAGAGTCTTCACCTGAGAGCTAGAGGCTACGTCAGGATGAAGAGACTCCTTTTTGGTGGAAATTGTCTCTAGAGTCTTCACCTGAGAGCTAGAGGCTACGTCAGGATGAAGAGACTCCTTTTTGGTGGAAATTGTCTTCTAGAGTCTTCACCTGAGAGCTAGAGGCTACGTCAGGATGAAGAGACTCCTTTTTGGTGGAAATTGTCTTCTAGAGTCTTCACCTGAGAGCTAGAGGCTACGTCAGGATGAAGAGACTCCTTTTTGGTGGAAATTGTCTAGAGTCTTCACCTGAGAGCTAGAGGCTACGTCAGGATGAAGAGACTCCTTTTTGGTGGAAATTGTCTTCTAGAGTCTTCACCTGAGAGCTAGAGGCTACGTCAGGATGAAGAGACTCCTTTTTGGTGGAAATTGTCTTCTAGAGTCTTCACCTGAGAGCTAGAGGCTACGTCAGGATGAAGAGACTCCTTTTTGGTGGAAATTGTCTTCTAGAGTCTTCACCTGAGAGCTAGAGGCTACGTCAGGATGAAGAGACTCCTTTTTGGTGGAAATTGTCTTCTAGAGTCTTCACCTGAGAGCTAGAGGCTACGTCAGGATGAAGAGACTCCTTTTTGGTGGAAATTGTCTTCTAGAGTCTTCACCTGAGAGCTAGAGGCTACGTCAGGATGAAGAGACTCCTTTTTGGTGGAAATTGTCTTCTAGAGTCTTCACCTGAGAGCTAGAGGCTACGTCAGGATGAAGAGACTCCTTTTTGGTGGAAATTGTCTTCTAGAGTCTTCACCTGAGAGCTAGAGGCTACGTCAGGATGAAGAGACTCCTTTTTGGTGGAAATTGTCTTCTAGAGTCTTCACCTGAGAGCTAGAGGCTACGTCAGGATGAAGAGACTCCTTTTTGGTGGAAATTGTCTTCTAGAGTCTTCACCTGAGAGCTAGAGGCTACGTCAGGATGAAGAGACTCCTTTTTGGTGGAAATTGTCTTCTAGAGTCTTCACCTGAGAGCTAGAGGCTACGTCAGGATGAAGAGACTCCTTTTTGGTGGAAATTGTCTTCTAGAGTCTTCACCTGAGAGCTAGAGGCTACGTCAGGATGAAGAGACTCCTTTTTGGTGGAAATTGTCTTCTAGAGTCTTCACCTGAGAGCTAGAGGCTACGTCAGGATGAAGAGACTCCTTTTTGGTGGAAATTGTCTTCTAGAGTCTTCACCTGAGAGCTAGAGGCTACGTCAGGATGAAGAGACTCCTTTTTGGTGGAAATTGTCTTCTAGAGTCTTCACCTGAGAGCTAGAGGCTACGTCAGGATGAAGAGACTCCTTTTTGGTGGAAATTGTCTTCTAGAGTCTTCACCTGAGAGCTAGAGGCTACGTCAGGATGAAGAGACTCCTTTTTGGTGGAAATTGTCTTCTAGAGTCTTCACCTGAGAGCTAGAGGCTACGTCAGGATGAAGAGACTCCTTTTTGGTGGAAATTGTCTTCTAGAGTCTTCACCTGAGAGCTAGAGGCTACGTCAGGATGAAGAGACTCCTTTTTGGTGGAAATTGTCTTCTAGAGTCTTCACCTGAGAGCTAGAGGCTACGTCAGGATGAAGAGACTCCTTTTTGGTGGAAATTGTCTTCTAGAGTCTTCACCTGAGAGCTAGAGGCTACGTCAGGATGAAGAGACTCCTTTTTGGTGGAAATTGTCTTCTAGAGTCTTCACCTGAGAGCTAGAGGCTACGTCAGGATGAAGAGACTCCTTTTTGGTGGAAATTGTCTTCTAGAGTCTTCACCTGAGAGCTAGAGGCTACGTCAGGATGAAGAGACTCCTTTTTGGTGGACATTGTCTAGAGTCTTCACCTGTGGCCCCTGATGTAAAGGAGAACTCTGTGGTCCCTGATGTTAGGGGGATCTGGGATAAAAGGAAACTCTGATATAGGGGGTCTCTGAACACCAGAGCCTCCCCCCTCTTACACAACAATCCCAGTTCCCCCTTACATTACGGTCTGCACCATGCCCCCTTATATCACAGTCTACAGTGTTCCCTTTTTTATATCAGGATCCAAAGGAGTTTTCCTTGCACTGTAAATGGCAATTCTGCAAACTCTGATGTTGTAATGGGGAACGCTGAGGACTCTGATTTAAAGCAGTAGTAAAGGCATTTCAAACAATAACAAGCCCTGCAAGTTAAAGGCATAATGTGCTAGTATGCAGTGCATACCAACACTTTATGAAAGACTTGCCTTAAAAAAAGCCCTCCAGTGGCACGCTGGCACCGCAGAAGACGCTTCCATCTTCACTCTGTCTTCTTTCCCGGTTTGAGGACTCCAGCCGTCTGATTGGATGAGCCACGATGACATGCACAAGAGTCTCTGGAGTGGCACACAGCTCACAGTGACATCACCCGCTGCTGCTCAGTCACTGCAAGTCTAGGAGATATAGAAAAGAAAAGAAAAAAGTTTACTACCACTTTAGGCTGCATTCACACCTTAGCATTTTCAGCTCATAAAACGTTCGTAAAATGCCCAAAAAAAATCCTGAAAAACACCCAACAAGAGAGCTATAGGCTTTGTCAGGATGAAGAGACTCCTTTTTGGTGGAAATTGTCTTCTAGAGTCTTCACCTGAGAGCTAGAGGCTACGTCAGGATGAAGAGACTCCTTTTTGGTGGAAATTGTCTTCTAGAGTCTTCACCTGAGAGCTAGAGGCTACGTCAGGATGAAGAGACTCCTTTTTGGTGGAAATTGTCTTCTAGAGTCTTCACCTGAGAGCTAGAGGCTACGTCAGGATGAAGAGACTCCTTTTTGGTGGAAATTGTCTTCTAGAGTCTTCACCTGAGAGCTAGAGGCTACGTCAGGATGAAGAGACTCCTTTTTGGTGGAAATTGTCTTCTAGAGTCTTCACCTGAGAGCTAGAGGCTACGTCAGGATGAAGAGACTCCTTTTTGGTGGAAATTGTCTACAGTCTTCACCTGAGAGCTAGAGGCTACGTCAGGATGAAGAGACTCCTTTTTGGTGGAAATTGTCTAGAGTCTTCACCTGATGCCGCGTACACACCATCACTTTATGTGATGAAAAAAAATGACGTTTTTAAAAACGTCACTTTAATTGACTGTGTGTGGGGGAAAACGTCGTTTTATGTCTTGTAAAAAACGACCAAAAAAATTTTAAGCATGCTTCAATTTTATGTGTCGTTTTTCAAAAGTGCACTTTTTACTTCACAGAAATTGACCGTGTGTAGCAAAAAACGTTGTTTTCTAAGACGTTTTTTTCATCCACGCATGCCCAGAAGCTACTTATGAAGCGAGCTTCAATGGTAAAACGTGGTGGAACGTAACCTCACTTTGCAAGAACATTGTGAGAAAAACGATGGTGTGTAGGCAACTTCGTCTTTGAAAATTGAAGTTTCAAAAACATCATTTTTTACTTCACAGAAAGTGTCGTTTTTTGTCTAAAGTGATGGTGTGTATGCGGCCTGAGAGCTAGAGGCTACGTCAGGATGAAGAGACTCCTTTTTGGTGGAATTTGTCTTCTAGAGTCTTCACCTGAGAGCTAGAGGCTACGTCAGGATGAAGAGACTCCTTTTTGGTGGAAATTGTCTTCTAGAGTCTTCACCTGAGAGCTAGAGGCTACGTCAGGATGAAGAGACTCCTTTTTGGTGGAAATTGTCTTCTAGAGTCTTCACCTGAGAGCTAGAGGCTACGTCAGGATGAAGAGACTCCTTTTTGGTGGAAATTGTCTTCTAGAGTCTTCACCTGAGAGCTAGAGGCTACGTCAGGATGAAGAGACTCCTTTTTGGTGGAAATTGTCTTCTAGAGTCTTCACCTGAGAGCTAGAGGCTACGTCAGGATGAAGAGACTCCTTTTTGGTGGAAATTGTCTTCTAGAGTCTTCACCTGAGAGCTAGAGGCTACGTCAGGATGAAGAGACTCCTTTTGGTGGAAATTGTCTTCTAGAGTCTTCACCTGAGAGCTAGAGGCTACGTCAGGATGAAGAGACTCCTTTTTGGTGGAAATTGTCTAGAGTCTTCACCTGAGAGCTAGAGGCTACATCAGGATGAAGAGACTCCTTTTTGGTGGAAATTGTCTAGAGTCTTCACCTGAGAGCTAGAGGCTACGTCAGGATGAAGAGACTCCTTTTTGGTGGAAATTGTCTTCTAGAGTCTTCACCTGAGAGCTAGAGGCTACGTCAGGATGAAGAGACTCCTTTTTGGTGGAAATTGTCTTCTAGAGTCTTCACCTGAGAGCTAGAGGCTACGTCAGGATGAAGAGACTCTTTTTGGTGGAAATTGTCTTCTAGAGTCTTCACCTGAGAGCTAGAGGCTACGTCAGGATGAAGAGACTCCTTTTTGGTGGAAATTGTCTTCTAGAGTCTTCACCTGAGAGCTAGAGGCTACGTCAGGATGAAGAGACTCCTTTTGGTGGAAATTGTCTTCTAGAGTCTTCACCTGAGAGCTAGAGGCTACGTCAGGATGAAGAGACTCCTTTTTGGTGGAAATTGTCTTCTAGAGTCTTCACCTGAGAGCTAGAGGCTACGTCAGATGAAGAGACTCCTTTTTGGTGGAAATTGTCTTCTAGAGTCTTCACCTGAGAGCTAGAGGCTACGTCAGGATGAAGAGACTCCTTTTTGGTGGAAATTGTCTAGAGTCTTCACCTGAGAGCTAGAGGCTACATCAGGATGAAGAGACTCCTTTTTGGTGGAAATTGTCTTCTAGAGTCTTCACCTGAGAGCTAGAGGCTACGTCAGGATGAAGAGACTCCTTTTTGGTGGAAATTGTCTTCTAGAGTCTTCACCTGAGAGCTAGAGGCTACGTCAGGATGAAGAGACTCCTTTTTGGTGGAAATTGTCTTCTAGAGTCTTCACCTGAGAGCTAGAGGCTACGTCAGGATGAAGAGACTCCTTTTTGGTGGAAATTGTCTTCTAGAGTCTTCACCTGAGAGCTAGAGGCTACGTCAGGATGAAGAGACTCCTTTTTGGTGGAAATTGTCTAGAGTCTTCACCTGAGAGCTAGAGGCTACGTCAGGATGAAGAGACTCCTTTTGGTGGAAATTGTCTTCTAGAGTCTTCACCTGAGAGCTAGAGGCTACGTCAGGATGAAGAGACTCCTTTTTGGTGGAAATTGTCTTCTAGAGTCTTCACCTGAGAGCTAGAGGCTACGTCAGGATGAAGAGACTCCTTTTTGGTGGAAATTGTCTTCTAGAGTCTTCACCTGAGAGCTAGAGGCTGCGTCAGGATGAAGAGACTCCTTTTTTGGTGGAAATTGTCTTCTAGAGTCTTCACCTGAGAGCTAGAGGCTACGTCAGGATGAAGAGACTCCTTTTTGGTGGAAATTGTCTAGAGTCTTCCCCTGTGGCCCCTGATGTAAAGGAGAACTCTGTGGTCCCTGATTTTAGGGGGATCTGGGATAAAAGGAAACTCTGATATAGGGGGTCTCTGAACACCAGAGCCTCCCCCTCTTACACAACAATCCCAGTTCCCCCTTACATTACGGTCTGCACCATGCCCCCTTATATCACAGTCTACAGTGTTCCCTTTTTTATATCAGGATCCAAAGGAGTTTTCCTTGCACTGTAAATGGCAATTCTGCAAACTCTGATGTTGTAATGGGGAACGCTGAGGACTCTGATTTAAAGCAGTAGTAAAGGCATTTCAAACAATAACAAGCCCTGCAAGTTAAAGGCATAATGTGCTAGTATGCAGTGCATACCAACACTTTATGAAAGACTTGCCTTAAAAAAAGCCCTCCAGTGGCACGCTGGCACCGCAGAAGACGCTTCCATCTTCACTCTGTCTTCTTTCCCGGTTTGAGGACTCCAGCCGTCTGATTGGATGAGCCACGATGACATGCACAAGAGTCTCTGGAGTGGCACACAGCTCACAGTGACATCACCCGCTGCTGCTCAGTCACTGCAAGTCTAGGAGATATAGAAAAGAAAAGAAAAAAGTTTACTACCACTTTAGGCTGCATTCACACTTTAGCATTTTCAGCTCATAAAACGTTCGTAAAATGCCCAAAAACAATCCTGAAAAACTCCCAACAAGAGAGCTATAGGCTTTGTCAGGATGAAGAGACTCCTTTTTGGTGGAAATTGTCTTCTAGAGTCTTCACCTGATGAGCTAGAGGCTACGTCAGGATGAAGAGACTCCTTTTTGGTGGAAATTGTCTAGAGTCTTCACCTGAGAGCTAGAGGCTACGTCAGGATGAAGAGACTCCTTTTTGGTGGAATTTGTCTTCTAGAGTCTTCACCTGAGAGCTAGAGGCTACGTCAGGATGAAGAGACTCCTTTTTGGTGGAAATTGTCTTCTAGAGTCTTCACCTGAGAGCTAGAGGCTACGTCAGGATGAAGAGACTCCTTTTTGGTGGAAATTGTCTTCTAGAGTCTTCACCTGAGAGCTAGAGGCTACGTCAGGATGAAGAGACTCCTTTTTGGTGGAAATTGTCTACAGTCTTCACCTGAGAGCTAGAGGCTACGTCAGGATGAAGAGACTCCTTTTTGGTGGAAATTGTCTAGAGTCTTCACCTGATGCCGCGTACACACCATCACTTTATGTGATGAAAAAAAATGACGTTTTTAAAAACGTCACTTTAATTGACTGTGTGTGGGGGAAAACGTCGTTTTATGTCTTGTAAAAAACGACCAAAAAAATTTTAAGCATGCTTCAATTTTATGTGTCGTTTTTCAAAAGTGCACTTTTTACTTCACAGAAATTGACCGTGTGTAGCAAAAAACGTTGTTTTCTAAGACGTTTTTTCATCCACGCATGCCCAGAAGCTACTTATGAAGCGAGCTTCAATGGTAAAACGTGGTGGAACGTAACCTCACTTTGCAAGAACATTGTGAGAAAAACGATGGTGTGTAGGCAACTTCGTCTTTGAAAATTGAAGTTTCAAAAACATCATTTTTTACTTCACAGAAAGTGTCGTTTTTTTTCATCACATAAAGTGATGGTGTGTATGCGGCATGAGAGCTAGAGGCTACGTCAGGATGAAGAGACTCCTTTTTGGTGGAATTTGTCTTCTAGAGTCTTCACCTGAGAGCTAGAGGCTACGTCAGGATGAAGAGACTCCTTTTTGGTGGAAATTGTCTTCTAGAGTCTTCACCTGAGAGCTAGAGGCTACGTCAGGATGAAGAGACTCCTTTTTGGTGGAAATTGTCTTCTAGAGTCTTCACCTGAGAGCTAGAGGCTACGTCAGGATGAAGAGACTCCTTTTTGGTGGAAATTGTCTTCTAGAGTCTTCACCTGAGAGCTAGAGGCTACGTCAGGATGAAGAGACTCCTTTTTGGTGGAAATTGTCTTCTAGAGTCTTCACCTGAGAGCTAAAGGCTACGTCAGGATGAAGAGACTCCTTTTTGGTGGAAATTGTCTTCTAGAGTCTTCACCTGAGAGCTAGAGGCTACGTCAGGATGAAGAGACTCCTTTTGGTGGAAATTGTCTTCTAGAGTCTTCACCTGAGAGCTAGAGGCTACGTCAGGATGAAGAGACTCCTTTTTGGTGGCAATTGTCTAGAGTCTTCACCTGAGAGCTAGAGGCTACATCAGGATGAAGAGACTCCTTTTTGGTGGAAATTGTCTAGAGTCTTCACCTGAGAGCTAGAGGCTACGTCAGGATGAAGAGACTCCTTTTTGGTGGAAATTGTCTTCTAGAGTCTTCACCTGAGAGCTAGAGGCTACGTCAGGATGAAGAGACTCCTTTTTGGTGGAAATTGTCTTCTAGAGTCTTTACCTGAGAGCTAGAGGCTACGTCAGGATGAAGAGACTCTTTTTTGGTGGAAATTGTCTTCTAGAGTCTTCACCTGAGAGCTAGAGGCTACGTCAGGATGAAGAGACTCCTTTTTGGTGGAAATTGTCTTCTAGAGTCTTCACCTGAGAGCTAGAGGCTACGTCAGGATGAAGAGACTCCTTTTGGTGGAAATTGTCTTCTAGAGTCTTCACCTGAGAGCTAGAGGCTACGTCAGGATGAAGAGACTCCTTTTTGGTGGAAATTGTCTTCTAGAGTCTTCACCTGAGAGCTAGAGGCTGCGTCAGGATGAAGAGACTCCTTTTTGGTGGAAATTGTCTTCTAGAGTCTTCACCTGAGAGCTAGAGGCTACGTCAGGATGAAGAGACTCCTTTTTGGTGGAAATTGTCTAGAGTCTTCACCTGAGAGCTAGAGGCTACGTCAGGATGAAGAGACTCCTTTTTGGTGGAATTTGTCTTCTAGAGTCTTCACCTGAGAGCTAGAGGCTATGTCAGGATGAAGAGACTCCTTTTTGGTGGAAATTGTCTTCTAGAGTCTTCACCTGAGAGCTAGAGGCTGCGTCAGGATGAAGAGACTCCTTTTTGGTGGCAATTGTCTTCTAGAGTCTTCACCTGAGAGCTAGAGGCTACGTCAGGATGAAGAGACTCCTTTTTGGTGCAAATTGTCTAGAGTCTTCACCTGTGGCCCCTGATGTAAAGGAGAACTCTGTGGTCCCTGATGTTAGGGGGATCTGGGATAAAAGGAAACTCTGATATAGGGGGTCTCTGAACACCAGAGCCTCCCCCCTCTTACACAACAATCCCAGTTCCCCCTTACATTACGGTCTGCACCATGCCCCCTTATATCACAGTCTACAGTGTTCCCTTTTTTATATCAGGATCCAAAGGAGTTTTCCTTGCACTGTAAATGGCAATTCTGCAAACTCTGATGTTGTAATGGGGAACGCTGAGGACTCTGATTTAAAGCAGTAGTAAAGGCATTTCAAACAATAACAAGCCCTGCAAGTTAAAGGCATAATGTGCTAGTATGCAGTGCATACCAACACTTTATGAAAGACTTGCCTTAAAAAAAGCCCTCCAGTGGCACGCTGGCACCGCAGAAGACGCTTCCATCTTCACTCTGTCTTCTTTCCCGGTTTGAGGACTCCAGCCGTCTGATTGGATGAGCCACGATGACATGCACAAGAGTCTCTGGAGTGGCACACAGCTCACAGTGACATCACCCGCTGCTGCTCAGTCACTGCAAGTCTAGGAGATATAGAAAAGAAAAGAAAAAAGTTTACTACCACTTTAGGCTGCATTCACACCTTAGCATTTTCAGCTCATAAAACGTTCGTAAAATGCCCAAAAAAATCCTGAAAAACTCCCAACAAGAGAGCTATAGGCTTTGTCAGGATGAAGAGACTCCTTTTTGGTGGAAATTGTCTTCTAGAGTCTTCACCTGAGAGCTAGAGGCTACGTCAGGATGAAGAGACTCCTTTTTGGTGGAAATTGTCTTCTAGAGTCTTCACCTGAGAGCTAGAGGCTACGTCAGGATGAAGAGACTCCTTTTTGGTGGAAATTGTCTTCTAGAGTCTTCACCTGAGAGCTAGAGGCTACGTCAGGATGAAGAGACTCCTTTTTGGTGGAAATTGTCTTCTAGAGTCTTCACCTGAGAGCTAGAGGCTACGTCAGGATGAAGAGACTCCTTTTTGGTGTATATTGTCTAGAGTCTTCACCTGAGGGCTATTGGCTTTGTCAGGATGAAGAGACTCATTTTTGGTGGAAATTGTCTAGAGTCTTCACCTGAGAGCTAGAAGCTACGTCAGGATGAAGAGACTCCTTTTTGGTGGAAATTGTCTTCTAGAGTCTTCACCTGAGAGCTAGAGGCTACGTCAGGATGAAGAGACTCCTTTTTGGTGGCAATTGTCTAGAGTCTTCACCTGAGAGCTAGAGGCTACATCAGGATGAAGAGACTCCTTTTTGGTGGAAATTGTCTTCTAGAGTCTTCACCTGAGAGCTAGAGGCTAGGTCAGGATGAAGAGACTCCTTTTTGGTGGAAATTGTCTTCTAGAGTCTTCACCTGAGAGCTAGAGGCTACGTCAGGATGAAGAGACTACTTTTTGGTGGAAATTGTCTTCTAGAGTCTTCACCTGAGAGCTAGAGGCTACGTCAGGATGAAGAGACTCCTTTTTGGTGGAAATTGTCTTCTAGAGTCTTTACCTGAGAGCTAGAGGCTACGTCAGGATGAAGAGACTCCTTTTTGGTGGAAATTGTCTTCTAGAGTCTTCACCTGAGAGCTAGAGGCTACGTCAGGATGAAGAGACTCCTTTTTGGTGGAAATTGTCTTCTAGAGTCTTCACCTGAGAGCTAGAGGCTACGTCAGGATGAAGAGACTCCTTTTTGGTGGAAATTGTCTTCTAGAGTCTTCACCTGAAAGCTAGAGGCTACGTCAGGATGAAAAGACTCCTTTTTGGTGGAAATTGTCTAGAGTCTTCACCTGAGAGCTAGAGGCTACGTCAGGATGAAGAGACTCCTTTTGGTGGAAATTGTCTTCTAGAGTCTTCACCTGAGAGCTAGAGGCTACGTCAGGATGAAGAGACTCCTTTTTGGTGGAAATTGTCTTCTAGAGTCTTCACCTGAGAGCTAGAGGCTGCGTCAGAATGAAGAGACTCCTTTTTGGTGGAAATTGTCTTCTAGAGTCTTCACCTGAGAGCTAGAGGCTACGTCAGGATGAAGAGACTCCTTTTTGGTGGCAATTGTCTAGAGTCTTCACCTGAGAGCTAGAGGCTACATCAGGATGAAGAGACTCCTTTTTGGTGGAAATTGTCTTCTAGAGTCTTCACCTGAGAGCTAGAGGCTACGTCAGGATGAAGAGACTCCTTTTTGGTGGAAATTGTCTTCTAGAGTCTTCACCTGAGAGCTAGAGGCTACGTCAGGATGAAGAGACTCCTTTTTGGTGGAAATTGTCTTCTAGAGTCTTCACCTGAGAGCTAGAGGCTACGTCAGGATGAAGAGACTCCTTTTTGGTGGAAATTGTCTTCTAGAGTCTTCACCTGAGAGCTAGAGGCTACGTCAGGATGAAGAGACTCCTTTTTGGTGTATATTGTCTAGAGTCTTCACCTGAGAGCTAGAGGCTACGTCAGGATGAAGAGACTCCTTTTGGTGGAAATTGTCTTCTAGAGTCTTCACCTGAGAGCTAGAGGCTACGTCAGGATGAAGAGACTCCTTTTTGGTGGAAATTGTCTTCTAGAGTCTTCACCTGAGAGCTAGAGGCTACGTCAGGATGAAGAGACTCCTTTTTGGTGGAAATTGTCTTCTAGAGTCTTCACCTGAGAGCTAGAGGCTGCGTCAGGATGAAGAGACTCCTTTTTGGTGGAAATTGTCTTCTAGAGTCTTCACCTGAGAGCTAGAGGCTACGTCAGGATGAAGAGACTCCTTTTTGGTGGAAATTGTCTAGAGTCTTCCCCTGTGGCCCCTGATGTAAAGGAGAACTCTGTGGTCCCTGATTTTAGGGGGATCTGGGATAAAAGGAAACTCTGATATAGGGGGTCTCTGAACACCAGAGCCTCCCCCCTCTTACACAACAATCCCAGTTCCCCCTTACATTACGGTCTGCACCATGCCCCCTTATATCACAGTCTACAGTGTTCCCTTTTTTATATCAGGATCCAAAGGAGTTTTCCTTGCACTGTAAATGGCAATTCTGCAAACTCTGATGTTGTAATGGGGAACGCTGAGGACTCTGATTTAAAGCAGTAGTAAAGGCATTTCAAACAATAACAAGCCCTGCAAGTTAAAGGCATAATGTGCAAGTATGCAGTGCATACCAACACTTTATGAAAGACTTGCCTTAAAAAAAGCCCTCCAGTGGCACGCTGGCACGGCAGAAGACGCTTCCATCTTCACTCTGTCTTCTTTCCCGGTTTGAGGACTCCAGCCGTCTGATTGGATGAGCCACGATGACATGCACAAGAGTCTCTGGAGTGGCACACAGCTCACAGTGACATCACCCGCTGCTGCTCAGTCACTGCAAGTCTAGGAGATATAGAAAAGAAAAGAAAAAAGTTTACTACCACTTTAGGCTGCATTCACACTTTAGCATTTTCAGCTCATAAAACGTTCGTAAAATGCCCAAAAACAATCCTGAAAAACTCCCAACAAGAGAGCTATAGGCTTTGTCAGGATGAAGAGACTCCTTTTTGGTGGAAATTGTCTTCTAGAGTCTTCACCTGATGAGCTAGAGGCTACGTCAGGATGAAGAGACTCCTTTTTGGTGGAAATTGTCTAGAGTCTTCACCTGAGAGCTAGAGGCTACGTCAGGATGAAGAGACTCCTTTTTGGTGGAATTTGTCTTCTAGAGTCTTCACCTGAGAGCTAGAGGCTACGTCAGGATGAAGAGACTCCTTTTTGGTGGAAATTGTCTTCTAGAGTCTTCACCTGAGAGCTAGAGGCTACGTCAGGATGAAGAGACTCCTTTTTGGTGGAAATTGTCTTCTAGAGTCTTCACCTGAGAGCTAGAGGCTACGTCAGGATGAAGAGACTCCTTTTTGGTGGAAATTGTCTAGAGTCTTCACCTGAGAGCTAGAGGCTACGTCAGGATGAAGAGACTCCTTTTTGGTGGAAATTGTCTAGAGTCTTCACCTGATGCCGCGTACACACCATCACTTTATGTGATGAAAAAAAATGAAGTTTTTAAAAACGTCACTTTAATTGACTGTGTGTGGGGGAAAACGTCGTTTTATGTCTTGTAAAAAACGACCAAAAAAAATTTAAGCATGCTTCAATTTTATGTGTCGTTTTTCAAAAGTGCACTTTTTACTTCACAGAAATTGACCGTGTGTAGCAAAAAACGTTGTTTTCTAAGACGTTTTTTCATCCACGCATGCCCAGAAGCTACTTATGAAGCGAGCTTCAATGGTAAAACGTGGTGGAACGTAACCTCACTTTGCAAGAACATTGTGAGAAAAACGATGGTGTGTAGGCAACTTCGTCTTTGAAAATTGAAGTTTCAAAAACATCATTTTTTACTTCACAGAAAGTGTCGTTTTTTTTCATCACATAAAGTGATGGTGTGTATGCGGCATGAGAGCTAGAGGCTACGTCAGGATGAAGAGACTCCTTTTTGGTGGAATTTGTCTTCTAGAGTCTTCACCTGAGAGCTAGAGGCTACGTCAGGATGAAGAGAATCCTTTTTGGTGGAAATTGTCTTCTAGAGTCTTCACCTGAGAGCTAGAGGCTACGTCAGGATGAAGAGACTCCTTTTTGGTGGAAATTGTCTTCTAGAGTCTTCACCTGAGAGCTAGAGGCTACGTCAGGATGAAGAGACTCCTTTTTGGTGGAAATTGTCTTCTAGAGTCTTCACCTGAGAGCTAGAGGCTACGTCAGGATGAAGAGACTCCTTTTTGGTGGAAATTGTCTTCTAGAGTCTTCACCTGAGAGCTAGAGGCTACGTCAGGATGAAGAGACTCCTTTTTGGTGGAAATTGTCTTCTAGAGTCTTCACCTGAGAGCTAGAGGCTACGTCAGGATGAAGAGACTCCTTTTGGTGGAAATTGTCTTCTAGAGTCTTCACCTGAGAGCTAGAGGCTACGTCAGGATGAAGAGACTCCTTTTTGGTGGCAATTGTCTAGAGTCTTCACCTGAGAGCTAGAGGCTACATCAGGATGAAGAGACTCCTTTTTGGTGGAAATTGTCTAGAGTCTTCACCTGAGAGCTAGAGGCTACGTCAGGATGAAGAGACTCCTTTTTGGTGGAAATTGTCTTCTAGAGTCTTCACCTGAGAGCTAGAGGCTACGTCAGGATGAAGAGACTCCTTTTTGGTGGAAATTGTCTTCTAGAGTCTTCACCTGAGAGCTAGAGGCTACGTCAGGATGAAGAGACTCTTTTTTGGTGGAAATTGTCTTCTAGAGTCTTCACCTGAGAGCTAGAGGCTACGTCAGGATGAAGAGACTCCTTTTTGGTGGAAATTGTCTTCTAGAGTCTTCACCTGAGAGCTAGAGGCTACGTCAGGATGAAGAGACTCCTTTTGGTGGAAATTGTCTTCTAGAGTCTTCACCTGAGAGCTAGAGGCTACGTCAGGATGAAGAGACTCCTTTTTGGTGGAAATTGTCTTCTAGAGTCTTCACCTGAGAGCTAGAGGCTGCGTCAGGATGAAGAGACTCCTTTTGGTGGAAATTGTCTTCTAGAGTCTTCACCTGAGAGCTAGAGGCTACGTCAGGATGAAGAGACTCCTTTTTGGTGGAAATTGTCTAGAGTCTTCACCTGAGAGCTAGAGGCTACGTCAGGATGAAGAGACTCCTTTTTGGTGGAATTTGTCTTCTAGAGTCTTCACCTGAGAGCTAGAGGCTATGTCAGGATGAAGAGACTCCTTTTTGGTGGAAATTGTCTTCTAGAGTCTTCACCTGAGAGCTAGAGGCTGCGTCAGGATGAAGAGACTCCTTTTTGGTGGCAATTGTCTTCTAGAGTCTTCACCTGAGAGCTAGAGGCTACGTCAGGATGAAGAGACTCCTTTTTGGTGCAAATTGTCTAGAGTCTTCACCTGTGGCCCCTGATGTAAAGGAGAACTCTGTGGTCCCTGATGTTAGGGGGATCTGGGATAAAAGGAAACTCTGATATAGGGGGTCTCTGAACACCAGAGCCTCCCCCCCTCTTACACAACAATCCCAGTTCCCCCTTACATTACGGTCTGCACCATGCCCCCTTATATCACAGTCTACAGTGTTCCCTTTTTTATATCAGGATCCAAAGGAGTTTTCCTTGCACTGTAAATGGCAATTCTGCAAACTCTGATGTTGTAATGGGGAACGCTGAGGACTCTGATTTAAAGCAGTAGTAAAGGCATTTCAAACAATAACAAGCCCTGCAAGTTAAAGGCATAATGTGCTAGTATGCAGTGCATACCAACACTTTATGAAAGACTTGCCTTAAAAAAAGCCCTCCAGTGGCACGCTGGCACCGCAGAAGACGCTTCCATCTTCACTCTGTCTTCTTTCCCGGTTTGAGGACTCCAGCCGTCTGATTGGATGAGCCACGATGACATGCACAAGAGTCTCTGGAGTGGCACACAGCTCACAGTGACATCACCCTCTGCTGCTCAGTCACTGCAAGTCTAGGAGATATAGAAAAGAAAAGAAAAAAGTTTACTACCACTTTAGGCTGCATTCACACCTTAGCATTTTCAGCTCATAAAACGTTCGTAAAATGCCCAAAAAAATCCTGAAAAACTCCCAACAAGAGAGCTATAGGCTTTGTCAGGATGAAGAGACTCCTTTTTGGTGGAAATTGTCTTCTAGAGTCTTCACCTGAGAGCTAGAGGCTACGTCAGGATGAAGAGACTCCTTTTTGGTGGAAATTGTCTTCTAGAGTCTTCACCTGAGAGCTAGAGGCTACGTCAGGATGAGGAGACTCCTTTTTGGTGGAAATTGTCTTCTAGAGTCTTCACCTGAGAGCTAGAGGCTACGTCAGGATGAAGAGACTCCTTTTTGGTGGAAATTGTCTTCTAGAGTCTTCACCTGAGAGCTAGAGGCTACGTCAGGATGAAGAGACTCCTTTTTGGTGTATATTGTCTAGAGTCTTCACCTGAGGGCTATTGGCTTTGTCAGGATGAAGAGACTCCTTTTTGGTGGAAATTGTCTAGAGTCTTCACCTGAGAGCTAGAAGCTACGTCAGGATGAAGAGACTCCTTTTTGGTGGAAATTGTCTTCTAGAGTCTTCACCTGAGAGCTAGAGGCTACGTCAGGATGAAGAGACTCCTTTTTGGTGGCAATTGTCTAGAGTCTTCACCTGAGAGCTAGAGGCTACATCAGGATGAAGAGACTCCTTTTTGGTGGAAATTGTCTTCTAGAGTCTTCACCTGAGAGCTAGAGGCTAGGTCAGGATGAAGAGACTCCTTTTTGGTGGAAATTGTCTTCTAGAGTCTTCACCTGAGAGCTAGAGGCTACGTCAGGATGAAGAGACTACTTTTTGGTGGAAATTGTCTTCTAGAGTCTTCACCTGAGAGCTAGAGGCTACGTCAGGATGAAGAGACTCCTTTTTGGTGGAAATTGTCATCTAGAGTCTTTACCTGAGAGCTAGAGGCTACGTCAGGATGAAGAGACTCCTTTTTGGTGGAAATTGTCTTCTAGAGTCTTCACCTGAGAGCTAGAGGCTACGTCAGGATGAAGAGACTCCTTTTTGGTGGAAATTGTCTTCTAGAGTCTTCACCTGAGAGCTAGAGGCTACGTCAGGATGAAGAGACTCCTTTTTGGTGGAAATTGTCTTCTAGAGTCTTCACCTGAAAGCTAGAGGCTACGTCAGGATGAAAAGACTCCTTTTTGGTGGAAATTGTCTAGAGTCTTCACCTGAGAGCTAGAGGCTACGTCAGGATGAAGAGACTCCTTTTGGTGGAAATTGTCTTCTAGAGTCTTCACCTGAGAGCTAGAGGCTACGTCAGGATGAAGAGACTCCTTTTTGGTGGAAATTGTCTTCTAGAGTCTTCACCTGAGAGCTAGAGGCTGCGTCAGAATGAAGAGACTCCTTTTTGGTGGAAATTGTCTTCTAGAGTCTTCACCTGAGAGCTAGAGGCTACGTCAGGATGAAGAGACTCCTTTTTGGTGGCAATTGTCTAGAGTCTTCACCTGAGAGCTAGAGGCTACATCAGGATGAAGAGACTCCTTTTTGGTGGAAATTGTCTTCTAGAGTCTTCACCTGAGAGCTAGAGGCTACGTCAGGATGAAGAGACTCCTTTTTGGTGGAAATTGTCTTCTAGAGTCTTCACCTGAGAGCTAGAGGCTACGTCAGGATGAAGAGACTCCTTTTTGGTGGAAATTGTCTTCTAGAGACTTCACCTGAGAGCTAGAGGCTACGTCAGGATGAAGAGACTCCTTTTTGGTGGAAATTGTCTTCTAGAGTCTTCACCTGAGAGCTAGAGGCTACGTCAGGATGAAGAGACTCCTTTTTGGTGGAAATTGTCTAGAGTCTTCACCTGAGAGCTAGAGGCTACGTCAGGATGAAGAGACTCCTTTTGGTGGAAATTGTCTTCTAGAGTCTTCACCTGAGAGCTAGAGGCTACGTCAGGATGAAGAGACTCCTTTTTGGTGGAAATTGTCTTCTAGAGTCTTCACCTGAGAGCTAGAGGCTACGTCAGGATGAAGAGACTCCTTTTTGGTGGAAATTGTCTTCTAGAGTCTTCACCTGAGAGCTAGAGGCTGCGTCAGGATGAAGAGACTCCTTTTTTGGTGGAAATTGTCTTCTAGAGTCTTCACCTGAGAGCTAGAGGCTACGTCAGGATGAAGAGACTCCTTTTTGGTGGAAATTGTCTAGAGTCTTCCCCTGTGGCCCCTGATGTAAAGGAGAACTCTGTGGTCCCTGATTTTAGGGGGATCTGGGATAAAAGGAAACTCTGATATAGGGGGTCTCTGAACACCAGAGCCTCCCCCTCTTACACAACAATCCCAGTTCCCCCTTACATTACGGTCTGCACCATGCCCCCTTATATCACAGTCTACAGTGTTCCCTTTTTTATATCAGGATCCAAAGGAGTTTTCCTTGCACTGTAAATGGCAATTCTGCAAACTCTGATGTTGTAATGGGGAACGCTGAGGACTCTGATTTAAAGCAGTAGTAAAGGCATTTCAAACAATAACAAGCCCTGCAAGTTAAAGGCATAATGTGCAAGTATGCAGTGCATACCAACACTTTATGAAAGACTTGCCTTAAAAAAAGCCCTCCAGTGGCACGCTGGCACCACAGAAGACGCTTCCATTTTCACTCTGTCTTCTTTCCCGGTTTGAGGACTCCAGCCGTCTGATTGGATGAGCCACGATGACATGCACAAGAGTCTCTGGAGTGGCACACAGCTCACAGTGACATCACCCGCTGCTGCTCAGTCACTGCAAGTCTAGGAGATATAGAAAAGAAAAGAAAAAAGTTTACTACCACTTTAGGCTGCATTCACACTTTAGCATTTTCAGCTCATAAAACGTTCGTAAAATGCCCAAAAACAATCCTGAAAAACTCCCAACAAGAGAGCTATAGGCTTTGTCAGGATGAAGAGACTCCTTTTTGGTGGAAATTGTCTTCTAGAGTCTTCACCTGATGAGCTAGAGGCTACGTCAGGATGAAGAGACTCCTTTTTGGTGGAAATTGTCTAGAGTCTTCACCTGAGAGCTAGAGGCTACGTCAGGATGAAGAGACTCCTTTTTGGTGGAATTTGTCTTCTAGAGTCTTCACCTGAGAGCTAGAGGCTACGTCAGGATGAAGAGACTCCTTTTTGGTGGAAATTGTCTAGAGTCTTCACCTGAGAGCTAGAGGCTACGTCAGGATGAAGAGACTCCTTTTTGGTGGAATTTGTCTTCTAGAGTCTTCACCTGAGAGCTAGAGGCTGCGTCAGGATGAAGAGACTCCTTTTTGGTGCAAATTGTCTAGAGTCTTCACCTGTGGCCCCTGATGTAAAGGAGAACTCTGTGGTCCCTGATGTTAGGGGGATCTGGGATAAAAGGAAACTCTGATATAGGGGGTCTCTGAACACCAGAGCCTCCCCCCCTCTTACACAACAATCCCAGTTCCCCCTTACATTACGGTCTGCACCATGCCCCCTTATATCACAGTCTACAGTGTTCCCTTTTTTATATCAGGATCCAAAGGAGTTTTCCTTGCACTGTAAATGGCAATTCTGCAAACTCTGATGTTGTAATGGGGAACGCTGAGGACTCTGATTTAAAGCAGTAGTAAAGGCATTTCAAACAATAACAAGCCCTGCAAGTTAAAGGCATAATGTGCAAGTATGCAGTGCATACCAACACTTTATGAAAGACTTGCCTTAAAAAAAGCCCTCCAGTGGCACGCTGGCACCGCAGAAGACACTTCCATCTTCACTCTGTCTTCTTTCCCGGTTTGAGGACTCCAGCCGTCTGATTGGATGAGCCACGATGACATGCACAAGAGTCTCTGGAGTGGCACACAGCTCACAGTGACATCACCCGCTGCTGCTCAGTCACTGCAAGTCTAGGAGATATAGAAAAGAAAAGAAAAAAGTTTACTACCACTTTAGGCTGCATTCACACTTTAGCATTTTCAGCTCATAAAACGTTCGTAAAATGCCCATAAACAATCCTGAAAAACTCCCAACAAGAGAGCTATAGGCTTTGTCAGGATGAAGAGACTCCTTTTTGGTGGAAATTGTCTTCTAGAGTCTTCACCTGATGAGCTAGAGGCTACGTCAGGATGAAGAGACTCCTTTTTGGTGGAAATTGTCTAGAGTCTTCACCTGAAAGCTAGAGGCTACGTCAGGATGAAGAGACTCCTTTTTGGTGGAATTTTTCTTCTAGAGTCTTCACCTGAGAGCTAGAGGCTACGTCAGGATGAAGAGACTCCTTTTTGGTGGAAATTGTCTTCTAGAGTCTTCACCTGAGAGCTAGAGGCTACGTCAGGATGAAGAGACTCCTTTTTGGTGGAAATTGTCTTCTAGAGTCTTCACCTGAGAGCTAGAGGCTACGTCAGGATGAAGAGACTCCTTTTTGGTGGAAATTGTCTAGAGTCTTCACCTGAGAGCTAGAGGCTACGTCAGGATGAAGAGACTCCTTTTTGGTGGAAATTGTCTAGAGTCTTCACCTGATGCCGCGTACACACCATCACTTTATGTGATGAAAAAAAATGACGTTTTTAAAAACGTCACTTTAATTGACTGTGTGTGGGGGAAAACGTCGTTTTATGTCTTGTAAAAAACGACCAAAAAAAATTTAAGCATGCTTCAATTTTATGTGTCGTTTTTCAAAAGTGCACTTTTTACTTCACAGAAATTGACCGTGTGTAGCAAAAAACGTTGTTTTCTAAGACGTTTTTTCATCCACGCATGCCCAGAAGCTACTTATGAAGCGAGCTTCAATGGTAAAACGTGGTGGAACGTAACCTCACTTTGCAAGAACATTGTGAGAAAAACGATGGTGTGTAGGCAACTTCGTCTTTGAAAATTGAAGTTTCAAAAACATCATTTTTTACTTCACAGAAAGTGTCGTTTTTTTTCATCACATAAAGTGATGGTGTGTATGCGGCATGAGAGCTAGAGGCTACGTCAGGATGAAGAGACTCCTTTTTGGTGGAATTTGTCTTCTAGAGTCTTCACCTGAGAGCTAGAGGCTACGTCAGGATGAAGAGACTCCTTTTTGGTGGAAATTGTCTTCTAGAGTCTTCACCTGAGAGCTAGAGGCTACGTCAGGATGAAGAGACTCCTTTTTGGTGGAAATTGTCTTCTAGAGTCTTCACCTGAGAGCTAGAGGCTACGTCAGGATGAAGAGACTCCTTTTTGGTGGAAATTGTCTTCTAGAGTCTTCACCTGAGAGCTAGAGGCTACGTCAGGATGAAGAGACTCCTTTTTGGTGGAAATTGTCTTCTAGAGTCTTCACCTGAGAGCTAGAGGCTACGTCAGGATGAAGAGACTCCTTTTTGGTGGAAATTGTCTTCTAGAGTCTTCACCTGAGAGCTAGAGGCTACGTCAGGATGAAGAGACTCCTTTTGGTGGAAATTGTCTTCTAGAGTCTTCACCTGAGAGCTAGAGGCTGCGTCAGGATGAAGAGACTCCTTTTGGTGGAATTTGTCTTCTAGAGTCTTCACCTGAGAGCTAGAGGCTACGTCAGGATGAAGAGACTCCTTTTTGGTGGAAATTGTCTAGAGTCTTCACCTGAGAGCTAGAGGCTACGTCAGGATGAAGAGACTCCTTTTTGGTGGAATTTGTCTTCTAGAGTCTTCACCTGAGAGCTAGAGGCTATGTCAGGATGAAGAGACTCCTTTTTGGTGGAAATTGTCTTCTAGAGTCTTCACCTGAGAGCTAGAGGCTGCGTCAGGATGAAGAGACTCCTTTTTGGTGGCAATTGTCTTCTAGAGTCTTCACCTGAGAGCTAGAGGCTACGTCAGGATGAAGAGACTCCTTTTTGGTGGAAATTGTCTAGAGTCTTCACCTGTGGCCCCTGATGTAAAGGAGAACTCTGTGGTCCCTGATGTTAGGGGGATCTGGGATAAAAGGAAACTCTGATATAGGGGGTCTCTGAACACCAGAGCCTCCCCCCCTCTTACACAACAATCCCAGTTCCCCCTTACATTACGGTCTGCACCATGCCCCCTTATATCACAGTCTACAGTGTTCCCTTTTTTATATCAGGATCCAAAGGAGTTTTCCTTGCACTGTAAATGGCAATTCTGCAAACTCTGATGTTGTAATGGGGAACGCTGAGGACTCTGATTTAAAGCAGTAGTAAAGGCATTTCAAACAATAACAAGCCCTGCAAGTTAAAGGCATAATGTGCTAGTATGCAGTGCATACCAACACTTTATGAAAGACTTGCCTTAAAAAAAGCCCTCCAGTGGCACGCTGGCACCGCAGAAAACGCTTCCATCTTCACTCTGTCTTCTTTCCCGGTTTGAGGACTCCAGCCGTCTGATTGGATGAGCCACGATGACATGCACAAGAGTCTCTGGAGTGGCACACAGCTCACAGTGACATCACCCTCTGCTGCTCAGTCACTGCAAGTCTAGGAGATATAGAAAAGAAAAGAAAAAAGTTTACTACCACTTTAGGCTGCATTCACACTTTAGCATTTTCAGCTCATAAAACGTTCGTAAAATGCCCAAAAAAATCCTGAAAAACTCCCAACAAGAGAGCTATAGGCTTTGTCAGGATGAAGAGACTCCTTTTTGGTGGAAATTGTCTTCTAGAGTCTTCACCTGAGAGCTAGAGGCTACGTCAGGATGAAGAGACTCCTTTTTGGTGGAAATTGTCTTCTAGAGTCTTCACCTGAGAGCTAGAGGCTACGTCAGGATGAAGAGACTCCTTTTTGGTGGAAATTGTCTTCTAGAGTCTTCACCTGAGAGCTAGAGGCTACGTCAGGATGAAGAGACTCCTTTTTGGTGGAAATTGTCTTCTAGAGTCTTCACCTGAGAGCTAGAGGCTACGTCAGGATGAAGAGACTCCTTTTTGGTGTATATTGTCTAGAGTCTTCACCTGAGGGCTATTGGCTTTGTCAGGATGAAGAGACTCATTTTTGGTGGAAATTGTCTAGAGTCTTCACCTGAGAGCTAGAAGCTACGTCAGGATGAAGAGACTCCTTTTTGGTGGAAATTGTCTTCTAGAGTCTTCACCTGAGAGCTAGAGGCTACGTCAGGATGAAGAGACTCCTTTTTGGTGACAATTGTCTAGAGTCTTCACCTGAGAGCTAGAGGCTACATCAGGATGAAGAGACTCCTTTTTGGTGGAAATTGTCTTCTAGAGTCTTCACCTGAGAGCTAGAGGCTAGGTCAGGATGAAGAGACTCCTTTTTGGTGGAAATTGTCTTCTAGAGTCTTCACCTGAGAGCTAGAGGCTACGTCAGGATGAAGAGACTACTTTTTGGTCGAAATTGTCTTCTAGAGTCTTCACCTGAGAGCTAGAGGCTACGTCAGGATGAAGAGACTCCTTTTTGGTGGAAATTGTCTTCTAGA
Organism: Rana temporaria; assembly: GCF_905171775.1. Classification (NCBI taxonomy): domain Eukaryota; kingdom Metazoa; phylum Chordata; class Amphibia; order Anura; family Ranidae; genus Rana; species Rana temporaria. Next base: position 218,020,175 of record NC_053491.1, on the reverse strand, counting down.
GTCTTTACCTGAGAGCTAGAGGCTACGTCAGGATGAAGAGACTCCTTTTTGGTGGAAATTGTCTTCTAGAGTCTTCACCTGAGAGCTAGAGGCTACGTCAGGATGAAGAGACTCCTTTTTGGTGGAAATTGTCTTCTAGAGTCTTCACCTGAGAGCTAGAGGCTACGTCAGGATGAAGAGACTCCTTTTTGGTGGAAATTGTCTTCTAGAGTCTTCACCTGAGAGCTAGAGGCTACGTCAGGATGAAGAGACTCCTTTTTGGTGGAAATTGTCTAGAGTCTTCACCTGAGAGGTAGAGGCTACGTCAGGATGAAGAGACTCCTTTTTGGTGGAAATTGTCTTCTAGAGTCTTCACCTGAGAGCTAGAGGCTACGTCAGGATGAAGAGACTCCTTTTTGGTGCAAATTGTCTAGAGTCTTCACCTGTGGCCCCTGATGTAAAGGAGAACTCTGTGGTCCCTGATGTTAGGGGGATCTGGGATAAAAGGAAACTCTGATATAGGGGGTCTCTGAACACCAGAGCCTCCCCCCCTCTTACACAACAATCCCAGTTCCCCCTTACATTACGGTCTGCACCATGCCCCCTTATATCACAGTCTACAGTGTTCCCTTTTTTATATCAGGATCCAAAGGAGTTTTCCTTGCACTGTAAATGGCAATTCTGCAAACTCTGATGTTGTAATGGGGAACGCTGAGGACTCTGATTTAAAGCAGTAGTAAAGGCATTTCAAACAATAACAAGCCCTGCAAGTTAAAGGCATAATGTGCTAGTATGCAGTGCATACCAACACTTTATGAAAGACTTGCCTTAAAAAAAGCCCTCCAGTGGCACGCTGGCACCGCAGAAGACGCTTCCATCTTCACTCTGTCTTCTTTCCCGGTTTGAGGACTCCAGCCGTCTGATTGGATGAGCCACGATGACATGCACAAGAGTCTCTGGAGTGGCACACAGCTCACAGTGATATCACCCTCTGCTGCTCAGTCACTGCAAGTCTAGGAGATATAGAAAAGAAAAGAAAAAAGTTTACTACCACTTTAGGCTGCATTCACACTTTAGCATTTTCAGCTCATAAAACGTTCGTAAAATGCCCAAAAAAATCCTGAAAAACTCCCAACAAGAGAGCTATAGGCTTTGTCAGGATGAAGAGACTCCTTTTTGGTGGAAATTGTCTTCTAGAGTCTTCACCTGAGAGCTAGAGGCTACGTCAGGATGAAGAGACTCCTTTTTGGTGGAAATTGTCTTCTAGAGTCTTCACCTGAGAGCTAGAGGCTACGTCAGGATGAAGAGACTCCTTTTTGGTGGAATTTGTCTTCTAGAGTCTTCACCTGAGAGCTAGAGGCTACGTCAGGATGAAGAGACTCCTTTTTGGTGGAAATTGTCTTCTAGAGTCTTCACCTGAGAGCTAGAGGCTACGTCAGGATGAAGAGACTCCTTTTTGGTGTATATTGTCTAGAGTCTTCACCTGAGAGCTATTGGCTTTGTCAGGATGAAGAGACTCATTTTTGGTGGAAATTGTCTAGAGTCTTCACCTGAGAGCTAGAGGCTACGTCAGGATGAAGAGACTCCTTTTTGGTGGAAATTGTCTTCTAGAGTCTTCACCTGAGAGCTAGAGGCTACGGCAGGATGAAGAGACTCCTTTTTGGTGGAAATTGTCTAGAGTCTTCACCTGAGAGCTAGAGGCTACATCAGGATGAAGAGACTCCTTTTTGGTGGAAATTGTCTTCTAGAGTCTTCACCTGAGAGCTAGAGGCTAGGTCAGGATGAAGAGACTCCTTTTTGGTGGAAATTGTCTTCTAGAGTCTTCACCTGAGAGCTAGAGGCTACGTCAGGATGAAGAGACTACTTTTTGGTGGAAATTGTCTTCTAGAGTCTTCACCTGAGAGCTAGAGGCTACGTCAGGATGAAGAGACTCCTTTTTGGTGGAAATTGTCTTCTAGAGTCTTTACCTGAGAGCTAGAGGCTACGTCAGGATGAAGAGACTCCTTTTTGGTGGAAATTGTCTTCTAGAGTCTTCACCTGAGAGCTAGAGGCTACGTCAGGATGAAGAGACTCCTTTTTGGTGGAAATTGTCTTCTAGAGTCTTCACCTGAGAGCTAGAGGCTACGTCAGGATGAAGAGACTCCTTTTTGGTGGAAATTGTCTTCTAGAGTCTTCACCTGAGAGCTAGAGGCTACGTCAGGATGAAGAGACTCCTTTTTGGTGGAAATTGTCTAGAGTCTTCACCTGAGAGCTAGAGGCTACGTCAGGATGAAGAGACTCCTTTTGGTGGAAATTGTCTTCTAGAGTCTTCACCTGAGAGCTAGAGGCTACGTCAGGATGAAGAGACTCCTTTTTGGTGGAAATTGTCTTCTAGAGTCTTCACCTGAGAGCTAGAGGCTGCGTCAGAATGAAGAGACTCCTTTTTGGTGGAAATTGTCTTCTAGAGTCTTCACCTGAGAGCTAGAGGCTACGTCAGGATGAAGAGACTCCTTTTTGGTGGAAATTGTCTTCTAGAGTCTTCACCTGAGAGCTAGAGGCTACGTCAGGATGAAGAGACTCCTTTTTGGTGGCAATTGTCTAGAGTCTTCACCTGAGAGCTAGAGGCTACATCAGGATGAAGAGACTCCTTTTTGGTGGAAATTGTCTTCTAGAGTCTTCACCTGAGAGCTAGAGGCTACGTCAGGATGAAGAGACTCCTTTTTGGTGGAAATTGTCTTCTAGAGTCTTCACCTGAGAGCTAGAGGCTACGTCAGGATGAAGAGACTTCTTTTTGGTGGAAATTGTCTTCTAGAGTCTTCACCTGAGAGCTAGAGGCTACGTCAGGATGAAGAGACTCCTTTTTGGTGGAAATTGTCTTCTAGAGTCTTCACCTGAGAGCTAGAGGCTACGTCAGGATGAAGAGACTCCTTTTTGGTGGAAATTGTCTTCTAGAGTCTTCACCTGAGAGCTAGAGGCTACGTCAGGATGAAGAGACTCCTTTTTGGTGGAAATTGTCTAGAGTCTTCACCTGAGAGCTAGAGGCTACGTCAGGATGAAGAGACTCCTTTTTGGTGGAATTTGTCTTCTAGAGTCTTCACCTGAGAGCTAGAGGCTACGTCAGGATGAAGAGACTCCTTTTTGGTGGAAATTGTCTTCTAGAGTCTTCACCTGAGAGCTAGAGGCTACGTCAGGATGAAGAGACTCCTTTTTGGTGGAAATTGTCTTCTAGAGTCTTCACCTGAGAGCTAGAGGCTACGTCAGGATGAAGAGACTCCTTTTTGGTGGAAATTGTCTTCTAGAGTCTTCACCTGAGAGCTAGAGGCTACGTCAGGATGAAGAGACTCCTTTTTGGTGGAAATTGTCTTCTAGAGTCTTCACCTGAGAGCTAGAGGCTACGTCAGGATGAAGAGACTCCTTTTTGGTGGAAATTGTCTTCTAGAGTCTTCACCTGAGAGCTAGAGGCTACGTCAGGATGAAGAGACTCCTTTTTGGTGGAAATTGTCTTCTAGAGTCTTCACCTGAGAGCTAGAGGCTACGTCAGGATGAAGAGACTCCTTTTTGGTGGAAATTGTCTTCTAGAGTCTTCACCTGAGAGCTAGAGGCTACGTCAGGATGAAGAGACTCCTTTTTGGTGGAAATTGTCTTCTAGAGTCTTCACCTGAGAGCTAGAGGCTACGTCAGGATGAAGAGACTCCTTTTTGGTGGAAATTGTCTTCTAGAGTCTTCACCTGAGAGCTAGAGGCTACGTCAGGATGAAGAGACTCCTTTTTGGTGGAAATTGTCTTCTAGAGTCTTCACCTGAGAGCTAGAGGCTACGTCAGGATGAAGAGACTCCTTTTTGGTGGAAATTGTCTTCTAGAGTCTTCACCTGAGAGCTAGAGGCTAAGTCAGGATGAAGAGACTCCTTTTTGGTGGAAATTGTCTAGAGTCTTCACCTGTGGCCCCTGATGTAAAGGAGAACTCTGTGGTCCCTGATGTTAGGGGGATCTGGGATAAAAGGAAACTCTGATATAGGGGGTCTCTGAACACCAGAGCCTCCCCCCTCTTACACAACAATCCCAGTTCCCCCTTATATTACGGTCACTAAAGCCTTGTACACACGATCAGATTTTCTGCAGACAATGCGTAGGACTTTTGTCCGAATGGCGTTGGCCAGGAACTTCTCTTGCATACAAACGGCAAAATAACTGTCGGCCAACAAACACGAAACTACGTGTTTTTTTTTTCAGCTCTTTAGCGCCACCCTTTGGGAAACTTCTTCTAATGGTGTATTATGGTGAGCATTTCTTCTGAGCATGCGTGTTTGTACTTTGAATTTTTGTCCAACGGACTTGTGTACACACGATTGGATAATCCGACAACACACAATTGTTGGTAGACAATTTTAAAGCATGCCATCCAACATTTGTCCGTGGAAAATCTGACAACAATTGTCCAATTGTTTTTCCGACAACAGCCTGTCATCGCATAATTCCTGTCGGAAAATACGATCGTGTGTACGAGACTTAAGACAGGGAGTGGGGGTAAATCTGCCCAGTGGGGACAATTTCCTGTGTTGTCACAAGACAGGAAGTGAGGGTAAATCTGCCCAGTGTGGACCATGTCCAGTGTAGTCACCGAGACAGGAAGTGAGGGTAAATCTGCCCATTGGGGACAATTTCCTGTGTTGTCACAAGACAGGAAGTGAGGGTAAATCGCCCAGTGGGGACACAGAGTGTTTCTAGCCCTCCCTCCCAATAAAATTGTTTCTGTAGGAACTCCACTTTTACAACACCTTCCTAGTCTGTCTGCCTTGTCAACATTGTACAGCACCACAGCCTATGACAGCACCATAGGAATACATTTCATATTATATTATAGGCCAGGGACCTGAACAGAGGGTGTCCCTGGAAGTCCTGCCATGTCTGAGCCTCCCCTCCCCCCCCTCCCATACCAGGCAGACTATTCCCAGGAATGGGGGGGTGTCTCACCTTGAAGTCATTGCCGCTCAGGTCTACCCCCCGAATGAAGGTGAGCCCCCCGGAGGCCGCCATGTCTGAGCCTCCCCTCCCCCCCTCCCATACCAGGCAGACTATTCCCAGGAATGGGGGGATGTCTCATCTTGAAGTCATTGCCGCTCAGGTCTACCCCCCGAATGAAGGGAAGCACCCTGGGTGCCGCCATGTCTGGTGTCAGGGAAGGTCTATCTCCCGAATGAAGAGAAGCACCCGGGGGCCGCCATGTCTGGTGTCAGGGAAGGTCTATCTCCCGAATGAAGTGAAGCACCCCGGGGGCCTCCATGTCTGGTGTCAGGGAAGGTCTATCTCCCGAATGAAGGGAAGCACCCCGGGGGCCGCCATGTTTGGTGTCAGGGAAGGTCTATCTCCTCTCAGCGGCTGAGGTGAGCGGCAGCTGTGACCAGGGGTAATAACATGCCGAAGGGCCAGTTCTGTAGATTGAGGTAAAACTGCACAAGAGACAAGGATTATATCTCACAGAGTACACATCTGAAAGAAACATTTCTGGAAAAAGGGTACCCAGAAAAAATAATAGAACAAGCCTATACAACTTTTCTTTCTGGAAAGAAACCCAAAAAGGCTAAACCTTTAGAAAAAGCTGTTGTTTGGTTTATTTCTGGTTTTCATGGACAATACAAGAAAATGGAATACATCATTAACAAGCATTGGGACATTTTATAACAAGACCCTGACTTAACTACTACTTTGTGTGATAAACCCAAAGTTACTTATAGAAGGGCTCCAACCTTACAAAATAAAATAGCGCCAAGTAAGCTAAAATGTAACAAACAAGCCAGCATTATATTCTCGCCCCCTCATAAAGGGAGGTACAGAGGTAACAAACCCCTGTGCAAGGCCTGTCATTTTGTTCTTCATGGACAAAAGAACTTTACTCATAGAGATAACCAGGGCTTTTTTTCAGGGGGAACTTGGGGGAACTCGGTTCCACCACCTCTGGCTCAGACCCTTTGGTGCCTGCTCACCACAATCACTTGTAAACACAGAAGTCTGGTTTCTGTGTTTACAAGTGACAGCTTTGCACTCTGTGTGTAACCCCCTGAACTCTGCATTCTGTATGTAATGCAATCCTGGTATTTAATGCCCCTTTAAGACCCTTTTACTGTTTGTGAAATCTGAACGGGGTCGTGGTTAAGTTCCTGCACCTATTTTCTGAGTAAAAAAAACTCTGGAGATAAGACCTACCAGCTTGGCAACTTCTATAATTGTTCGAGTGATTATGTTGTTTACTGTCTTACGTGCCCGTGTAAATTGTTGTATGTTGGTCGCACCATTAATCCACTAAGACGGCGCTTCGGCAAACATCTGCGCTTTGTGGAAGCGGGTTGCGACGAACAGTGTACCACGCCATTTTTTTGGAACACCATGACCAGTCCACAGCGGGCCTACGGGTATGGGTCATTGAAGCCATACCCAGGGGCCTATCCGAAGCCGAGCGCTTCTCCAGATTATGTGAGAGTGAAACTTTTTGGATTTTTACTTTGGACACTTTTGCGTCTAATGGACTCAACGAGGAATTGGAAGTAAACACCATTCTTTAAATTTTCAATCCTTATTTTTTTTTATTTGTCTTTTGCTGATTATTATTGCTACTGCCATCTATGTTACCATTACCATAAACCACATTGTAGTCGATTGAAAAATGCTTCCCATCTTTCAGCGACAGTAATCTTCATTAGCAGCAATCCTCATTAGCTATCATTTTCATCTGCTTACAATTATTGTTACTATTACCTTCAAGTAACAATAATCCATTATTGCGTTGGTGATATATATATATATTTTTTATGATCACTAATGGCGGGTATGTCCCTTTAAGAATAACTAATATTAATGATAGTTAACCCCCTCTCTTGATAGTTTACCCCTATTGATAAATAACCATTACTATCTAATTAATTCACTCCAATTTAATTTAGATTCATTTTATATATATATGTAGCACCCTGCTCCCAATGAGTAGGTGCTAGATGTTAAAATTATAGTTGTCTGAGCAATAGTTTGGCTCAGAAGGATTGTGTTCAAATTGTGGTTCTGTTTCAGTTCAGCTGGGTTGCACGTTTTCCCACTTGACAGTAGGTGTCACTGTCGCCACTGGTCAAGGTTGGAAATGCAACAGGTTGAATGTATTGGGTATTTCTTTCTCAGAAGTGGCTCAGGGGGTGTGGTCAACCCGCTGTGCATTCTGGAAGAGGGTACTTAAGGAACAAACGCCATTTTGTGGGGTCGGTTTTCCTGACCTGAGGGCCCTCCTGGCCTCAGGGATGTGCTGGCAGTTCCCGCCTCGGGGCCACGTTGGCCTGAGGCTCCGTTACTGAGATGTAGGCCCAGGAGCTACTGGGGCTCCTGTGTCGCTTTGCCTGCGGGAAGGGACCGAGCAATTGAGGACTCAATTTGAGGATGTATCCGGATCAAAATCTACCTAACAGTGCTGCCGGAACGGCTGAGAGATCCTGGCACTGAGAGCTGTGTTCTTCTCTTCAGAAGTTAACCCAGTGCGCGGTTGCACCAGTCTGTGGCAGAGACCATTGAACAAATTCTACTTTCACCAAGTCTGTGGCAGAGACTATTGAACAAATTCTACTTCTGACAAGTCTGTGGCAGACTATTGAACAAATTCTACTTCCGACAAGTCTGTGGCAGAGACTATTGAACAAATTCTACTTCGGACAAGTCTGTGGCAGAGACTATTGAACAAATTCTACTTCCGACAAGTCTGTGGCAGAGACTATTGAACAAATTCTACTTCTGACAAGTCTGTGGCAGAGACTATTGAACAAATTCTACTTCTGACAAGTCTGTGGCAGACTATTGAACAAATTCCACTTCCGACAAGTCTGTGGCAGAGACTATTGAACAAATTCTACTTCTGACAAGTCTGTGGCAGAGACTATTGAACAAATTCTACTTCCGACAAGTCTGTGGCAGAGACTATTGAACAAATTCTACTTCTGACAAGTCTGTGGCAGACTATTGAACAAATTCCACTTCCGACAAGTCTGTGGCAGAGACTATTGAACAAATTCTACTTCTGACAAGTCTGTGGCAGAGACTATTGAACAAATTCTACTTCCGACAAGTCTGTGGCAGAGACTATTGAACAAATTCTACTTCTGACAAGTCTGTGGCAGAGACTATTGAACAAATTCTACTTCTGACAAGTCTGTGGCAGAGACTATTGAACAAATTCTACTTCTGACAAGTCTGTGGCAGAGACTATTGAACAAATTCTACTTCCGACAAGTCTGTGGCAGAGACTATTGAACAAATTCTACTTCTGACAAGTCTGTGGCAGACTATTGAACAAATTCCACTTCCGACAAGTCTGTGGCAGAGACTATTGAACAAATTCTACTTCTGACAAGTCTGTGGCAGAGACTATTGAACAAATTCTACTTCCGACAAGTCTGTGGCAGAGACTATTGAACAAATTCTACTTCTGACAAGTCTGTGGCAGAGACTATTGAACAAATTCTACTTCTGACAAGTCTGTGGCAGAGACTATTGAACAAATTCTACTTCTGACAAGTCTGTGGCAGAGACTATTGAACAAATTCTACTTCTGACAAGTCTGTGGCAGAGACTATTGAACAAATTCTACTTCGGACAAGTCTGTGGCAGAGACTATTGAACAAATTCTACTTCCGACAAGTCTGTGGCAGAGACTATTGAACAAATTCCACTTCCAACAAGTCTGTGGCAGAGACTATTGAACAAATTCTACTTCCGACAAGTCTGTGGCAGAGACTATTGAACAAATTCTACTTCGGACAAGTCTGTGGCAGAGACTATTGAACAAATTCTACTTCTGACAAGTCTGTGGCAGAGACTATTGAACAAATTCTACTTTCACCAAGTCTGTGGCAGAGACTATTGAACAAATTCTACTTCTGACAAGTCTGTGGCAGAGACTATTGAACAAATTCTACTTCCGACAAGTCTGTGGCAGAGACTATTGAACAAATTCCACTTCCGACAAGTCTGTGGCAGAGACTATTGAAAAAATTCTACTTCCTACAAGTCTGTGGCAGAGACTATTGAACAAATTCTATTTCTGACAAGTCTGTGGCAGAGACTATTGAACAAATTGTATTTTCACCAGGTCTGTGGCAGAGACTATTGAACAAATTCTACTTTCACCAGGTCTGTGGCAGAGACTATTGAACAAATTCTACTTCCGACAAGTCTGTGGCAGACTATTGAGCAAATTCTACTTCCGACAAGTCCGTGGCAGAGACTATTGGACAAATTCTACTTCCGACAAGTCTGTGGCAGAGACTATTGAACAAATTCTACTTCCGACAAGTCTGTGGCAGAGACTATTGAACAAATTCTACTTCCGACAAGTCTGTGGCAGAGACTATTGAACAAATTCTACTTCTGACAAGTCTGTGGCAGAGACTATTGAACTAATTCCACTTCCGACAAGTCTGTGGCAGACTATTGAACAAATTCTACTTCTGACAAGTCTGTGGCAGAGACTATTGAACAAATTCTACTTTCACCAGGTCTGTGGCAGAGACTATTGAACAAATTCTACTTTTACCAAGTCTGTGGCAGAGACTATTGAACAAATTCTACTTTTACCAAGTCTGTGGCAGACTATTGAACAAATTCTACTTCTGACAAGTCTGTGGCAGAGACTATTGAACACATTCTACTTCTGACAAGTCTGTGGCAGAGACTATTGAGCAAATTCTACTTCTGACAAGTCTGTGGCAGAGACTATTGAGCAAATTCTACTTCTGACAAGTCTGTGGCAGAGACTATTGAGCAAATTCTACTTTCACCAAGTCTGTGGCAGAGACTATTGAACAAATTCTACTTCCGACAAGTCTGTGGCAGAGACTATTGAACAAATTCTACTTCCGACAAGTCTGTGGCAGAGACTATTGAACAAATTCTACTTCTGACAAGTCTGTGGCAGAGACTATTGAACAAATTCTACTTTCACCAAGTCTGTGGCAGAGACTATTGAACAAATTCTACTTTCACCAGGTCTGTGGCAGAGACTATTGAACAAATTCTACTTCTGACAAGTCTGTGGCAGAGACTATTGAGCAAATTCTACTTCCGCCAAGTCTGTGGCAGAGACTATTGAGCAAATTCTACTTTCACCAAGTCTGTGGCAGAGACTATTGAACAAATTGTACTTCTGACAAGTCTGTGGCAGAGACTATTGAGCAAATTGTACTTCTGACAAGTCTGTGGCAGAGACTATTGAGCAAATTGTACTTCTGACAAGTCTGTGGCAGAGACTATTGAACAAATTCCACTTTCGACAAGTCTGTGGCAGAGACTATTGAACAAATTCTACTTCTGACAAGTCTGTGGCAGAGACTATTGAACAAATTCCACTTCCGACAAGTCTGTGGCAGACTATTGAACAAATTCTACTTCCAACAAGTCTGTGGCAGACTATTGAACAAATTCCACTTCCGACAAGTCTGTGGCAGAGACTATTGAACAAATTCTACTTCTGACAAGTCTGTGGCAGAGACTATTGAACAAATTCTACTTTCACCAGGTCTGTGGCAGAGACTATTGAACAAATTCTACTTTTACCAAGTCTGTGGCAGAGACTATTGAACAAATTCTACTTTTACCAAGTCTGTGGCAGACTATTGAACAAATTCTACTTCTGACAAGTCTGTGGCAGAGACTATTGAACACATTCTACTTCTGACAAGTCTGTGGCAGAGACTATTGAGCAAATTCTACTTCTGACAAGTCTGTGGCAGAGACTATTGAGCAAATTCTACTTCCGACAAGTCTGTGGCAGAGACTATTGAGCAAATTCTACTTTCACCAAGTCTGTGGCAGAGACTATTGAACAAATTGTACTTCTGACAAGTCTGTGGCAGAGACTATTGAGCAAATTCTACTTCTGACAAGTCTGTGGCAGAGACTATTGAACAAATTCCACTTCTGACAAGTCTGTGGCAGAGACTATTGAACAAATTCTACTTCCAACAAGTCTGTGGCAGACTATTGAACAAATTCCACTTCCGACAAGTCTGTGGCAGAGACTATTGAACAAATTCTACTTTCATCAGGTCTGTGGCAGAGGCTATCCTTTGATTGAGTTTCGCACCGGCGGCTAGGCCAGTGAGAGTGGGCCTATCCGGTGGTCGCTGAGTCCAGCGTGGAGACAGTTGTTCCTCTGGACCTAAGAGAATATCCGTAATCCGCAAGTAAGATGCCTGAATCTCCCCTAAACCTCCATCCCTCTTTTCTGAAGTTTTCTTTAATAAAAACCCTCTCTGCAGGAGGGAGAAAAAAGACACTGGGTGTTTGGTGCAGACATTTTTTTCTTTAACCACCTCTTCAAGGAGAACCCCTGAGACGAGCGCATGGAACAGTAAGGTAACGGCAGGCCCCAATTTAAACCAGCAGCTCCTGCGGGTAGTGCTACATACATATATATATATATATCATAGGCGTGCACACAGGGTGTGCCCAGGCGTGCACACAGGGTGTGCCCAGGCACACCCTAATCACCCTGTGCAGCACAGGTTCCCCCTACTGCCCTGGTTTCTCCTTCCCCCCCCCCCCCCACAGCTTCCCTGCTCTTCTCTCCCTCCAGCTGTTGCTGCGGAGAAGTTTTAGGATGAGTAGGGGTAGGGGCGGTAAATATGTAACTTACCGGCACCTTCCCTTTCATTGTGAGTGATCGGTACTATGTGTTTGATCTTTGGGGTGCACACCCTAATGCAATAGGCTGTGCACACCTATGATATATATATATATACAGGGCTTTTTTTCAGGGGGAACTCAGTTCCACCACCTTTGGCTCAGACCCTTTGGTGCCTGCTCAACAAAATCACTTGTAAACACAGAAGTCTGGTTTCTGTGTTTACAAGTGACAGCTCTGCACTCTGTGTGTAACCCTCCTGAACTCTGCATTCTGTATGTAATGCAATCCTGGTATTTAATGCCTCTTTAAGACCCTTCTACTGTTTGTGAAATCTGAACGGGGTCGTGGTTAAGTTCCTGCAACTATTTTCTGAGAAAAAAAAGATCTGTATATATATATATATAATATTTTAGTACTTATCACTATTCTTTTTTACTACTAAAAGGACACTAAAGGTTCATGTTTTTTCACCTTAATGCATCCTATGTATTAGGGTGAAAAAACATCCGACAATACCGCCCCCTGAGCCCCCGTTTTACTTATCTGAGCCCTTGAAAGTCCCGCGCTCGCCCCCGTCATCCTCCTCGTTTCTGAGCCTGGCCGTTGATTGGCTACACTGGATGGATTGAAAGCAGCGCAGCCATAGGCTTGCGCTGCTGTCATCACATCCAATGATGCGGCACGTCGGGGGGCGGGACCAAGTGATACAGTGAGTGGCAATAGCCGCTGGCTGTATCACAGGAGCGCGCCCGCAGGAACTCAACACCATGCGAGAGAGCTCGCATGAAGGTGTTGAGTTATTGCGGGGAGAAGCCGAGACAGCCAGCGAGGGACCCCAGAACACCAGGATCAGGGCCACTCTGTGCAAAACGAGCTGCACAGTGGAGGTAAGTATAACATGTTTGTTATTTTTCTCTTTACAACCCCTTTAATTCTATTGCGGACATTATATTATACATACATGCGTGCGCATATTTGCTACTCACTTGGTGAGCCATTTGACCAACTATTGCCTCTCTAGAGTGTGTATGTGTGTATATATATACTGTATGTTGTATATATGTCTTGCACTAGCGATTGCACATTATTATATGTTTTTAAATATGTGGTTTTTAGTTTTATTGCATTGATAAATTATCCCCATACTTCATTAATCATTTATTATTGCCTAGTGCACTAATTAAGTGTTTGACCAGCTGGCCGTTGCTTTCAGGCAGAAGCTCTTAAGTCCCGTCCTTTCCTTCCCCTTGTACACTTGACAAAGGAGCGCGCATGCTCTATTCCAGACTCACGCATGCTCTGAAACGTGTTGTGTTTCCCCGTTGTTCACCTGATCAAACTGACGTCACACGCTGCTCCACAAGTACACAGTCGCCATCTCCACAAATGGACACAGCCGGCTTCAACTCCGGCACCTTGCGGCTTTCATAGCTGGGAATTGGGACACTCCTGGACATGCACAAGGACCCTGGATCTTACACCAGCTAGGACATTGTCCCCATACGAGCACCTCTCCATTTACTGTAATCTGAGTGTTGGATATAATTTATTGCAACTATACTAAACAGTTTACACAGATGCACTTTTTCTATTTGTTTTTTGCTATATTTTTAATGGCTGGGCTGCATATTTGAAAGTCGCTGCCATTGGAGGAGGCAAATAAGGACCTGTGGGGGGAGTGGAGGGGACAAGTGGGTTTGTTTTGGGGAACATGCGAGAATAGGGTGACCGCGTGTCCTGGATTGCCCGAGACAGCCCTGCAATTGGCAGGTCTGTCCCAGGTCCCGGGCACCTTCATTCCGGGATAATACAGGGTCCCGGAATGAAGCTGACGCCACCATATCGCTGGCACTTGGTCCGCCTCCACCATCACCTGAGAGACTCTTCTACTGGCCAGGCCCCTGGTTGCTAGAGCCGCCTGGCGTCTAACAACTGATTATGTCATGGTCGCGACTCCCTGCATTCAAAGCGGGGGAGGAGTTAACTTCCTCCGAACCTAGTGCTCTCCACACGGCCGGCTCTGCCTCCACCATGGATGTCCACTCCACCCACCTCCTCTATCATCTCCGGGCCGGCTCCGCCTCCACCACATACTCTGGCACCCACCCACCTCCTCTATCATCTCTGGGTCAGCTCCGCCTCCACCACAGACTCTGGCACCCACCCACCTCCTCTATCTTCTCTGGGCCAGCGTCGGCTCCGCCTCCACCACGGATGTCCAACTCCACCCACCTCCTCTATCATCTCCAGACCAACTCTGCCTCCACCATGGATGTGCGCTGGCACAAGCCTCCTCTATCATCTCCGGGCTCCCGCATGCTTTAAGGCAGGGGACTCCCCAACTCCGTGCTACACTGCCACTGGGAGGAGCCACAGTAGCGGGGGGGTGTTCACCTTCCCTGGGAGGTTCGTTGCACTGGTGTGTTAGACTGGTGGCAGGCTGTAGGATCAAGTGACACTGCACAGTGGGAAGGCTGCAGGTGGCAAGTGACACTGCACAGTGGGCAGGCTGCAGGTGGCAAGTGACACTGCACAGTGGGCAGACTGCGGACGGAAAGTAACACTGCACCTGGTGGCATGTGACGGTGACCAGCTGCATCTTGTGGCAAGTGACGGTGACAAGTGAAAAGCTGCATCTGGTGCCAAGTGACACACTGCATCTGGCAGCAGGCGACGATGGCAAGTTACACACTGCATCTGGTGGCAGGTGACAGTGGCAAGTGACATGCTGCATCTGGTGGCAAGTGACACTCTGCATCTGGTGGCAGGCGATGGTGGCAAGTGACACACTGCATCTGGTGACAGGCGATGGTGACAAGCTGCATCTGGTGGCAAGTGACATACTGTATCTGGTGGCAAGCAACAGTGGCAAGCTGCTTCTGGTGGCAGGCGATGGTGGCACGCTGTACCTGGTGGCAGGTGACAGTGGCACGCTGTATCTGGTGGCAAGTGACCAGCTCAGGGTTCCCACTGATTCTGCATTATGGTGAGTTTAACTATTTCATTATATAATACAATGTTGTAATAGAAATAATGTGATTTGATCATTCTGACACCATATCAAGCATGGTGTCGGGATGATTTAAGTGCTAACACCAGCCAATCACCCAACGTTAAATTTCCCATCAACCCCAAGACTACATTCTTCCATCCCCCAACCTGTCCCCCCCTTCGGTCCAAAGGTTGGGGACCTCTGCTCTATAACCTTCGTCTGCGAGAGTTTTGAATGGCAGTTTGGAAATGTGGTCACCCTATGCGGGAATTTATAGTAAAAAGTGAACAAGTTGTTTATTGTACGGCTAGCTGAAGACATGTGACAAAAAATTCATCATCAGTATAGGAAATGCCAGGTGAAAGGGTTACAAAGCATTGTAGAGTAAGGAACAATTAGAATTAGGAACTTACTTTTATTGGCAAGTCTCAATCATGGATGTTTGCAGAATAAAACAGAAGAGTAATAAATTCCTATATGGCTTGTAGGGACAGGTACATTGATAGGAAGATGCAAGCTGAGTTCAGTCTTCTCTATGGCAAGCTCTCAGCATGAAGGTAATATCCGATGTGTCCACCAGGTGGCGAAGAAGTCAGCGTAATCTTGCAGCCACTCCACATTATTGTCATCCTGTAGATTTTGGTGTTTAAAGTGGAGGTTCACCCAAATCTATTTTTAACATTAGATTGAGGCTAATTACGGGAAGCAGAATCGGGTGTTTTTTTTTAAATTAATGCAGTACTTACCGTTTTAGAGATCGATGTTCTTCCGCCGCTTCCGGGTATGGGCTGCGGGACTGGGCGTTCCTATTTGATTGACAGCCTTCCGACGGTCGCATACAGCGCGTCACGAGTTCCCGAAATTAGCCAAACATCGGTGCGCAGGCGCCGTATAGAGCCGCACCGACGTTCGGCTTCTCTCAGCAACTGGTGACGCGCTGTATGCGACCGTCGGAAGGCTGTCAATCAAATAGGAACGCCCAGTCCCGAAGATCATACCCGGAAGCCACGGAGAACATCTATCTCTAAAACGGTAAGTACTGCATTCATTTAAAAAAAAAAAACACCCGATTCTGCTTAGTGAAATTAGCCTCAATCTAATGTTAAAAAAAAAATTTCAGGTGAACTCCCGCTTTAAAGAGCGGAGTTAAATTGTTTCAATTTTTTTTACTTTTTGTGTTAGGGCTCTTTCACAGGGCGGACCGTATGTTTTCTTTTTCATCAATCTGTTTATGGATGAAAAATAAACATATATTGATCCCTATAAGATTGCGGGTGTCAGCGGATGAACATCCCGACACCCGATCTCATCCGGGTCCGCAATCCTCCGTTTCTGCAGACGGAGGAAAACCCTATTTTTCCATCCGTCTGCGGATTGGGTGAACATGGACAGGCGGTCCGTGTTCATCCGATACCCCCATAGGGGAGAGCGGTGATCTGACAGGGCGGTCCCTGCACAGTGTGTCATCCGCCGGCTCAGCGGAGCGATCCCCACTGAGCAAGCGGAGGTTCACAGGGTGGATCATCACGGATCTGTCCCGTGTGAAAGAGCCCTTACCCAATAAGTACCAATTCTGGTGGAATTTTTTCCATCATTAATGACAATCTAATATAAAAGAAGAGTCCCCTAGGTGCCTTTTAGAACAGCATTGGCTGAAATAGTCACCTTCTCTCTGGTAGTAATTATTTTATTCCACTAGATGTCCTAAGTCTTCCATGTTGGAGACCGGGTGTACAGGGTGTCATTGTCTCTTATGCCGCGTACACACGACCATTTTTATCGGTCTAGAAAAAACAATGTTTTTTTCAACCCGATTCTTGTAAAGCCTCCCTTGCCTACACACGATCGTGAAAAAAAAAAAATGCTCGACCAAAGCGCGGTGATGTACAACAAGTACGATGGCACTATAAAGGGGAAGTTCCATTCGGATGGTGCCACCCTTGGGGCTGCTTTTGCTGATTTCGAGTTAGTAAAAGTTTGGTGAGAGACGATTTGC
Organism: Rana temporaria; assembly: GCF_905171775.1. Taxonomy (NCBI): domain Eukaryota; kingdom Metazoa; phylum Chordata; class Amphibia; order Anura; family Ranidae; genus Rana; species Rana temporaria. The sequence continues at coordinate 218,003,577 of NC_053491.1, read as the reverse complement.
GCTTTTCAGTCTGTTACAGCGTGACGAATGTGCCATCTCCATTACAAACGCTAGTTTTACCAGAACGAGGGCTCCCATCTCATAACTTGCTTCTGAGCATGCACGTTTTTTCATGTTGTTAAAGCCTACACACGATCATTTTTCACAACGTGAAAAACAATGCAAAAAAACTTTAGAGCATGTTCTAAATTTTTAATGCCCATTTTTCACGTCATGAAAAATGCTCTGGAGCCCACACACGATCGTTTTTAATGACAATAAAATAAAATGTAATTGTGTACGCGGCATTAGGCCTGGTTCACACCTATTCAGGTTGCAGTTTGCATATTCCGGGTGCATTTTGCTTTTTATTTCAATACATGTTTTTGATCCATTGAAGTCTATGGAACCAAAAAGCAGAAAAAAGTCCCTGGTCCTTTCCATGAAATGAAGAGATGTGAACGTGACCCATAGGAAACCATGTTACATGGACTGTAGTGTGTTTCTGCAAAACTAAAAATGCACTAAAAAATGGATAGGCGTGAACCAGGCCTAAGTGTAATGATGCAGAAAGTGGCACTGTTCTTATTATTGAGGACTGCCCACCGCTAGAGAAGGAAGTGAGGAAGAAAACCCGGCTTGTCATGTGACCAGCCTAAAGACATATGGATAAGGTAAGTACTGTATTTATTGGCGTATAACACTCACTTTTTTACCCTGAAAATGGAGGGTAAACTGTGCCTGCGTGTTATACGCAGGAGGCTGAGGAACGTTTTTTCCCTGAAACTTCCTTATTAAAGTTAGGGTGCGCCTGTGCGTGTTATACGCCGATAAATACGGGTATATTAAAAAAAAAAGCAAAAATGACAGCTGTGTGTCATCTCCAGGAAAATGTGGTGGGGAATCCCAGAGTTGGGCTTAAAGGAGTTGTAAAGGCAGAAGCATTCAGACAAAACACCTTTTGTGTGTAGCAGCCCCCCCCAAATTACTTTCCTGACCCCCATCTCTCTCCAGCGATGTCCACAAGTGTCTGAGCCATCCGGAACTCTCCTCCTGATTGGCTGAGACACAGCAGCGGCATCATAGCCTCCTGCGGCTGTCAATCAAAGTCAGTTAGCCAATCGGGGCTCCGTGTCTGAATGTTTATTTACAAATGCTTCAGTTTATAAATGAACAGGGAGACTCTGTATAGAGAGCTTCCTGTTCATTCAGTCTGCAGCTAGTGCTGCAGAGAAAGGGTGTCTGTTTAGACCCCTGATATTTCACCAACCCAAATAAATAAATAAATGGGCTCATTCTCACAGGTATTCTGGTTGCATGAATCAGTGGTTTGTTCATGTGGCTGAAGCTGCTTCTTAGGCTTGGTGACTGTCACCTAGGCTATACGGGGCCCCATGACTTCTAACAGCAGCCCTGCTCAAGACTACATGTCCCATCATCCATAGATTACAAGTCCCATCATGCCTTAGTGCCCGTGTACACGCATGCCCCAATCCTTCACAAAATTTGGTGTCGCATTTACTCCCAACAGAGGCAGAACCTCACACCGGCATGTAGGCCTCCCCAGCAGCACATATAACAGGGTTGCTCCAGAGCGGTGGCTCTCAACCACAGTCCCCAAATACCCCCAAACGAGCCATGTTTTCAGGTTTTCCTTTACTTTGAACAGCTGCTTTAAATCAATATCAATGACATATTGATAAGAGCCATTTTATCTGAGGGAAGTTCCCAAAACATGACCCGTTGGGGGGACTTGAAGACTGAGGTTGAGAACTTCTGCTCCAAAGGAGCCTGCAAGCCAAGGAAGCTGCCCTGAAACTGGGAACGGGAGCAGAAGTCAGGGAAACCGGGATGGAATGCTGGGGTAGGCAATCTTTAAAGTTCAGGGAGCTACACACAGTGTTAAAAAATAAAACTATTAGCGTTTAATATCACTCTAAAAACAGCAGGTTTACAGTGTACAGGTAAAATTTCATTCAGCAACACTTGTTTGTAATTCTTCTCATCCGGAAAGCTTGAAGTGTTGTCCTTGGAAGAGCTTGCTGAAATCCAGAGAGGACAGAGTTGTCTCCAGGTCCATCATGATCACTACGTACCCCTGGAGGAAGAGAGGAAGCCGAGGTCAGGCTTTACCCATTCAACATTCTGCTGCACATGCTGTGCCTTGTTTAAGTATTCAAGTATTGTCGGTAATAAAACTGGTGAGTGTGGTTAGGCTCATTCACATGTGTTGCCCATTTGAAAAGCGACCCCGTAGTGGATCACTTTTCAGAGGTGTTTGACAAGTGGTGAGGAGGCGATGTGTTACATCCTTGCTGTTTGATTTAACCCTGTATGTGATTGGCTAGAGCCGCGATCACTCCCGCGCATGTCTGAACATTTATTCGTTCACGGCACAGGACTTGGAAGGAACGACACCCGTGGCCATTCCTTCAGAGCGTATCTGCCAGTGCTGTCACTGGCTGCATGTAATCTAAATATCTCCTATACGGCACACATTTAGGAGATATTTACACCACCTATAGGTAAGCCTTATTATAGACTTACCTATAGGTAGATGTCAGCAGAGGAAGTCTACTTGCTCTTTAAGCCAGGCTCCAGGCTGGAGAGGAGACGAACTTGCTGCCAGTGCTTTTTCATTTTTAACCTCCAGGGGGAGATTTTAAAAAATGTTGCCCAATTTTGGGGTTAAAAGTGAGTCCAGCTGAATTTTTTTTCTAAGTTTTGGAAGGAGCAGGGAAGGATTACCACCTCTGTAAGGTTTTTACTTTCATCCAGGGCCCTATTTGAAATATTTGCCCTCAGTGATAGCCAGTGGCGGTGCGTCCATAGAGGGCACAGGAGCGCTGCCCCCTCTTGCTCCTGCACTGCCACTGAATACAATACACAGATTCATGCATTGCATGAATACATGTATTGTTGCTGCCGCCCACTATTCAGATGGCTGGCCTCCTGGTGAGCGCCGGGCATCTGAATAACGGCAGCTGGTTGGCTTTGGAAGTGCCTATCAGAGCCAGCGGCTCTGATAGGACTTCTGATTACAGCCTGAGGGCTGTAATTGGCTTCCAAATAGTTAACCATGTGACGCAGGAGGTGTGCGTTCCATGGTTAACACTTACAGGCGTCTCAGCCAATCAGGTTCACCAGTTCTGGTTACCGATAACCTGATTGGCTGAAGCGTCATCGAGGGCGGGAGAAGACATCGAGGGACGGTGGAACGAGGATGGCTGACCTCAGAAAGGTAGGTGCCGGGCAGTGGGGGGGCAATCTGGCAGCATTTTACAGGGCACAATGGTGACAATTGATGGGCACAGTGGTGATAATTGATGGCACAATGGCTGCATTTGATGGCACAGTGGCTGTGTTTGGCATGGTACAGTGGCGACAATTGATGGGCACAGTGGCTGCGTTTGATGGCATGGCACAGTGGTGACAATTGAAGGGCACAGTGGCGACAATTGATGGCAAGTGGCTGCGTTTGATGGCATGGCACAGTGGCGACAATTGATGGGCACAGTGAGGCTGCAATTTTTTTTTTTTGCGCCCCCCAAAAAATGTTGAGCACCAGCCGCCACTGGTGATAGCAGTGTTAGGAAAAACTGTCTAACTGCAACACAGTCTGCAATAAAAGCTCCTTTCACACGTGTGGGCGACAAGCCGTAAAAATAAGTGATTAAAGGGTAAGTTCATCTTTACATAAAATCTGTAAGGTGAACTTACACTTACAGATCGAAACCTGACCATTCGAACGGGAACATCCCTATGGCTCTAAACTACACACAAAAAATTATACGAAATGACAATTTCTTACAATCCTGACCAGCATTATATTAAGTGCAAAAAATATCAAGTCCAGTGCAAAAGTGAAGTTGGTGTGAAATGAAAAAAGAAAAAAAAGTGCAACGTGTTCCCTCTGAGCCGCCTGTAAAATGCCTCTGGAAGGCGATCAGAAGGTTGCTTTTCAGAGAGAGGGCAAACACTGCAGCGCATGTAAAGGAGCCCTTGGTGTAGGGTAAGGCTGTAGCCAGATTTGTATGGCTCTCTATGTCCCTGTTGCTGATTTTCCCTCACTTTTTTTGCCCGATGTAACCATTGTCAGCAGGACAGGAAGTGAGGGGAAATGGAGTTGGAACGATTCTTATCTCAGACACTTTCATAAGGGAGACCTAAATTCTTTACCTGCATAAACGCGAACCACAGGATTCTGGAGGCGGGGCATGTTCATGGGCAGCGCAGTGATATTCTTGAGGTGCCCTATAAATGGATTAAGCAGAAAGGTCAGAGGTCAAATATAGTTTTTGGATGGTTACCATGTACATGTCTCCAAGATTTGTAATAGAGAACAGGCATACATGAGGCATGTAGGCAACGATCTTAAAGCATTCAGAAGGATGAAAAAAACAATTCGGGGCCAACTCACCATTGAGGAATGGAAGCAGAATATCCAGGGCAAAGTCCAGCGTTTTCTGCATGGCATCCACCTACAGACAAAAGGGGCAAATGCCAAGTTATTCTACAATGCACAACAGGGTCAGAAATCTGTAACATTTCCATTATTTCAATTGTTCCCATTTATACAGACTCCTTATAGAAAAAATTACATGGCTATTCATCTATCACAACTTGTAAATCCATTCTGTGCGAATGGAGCAAAATCTAATCCTCTCAGGCTAATGGAAGAAAATACCACATTATAACCACTAGAGGGAGCCGATAGGGTGCCCATGCGCTTTGAACAACTGAGTGTTGCCTCCCTTTGCCTTATATATATATATATATATATATATATATATATATATATATATATATATATATATATATATATATATATATATATAATGTCTCTGCCGGGAAGACCAGAAAAGTCATGGGCAACCCAAAATGTAATGCCACGTACACACGACCGTTATTGATGTCATGCAAAAAAATAACGTTTTTCGCGAAGCAAATTGTCGCGATTCCTCTCAAGCCTGCCTTGCATACAGACGTTCGTAAAAAAAATGCTCGAGCACAGCGCGGTGACGTACAACCGGTACGACGGCACTATAAAGGGGAAGTTCCATTCAAATGGCGCCACCCTTTGGACTTCATTTGCTGATCCTCGTGTTAATAAAGATTGGTGAGAGATGATTTGCGCTTTTCGGTCCGTTACAGCGTGACGAATGCGCTATCTCCATTACGAGCGCTAGTTTTACCAGAACGAGTGATTCCGTCTCATACTTGATTCTGGGCATGCGCGTTTCCCCCCCCCCTCGTAAAAGCATACACACGACCGTTTTTCACGACGTTAAAAAGGACATGAAAAACAGGTTCTAATTTTTTTTTCGCCCATTTTTCTTGTCGAGAAAAATGCTCTGGAGCCTACACATGACGGATATAAAAAATGAAAAATGGTCGTGTGTACGCGGCATCAGAGTCTTTAGGTGTCCCTATTGGAAGATTTACCCACACCTGTTGTTACCCTGCTTCGGTGACAACTATTTAAGTGGGGGATTTTTCTCAGTTTTAGGGGGTTTCTTTCACTTCCTGTTATGTCTTAAGCACAGGAAGTGAATTAAAATCTCCCTAAAGGGACACAGACATCAACAAATTGATGGGTGTTTATATCTGTAGTCAGCCCCCTTTACTCTGATACCCCCAACTGAAATCTGGTGGAACCAATTGCCTTCAGAAGTCCCCTAATTAGTAAATAGAGTCCACCTGTGTGTAATTTAATCTCACTATAAATACAGCTGTTCTGTGAAGCCCTCTGAGGATTGTTAGAGAACCATAGTGAACAAACAGCATAATGAAGGCCAAGGAACACACCAGGCAGGTCAGGGATAAAGTTCTGGAGAAGTTTAAAGCAGGGTTAGGTTATAAAAAAATATCCCAAGTTTTGAACATCTCATAGAGCTCTGTTCAATCCATCATTTGAAAATGGAAAGAGTATGGCACGACTGCAAACCTACCAAGACATGGCCGTCCACCTAAACTCACAAGCCGGGCAAGGAAAGCAGCCAAGATGCCCATGGTAACTCTGGAGGAGCTGCAGAGATCCCCATCTCAGGTGGGAGAATCTGTCCACAGGACAACTATTAGTCATGCCACAAATCTGCCCTTTATAGAAGAGTGGCAAGAAGAAAGCCATTGTTGAAAGAAAGCCATAAGAAGACCTGTTTGCAGTTTGTGGGGGACACAGCGACATGTGGAAGAAGGGGCTCTGATCGGATGAGACCAAAATTGAATTTTTTGGCCTAAAAGTAAAACGCATTATGTGTGGCAGAAAACTAACACTGAACATCACCCTGAACACACCATCCCCACCGTGAAACATGGTGGTGGCAGCATCAAGTTGTGGGGATGCTTTTCTTGTCATGTGACAGCTGTATATCAATTTGAAATAAAAACCCTTGTCTGTAGAATATATAAAGTGAGAGAGTCATGTAATCACTGGCAGACATAGAATAACACAATGATATGGGGGCTGTCTGAATCCATTACTAAAAAACAGTATTCATACATCCCGCCCACCGCACGCTCAGCCAATCATGTCCCTTAACTACTTCCCGCCCAGCCTATAACAGATTGACAGGCGGGAAGTGGTTCTGTTATCCTGACTGGGCGTCAATTGACGTGCAGCAGGATAACATGCCGGTGCGCAGCCGCATGTCCGATCGCGATAAAAAGCTTCTGACAGAGGCTTCTTACCACGTGATCAGCTGTGACCAATCACAGCTGATAATCACATGAACCAGGAAGTGCCGCAATGTCAGAGGGGGGTTTGTGCTGATAATCAGCACATTGGTTATCAGCACAGCCCCATCAGATGTGCCACCACAGGTGAACAAAAAGGTACCCATCATCTGCCAGTCATTGCCCCCCCAGGATCACCTGTCAGAGCCCAATAGTGCCCACCACAGTGCCAGTCAGTGCCCATCACATTGCCCACCAGTGCCCTGCGGTAACACCTGTCAAAACATCATCAGTACCTTATCATCAGTGCCCATCACAGCTGCCTGTCAGTGCCCATAAGTGCTGCATATCAGTGCCGCCTATTGGTGCCCATCAGTGCCCATCAATTCTACATATCAGTGCCTCCTCATCAGTGCCCACCAGTGAAGGAGAAAACTAAATTTTATAACCGAAACGAAGAAAATATTTTTTTTTTCAAAAATGTGGGTCTTTTTTTAGTGCTGCGCAGTCCAGGGCGGGCATAATCCCCCAGGGGGACACATCTCGGCAAAACATCGGTCCCTCCACCTCCCTCCTATCACCCACCCTTGTCTGTAGAATAAATAGAGAGAGAGCGCATAAAGAGAGTGCTTGTAGGCTGGCCCCGCCCCTCACACGATCGGCCCCACCCCCTCCTATCACCCACCCTTGTCTGTAGAATAAATAGAGAGAGAGCGCATGTAGGCTGGCCCCGCCCCTTCCTATCACCCACCCTTGTCTGTAGATTTTATAAAGAGAGTGCTTGTAGGCTGGCCCCGCCCCTCACACAATCGGCCCCGCCCCCTCCTATCACCCATCCTTGTCTGTAGAATATATAAAGAGAGAGTGCGTGTAGGCAGGCCCCGCCCCTCACACAATCGGCCCCGCCCCCTTATCTGAGCCGGTCCCTCCCCCTCAGTCCTATCACCCACCCTTGTCTGTAGAATATATAGAGAGTGCATGTAGGCAGGCCCCCGCCCCTCACACAATCAGCTCCGCCCCTCCGTCCTATCACCCATCCTTGTCTGTAGATTTTATAAAGAGAGAGTGCATGTAGGCTGGCCCCGCCCCTCACACGACCGGCCCCGCCCCCTCCTATCACCCACCCTTGTCTGTAGAATATATAGAGTGCATGTATGCAGGCCCCACCCCTCACACGATCGGCCCCGCCCCATCACCCACCCTTGTCTGTAGAATATATAGAGTGCATGTAGACAGGCCCCGCCCCTCACACGATCGGCCCCGCCCCATCACTCACCCTTGTCTGTAGAATATATAAAGTGAGAGTGCATGTAGGCTGGCCCCGCCCCTCACACGATCGGCCCCGCCCCCTCCTATCACCCACCCTTGTCTGTAGAATATATGAAGAGTGCATGTAGGCAGGCCCCGCCCCTCACACGATCGGCCCCGCCCCCTCCTATCACCCACCATTGTCTGTAGAATATATAGAGTGCATGTAGGCAGGCCCCCGCCCCTCACACAATCAGCCCCGCCCCTCCGTCCTATCACCCACCCTTGTCTCTAGATTTTATAAAGAGAGAGAGAGTGCATGTAGGCAGGCCCCGCCCCTCACCCACCCTTGTCTGTAGAATATATAGAGTGCATGTAGGCTGGCCCCGCCCCCTCCTATCACCCACCATTGTCTCACTCTGTAGAATATAAAAAGAGAGAGTGCATGTAGGCAGGCTCCGCCCCTCACGCGATCGGCCCCGCCCCCTCCTATCACCCACCCGTGTCTGTAGAATATTTAGAGTGCGTGTAGACAGGCCCCGCCCCATCACACACCCTTGTCTGTAGAATATATAAAGTGAGAGTGCAAGTCGGCAGGCCCCACCCCTCACATTATCAGCCCCACCCCCTCGTCTGAGCCGTTCCCTCCCCCTCAGTCCTATCCCCCACCCTTGTCTGTAGAATATATAAAGAGAGAGTCATGTAATCACCGGCAGACATAGAATAGAAAAACACGATGATATGGGGGTTGTCTGAATCCATGAGAAAAAAACTCGGATTCGGCACGTCTCCGCCCCCTTCTAATGACAGGACATACCCATGACTTCCTCTCCTATTCGTAGGACGGAGTGGGCGTGTCCCTCCAGACAGAGCAGCCAATCCGTACCGCTCTCTAGGCTGGTCAGCAGCAGCTGAATGTCGCCTCATCCGAGCCCCACTGAGCTCTCATCGTCTCTAACGGTCGCCCCGCCTCTCGCAAGTGCGGCCCCGCCCCCTCCCACGGGCCGGCCCCGCCCCCTCCCACGGTCTTTGCAGTTGATCACATAAACGCGCTGTGAATAATATGTGAATAACACGATGACATGGGGATTGTCTACATGTGTCATATTTCTTCTATCCGCATTTTCCCACTGATCCCTCAGTAAACATATTCGACTCGGTTTCAGTAAATGCCCGCCCCTCTCTCCCTACGTCATATATCTATTATCTCCGCCCCCACTTATCGGTCATACCTGTGACTGGAGGAAGACATGAAGGTGGGCGTGACAGAGAACAGCCAAATCGCACACTGAGCCTCCCGCTCAGCTACGCAGTATTCAAATGACGCTCCCGCCGCTCGCTCTAACCTGATTGGCTGCCTCTGTTCAGTGCCGACTTGGCTCCGCCCCTTCCAAACACGCTGCATTGAAATGACACTCGCGTTGCGCGCTCAAACCTGATTGGCTGCCTCTCTGTCTGGGCCCCCTGGTATTGGGGGGTCTGTACTAATGGGGTGGGGTGCTTTGTCCTGGGGGAGGGGTCTGTACTAACGTAGGGGTGTGCTTTGTCCTGGGGGAGGGTCTGTACTAACGTAGGGGTGTGCTTTGTCCTGGGGGGAGGGGTCTGTACTAATGGAAGGAGTGCTTTGTCCTGGGGGGAGGGGTCTATACTAATGGAGGGGGTGCTTTGTCCTGGGGGAGGGGTCTGTACTAATGGAGGTGGGTGCTTTGTCCTGGGGGAGGGGTCTGTACTAATGGAGGTGGGTGCTTTGTCCTGGGGGAGGGGTCTGTACTAATAGAGGGGTCTGTACAAATGAAGAGGGGTGCTTAGCACTGGGGGGAGGGGTCTGTACAAATGCAGAGGGGTGCTTTGTCCTGGGGGGGAGGGGTCTGTACTAATAGAGGTGGGTGCTTTGTCCTGGGGGAGGGGTCTGTACTAATGGAGGGGTGTGCTTTGTTCTGGGGGAGGGGTCTATACTAATGGAGGGTGTGCTTTGTCCTGGGGGGAGGGGTCTGTACTAATGGAGGGGGGTGCTTTGTCCTGGGGGGGAGGGGTCTATACTAATAGAGGGGGTGCTTTGTCCTGGGGGGAGGGGTCTGTACGAATGCAGAGGGGTGCTTTGTCCTGGGGGGAGGGGTCTATACTAATGGAGGGGGTGCTTTGTCCTGGGGGAGGGGTCTGTACTAATGGAGGGGTGTGCGTTGTCCTGGGGGAGGGGTCTGTACTAATGGAAAAAAGCAGTCTCACAAGTGACATTTTTGGGGAAAAATACACATTTTTTAAATACAAAATAAGACAAACAGTAAAGTTAGCCCAATTTGTTTTTGTTTTTTATTGGGAAAGATGTTACGTTGAGTAAATTGATACCCAATATGTCACGCTTCAAAATTGCGCCCGCTCGTGGAATAGCGACAAACCCTTAAAAATCTCCATAGGTGATGTTTAAAAATGTCTACAGGTTATGAGTTTTGAGTTACAGAGAAGGTCTAGTGCTAGAATTATTGCTCTCGCTCTAATGATCGCGGCGATACCTCATATGTGTGGTTTGAACACCGTTTTCATATGCGGGTGCCGACCTACGTATACGTTCAATTCTGCGCGCAAGCTCGGCGGGCTCTTTAAATTTAATTTTTGTATTTTTGCACTGTTTTAAAAAAAAATGTGGGTCACTTTTATTCCTATTACAAGGAATGCAAACATCCCTTGTAATAGAAAATAAAGCAAAAAGACCTCAGATATCACATTTACACTAAAATACAAAAATTGGGCAGAAGTGACCTTTGGCGTCGCTTCCGCCATCCAATGGTGTGGAGCCGAGCGTGGGCCATCATTCCCTCACTTGGCATCCAGTCTGTGAGGGAAGAGGAGCCGATCGTCTCTGCCGCTACCGACGGCTACTCAGAGACCCTCAGAACGGCTCGGAAACTGGAGTATTTCAGAGCGGCTTCGATCGGCTCTGGCGCCCCCGCACCTCTGGCCAAATCCGGTACTGCACAATGCAGAGGCTTGAATCCTGTTCGTGTTGCGAGACAACACTCGCAAACCGAGTCAGGATTTAAAAAAAAAAAAATCATCGTATTGCGAAACACTCGTTAACCGCATTACTCGCAAACCGAGGTTCTACTGTGTGTGTGTGTGTGTATGTATTTGTGTGTGTGTATGTATATATATATATATATATATATATATATATGTGTGTGTGTGTAGGGAGGGGTGTGTGTATATATATATATATATATATATATATTTTTTTTTTTTTTATTATTATAAAAAAATCTGCAAGTATGTGTACTCACACTTTCAAACGCCTCCACAAAAACGGCACAAGTAACACTAACAGAACAGAGCATTGTGTTAGAGAAAGGAAGGCGAGTAGATATAGCTGGGAGAAGGAAGGGGGTCATTAAAGCAAAAGCCAAGTCATCAAACAGAAATTAATGCCGGGGTCCCCACCCCCTTCTCAAGTCAATGCACATTAAATATTAACTTTTAAATATTTTTTAAAACACCTTTTTATTTTAGACGTTCAGTCACATTGACCGTTTTGATCATTTTCTGGCTACTTTTGCCTACTGTATGGCTGGGGAGCAGCTCAATGACATCGTCACGGTTTGCACCTGTGCTGGGACCACAAGTCCCACAGTTCCTTGCACCTCTAGCTGCAAGGTGCATCGCTCCCTTCTATTGGGTGTGACCAGCACTGCTACTAATACCATTGGCCGGCCTAAAAAAATGGTGCTAGAGCTAATGTAATTTGGTGGGTGCAGGCCATCATATGACGTTGTGGGCTTTCAGTGGTGATATCTGAATGATGGGTGCAGCTGCGGGCATCATCCAGACATTCCCTACACCAGTGATGGTGAACCTTGGCAACCCATATGTTTTGGAACTACATTTCCCATGATGCTCATGCACTCTGCAGTGATGTTGAGCATTATAGGAAATGTAGTTCCAAAACATCTGGGGTGTCGAGGTTTGCCATTACTGCCCTACACCATAAGAATGATCATAGCGGCAGATCAGCCGCTTGATCGTTCCTACCGGCGATGGGAGGCGACATCCCGTGCGATCGGGGTCCCAGAGAAAGAATCCGCCGGCGCCCCCGGAAGGAAGTCATAGAAAAGACCGAGGGACAGATGGTCCCCGGCAATCTCTATGAATCTCGGAGGCCCGGGCACGAGAATTAGGATGTCACATCCGGGCAACCGGAAGTAAACAAAGCCGAGATCTCGGCTAGAAAGCATCAGATCATTATTTTATGTTTTCCAGCCTGGAGGAGAAATGGGAGGTCTTATAGACCCCACATCTCTCCACAAAGAGGACCGATCACATACTAAAGGGAAAGTGTAAAAATAAAAAAAATGAAAGCGTCCCTGCGACCTCACACGCAGAAAAAAGTGCATACGCAAGTCGTGCCCGCATACGTAAACAAAGTTCAAACCACACATGTGAGGCATCACCGTGAACTTTAGAGTGAGAGCAATAATTCTAGCCCAAGACCTCCTCTGTAACTCTAAACATGTAACCTGTAAAAAAATGTAAATAGTTGCCTATGGAAATTTTTAAGTACTGAACTTTGGTGCCATACCACGAGTCTGAGAAATTATAAGGCATGACATGTGAGGTATCTATTTTCTCAGCGTAACATCAGCTGTCACATTATACAAACAAATTGGGCTATCTTTACTGTTTTTTTTTCATGAAAATGTTTTTCCAAAAACATTGCGTTTGAAGAATTACTGTGCAAATACCGTGTGACATAAAAAGGAGCTTACGATCGAAGGTCCCTAAACTCACATTCATCTACTAAGGCCAATTTAGACAGAAGCCAATTAACCTATCAGCATGTCTTTGCCACGAGGGAGGAAACCGGAGTACCCGGAGGAAACCCACACAGGCACAGAGAGAACATGAAAACTCCAGGCAGGTAGTGTCGTGGTTGGGATTGGAACCAGCGACCCTTTTTACTGCTAGGCAAGAGTGCTACTCACTACACCACTGTGCCACCCATATATGTGTGTCCAGTAATCAAGCATAACGAGAAAGCTAGTGTAACTGTTGGCAGACATAAGTGACTGTACAGAGTCCATACATATAGAATAAGAACACAACATCCATACAAATACAAACATCCCCTGAAATGTAGATCTGGAAAGGTCCTACCATTTGTAGAGGATCACCTTCTTCCTTGCTTGAGCTGAGCAGATTCATCCAACTCTTCTGAGGGAACATCCCACCTTCTCCTCCAGCCACTGATGAAGGAAGGTTCTATTTGGGTCCCTGGAATGTGTTCTTATCAGAGTCCCCCCTTAAATCAGGTGCCCCCTTAAATAAGATGCTCCCATCAGAGTGCCCCCTTAAATCAGGTGCTCCCATCAGAGTGCCCCCCCATAAATCAGATGCTCCCATCAGAGTGCCCCCTTAAATCAGGTCTTCTTATTAGAGTCCCCCCTAAATCAGGTGCTCCCATCAGAGTGCCCCCCCTTAAATCAGGTGCCCCCATGAGAGTGCCCCCCCTTAAAACAGGTGTTCTTATCAGAGTCCCCCTTAAATCAGGTGCCCCCATGAGAGTGCCCCCTTATATAAGATGCTCCCATTAGAGTGCCCCCTTAAAGCAGATGCTCCCATCAGAGTGCCCCCTTAAAGCAGGTCTTCTTATTAGAGTCCCCCTTAAATCAGGTGCTCCTATAAGAGTGCCCCCCCCTTAAAACAGGTGTTCTTATCAGAGTCCCCCTTAAATCAGGTTTTCTTATTAGAGCCCGCCTTAAATAAGGTGTCCCCATCAGAGTCCCCCCTTAAATCAGGTATTTTTAAAGCCCCCCAAAATCGGGTGCTCCAAGCAGTCCCCCCTTAAATCAGGTGCTTCCATCAGAGTTCTCCCTTAGATCAGGTGCTTCCATCAGAGTGCCCCTTAAATCAGGTGTCCCTATCAGAGTGCCCCCTCAAATCGGGTTTCCCCATCGGAATGTCACACAATCATTACCGGAATTCTCCTCCTCCTCGATCACTAAAAACACGGCACAGACTCCGCCCACACACAACACGTCCGTCCCCTCTCGGCTCTCCCCTCCTCTAAGATAAGAGCCGTGCGACGTACAGAAAGGGGCGGGCCAATCGTCATCGAGGAGGCGGGTTCGCTCAGAATGGACGGTTGACACTGCGCCCCGCTCTGCAGTGTTGACATTGGGTTGCTAGGTAACCGGCACGCTGTGCCTGAGGTGCCGCGCGGCGCTGAGAGGCCTGTGATTGGCCGGAACAGCCGATTTTTGCAGTCTTTCAGAAATTGGACAGCGGTGCTGCTCCTTTAGCCCGCCCTGTCCATTCAATGTACTGCGTGCCGGGGGGGGGGGGGCGGAGATTAGAGGTCAGTAGAGAGCGAAGGGGAGGAGCTTGACAAATACAGCGTCTGTAACCATGACAACAGCTTGGGGGCGTCTCTGTCACTAATCCACCCCTCGTCTAACATGTCCATTGGCACCTTTTTACCAACACCGCCTCTGCAGCGTCAGGAGTGGAGAGAAGGGTTGTGGGTGGGAGGCACAATTGAAATCTGGGATGGGGGCGCAGCCGTCCTAGATCCGCCCATGGTTTCCTCCCATCCTTTAGTAAAAATCCCGCCCCCTTTCTCTCCAAATCTCCCCTAGTTACAGTCTCCGCCCTCTGACCGGCTAAAAGGCGTTCCTCCAGGAAGACATCAAGGTGGGCGTGACGGAGAGCAGGCGAACTGTGCGGCTCCTCTAGCTGGCTAGTCGCTCTCTGCGCCTCCCTCAGAGTGACGTAGCAAGGTAACGGCCTCTCGCCGCGCGCTCGCACCTGATTGGCGCTCTCCGTAGCAGGCTCCTCCCCTTCGGTTCTGCTGTCTATCAGCTCTTGACCCGCCTCTCACCAGTAGGCGTGGCCTGTGTTTTGCATGTATTTGTACATGTCATTGATGTGCTGCAGAATGAGGAGAGGGAGGGGCGCCAGGCAGAAGAAATACACTGTGTGACGTTCCTTTCTGACCCCTCCCCCTCTCTCTTTGACCCTTCAATCACCAGTGCTGAGAGACCAGGGGGGCGGAGCTCACTGTACATACTGTCTGCTGCTGATCACTCTATGTGCAGGGAGGAGGAGGAGGAGGAGGGCTGACTTTTATTTTCCTAAGGAAAGTTTCAGGAGGATTTCTATTGTATAATTAAAGTGATCGGGGAGGGGGAGTTTACAGCCCAATCACAGATCTCTCCCATAATGGAACTCATTTCTGTATACAAACATCCCCAATCACTCAGTCCACATTATGTGACATCATTTCTGACCATTCACTGACCCCCTGTGTGTATGTGGTGATTGTACAGATCAGAGCCTGGATAACACCACAGGGTTACATGATGGTCACAGATCACCTCCCCCATCATCTGGTCTGACAGAGTGTTATCTGATCACAGCCCCCAACTCCCCCCAGATTGTATCATCCCCCGACCAGATTACATCCACCCCCCCAGATTGTATCATCCCCCGACCAGATTATATCCACCCCCCCAGATTGATCCACCCCCCCCCCCTCAGATTGTATAATTTACACAGTAATCAGTGCATTTTTATAGCACTGATCGCTGTATAAATGACAATGGTCCCAATATAGTGTTAAAAGTGTCCAATCTGTTCACCATAATGTCGCAGTCCCGATAAAAAAAAATCGCAGATCGCCGCCATTACTAGTAAAAACATAAATAATAACAATAAAAATGCCATAAATCTATCCGCTACTTTTGCGCAAACTAATCAATACTGGCCTAAACTAAGAAAAAACAAAACATTTTTATATATTTATTATAGCAAAAAGTAAAAAATATTGTTTTTTTTTTAAATTGTCCATACCACCAAAAGAAAGCTCTATTTGTGGGAAAAAAGGACATCAATTTTGTTTGGGTGCAACATCGCACGACCGCGCAATTGTCAGTTAAAGCGACGCAGTGCTGTATCGCAAAAAGTGCTCTGGTCAGGAGGGGGGTAAATTCTTCAGGGGCTGAAGTGGTTAAAGCGGTAGTTCACCCTCCTTCACCCCATTATTCCATTACTTTCGGCATCGTAGCGCGAGCTACGGTATGCCGGTCTTAAATTTTTAATCCCCGTACTCACTGTGCTATTGTTGATTGAAGAATCCGACTCCCGCGGGGAATGGGCGTGCCTATGGAGAGGGAGGATGATTGACGGCCGGCTCTGGCACGTCACGCTCCCCGAAGACAGCCGGAGTAGGTCTCGGCTATTCACAGCGCCTGCGCACAGGCTATGCGCAGGCGCCGTGAATAGCCAAGCCTATTTCGGCTATTTCCGGAGAAGCGTGACGTACCAGGGCCGGCCGTCAATCACCTTCTAGGAACGCCCATTCCCCGGATTCTTCAATCAACGATAGCACAGTGAGTACGGGGATTAAAAATTTAGGACCGGCATACCGTAGCTCGCGCTACGATGCCGAAAGTAATGGAATAATAAAAAAAAACATTTTTTTTTTTTTTAACAGGGTGAACCCCCGCTTTAAAGAGACAGTACACTACTTTCAATCTAATACTATTTAATAGTCCTTCATGAATATTGCACATTAGATATTGGCAAGCGCCACTCATATATCTCTCTCCTTATCCACTTCTTTGTCCATTCCACTTTTGGCAGCAGCCATATTATGTACTCATAGCGTGAAATGTAATACTTTATCTTGGCATAAAAATTTGCAACGCCAACCAATTAATTCTCTAGGGCCTCTTCTAAAAATATATATAATGTTTGGGGGTTCCAAGTCAAGGGGTGCCCAATCTTTTGAAGAGTGACTTGGTAACCGGTCGCAGCCCACAATGAGTGGAGCGGGTGGATGACAGGTCTGTGTCCACTCCGTATATGCAGAGCAGACATGGACACAGCCCGCTCTACTCTATGGGCCCTCCAATTCTATCTGCCGAGGTGGAATGGGACGGTTCCCTTTCTGTATTGCAGCTGTAAATGGACACAAATCTGTTTACACCTGATGCTCCATAGAGGTGAATGGAGGGTTAGATTGGGTCCGCCTGAAAAACAGACAGATGGACCTGATTGGACGGATTGTGTAAAAGGGCCTAAGGCTGCGATCACACTGATGTGTGTGGTTTACCCGCACCGCAGGTGTAGCGCAGTGCAGCTGGGGCTTTCCTGCGGGTTAGCTGCACTTTGCCATAGAATTGTATTATATCTTGCAGGTGTGGTGCACTTTATGGAAGCGTACCAAACCCGCAGGAAATAACAGAAGTCTATAGCTCAGTGCAGGTAACCCACGGGTGCACTGCACGCCACCTGCGGATCAGTTTGAAAGCAGCCCAGTGTAGCTAGTGTACCAGTGTAAAGAACAGCTATGCCAATTGATGTTTAATTAAAAACTGACCTTAATCTTCACTGGCTGGTGCTGTCCCCCCAGGTGGGTATGGCTGGCTGCTGCTGTCCCCCAGGCGGGTATGGCTGGCTGCTGCTGTCCCCCAGGCGGGTATGGCTGGCTGCTGCTGCTGTCCCCCAGGTGGGGATGGCTGGCAGCTGCTGCTGTCCCCCAGGGTGAGTATGGCTGGCGGCTGCTGTTGCCCCCAGGGCGAGAATGGCTGGCGGCTGCTGTTGCCCCCAGGGCATGTATGGCTGGTGGCTGCTGTTGCCCCCAGGGCATGTATGGCTGGTGCTGTCCCCCAGGTGGGTATAGCTGGTGGCTGGTGCTGTCCCCCAGGCGGGTATAGCTGGCGGCTGGTGCATCTCCCAGGGCGGGTATGGATGGCCGCTGGCACTGTCCCCCAGGCAGGTATAGCTGGTGGCTGATGCTGGCTGGTGCTGTCCCCCAGGCAGGTATAGCTGGTGGCTGGTGCTGTCCCCCAGGCGGGTATAGCTGGCAGTTGGTGCTGTCCCCCAGATGGGTATGGCTGCTGTCCCAGGAGGTGGAGTGCATTTGGTATCACTACACCTGTGACTGAAGCCAGCGCTATACTGGAAGTATAAACTATGCTCTCTACTGCAGCCGCATGCTTCCTCTACCACCGGCTCTATTCGTCACGCTGATGCTCTGGTATGGCGGTTTAGAAACCCACAAACTGGTCTTGCCAACCCACCATCTCAGAGCAGGAGGTCGTCGGCCACATCAGAGGGTTCCACGGGCCACAAATTGGGCACCCCTGTCTTAACCACTTGCTGACTGTATTTAGTATATATACATGGGCAAGGCGGCTCTCCAGGTCTGGGGTGCACACGCGTGCCGGCAGGGGCCCGCTCCGGCTGTTATTGGACACAGCACGAGCCAATCAGTGGGTCTGGTGGACTCCATGTCCGCCGATTGTTCCTGAGAGAAGCAGAACGGCGGTCTGCCTATGTAAACAAGGCAGATCACTGTTCTGTCAGTAGGGAAGGTTGTGATCCTGTGTTTCTGACAAGCAGGAACATGGATCCGTGCCTTCTTACAGTACAAGCACCTCCCCCACACAGTTAGTAAGCACTCCGACGGTATTAGAATGATATCCCCGTCAAAGATTCCCTTCTCCCCATAAAAGAACATCGCATCCTTGAATCGCCATAATAAGCCACACATGGGTCACGCTTACTGCTGGAACAACACACTTTAATGGCAGCTTGCTGCTGGTATATATACACAGTTTTCAAGCTAAATCCTCAATCAAGGAACAATGAAATCTCCACCCCCTTCTCACACACAGTGGGGGGCTTCCATACAGATGATAGGCAGACTTTTCGGAGTCGATCCTGAAAACACATTTTCTTTAGATAATGACATCAGTGAAGGTAATTACTAGTTGTACAGAATACATTACATTATCTAGACGGCCTGGCCCCGCACATAGAAGGGATAATTACCACAATGAAGCAATCAGAATAATTAACATGAGCCACTTAGCTAATCACAGTAAACAATAACCACAGGGCTCCTTCACACACACAATTACCCTTTGAAATAGTACTGGCTGAGGAAGGGTCATTAACATTTCAAAAGCCTGTTACACTTAACCCACACACAATATTACTTAGCAGGGAGAATTTAAACTGAAGCATCCTTCACAACTCCCTAGGAACACATTTAACCCTTTGATTGCCCCTGATATTACTGCTTCCCTGCCAGTGTCATTAATACAGTGACGGTGCATATTTTTATAGCACTGATCACTGTCTTAGTGTCACTGGTCCATAAAAAAATGTCACTTAGTGTCCTGTTTTGTCCGCCGCAATGTCTCAGTCCCGCTATAAGTCGCTGATTGCCGCCATTGCTAGTAAAAAAATGTTTTTATATAATTAATTACAATTCCATAAATATATCCCATAGTTGGTAGACACTATGGGGCAGATCCTCGTACAATTGCATTGGCGCAGCATATGTGAGATACACTACGCCGCTGTAACTTACTTTTTTAATCTTTGAATCCACAAAGAAATTGCGCCGTAAGTTACGGTGGCGTAGTGTATCTCTCGCGGCGTAACGGCGCATAATTCAAATCGGCGAGTAGGGGGCGTGTTTCATTTAAATGAAGCGCGTCCCCGCGCCGAATGAACTGCGCATGCGCCGTCCCTAAATTTCCCGCCGTGCATTGCGCTAAATGACGTCGCAAGGACGTCATTGTTTTGACGTGGACGTAAATTACGTCCAGTCCCATTCACAGACGACTTACGCAAACAAAATATTTTCAAATTCGACGCGGGAACGACGGCCATACTTAACACTGCGTACGCCACCAAATAGCAGCTTTTACTATATGCTGAAAAAAGCCAAACGGAAACGACGTAAAAGAATGCGACGGCCGCTCGTACGTTCGTGGATTGTTGGAAATAGCTAATTTGCATACTCAACGCGGAATACGACGGGAACGCCACCCAGCGGACGCCGAAGAATTGCATCTAGGATCCGAAGGCATACGCCTGTCGGATCTAACCCAGATGCCGTCGTATCTTGTTTTGAGGATTCAAAACAAAGATACGACGCAGGAAATTTGAAAGTACGCCGGCGTATCAGTAGATAGGCCAGCGTACTCTCTTTGTGGATCTGCCCCTATAACTTTTGCACAAACCAGTCAATATTTGCTTTTTATACCAAAAATATGTAGCAGAATACATATTGGGCTACATTGATGAAGAAATTTGATGTTTTAAAAAATGTTTTATTGGATGTGTTTTATAGCAAAAAGTAAATATTTTTTTTCAAAATTGTTGGCCTTTTTTTGCTTATAGCACAAAAAATAAAAATCGCAGAGATGATGAATTACCACCAAATAAAAACTCTATTTGTGGGGAAAAAAATGACATACATTTTATTTGTGTACAGCGCCACATGTCCACACAATGGTCAGTTAAGGTAACGCAGTGCCGTATCGCAAACAATGTCCAGGTCATGAAGGGGAGTGGTTAAAGTGTAAGTTCATTTTTGAAAATGTGAACTAACAGACTACACCAGGGATATGCAATTAGAGGACCTTCAGCTGTTGCAGAACTACAAGTCCCATGAGGCATAGCAAGACTCTGACAGCCACAAGCATGACACCCTGAGGCAGAGGCATGATGGGACTTGTAGTTTTCAACAGCTGGAGGTCTGCTAATTGTATGTCCCTGCTCTACACCCTCCCCCGGTCTCCACTGTACTTACCCCCGTGGGTGCTGAGCTGTCAGTGCCCACACAGCTGGTGTAGTGGTCCAGAGATGTGAAATCCCCGCTCTTCTCCCTTTTCTTTCTGTAGGACTTCCAGGATGGATTAGAGCGGTTTTCATCAATCAGAATGGCTCTGATCTATCCAGGAGGCCTACAGAAAGAAGAGGGAGAAGAGCGGGGATTTCAAACCTCTGAACCGCTACACCAGCTGTGTGGGCACTGACAGTTTATTTGGTTTTAGTTCTGCATGGCGTGTGGAAGGGTTAGAAACCCTGTCAGGTTTTTGATGCTGTCTCTTTCGCCCTCACAACTGGTCACCATGACAATTGTCTCTGGAACAGGAAGGTATGAGTTGTCACCAGAAAGAGAGGTTAGGGGAAATATCGGACACCTAAGACACTTCTCTCAATGTTGACATTTTCTTTCACTTCCTGCTGGGTTTTCATGACAGGAAGTGAAAAGAAATCTCCCTATTGGGACACAGCAGAAAAAAACTGATGGAGGAATTAACCATTTTTCATTAACCACTGGGTGACTGGCCCATTGTAGCTTTACTGCTACAGGACGGCCGCTCTGCTACAGGACGGCTGCAGAATCACGTGTGTATTTATATGAAATTCTGCTCTTCTGGTTAAAAGAGGAAGTATACCCTGATGGGTTTCCCCTGCAATGTAAAAGCATAATGGGCTAGTGTGCATCGCATACTAGCCCATTATGTGCCACTTACCTGCAGATGAAGCCTGCGCTGTCCCTGCATCCATATTTTCCCTCTTCCTTCCGGGGCCATGGACTCCGGCTCTGTGACTGGACTGAATCACATGCACGTGGGAACCATCAGTCACGCCACTTGCTAATGCAGAAATGGCACAGAGGGCCACTTCTTCACAGCGCATGCTGTGGTTGAGCTATAGCAAGTGGATCAAAGGGGTACACAAAACTCTGCTCCTCCAGTCGAAGGAATCTCAGACGAAAGGATTGCATCCCCAGACGCGCCGCCGCCCGTCAGAGCGCGGTACATTACGGCAGTGCAGCGTCTCTATAGAACGGGCGATGACTTGGAGCGCAAACGAATACATCTGCGCTCCAGATGCTGTCGCGCCGGAATACAACGTCATCAGCAATGGCCCGCTCGCCTGGCGTGCTGCTAAGGCTGTGTCAGGCGGCACACTGCAGGTCAGATATAACACAGAGACTCGGTCGCCGCCATTGTGGTGGAGACCAGGCCCTGGTGGGGGGGGGGATGTTTGTGTAAAGCCCGGAGGATAAAATTAATAAAAGAACAAAAAACGATAAAGAAAAAACAAACCAAAAATAGTATTGAATAGAATGGAGGATAGTTCTAGATTTGAATATAAAATAAAAAGAAAATACAATACAAAAAAGTATCTGTTGTTTGGATGTTTGTATTAGCACATCGTGTGGTTGTATTCTAGTGTCACATTGTAAAACAAAGGATCCTCCCTAAAGGGGAGAAGAAGATAAAAAGAAAGGGGTCATTTATAAAAAGTCTGGTCCCTGACAGATTACCTCACGTGGCCCGCAGGGGGTGCGCACCGGCACACATACATACAATTACAGGGAAATGGCTTATCACACGTAAAGTAGCGCTTCAGTAACATTTGCATTTTGAATGAAGGACAAAGTGACTGAGAACCAGCGCACTGTACAATAACAGAACTGTAACAGTATATCTGTACAAATGACTATACAGTCGTATAGCGCATGCACATGCCTACAACAGGCTAAAATGAATAAATGAATACACACACACATATATATTCATTTATTCATTTTAGCCTGTTCTGATAGCCCTTCCCTTTCACACGTAGCATGCCGGAGGTTCAGGCACAGTATTTCTAATTCGAATTTATGACCTGCGCATATGACTATTATCATCTAGTTTGGTGCAGTGCACTGCACTTAGCAGTGTAGAAGCATGTTTTAGAACAGACCTCAAATTTTCCACTCGCCTACTCGCATTTTGCGAGTGGAAAATGAGGTCTGGCGAGGAGCTGGGCTGCCTGGGAGTGGGGGGGCGAGCACTGCCGGCGGGGTTGATCGGAGCTGTTCTCCTACTGTTCACCCCGTGGCAGAGAGCATGAAGGTAGAGGAGAGCCGCGGTATCACTGAGCGATATAGCCCGCTGTAACCGCCTTTCATTGAACTTTCTTCCGCTCTGTTCGCTCTCACACACAGCCCCGCCTCCTCCTAACCCGCGCCTGTAATAGACAGAATGCGGATCCAATGCTGG
The DNA here is from genome assembly GCF_905171775.1 of Rana temporaria. Taxonomy (NCBI): domain Eukaryota; kingdom Metazoa; phylum Chordata; class Amphibia; order Anura; family Ranidae; genus Rana; species Rana temporaria. Next base: position 217,980,823 of record NC_053491.1, on the reverse strand, counting down.
GAGGTGTTCTGTCTATTACAGGCGTGGGTTAGGAGGAGGCGGGGCTGTGTGTGAGAGCGAACAGAGTGGAGGATCGTGCGACGTGGCTCCCAAACAAAATTGGCATCCTTTTTTCCCCCACAAATAGAGCTTTCTTTTGGTGGTATTTGATCACCTCTGCGGTTTTTATTTTTTGCGCTATAAACAAAAATAGAGCAAAAATTTAGAAAAAAAATCAATATTTTTTACTTTTTGCTATAATAAATATCCCCCAAAAATATACAAAAAACTTTTTTTTTTCCTCAGTTTAGGCCGATACGTATTCTTCTACCTATTTTTGGTAAAAAAAAAAAAATCTCAATAAGCGTTTATCGGTTGGTTTGCGCCAAATTTATAGCAATTACAAAATAGGGGATAGTTTTATTGCATTTTTATTATTTATTTTTTTACTACTAATGGCGGCGATCAGCGATTTTTTTCGTGACTGCGACATTATGGCAGACACTTCGGACAAATTTTTGGGACCATGACAAAAATGACAATTGCAGTTTGGTTTGGGAGTTAACCACAAGGAGCGCTGAAGGGTTTATGTATGACCTAATATGTGTGTCTAACTGTAGGGGGGTGTGGCTGTAGGTGTGACATCATCGATTGTGTATCCCTATAAAAGGGAACACACAATCGATGACAGAGCCACAGTGAAGAACGGGGAAGCTGTGTTTACACACAGCTGTCCCCGTTCTTCAGCTCCGGGGACCGATCACGGGACTCCAGCGGCGATCGGGTCCGCGGGTCCCGCGGTCCCGGAGCTACGCGACCTACGGCTGGGTACTAGCACAGGACGTACCTATACGTGCATGTGCCCAGCCGTGCCATTCTGCCGATGTAAATGTGCAGGAGGCGGTCCTTAAGTGGTTAACGCGGGGTTCCAACCACAATTAGCATTTTTTAAATGTATGTTCTTTTCATCCTGCGTTTTTATAATATAAATCCGGTCACTTACTATTTTACAATCCGCCGCCGATCCGCATAGATATTCAAAAAAGATAGTTCATAAAACTATATCTACACCGTTGTCATTTTGCTTGTGGGCATTGTGAAGCCCACAAGCACTTACTTCCTGGAAGTCTTGGATGGGGAGTGATAATTGGGTAGCGCACTGCATCCTGGGAAATGATGACACACATTTCCCAGGAGCATTAGAGGGAGATGATGTCAGAATCATAGGTGATTCCAAAGGCAGATTTTGTGCGACCGCATAGCAACAGGCATTTCCAGATAAGTAAAAAAAAAAAAAATTTTTTTCTTTTTAAGGTCTAATGAGCACAATAATGAAAAAAATTTTTTGGAATGGAAACTCCACTTTAAGGGGCGTGATTTGTCACAGCAACTGCCAATCAGCGGGTTCTGACCACAGGATGACAACCGGCACACACTGATCGGCGGGGAGACACACTGGTCGGAGTTCTATCCATGTAAACAAAGCAGAGCTCCGTCCAATCAGTGGGGATTTGCTGGGTTTTGTGTTCCTGCAAACTGAATAAAATCCAGCACACCCCTCAGTGAAAGCAGCACATAGTACACACACACACTGGTCAGGTACACATTTAACCCTTTAATAGCCCTAGATCTTTAACCCCTTCCCAGCCAGTGTCATTAGAACAGTGACAGTGCATATTATTATTACTGATCACTGTATTTGTGTCACTGGTTCCCATAGTGTGTCAAACGTGTCAGTTAGTGTCCGATTGTCTGCCGCAATATTGCAGTCCCATAGTAGGTTGCTGATTGCCACCATTACTGTATAAAAATACACAAATTCCAGTATATATACCATGGTTTGTAGATGCCATCATTTTCAAGCAAACCAATCAATATACGCTTATTGCAGCATAAATAAATTTATGAAGAAATTCGATTTTTTTTTTATAAATCTTTTGACAAAAACCATGTAGCAGAAATTAGATTTTTTTATTGGATATGTTTCATAGCAGAAAGTAAAACATATCGGCGTTCAGCAGTGAACGATAAATAAAAAGAGTGCGCCCGAGTCCATATTTTGGGTGGTAAGGAACACTGTACACATGTATATGTTTGTGATAAGCTTTACAAATGTATGAGATTACAGGACTCATGAAGAGGAAGCCCTGGTGCCAGCATAAAGCTGGACAGCCACCCTAGGGTGCCAGGATAGAGGGGGTGGTAAAATGCACATTCATCTGTGTGGGCAAGAATCCTTCCTCTGGCCCTGATCTCCATCCAGCGCTGTGCCTGAGAGCAGAGGCTCTCTCCCTTCTCATTGGCTCAGACACAGCCATGGGAGCAACTGGCTTCCGCTTCTGTCAAGGGGGGAGAGCTAAGCCGTGCTCTGTATGTCTTATGTACCCACAGAGAAGGGCTTGGCATTGAGCAGGAATGAGTGTCCCCATAGCAAGTGGCTTGTTATGGGGGCACTTGGAGAGGCGGGGGACCCAAGAAAAGGAGGATTGGGGCTGCTCTATGCAAAACTATTACACAGAGCAGGTAAGTTTAACATGTTTGTTATTTACACAAATTGTACCTTTTTAGTACCACCTTAACCACTTGCCGCCCGCCAATGACTGATTGACGTCGGCAAAGTGGTTTCAATACCCTGAGTGGACGTCATATGACATCCTCAGGATATTGAGCCGTGGCGATCGTTGTTGCAGGGTGTCAGTCTGACACCCCGCAACTCTGATCTAGGTAAAGAGTCTCTCACAGAGACTCTTTACCACGTGATCAGCCGTGTCCAATCACTGCTGATCATGATGTAAACAGGAAAAGCCGGTAATCGGCTTTTCCTCACTCGCGTCTGTCAGACGCGAGTAGAGGAGAACCGATCGGCTGCTCCGCTGACAGGGGGGGGGTTGTGCTGATCGATTATCAGCACAGCCCCCCCAAGGATGCCCACTGGACCACCAGGGATGCCCACTGGACCACCAGGGATGTAAAACAAAGGTATGCCACTAGACCACCAGGGATGTAAAACAAAGGTATGCCACCCTAGACCACCAAGGATGACACAAATAATGGATGCCAATCAGTGCCCGCAATGGATGCCAATCAGTGCCCACAATGGGCATCACTGATTGGCAGGCATTGTTTGGCACTGATTGACATCCATTAGTACAACACATAAATGCCGCCCATCAGTGCTGCATATCAGTGCCCATCTATGCCCATTCGTGCCACCTATCAGTGCCCATCCATGCCGCCTATCAGTGCCCATCCATGCCGCCTATCCGTGCCGCCTATTAGTGGCCATCATCAGTGCCCATCAATGCCACCACATCAGTGCCACCTCATTGGTGCCCATCAGTGCCACCTTATCAGTGCCCGTCAGTGCAGTACCATCAGTGCCCATCAGTGAAGGAGAAAACTTACTTATTTACAATGTTTTATAACAGAAACAAAAAAAAATGTCGGTCATTTTTTTTTGCAGAAAATAAAAATGCCAGAGGTGATCAAATACCACCAAAAGAAAGCTCTATTTATGGGTACAAAATGATGAAAATTTTGTTTGGGTAAAGTGTAGCATGACCGCACAATTGTCATTCAAAGTGCAACAGCACTGAAAGCTGAAAATTGGTCTGGGCGGGAAGGTGTATAAGTGCCCTGTATGGAAGTGGTTAAATCAGGTGTCTCCATCACAGTGCCTTAACCACTTCCAGACCTTAGGTGTTTTTCAGATTTGGTGTTTGCAAGACTAAAACAGTTTTTTCTGCTAGAAAATTACTTAAAACCCCCAAACATTATATATATTTTTTTCTAACACCCTAGAGAATAAAATAGTGGTTATTGCAATACTTTTTCTCACACCGTATTTGCGCAGCGGTCTTACAAGCGCACTTTTTTGGGGGAAAATTCACTTTTTTGAATTAAAAAATAAGACAACAATAAATTTGCCCAATTTTTTTATATATTGTGAAAGAAAATGTTACGCCGAGTAAAATGATACCCAACATGTCACGCTTAAAAATTGCGCCCGCTCGTGGCATGGCGTCAAACTTTTACCCTTAAAAATCTCTATAGGCGACGTTTAAAAAATTCTATAGGTTGCATTTTTTGAGCTACAGAGTAGCTCTAGGGCTAGAATTATTGCTCTCGCTCTAACGATCGCGGCGATACCTCACTTGTGTGATTTGAACACCGTTTTCATATGCGGGCGCTACTCGCGTATGCGTTCGCTTCTGCGCGCCGAGCTCGTCGGGACGGGGCGCTTTAAAAAAATTTTTTTTTTGTTTTCTTATTTATTTTATTACTTTTTACACTGAAATAAAAAAAAATAAAAAAAAATGATCACTTTTATTCCTATTACAAGGAATGTAAACATCCCTTGTAATAGAAAAAAGCATGACAGGTCCTCTTAAATATGAGATCTGGGGTCAAAAAGACCTCAGATCTCATAATTAGACTAAAATGCAAGAAAAAAAAAAAAAAAAAAAAATTGAAACTGTAATTTTTTCAAATGACAAAAAAAAAAATGTCTCTTTAAGACGCTGGGCGGGACTGACGTTTTGACGTCACTTCCGCCCAGCAAAGCTATGAGGACGGGTGGGGGCCATCTTGCCCTCACTCAAGTCCTCACCACTCAGGCTGCAGCATCCGATCTCCTCCGCCGCTACCGACGGCTACGGTAAGCGGCGGAGGGCGCGGAAGAGCGGCGGGAGGGGGGGGGCCCTCTCCCGCCACCGATAACGGCGATCTTGCGGTGAATCCGCCGCGGAGACCGCCGTTATCGTTTACACGGCTGCCCGCTGAAAAGATGGATATCTCAGTTGTGGCAGCAGCTGCTGCCGTTACTGAGATATCCATGTTTAAAAAGAGGACGTACATTTACAATACACGGGTCGGGAAGTGGTTAAATCAAGTGTCCACATCAGAGTCCCCCCCCTTAAATCAGGTGTCCCCATCAGAGTCCCCCCCTTAAATCAGGTGTCCCCATCAGAGTCCCCCCCCTTAAATCAGGTGTCCCCATCAGAGTCCCCCCCCTTAAATCAGGTGTCCCCATCAGAGTCCCCCCCCTTAAATCAGGTGTCCCCATCAGAGTCCCCCCCTTAAATCAGGTGTCCCCATCAGAGTCCACCCCCCTTAAGGTGGTTGTAAACCCACTTTTTTCATATTTACCTACAGGTAAGCCTATAATAAGGCCTATAATAAGGCTTACCTGTAGATATAAAGAATATCTCCTAAACCTGTACGGTTTAGGAGATATTCCCCTCGCAATGCGCCGGCGGCGCATGCGCAGGGGGAATCCACGGCGAAAGGACCGGCATCCGCGGGACCCTGCCGATTTGAAATCGTGACGTCATCGCCGCTCCAGCCAATCACAGCGCTGGAGCGGCGATACCCGGAAGACACGCTCGAGCAAGATGACATCTCGCTCGGCGTGGACCAGGTAAGTGTTCTTCACCTCGTTCCGAGGTAAGTATTTCATAATCAGCTAGTATGCGGTGCATACTAGCTGATTATGCCTTTTGCCTTGCAGGTTTGAAACAAAAAATAAAAATGTTTATGCGGTTTACATCCGCTTTAAATCGGGTGTCCCCATCAGAGTCCCCCCCTCTTAAATCAGGTGTCCCCCCCTTAAATCAGGTGTCCCCATCAGAGTCCCCCCCTTTAAATCGGGTGTCGCCATCAGAGTCCCCTCCCCCATTAAATCGGGTGTCCCCATCAGAGTCCCCCCCATTAAATCGGGTGTCCCCATCGGAATGTCTTGCAATCATTACCGGAACTCTCCTCCTTCTCGATCACTAAAAACAAGGCACAGACTCCGCCCACACACAACACGTCCGTCCTCTCTCGGGGCGGCCAATCGTCATCGAGGAGGCGGGATCGCGCAGAATGGACGGTTGACGCTGCGCGCCGCTCTGTAGTGACATTGGGTTGCTAGGTAACCGGCACGCTGTGCCTGAGGTGCCGCGCGGCGCTGAGAGGCCTGTGATTGGCCGGTACAGCCAGTTTTTGCAGTCTTTCAGAAATTGGACAGCTGGGCTGCTCCTTAAGCCCGCCCCGTCCATTCAATGTACTGCTTCCCGGGGGCGGAGATTAGAGGTCAGTAGAGAGCGTAGGGGAGGAGCTTGTCAAATACAGAGCCTGTAACCATGACAACAGCTTGGGGGCGTCTCTGTCACTAATCCACCCCTCTTCTAACATGTCCATTGGCACCTTTTTACCAACACCGCCTCCGCAGCGTCAGGAGTGGAGAGAAGGGTTGTGGGTGGGAGGCACAATTGGAATCTGGGTTGGGGGCGCAGCCGTCCTAGATCCGCCCATGGTTTCCTCCCATCCTTTAGTAAAAATCCCGCCCCCTATCTTTCTAAATCTCCCCTAGTTACAGTCTCCGCCCTCTGACCGGACAAAAGGTGTTCCTCCAGGAAGACATCAAGGTGGGCGTGACGGAGAGCAGGCGAACTGTGCGGCTCCTCTAGCTGGCTAGTCGCTCTCTGCGCCTCCCTCAGAGTGACGCTATAAGGTAACGGCCTCTCGCACCTGATTGGCGCTCTCCGTAACAGGCTCCTCCCCTTGAAATCTGCGTCTATCAGCTCGCGGTCCTCCTCTCACAAGCAGGCGTGGCCTGTGTTCTGTAAATATATGTTCATGTCAGACCTGATTGGCGCCCTCCGTCATCACTTCCGGGCTCTGCCAGTGGCTGGTAGTGATGGGAAGTTCGATTCTTTTAACTGAATCGGTTCATTTCGAGTCACTCACTGAAATGAACCGATTCAATGAATCGATTCTTCGATTCACTTGCTGAGTCTACTGACAAGCAAGTGAACCAAAGCTCTCACTCAACCTTAAATGATTAGAATCAGAAGAACGATTCTTCACAGAAGGTTTGCAGGTCCCAGGGGGACATTTACTTGTATTTAGCTCCTTGCTCAGAGCACAATCCTATTGTATCAGACCACAATTTGTCAGATTAGACAGCGTCATCAATTTTGGTGACGCACAAAAAGCTGTGTAAATTAAAAGCAGGTTTTTGTGCATGTGATGGGCCAACTTCAGTTAACATTGCTAGCCATCATATTTTTCCGTAGTCTTCACAGCGCATGCCCAGGGAAAAATTATCGCATTTTACTAGCGTGGGCGGGCAAAGTACCCACGGTAGTAAAATCCAATCGTTCGGCTCCTTTCACGCTTGTGCGACTTGAAAGTTGTGCAATTTTTGCCACAAATTTTACAGTGACTTTGATGCGATTTTGATGCGACTTGAAGAAATACGTATATAATGTTGAGGTTTCTGCCTCAAGTCACATCAAATTCGGACCAAAGTAGTGCAGTGACTACTTTGAAGTCGCTGCGACTTGAAGACACACAGATATGGATGGCACTCATTGGAAATCATGGGGTACCACTTGTCATGTGACTTTGTAGTCCCAAGTCGCACAAGTGTGAAAGGGGCCTCATTATGCACTGTAAAGACTACGGACAAATCTGATGGCTAGCCATCCTAACTGTGAAGTTGGCCCATCAGAATGCAGTTCACATGCACAAAACCCCGCTTTTCGTTTACACAGCTGTTTGTGCGTCACCGTAAGTGGCAATATTGGCTGATCCTATAGATTGCTTGATCTGACAGAACACCTGCTACCCAGGTTACTGAGCACAATCCTATACTCATATGATCATATAACAGACCCCAAAAGCAATAAAGAGAACCTGTCACTTTAAAAAAAACTATCACATAGTGCATGGATGCTCAACCTGTAGCCCTCCGGCTGTTGCAGAACTAAAAAGCCCCATGAGGCATTGCAAGGATGTCTCACAAAGGCAGAGGGATGATGGGACTGGTAGTTCAACAACAGCTGGAGGGCCACGGGTTGAGCACCCTTGACATAGGGGCTTGTTAAGTGAAAAAATAAACAAAATAACTAAAACCATCCCCACTGACCCCGATATCTACATATGAATAAACGTGCGTAGGGCATGAATGTGTACATAAACGATAATTGCTTCACACGTTAGATGTCACCACAAACATCAGAGTGACTGCAAAAATTCTAGAAATAAAATTTATGGTTAATGAATGTCCTGTACTACCTGTTATGACTACCTATATTACAAAGTGCCCCAAAGGGGTTTCTTTATTGTGTAATGAAAAAAAAAAAATCAGTTAAACAGCTACTAAATTAGACACATGTCCCAGAATGGATGTCTGTCCCTTTTAACATACACATCTCCTTTAGGATAAGCCAACTGAATACTAAAGGGTTAAAGAATGAATCTGAATGAGGAGATCTTCTTATCCTGACTCTTTGTCCTCTCTGTATTTAAAGCAGTCTGCAATGTATTTTTGCTGCCTGATCATTGATTTACTGGTGGTGACTCCTGGTATTTCAGTGTACTGTATTCTAACAACTCATATGATTCTTCAACTCAGTAACTCCTATGGTTCTTCAACTCACTCAGTAACTCGTACGGTTCTTTAACTCATATGATTCTTTAACTCGTTTGGTTCTTTAACTCGGTGTACTGTGTGTACTCATGACTGACTTGTATGCAGTTCCCGAGTGTCTCTGAGCCTTGAGCTGATTGGTTGCAGGGAGGGGCCGAGCTCTCTCACTCTAGGATCATATTACCAGGCCTGCTCTGCTATGCTTTGTATTGAGTGCAGAGAACCAATCCAAACGATTCAGTTCACTCAGATGAATCGATTCACTCAGTTCACTGAAAAGAACCGATTCAAAAGAACGATTCGTTCATGAACTGGACATCACTAGTGGCTGGGAAGTTGTAGGCTAAGCTATGTAGAGTTTATAACGCACATCCAGCGGCCTCACATGTTGGCCGTAACAAACCATGTATAGTATATAAAAAGCTGCAATTCGGCTTTCACCACTTAATTGCTGGGCACTTAAACCCCCTTCGTGCCCAAACCAATTTTCAGCTTTCAGCGCTGACGCATTTTGAATGACAATTGCGCGGTCATACAACACTGTACCTAAATTATATTGTTATCGTTTTTTCCCACAAATAGAGCTTTCTTTTGGTGGTATTTTATTTTTTGCGCTATATACAAAAAAATAAAAAAAAAAAAACACAATTTTTAACTTTTTGTTATAATAATATCCCAATTTTTTTTTAAAAAAATATTTTTTTCCTCGGTTTAGGTCAAAACGTATTCTACATATTTTTGTTAAATCGCAATAAGCATATATTGATTGGTTTGCGCAAAAGTTAAAGCGTCTACAAAATAGGGGATAGATTTATGATTTTTTTTAATTTTTTACTAGTAATGGCAGCGATCTGCGATTTTTTTTTTTTTGGTCAGGCCTGCGATATTGCGGCAGACACATCGGACACTTTTGACACAATTTTGGGACCATTCACATTTATACAGCGATCAGTGCTATAAAAATGCACTAATTACTGTATAAATGTGACTGGCAGGGAAGGGGTTAACACTAGGGGGTGAGGAAGGGGTTAAATGTATTCCCTGGGTGTGTTCTAACTGTGCCGATACGCCGGGCACAGTGTTTCCCCGCTGCGCTCCCCCAGCTGCGCGCACAGGGAATGTAAACAACAGGACGTCCACCCGGCACTTGAGAGCCGCGCTGTGGACGTCTTTCGTCTTTCCAGTACTTCCAGGTATAGAAACAAATGCATTTTTCCTGCTTTCCCACAATGCATTGCTTGCTATGGTGAGAATGCTATCACATGGGGGGCAATCCTGGCGACCTGTATTTGTATAGTCTGCAGCGGATTGGATCAGCAAGACCTACTGTAGGTGGTGAGCAGGCAGGAAGACACCTGAGTGGGTATAGAATATGTGAAGGTGGCAGAAAGGGAGATATTAAAGTGAATGGCTATAGACCGGTGTGATGGGGGAGGGAAGAAGATGGTAGAATAGATAGACTGTCTGGAGGTGATGGGCCGGCAGGAAGATGCTAGAAGTGCTACAAGCTAAAAAAAAGAAGCAGCTTTTAACCACTTCAATACCAGGAACTTAAACCGCCTTCTTGCCCAGGCCGATTTTTCAGCTTTCAGCGCTGTCGCTGTCTAAATGACAATTGCGCGGCCATAATGCACAGTAGCCAAACAGAATTTTTTATCATTTTGTTCCCACAAATAGAGCTTTCTTTTGGTGGTATTTCATCACCTCTGCGTTTTTTGTTTTTTGCTAAGCAAATAAAAAAAAAGACCGAAAATTTTGGAAAAAAATAAGTTTCCGTTTATAAAAAGTTGTAAATAAGTTTTTCTCCACCGATGGGCACTGATAAGGCCGCACTGATTGGCATTGATAAGCAGAACTGGGCACTCATGGGTAGCACTGATAGGTGACACTGGGAACTAAAAGGCTGCATTCCAGCGATGTCTCGATCTCCACTCCAGCGATGGAATCCATTCTTGCTATCCAGCGATGGGTGATCTCCACACTCCAGCGATGATGTCCAGCGAGGAACACGCACACGATCCTTACTCCACTGGACTCCACCCGTCACATGACCCCACCCCCCTCTGACGCAAGGGGAAACGCCAGGCTTTCCCAGTGAGGTGGATGGTTGACCCCACCCCCGTCTGATATAATGGGAAAGCCCAGTGTTTCCCCTTCCATCAGAGGGGGTGGGGTCACGTGACAGGTGGCCCCGCCCTCAGATACATAAGCGCTGTCACATCATCGATGGAATGTGGAGATTACCCATTGCTGGATACCAGGAATGGATTCCATCGCTGGAGTGGAGATCGAGGCATCGCTGGAATGTTTTTATTTTTAATAAAGGACTTAAAAAGCGGTGTCTGTGTCTGTTTTTAACAATTTGACTTTTTTTGTGGGGGGGCCAGGATCTGGGGGTCCCCTTTGTTAAAGGAGGCTTCCAGATTCCAATAAGCCCCCTGCCCACAGACCCCCACAACCACCAGCAAGGGTTGTGGGGATGAGGCCCTTGTCCCCATCAACATGGACCCCAAAGCATCCTCCCCATGTTGAGGGCATGTGGTCTGGTACGGTTCAGGAGGGGGCGCTCTCTCGTCGACCCCCCCTCTTTCCCTGCAGCCTGCCAGGTTGCGTGCTTGGATAAAGGGTCTGGTATGGATTTTTGGGGTGCTTAACGCCATTTTTTTTATTTTGGCGTGGAGTTCCCCTTAAAATCCATACCAGACATGAAGGGCCTGATATGGAATTAGGGGGGACCCCCACACATTTTTTCCTTTCATTTTTTTTAATTTTGGTTCCCTGCACAAAATGTCATGCTATTAATGAATTGTCGGGTCCCGGAAATACAGATAAAAGTAATTGAAAAAAATGGCAGGAATTCCCCTTAATATTCAGACCAAACCCAAAGGGCCTGGTAATGGACTGGGGGGGGGGGGGACCCCTGTCATTTTTTTTAATTACTTTTCTCTGTATTGCCGGGACCGACAATTCATGAATAGCCGCTAGTCGTTTTAAATGACTCTTTTTTCCTTCAGAAATGACACTTTGTGCAGGGACAGTTCTAAGCACGGGAAACAAGCGCTACTTTACATGCATACTTTAGACACCCCCCAGGTAGGAAATTTAAAAGGAATATTTCACTTTTATTGTTTCACTTTAAGCATTATTATACTGCTTCCAAAAAAACTGCAGTTTTTAAAACTTTTTTTGCATTGATACATGTCCCCAGGGGCAGGACCTCGGTCTCCAAACACTTTTTAGGACCTGTGTGAAGTTGGCACCCCATGTTTGTAAAACCTGAATAAAAATATACCATTCGTTTGTGCTGGTTCTGTTTCTGAGGTATTAAACATTCAATGCAATGCAAGCCCCACCCACTTTGCACCCCATGTTGCTGAATTTTAAAAACAAATGAGACATTCGTTTGTGCTGCAAAAATAAACGCTTGTGCCGCATTGGTTGCAGAGATATTGTGCGTTAAAGTTGCTGAAACCCTGTGACCAGAGGATCTCACTGCACAGATAGCAACTTTGATCCCCATGCTTTCCCAGCTCAATGCGGAGGGGGCATCCAGAGGAGCAGAGTGGCTGCAGTATCAGCTCTCATCTGTCCTGTGAGATTGAGCCTCTGGGTCAGGGACAGGGGGGCAGGAGTCCGTAAGAGCTTGGAAGTCTTAGCCCCTGGTGCGCTTCTCTCCGGACTCCTGCCCCAGAGCTCGTGTCACATCGGGAGTCCCGTGCAGGGCCCTTCAGGACCACCTGCAAAGCGATCGGGTGTATACACGGGTTGCGCACCTGGAAGGAATCCCCTTTATCGGCGGGCGGGGTTTCTGCGTCTCAGGAACAGGCGGACTCCTCCCCGGTGATAAGTCAGCAGGGGCAGAGCCTCGGCAGGGGAATCGTGCTGCTACATCCGCCAGGTCCTCTGATACCAGCAGCGAGCACGGTGACCTGGAAATAGGTGGGCAGAGCCGGTGAAAGGAGGCCGGGCCAGCATCCGCACGGGTCCTCCACATCCAGGGCCACTACTCCTGGGGTCCTGCCGGAGAGGGAAGACATGGAGAGATCGGAGGGTGAGTCGCATGGACGCCCTACATCGATGGAATCAGGACCTGTGGCTGGTGGGATCCTTCCTAGGCAGCCTGGTAAGTCTACTACTTCTTCTAACACGTCTGTGTTTTCTGCTGTTGATGATAATGTGTGTCTAGGGGGGAGGGCCCTGTCCTGCACAGTTGGTTGGAGTTGGTGGCTCCGCGGTCTGATTTGCCTGCGCTTTCTGCCCCTTCTAGTGCGCGCCGTGGTCACGCCATATCTAGGTCAGATGAGGGGTTGCAGGGGTTCCTTTTATGTTTGAGGGAGCTGGGCTAACCATTTGAACCAGGAACAAGTGCCCAAGCCATGCCGTCGTCGGCATGGATCCCGCTGGTGAGTGAGTCAGTGGCGAGAAGCCTGGCTTCGATGTCCGGGGTTGACCCCACTGCGGCCGTGGCAATCGCAGTGCCGGCCAGTCTGCTGTGGGGCACAAGTTGGCATAGAGGGACAAGGCTGATTAATCGGGGAGGCCGTTACCAAACAGGATTCAGTCAGATTGGCTGACTGCGAAATGTGAGGTTTACGTTTGTTTTGAGGGGCCTCTGGGTGCGCACCTGAAGCTGTAAAATCCACAAAATGATTTGGAAGGGTGAGTATGTGGAGATATTCTCTCTGCTACCCCTGGAAAATGTAGATATGGTCAAGCCAGAGGAGAGCAAAAAGTAGGATTAAGAAATACAAATGGTACAGGCTTATCCCACGGACTTTCCCCAAGACCCCTTTCACACTGGGGCGGTTTGCAGGCTCTATTGCGCTAAAAATAGCGCCTGCAAACAGACCTTAAACAGCAGCTGCTGTTTCTCCAATGTGAAAGCCCGAGCAGGACTGCTCCAAAAGTCCTGCTAGCTGCATCTAAAACCGCACCGCTAGTGGCCAAATACTGCCGCAATTTCTATGGTAAAGCACCACTAAAAATAGCGGCGCTTTACCGCACCTCCCGCCCTAGTATGAAAGGGACCTAATTGGCTGCAGACTTTTGCCATTATGGCAATTGTAGTTGGAGTGAAGAATCCAGAACACTGTTCAGCGCTCTTCTGTTATCTTGATGCCATTGGTGAGGCCTACAGGGTCTACGGGGGATCCACATGGTTGAGGTACGACGATCAGTTCCAGCAGCAGAGATCTATCCGCTTGTCCTTGCAGTGGGACCACAAGGACATTAGTTTGTAGATGCGACTTATGACCTTGGTGCGGCCCCTAATTAGTTTTTTCTGGGGGGGGGGGGGGGGGGTCGGTTGCACATCTACCCCCAGACTACCGGCCTCAAAGAAGAGGGGTGTCTGCTTGCAGTATAATGAGGGCTCCTGCAAGTTTGGGGGGCTTACAGTTACCAGCACAAGTGTTTCGGCTGGCACAGGCAGAGTATTTTGTCAATGGCTGTCGGCAAGTACGGCCGGGGGCAAATCACCCACTCAACTTTACACGGATGCGGCCAGGTCGACTGTTTATGGGGCACTCTTTCATGGTCGAATTTGTGGAAAGAAGCAGGTTTTCTCCAAAATTTGGTGCTCCTGAAATTGTTTCCGGTGGTGCTGGCCATGGAGGTCTGGGGAGAGTCTTTCAGGGACCTAAAAGTACGTTTTCATGGTGACAATCTTGGGTGGTAGAAGATTTTCACCGCTCCAGGTGAGCCCTATACACAATCAGGGACGGTCGGATTACCAAGGTGCTGGCAATGCACGTAGCAATAGCAATAGGAGGAAGGAGATGGACAGCCGCACTCCGAAATAACTTTTCAAAAAAGTTGTCTTTTATTTTCAAGCAGGAACAGGCATAATCACCACAGCTGTCCTGGTTTATGGTTGTGGTGATCATGCATGTTCCTGCTTGAAAATAAAAGACAACTTTTTTGAAAAGTTATTTCGGAGTGCGGCTGTCCATCTCCTTCCTCCTATTGCTAATCTTGGGGTGGTACTGGTCATCAACCATGTCACAGCCTTGTCGCCATTTGTTAGACTTCTTCAGCACCTAGTGTTATGTTGTCTACAGTTAAATGTTTTTCTTTATGCTGTTCACCTCCCGGGAGTTGCGAACAGATTATATGACGCATTATCTCGCTTTCAGTGGGGCAGGTTCTGGGAGTTGGCACCGACAGTGGAGCAACACTGGGTCCCTTGTCCCGAATGGCTGTGGAGGATTGTCTTGGGGTCATCTGACACGACGTGGGTGGCCTATAATAAAGTATGGCAGGAGTGGTTGTGTTTTCTGCAGCAGGCTGAGGTGGAGCAAGAGGGCCCAGAGGTGAGGTTGCTGGTCCTTTACTTTATTTTGCAGAATCCTGAGGAGGTGTCGAGGTCAGTCGTGGAGCGGAAATTGGCAGGATTAGCATTGCGCCCAGTTTTATTTGATATTCTACAAAATGTTTTAACCCAGTTGGTTTCCCTGTGTTTCTCAGCCTGAGGTCTCTGTTTAAAATGGCCTTCTCTCTACTAACCACCGATTACTCTTTGAATAGTGCTTTGCATTGGAATGTACATGCAACATTAAATCCTGGCCAATAGTGTTCAACATTCCAAGTATGTGTGGATTTTTTTTTTTTTGGGGGCTTTTCGGATTTGCGAACAAGTCAGCCCTTCCAAAAGGTTCAATGGGGGCATGTTGGATTGGGAGGTCACCTGTGGGGAAGACAGGGTATCCTTGCTTTTGCAATGGTCCAAAACAGATCAGGCTGGCAGGGCCAGAAAGGCGTTTAGATTTTTGCTGTGCCGATTCACCCAAAGTATTCTCCTCGCACTCATTCCGAATTAAGGTTCAAAGAAGCCACCAGGTGTGGGTTGGATGACGAAGCAGTCAAGCGGTGTCCGATTGGGGGGGGGGGGGTAGGTCATTTGTGACTGTTCTGTGTTGGTAAGCTTGTGTTTGCATGCTTGTTTGGTGTTATTGGTGGTGTTCGGGACCCATCAGTGGTATCAGTCCCTCTGGTGTATTCCAGGTAACGGTGGTTTAGCTGGAATTGGTTAATGGGTGCACTGCGGTTAGTGGGTTGTCTCCAAGTCAGTGTGTCGGCTGGAGGCCTAGTATAGTAAAAGGCACCGCAGTGCATTCTTGAACATATGATAGTTTGGGGTTCCTGCAAAGATCAATGCGATTAGTTGCAGATGAGTTTTTGGTTTAACAAATGTTTTCTACGGTTTATGTTCATTTAAGTTTATTTGTTAATAAAGAGGCTGCCAAGGCCAATTTTTTACTTAATTTATGGTGTGGCCTCCATTAATGTTACGGATAGGATGGAGTTGGTCTGGCGGTTATTGGCTAAGGATGGAACATCTGTTCAATGGTCATGCCTTTTCCAGGGTACAGTATAAAATGCAGTATCCGGTACAGTGGGAGGCGCATTACATTAAGGAAACCCAAGCTGAGTATAAGTTCTGTATGTAAAATTTAATAACGAGGTGTAAAGTCAGTGAGGTTTGCCAACATACAACGCACAATATATCCGCAACCAAAGTAGCTCAAACGTTTATTTTTGCGGCACAAACGAATGGCACGTTTATTTTCAAAATTCAGCAACATGGGGTGCAAAGTGGGCAGGGCTTAGATTGAATGTTTAATATCTCAGAAACCGAACCGGCACAAAATGCTCATTTTTGCAGCACAAACCAGCACAAATTAATGGTATATTTTTATTCAGGTTTTACAAACATGGGGTGCCAACTTCACACAGCTAGGGTTGCTGGATTATTAGAACTATGTACATAAAACGGATACATCTTCTGCATTGTTTCCACACTACCAAATTCCATTTTACAATAAACATACAGGATTTAAGACTTTTGAGATAGTAGAAATAATTGAACATGACAGACACTTAAATGATTAGCAGGTTTATGAAAAACTCCAGTAAGGTATAAAAATAGAATACATTTTACAGTTATTGGTCATTGTTATTTACAAATCAATTTCTATGCATATTATAGTGCAGACATGGCCAGCTGAATTCCCAACAAGTGCAGAATTACTATTGATGGTATGAACATTTTTGTGTACATCTAATGTGAATTACAGGCATTTCTTTTTTTAGGTTTGGATAGAATGGGAATGGTCAGATTTTTGTATTTATTTTTTATTGCTGACAGCAGGCTCCTCTTGGTCTTCCCCTTATCTTTTACAGCCATTTACACTGTCACTGGGACAGACAGTAAGTGTGAGGAAATCTACCCAATTGGAACACAAACAGCAGTCCAAAACCACTTGTGTGCTAAACCCAGGGGGTATACTTTCCAACATGCTCATCAAGGGTGCCACCCTCCTTCCGACCAGGAAATACTTAGAACCAACTGCAAAAAAAAAAAAAAAAAAAAAAAACACACAGGAGTTTGTGACCACCTTATGCATTATCATAGCCAAATTTAATTCACGTAGACAAATGGATACGCACATGCAAGTTTAATCATCAAGCAACACAAATCTGCTCATGCTGAAACGTAACACAGTTCGTTCTGGGAACCATTCCCAGGACAAACTGTATTGCGCTCCAGTGGGAGCAGATATGCGTTGCTTGATGATTTAACTTGCATGTGGGTATCCATTTGTCTATATGGATCAAATAATATAGTAAATGCACAAGGGGGTCTTCCCCGCCTGTGTTTTTTGCAGTTGGACACAGACAGCAATATGACTACTTACTCTGCTAAAAGTGTAAGCTCAAACTTCTAACACTAGGACAGACAGTGAGGGGGGGGGAAGAATCTCCCACCGAGCTGGATGGCAGTAAAACCTGACAGGGGTTCTAAACCTTCCCTACTCTACCAAAAAATAAAAAAATAGATATGTCTGGACACTACACATCTTAATATTCTTAACTGCTTTAGAAAGATTTCCCTTTTAATTCCTGTCAAGTGACCAGAAGTCATTCCGGCTGGGTATATGGGCACCAAAGAAGTTCTAACCATTCCCCACACTTGGCATATATTTTGGGCAAGTTAATGTTCAACATGAACCTGGCAACTGAAACTGAGCATATGAAAGAAAATTCTAAAGGAGGTGGTTGACCTAATAGAAGTAAAAAAATTATACTCACCTAGGTGGATGCAGCATCAATCAGATGCTGCATCTCCCCCCCCCCCCCCCACCAGCTATGCACTGAGCAGTCTTACACCTCTGATTGCTGAGTTCTCACCCTGTGACAGTCAGTCTCCGGCTCCCTGCTCTGCCTCTTCAGTGCTCACTGGAGTGCTGGGCTGTGGTGGGAGCAGGTGGCTCAGCAACTCGCAGAGAGGCCGAGCCAGCTGCAGGCATCTGGGCCTTTCCTGAGCCTGTACTGGGACAATGACGTCAGCCAACAGTGGACTTCAGCCCGCTGTTGGCTGAAACCGGGACACAGGAGTGCAGAACGAACTGCACTCCTGAGACCTACAGGAGAAGTACAGCCAAAATAGCTTTCTCCTTTAACCACTTAAGGACCCCTTCACACCGATTTACGTCGGCAGAATGTCACAGCTGGGCACATCAACGTATATGTACGTTGCCCTTTAAGCCCAGCCGTGGGGGCACGTGCACGCGACCTGGTCCGAAGCGCCGTGGAACTCGCAGACCCGATCGCCGCTGGAGTCCCGCGATCGGTCGCTGAAGGAAGGGGAGAGCCGTGTGTAAACACAGCTTCCCCGTTCTTCACTGTGGCGCCGTGATCGATCGTGTGTTCCCTTATATAGGGAATCACAATCGATGATGTCACACCTACAGCCACACCCCCCTACAGTTAGAAACAGACATGGAGGTCACACATAACCCCATCAGCGCCCCATTGTGGTTAACTCTCAAACTGCAATTGTCATTTTCGCAGTAAACAATGCATTTTAAATGCATTTTTTTGCTGTGAAAATGACAATGGTCCCAAAAATGTGTCAAAATTGTCCGCCATAATGTTGGTCACGAAAAAAAAAAAGTCGCTGATCGCCGCCATTAGTAGTAAAAAAAAAAAAAATATTAATAAAAATGCAATAAAACTATCCCATATTTTGTAAACGCTATAAATTTTGTGCAAACCAACCGATAAACGCTTATTGTGATTTTTTTACCAAAAATAGGTAGAAGAATACGTATCAGCCTATACTCAGGGAATTTTTTTTTTTTATATATATATTTTTGGGGGATATATTTATTCTAGCAAAAAGTAAAAAATATTGATTTTTTTTTCAAAATTGTCGCTATATTTTTGCTTATAGCGCAAAAAATAAGAACCGCAGAGGTGATCAAATACCACCAAATAAAAAAAGCTCTAATTGTGGGAAAAAGGACGCCAATTTTGTTTGGGAGCCACGTTGCACGACCGCGCAATTGTCAGTTAAAACTACGCAGTGCCCAATCGCAAAAACTGGCCGGGTCCTTTAGCTGCCTAAAGGTCCGGGTCTTAAGCGGTTAAGGTAAAACACGCAGTAATAAGGGCGGCTGAATTCACATAAAAATCAACTAGTAAATATTGTATTATGCTCCATCACCATCTAAGTAAAAGAAAATCAATTTTTTGGGGTTGTCACCAGAACCAAAAGTAGAGAGAAAATCTTCCAATGGTGACACTAGTTCTGGTGAAAACCAGGAAGTCCCTCAGTTTGGAGGCATTTCTCACTTTCTGTTTTGGCTCTGGGAAATCTCCCCAGTTGACCTATGGGCAAAAAAAACAAGCTGACAGGCTTTATAACTCTCCCTTGCGAATGAAATATATATATTTTGCCATTAGCACTACTTTAGGAATGATTAGATACAAATCACAGCATATTTTAGAACCAAGAATATTTTCTTTGATTGATAAAGCAGATTTAACCCTGTATTCAATAAAGAGTGTCAATTATTAAGAGCAGTATCCCATAGAAACCACTCAGAATTCATCCTGCTGAAGTCATATCAGGACAAGATGAATTCAGACTGGCTGCAATACTTTAGTTGCACTTAGAAATTGGCATTTTAAGGAAATAAGGTCAAAACAAGCTATCATTTGATAATAAAACATATAAAACTAACAAAAAAGTGTCACATGAAGATGGCCCTCCACAAGGAGCCCTAGAAACCAACAATCACTGTTTGCACATAGCAAAGTGGTCTGCTTGAGCTGCCAATACCAAAATAAACACAAATACATTTCTTCATATTATATATCATTTCCCATAGAATGAACAAATAATGACTTGCATCTAAATATTATCCACATGCACTTTTTTTAAACTTGGATTTAGTGTGTTGTCAGGAGAGATTCTTTTAAAAGTAAGTCCATTGTGGTTATTTAATATTCAAGCATCACAAAGCTACAATATTGTGTTGTACAAGTTGTTAAGCAAATGAAACTGCAAAGAGATACAAAGAGGAGTCATTTGTTTTCTGCCTGTGTAGCTCCGGCCTTGCACGATCCACTATGTAAAGCTATTAAGAATCACACATATGAATCATCTCTATTGAGTTATTGTTTCACGGTACACTTAGTTACCCGGATTAGGTTGCCTGTCCACTTGCAGGCAGAAAAAATGTAAACACTGGAGTGGGGTCATTTTAGAGTACTCAGAGTGAATAAACATGAAAACCTGTATCGGGCATCAAGCGTGGCCTTCACCAATGACTCATTAATCAATGTATCCAATTTTTTCTCATTTCAAAGAAAATATCTAAAATTGTATGGTGCTGAAATAGACACAGTATACGCTTCATATGACCAGACCTCAGGGAATCACATTGGCTTTAGCATAAGTGTTTAAGGAGGTCTGCAGCACATAAGGAAAATAAAACATTTGTAGGTGGATCCATTTTAGTGCCTGTTCACACTACCGCAACTTGGGATCTGACTTGTGTCGTCCCAAGTCGTGCGACATGAGAAATTACATTAAAGTGAATGAGAACCGTCTTAATGCACACTACTGAAGTCGCTCCGACTTCAGAAAAGTTTCCTGTACTACTTCAAGGTAACCTGTACCCATTGATTTCAATGGAAGTTGCGTCCAAAGTCGGATCTGTGTCTTAACTGAAGCAACTTTACAGAAAGAGAAAATAATTTTCTCAGGCAAACCCCTCCCTCCCTCCCACAGAGCTGATTGTTTGATTGGCCACTGGCAAAGTTGCCTGTCCTGGAGGCGACTTGAAGTTGCCTCAAGTTGGCTCGCAAAGTCGTGCCAACTTTCATGTCGCTGTAGTGTGAACCGGCACTCAGCATTACAGTATTATTTATTGTCTTTTGTCAAAAGTACTCAAAGATGTGCCGCTACATAAACAAAATACCCATTTGATTGAGCCTAGGTTCACATTGGCGCGATTGGTGGCAATCTCTGAATTAGTGCGACGCCGCACCGATTCCCAAAAGTAGTAGTAGTAGTACACCGATTCTGTACTACTTTTGGTGACTTCGGATGCGATTTCCATAGACAGCTGTGCAGCAAGCCGCACAGATGTCTCTGAAATTGCCCCCGAAGTCGGGACGGACATGCGGGAATGAAATTGTGCGAGTTCATTCCCACTGTCAGTGTGAACCTGGGCTCAAAGTAATAAGCGCAGATATAGGATCATATAGTTGTCATGCAAAGAAAAATGGGCACAAGTGTTAATTTTTGGGTATTGTTTTCAGAAAGGAGAGGTTAAAAAAAAAAAAAATATTTGCTGCATCATCTCTTCAAAATGATAAACAGGACTACAAATATTAGGGGGGGGGAAGCTCTTCCATATGCTCCAGGAAAGGTCACTGTCATTTATACCCTATTCATGTTCTATATGTAAACATGCGTTCCTTATTGATAAGGCTATTTAAAAAAAAAAAAAAAAAAAGCACATCCAAAATTTGCACTTAGGGTTTATTGGGCAGTAAGGAAGCAGGGCCATCAAGTACACACATATTGATGGTGGACAGCACTTCGTATTGTGTATATATCGATCAATACTAGGAGCTCACAAGGCATACGTCCTATACACATGAAAAGACCAAAACATAAGAGATGATGAATTGTGGGCATATCACACCTATTGTGTGCATAGCTACATTTCATTCCATGGATAAAATAATCCATGAGCGCCTGGAATCTTTTCATGCATAGCAGCCTTCTAGTTAGTCTACCTCTGAATAGAATGTGTACAGTGCTGATACCCTGAAGCTATGGGAAGGCTGCGCAGTACCAGCTGAGCACCATTCCCCCTGTGAGGAGCAATACTCAGATCAAACCACAAACATGGTATCCAAGCATAAAATGATTATGGCATTAACTGATCATAAATGAACTATTGATAAGGCTAGACTTGCTGGGATCATTTTGTGTGACTTACATTAGTCTAATTCAATTGTTCTGCTGACCCCACCAGATATACAATACAGACCGTCACAACTGGTATACAATCTCTTATATTGATAATTGAAAATTACCATCAGCATAAAAAAAAAAAAAAAAGAAAGTGTTTCAGCCTTGAGAATGTATAGAAGGATTGCAGAGATGCTGTTTAAGCTTCAGATTCTAGCCCTTCTTCACATGGTTGAATTTCCTCACTGTCTTCTGACTGGACATTCAGAAGAACGAACTTGCCATCATTCGATAGGGGAACTGACGACATTAGTTGTGCCAATGCTTCTGGGTCCTACCAAGAAAATATTGTTAAACCACAACTTATACAAACTAAAAACAGAAATTAGATTCATAACACAAATAGTAAGCTCCTTCCTGTATATGTAGTTTGTACAGTTATGCAAAACTGTGTAAAAAGCACAAACAGAGCATTAGCTATTGTGAACTGTAGTCCAATAGTCACACTGTAATAGCATATGCATATTCCACAGTCAGAAGTAGAATGGAGCTTTGCTTGTACCACATGCGTTTCCAAATCTGTCAGCCACACATTTCAATACTTGACCACATAAAACCAAATGCTCTTGGCATCTTATGATCTCAAATCCAGTCACACTGTTTGTTTACAGTTGTCCTGCACTGTAACATATGGAATTTACAGGCAAGTCAAAATTCCTCTGATCTTAATCATACACTACAGGACACAGGCAGCTTCTTCATGCACCATGGGATTTTCCCAAGTAATCAATACAAGGGTGGGCAAATGTAACTATGCCAACAGGCTCAAACAACAACAGGGATCCAGTTTAGAGTGTGGTTGCAAGAACCTTGTGGCCAAAAGCTGCATCTGCAATGGACTTGACATCCACCTGGTAATTTTTTTTTAAAGGGTATGAACAGAAGACCATTTGGCAGCCATACAGAGTTGGTGCCTAAAAATGTCCAGGATGCTCCAACAGATCTCCTGCAGTGGGTGCATAATAGCACAAGAGGAGGTTTTTGTTGTTGAGCATAAGCTGTTGTATTCAAATTCCTTATTCACTGTGCAATGGGGTTTTATGAAGCAGGGGTCTGCGGGTGTGAGGTACTGAGGAAAGAAAAACAGGGATAACGTCCAATGGAAATTGTGGCTCTTATCTACACTCTAATGGTTCTAACTACATCCAGCGCACAAGGATGGCTGGACAATGTCCTCACTGAGATGGAACATTAAAGCCAGCTTCAGAAGACAGGATGTTCTAGAGCATAATACAATCTTGTCGCTGTGAAGTATGAGGAAGGTCTCTTTACAGAAAAGGACCACCAGAGACACATCTGACAGAGTTACTGGTGGCCACCAGAAAGGCCATTTTACTGGCAAGAATCTTAAAGGGGATATGCCTAATGGGTTCAAAAGGTGGTTTCTGCAAGAGCTATATTCTGGTCATGACCTGTTTGTAGGAAGGCCAGAATGCGGGGCACAAAGGAATGAATGACTGCCTTTACACCAGGTAAAGTAAGAATTCCAGGTATGATAATACATCTTCCTGGAAAACGCTTTTCTAATTTCAGAAAAGGTATGAATCACAGACTCAGGGACCCCTGTTATCCCTTAAGACCTGGGTTTCAAAAGCAATGCGGTTAAAGCCGCAGATTGTGAAGCAGGGTGGAATAGAGGGCCTGAGACAGCAGATGTGGCCTAAAGGGGAGAGGCCAGAGGTCTTCTGCAAAAAGTCGGAGTATGTTTGTGTACCAGATTCTTCTGGACCAGTTCTGTGCCAGAAGAATCACCATCTTGCCATTTTGTGGAGAAGGCGAGGCAGAATGCTCAGTGGAGGGAAGGCATAGATTAGCCTGAACTGAGAGCAGGGGATGCCTAAAGCATCCAAGGCCAAAGCTAGAGGAACCTTGGTCCTTGATACAGAGGGAGTTTGGATGTTGGCATCCTATCCTTCAGATATAACAAAGTTCCCCATTTTTTATAGAACAGATCCAACTCATCTAAATGAAGAGACCAGCCCCCAGGTCCAAACAGTGACATATGAGATCATATGTTTGCCGTTTGTCCACTCCTGAGATATAGACTGCAGAAATTGCTGGACAGCGAGTTTATTTCCACAAGAGAATCAGATTTGCTTCCTTGCATGCAGCCAGGCTCCCCTTCCCCCATTGATTGTTGATATATGCGTCTGTGGTGGCATTGTCTGACTGCACCTAAACTAGGTTCCTTTTAGAAGGGGGTCCAGTACTGGAGAAACAACCAGACAAGCTCTGAGCTCCAAGACATAGATGGAGTGTTTTGGCCTGTGGTATTGACCATGTTCCCTGAACCGTCAAGGATTGGAAGACTCCTCCCCAACCAAAGAGACTTGAATCTGTTGCAAGAACATTTCGATTATAGGGAAGGAAAAATTTTTCCTTCGTTAGAAGTGAAATGGTGATCCAACAGAACAAGGAATTTCCTGTTCGGGAAGATAAAAATATGGGTACATCCATGGAAAAAAGCCTGTTTTTTCCATGCTGACAGAATGTTTAGTTGTAGTTCTAGAAAGGAATTGTCTGAAATGTACTGCCTCGAAAGAGGTCACCATTAGACCCAGAACTCATTGCAACCCTCACTGTGGGATTTTTTTTCTCCATAGAACGGACCTTTGCCTGGGATGGACCTTTGCCTGTGATGTACTAGATTGTAAGCTCTAACGAGCAGGGCCCTCTGATCCCTCCTGTATTGATTGTATTGTGACTGTACTGTCTTCCCTGATGTAAAGCGCTGCGCAAACTGTATAATAATGTATCTAGGATCAGAGAAGACTGGAGAGCAGATTGAAGCAGATTACTCAACTAAAAGCTTGAAGCAGCTGAATTGTCTTTTGGTATTTGCTGAGAGTCACAGGGGAGGAGAAGGTCACCTAGATAGCCTGTCATCTGAATGCCCCGAGGTCTGAGAATCTTTTTATGGTGTAGGAGCACTGATCCTTATTGTTATATGTTGTTATAATGTGAGCGTTCACCAGCAAGTGTGGTGTCTTGCTGGGCCCATGGCACAAATTAAAGTGCATGGGAGCAGCACAAAGTTTTTCTCTTGCAACAACCAGCTCAGCAGGGCCCCCTTTCATCAGGGCTAAAAAAAAAAGGGGGGGGGGGAAAGGATCATGCAAGCACCTGGTTTGAAACAGTTGAGGCCGAGTTCTGAGTATGCAAGGATGCAATGAACTTTGTGATCACATGGGAGCAGAGGACGGGCCAAAGGGCAAAGTGATATACTGGAAGTCGTCGTTTGCCACTGGAAAGCGTAGAACTTTGCTAAAGAGATAGATAAATGGGTACAGGAAGATGGTCATGTTGGATGTCCAAGGTTACTATGTGTTCCCCCTTGCCTCGGAAAGGTAATTGCTGACTTTTCAGATTCCATATAAAGTTTTGGAATGTGAAAGAATTTGTAAAGGAATTTTAGGTCCAGGATAGCACAGATACCTCTGTTGAGATTTAGTATCATGAACAGGTTTGAGTAGAACCTTTTGAACAACCTGTCTTGGGACAAGAAGTGGTTCAGGGCCTTTTGCAAATCTGACTGACCTTGGACAATTTTAAGTTGATTTGAAAGAAGAAAGCGTGAGAGGGTAGAATTTTGAACTCTATCTTGTACTTATTTTTTAAACCACCTACAGGTATGGGATGTCTGCGATTTTTTTTTTGTTGGGGGGGGGGGGGTTTCTGTGTGTTGTGTGGAGAGTGGGGGCGCTGTTTGCAGACTCGGATCTCCCTTGGGATGATCGAGCATTAGTTACTGGTATATGCCGTTCTCTGAGTGGGTATCCAGGGGGACTATTTCTGGGTAGGTCCACTACATTATAGGGGACCTGAGTTTTTATACCTGATATACATGTGTTTTTTCCTTTTGATACTGTGATATTTATTCTAATACATTTTTGTAGTTAAACTCTTAAGGGTGTGCAGCAGTCTATTTTGTTTTTTGTTTTTTATTTTTGTATTACATTGTACCTTGGATTGCACCCCCCAATAATATCGGTGAGTACTACTATACTCAATATTAGGTGGGAATCCCATATTCTCTCCCCTCTTTTCACTATATGTCTGTGATCCAGAGAGATGCAAACTTTAACCCGTTTGATGATCTGGTCACATGCCTCAAATACATATCTTCATTGAAAGGACAGACAGCGTCCTGCTGTCCTAGCCTGTAGCCACCGGATTTTGTGCATATGAATGCAGATTAGGGTCATTATTGATATTTGTCTCAAAGCTGTCCAGGCCATCTACACTGAAAACAAGAGTAAAAAGGAAGCTGTAATTGCTCTGCAACAGCACAATCCTAAAAGACACGGTCATGTTGGTTAGTCATTGACCTAGTCCAGTTAAATGCAGTTTGACATACAGAAATAGTGACAACAGCTGGTTGCAGGGCTGGGCCTGCTAGGTTATAGAGAGCTTTTAAGACTAAAATTTTCAGTCAGCAGAATCTTTAAAAAACGAAACATCTTCATTAAGTAAACCGAGATCTTTGTTTAGGACAGAGACAGCAGGGTCAACCACAGGATTTGCTCACTTTTTTGGAAAACTTTCCACTGGGTAGGGTTCAACAAATATTTTTGAGGGGGTGAGCATCCTTTCAGGAGTGACTCCATCAGAGTGCATATTCTATCTCTATGAGAAGGGAATTGATTTGTAAGTTTTAGTAGGTTTCTTTGTGCCCAAAGGGGTATGAGAAGACAGAGGTGAGCCAACCTGCACAATGCCTCGGCTTTTATGGACAGAAAAAAATAGCTTTCAAACATTAGCAAGCATGTTTGAAAAATGTATTGACATTGTGGGGGGAGAGAAATCATCTGCAGCTACCTCCAATGCCCTCCTTCATTCCCCTCTGATTCAGCATCCTCTAGGACCCATATATCAGGATCTGACACTTGTTGACAAACTTGAGTAGAAGAGTTTTTGGACTGGGCAAAGATGGCTGAATAAAGGCAGCAATTTGTTCTAGAAATTGTGACATGGATGCAGAGAATTCTGCTTCTTTTAGGTAGATCGCTTGTTGCGTGAGCTAAAATAAGATGCTGGGACTGGCATAAAGCGGGTTCCAGCTCTGGTGCAAGGGTTTCATCATGTGCGGTTGAGCAGACCTTCAGCAGAGTGAATGTTCACCTGCTGTTTAGAAGTGGCTCCCTTTCACCTAGTCTCAAACATAGATACAAGGTTATTACCCTGTGGGCTACTCACAGAGTAGAGTTTGGAAGATAGGATAAGCATGTCTGCTAGGAGTACACTGTAACCCACGTGTAGAGCATCCTGAAATGAATCCTTGTGCCCAAGCTTAAGAGGAAGCGCCTGTGTACTTTAATGCCACTGCCACCTGGTGACCTTATAAAGTGTGCAACCAGTGGTGTGATGCAACACCTAGTCATCCCCCTGAGACTGAGCGGTTGAATTTTAGTGCCAAGTTTGAAAAGTTTACACTGCAAAGTGAATACATACCTATGTTTTTTAGAACACAACAGCTCAGCGGGGGAGATCGCTGTACTAATGTCGTATGGCTAGTACAATCGGAGCTGTCAGGCTTTTTTTTGTGCAACCCAGCTGAAACACATTAAAATTGTTATGCCGCGTACACACGGTCGTTTTTTGTGATGAAAAAAAACAAAGTTTTTCAAACATTTAAAAAAACGACGGAGCATACACACCATCGTTTTTTCAACAAGCTCTAGCAAAGCGCGGTTACGTTCAGCACCTACGGCAGCACTCTGTTCTATTCAAGCTCGCGTCCTAACTTACTTCTGAGCATGCGCGGGTTTAAAAACGTTGTTTTAGCTACACACAGTCATTTTTTATGACACAAAAAACGACGTTTTGAAAAACGACATAAAAAATTGAAGCATGCTCAAATTTTTTTTTTTGTCGTTTTTCAGAAGACATAAAACAACGTTTTCCCCCACACACGGTCATTTTAAATGACGTTTTTAAAAATGTCGTTTTTTTTTCATCACAAAAAATGACCGTATGTACGCAGCATTTGTGTGTACCTGGCTTTAGACTTCAGAACTACTTTATAGTATCGTTCCGATCTTAATCCTAAAGCTAATCTTAATCCATGTAGTTAAAAAAAAGCAATCTTACCTTTTCTGCAGCAGCAATTTCTTTTCCAAAACTGATTGAGAAACAAATCTGTGGAAAACAAACATATATTATAACCCTAACCTTTTTTTTTTTCCCTGTAGCTGGGTGTCGGCAATTGCAATCGGTCAATTTAAATGCGATTTATTTTTTCTTCAGAAATTACATTTTTGTTGCAGCATGTTCTATGCATGCTACATATGCACCACTTTACAGGCAGACTAAGGGGACCCCCCCCCCCCCCCCCCCAGGCACTATATTTAAAGGAATTTTTAATTTTTAATTTTTGCATTTTAAGCATCAATAAAATCACTCCTCCTGAAAAAATGGTTAAAAAAAAATAAAAAATTTGCATTGATACACGTCCCCCAGAGCAGTACCCAGAACCCCCATACCCCTTTTATGGCCAATTACTTGTATATGAGCCTTCAAAATAAGCACTTTTTAATTTTTCCTGTCTGGCTCCCAAAGACTTCAATGGGGTTTGCCGTTCGGGTTAGAACTTTTCCCCTGTTAGGAAGTTCTCCTGCAAACTGAACAGGGGGGTGTTCGTCCCATCGCTACTGATCACATGTGCAGCACCATGGCAACTGCAGATTAAACAGAGGTTAAGATGTCAGCTTCCTTGACTGCAAAGCATAGGAGGGTTTAATTCAATTTTCAAACATTTGAAAAGTTCAAGTAAAAAAAAAAAAAAAAAAAAATCAGTGGGGAAAAAAAATAATAATAATGGGAAGGAGGGAGTGAAGTCGATTAAACAAATTTGGGTTTACTAGGCGTTAATAAAAGATAAAATATAAAAAGTGGTTCTTTTAAACACAACTGTAATTCATGATTGAATAATACAATAGTAGTATTCATAAATGGATTCAGAGCAGGACCATAGCTGTGAAACGGATAGCTCAGTCTTGCAGATTACACAGGGAGAACGCACCTCTCACTGTGTAATCAGAGCTCCATGACAGCTGGGTGATGTGCTCTGTGCAATCTTAAAACCGAGCGGACAATTGTCAAAATGACAGTGGCGCAGAGTGCCGCTGGTTACACAGGGAGAGTTCTGACCTTCCAGTGTAATCTACAGAGCTGAGCTGTCTGTTTAACAGCCGAGCCCTGCACAGTGCAAGAGATCCCCGAGTAATGCAGAGGCTCACAGCTGTATCCCCCACAGCTCTGCGCCCAAGCCAAATTCACCTTCTGCTTTGGCCAGGCCCTGCTGTAAAATCAATGATACAGATTCAGACAGCCTGTCAATGACGAGATGACAGATTACGGAAATCTAAGTTGAGCTTAGTTGCAAATAATATTCAAATGATTCTGACTGAGAAATGCAAAGTCTGTGCTATTATTCAAAGTATCTTTCTTATTCCAGCAATGGTTAACATTTAAGTAACCACAATGCAGCAGAACTCTTATAAACACTAAAAGGGATTTGAGATCTCAGGATATGTCAATGAATAACAGGCCTAAGATTAATTCTTAGTCTATGAAAATGTTCTCTTCCGAAAAATTCCTGTACAAAAAAAAAAAGTTGGACCTCTTGGTTCTTCCGATATATGCCGACTTGTCTTAAAGCGGGGGTTCCGCGGATGTCACATGACCCGCCAGACGTCACGTGACCCGCGAGATATCGCGGGATTTCGACACTGCGCGTCTCCTGGAATTCTCAGGAGACGCTCCCAGGAGGGAGCGCTGATGGGGGATATTCGAAGACCACGCCCACTCCCGCGGGGAATAGTGAGTGACAGCTCACAAAAGGGCCTTGTTTAAGGTAAGGAGGCCAATTAAAAAAATTAAATAAAACGAACACATTGTGTACCATGGCAGACGTTTTTAACAAGCAGAACTTGTAAATTAGGGTGAACCACCGCTTTAAGCTGGCCATAAATAGTAGATTGTCAAACTAATACACACAGTCTCATCAGTACTTTCAATGACATTACAAATGTTCGAAAAGTACTTAAAACAACTGTTGCTTTTAACAGTCAAGTTTGAAGTCAATGGCAACGCCATTCCAAAATACCATGAATGCTTTCCACCATTTTAACAATACTTTTCACGCATTTGGAGTGTGGTAGTCTCTCTAGCCATATATAGATGGCTACGCAAAAGGTTGCAGTGCTTCAACCCCATTCCCACACAAATAAGAGTATCAGATGCCTGTGCCCAGAGACACTCTGTACATACTCTGTCCATAAATTCAATAAAATATAGAAGACCAGCACTAAAGTACAAATTGCAGACTTTATTTTAATCTGTCAAAATATAAAATGGAGTCAACTCCTACAAAAGATTGATGCTTTTCAGCCACCTGTATGGGTCTTATGATTAAGGCAAATTAAAATAAGACAGATTAAAATAAAGTCTGTATTTTTTTACTTTTGCTCTGGTGTAAGGTTTCTATTTTTTTACATATATCAATACCTACTGACCCACAAAACATTGGGCCAGATTCACAGCCAGCGGGCGCAACGTAACTTTTCTGATTTAAGTTACACCGCCGCAAATTACACAAGTTAGTGCCCGATCCACAAAGCACTTACCTGGAAATTTGCAGCGGTGTAACTTAAATCCGTCCGGAGCAAGGCGGGCCCAATTGAATGGGGCGAGTCCCATTTAAATTAGGCGCGCTCCCGCGCCGGACGTACTGTGCATGCTCCCGACGCTATTTTCCCGACGTGCTTTGCGCGAAGTTACGTTGCGCCGAGTTTTGTGAATCGCGACGGGTAAAAAAGAGTTGCGGCGGGAAAAATAAAAGATTTAAAAAAAAAATTCAAAACCGACGCGGGAACGACGGGTATACTTTTGCATGGTAGAGTACCTTTACACTTTTGTAAAGGTACCCTATCTTTGCGACGGCAAACTAACACTTACGGAGACTTAACGAAGGGAAAAAGCTTTGTGGATCTCCGTAAGTGCCAATTTGCATACCCGACGCTGGATTACGACGAGAAATGCCCCCAGCGGCGTCCGCGGTACTGCATCCTAAGATCCGAGAGCGTAAGTCCATTACACCTGTCAGATCTTAGGACTAGCTATGCGTAACTGATTCTATGAATTAGCCGCATAGTTAGAAACAGAGATAGGACGGCGTATCAGTAGATACGCCGTCGTATCAGTAGATACGCCGTCGTATCAGTAGATACGCCGTCGTATCTCTTTTGTGAATCTGGCCCATTGTCCTTGGCTAGCTACCGTTCTCCATGGCAACTTAGCAGACTTATTGGTAGCATGGCAGTCTCCTGGCAACTTCCAGCTAGCTCTGATAAATTCTAGCTTGTTTGCCAATCTATCTGATAAAATGGTAGACCTTTCTGATATCATTAATAATAAGGAATAGGGTGGGACTTTAATTGAGGCATGCACCCCGGGATTTGGACAGGTAAGTGATCCAGCAGAACCGAGCAAATAACATGAAAGCATTGCACAAAAACAATAAACAGTCACTGGAAAGCGTCTCCATGATAAATGAATATTGATACGTTGGTACACTCCACTGGTGTAAAGGGAAAATTAATTGGTGATAGATATCATATATAAAAACCAGAGGGGCTTCTAATGGCTCCTAACAGTATATGTTAATGCATACTATAAACATTGAATGAGATCAAATTCGTTGGAATAACTCCATAGTAGTAGTGACCATAGTCGATCATATAATCGATATGTATGATAATAATTAGTACATTAGCAACGGGCATGGGGGGGGGGGGCATCTGGTGGCTCCTCCATAGTAATGACACCCATAGTTGAAAAGTATATATAATACAATCGGTATGTAAAACGTTGGTAAGGGTACAATGGCAACGAATGAGAGGGGGGGCATCTATTGGCTCAATGCGTTTTGTGGCTAGTGCCACTCCTCAGGAGCAGAGTGTGAGGTAGATGTGGGTGTGTAAAAACCAAGGGTACAGACTAGGAGGGCAGAAACGTAGCCGGGAAGGTAACAGTCCACGGGAGCGGAGGTGGGCCAACCCCACCACAAGGATGGAAACAATCCAGTAAATAGCTAGGTGCCAAGGTCCTTACGGCGGTGTGTCCCGTGGTCCTGGTCGTTCCTTAGCACTACCCTATTCACCTTCAGACCATCATAATTATGCAAGATACACTAACCTCCGTGTATCCATGAGGCCGCCATCTTGGACACCTAGCTATTTACTGGATCGTTTCCATCCTTGTGGTGGGGTTGGCCCACCTCAGCTCCCGTGGACTGTTACCTTCCCGGCTACATTTCTGCCCTCCTAGTCTGTACCCTTGGTTTTTACACACCCACATCTACCTCACACTCTGCTCCTGAGAAGTGGCACTAGCCACGAAACGCGCTGAGCCAATAGATGCCCCCCCTCTCATTCGTTGCCATTGTACCTTTACCAACGTTTTACATACCGATTGTATTATATATACTTTTCAACTATGGGTGTCATTACTATGGAGGAGCCACCAGATGCCCCCCCCCCCCCCATGCCCGTTGCTAATGTACTAATTATTATCATACATATCGATTATATGATCGACTATGGTCACTACTACTATGGAGTTATTCCAACGAATTTGATCTCTTTATACTATGCATTAACATATACTGTTAGGAGCCATTAGAAGCCCCTCTGGTTTTTATATATGATATCCATCACCAATTAATTTTCCCTTTATACCAGTGGAGTGTACCAACGTATCAATATTAATTTATCATGGAGACACTTTCCAGTGATTTGGCCTCTCTTGATATCGTTTCCAGCATGAACCTATTATATTTATTTATTTTATCATTGTTACTATGAACTGTTGAAATGTATGCAATTTTCACTGATTATTGTAACAGATCTACCATGCCACTATTGTATCTATTGTATATATCATTTTTATACTATTAAATAACTGACTGTTTATTGTTTTCGTGCAATGCTTTCATGTTATTTGCTCGGTTCTGCTGGATCACTTACCTGTCCAAATCCCACTGTTATTGTTGCTCTCCCGGGGTGCATGCCTCAATTAAAGTCCCACCCTATTCCTTAATTGTTCAAAATACCGGGGATGGAAGCACTTGGCCCTATGCCTTGCACCTCATTTAAAGTCCCACCCGTTTACTTTCTGATATCATAGCATGGTAACATGTGACACTATATGTAATATGGTGGCAACCTGCAAACAAACCTGCTCTTAAAATTTACCAGCTGCAGGTAGAACTATTTAAAGCAGAACTCCAGGAATTTGGTAACTTTTTAAAATGTGCTAGGTTATAATGGGTTGGGTCCAAATAGGTATAGGCTACTTCATGGACTACAATTTACAGTTTTACTGGGTGTCAGGAGTACATCTATTGCTATACTCTTGGGGTTCCGACAGGTGTGATGCTGCATTCCCGCACAGCTGCTTCTCTTTCCGCCCATCCCCTTCACTGTCCATTGCTGCTTCTCTGCCTGCCCATCCTTCACTGTCCATTCACAGAAGGCTTTGTATTTTGTGAATAGGTTCACATAATACATAGCGTTCCATGATTGGGCAAGAGGAGAGGCGGGCAGAGTGGCTGCACACGGCTCTGCAGCTGCAAGACCTGAGACCCGAATGTTCAGTGTCAGACTGCCAGAAGTATAGCAATAGCTATACTCCCTGTGCTCAGTAAAAAAAGTCAATCGTAAATAAAAGAGATAAGTCCATGAGGTGGTATGCAAAAGGCATCAATGTTCAAAACATGTGATACCTCAATGCAGTATGGGAGTTAGCGCAAAATGAATAGGGTAAATGGGCTCTTAATTGGCTTTCACATTTGCTTCCTTATTTCCTGCCAGCTACAAAGCAAATAAAATGTAGTTACACGTAAAAATTCTTATATAATTGCATACTTCCTGTGTACTTGTAGTACACAAAAGTTATCCAAACAGCAGGTTATGTCTAATTGGCACACCCAGCTCCTAATACAAGTGAATGCAAATGATATATTCCAAGTCCCAACAAAAGCACACACGTTAAAACAGAGTTAGGACCTTTTCACCCTCGGTGTTACTCTCCAGGACGTATGCGCTCAGCGACTCCCCTCCAGATGCTTCAGGGGTACAAACCACAAACCCCACCAGGCGCTTGTTCTCTTGATGGGCAGCAAATTGTGTGATGTTTTCAAGGTCGAACTGTAAAAGCCACATATTTTCATTATCAACCTATTTGACCCAACTCATACAGTAATGTTGGTACATTATATAAAATGATACACTACAACCAATTTTGTTATGGTTGGAAGAATATTAGGATTCCCAATCATACAGACCCTTTTTCAGCTGTTAAAAAAAAATAAAGTGTGCGTGTGCCCCCCCCACAGAGAATAGTGCACAAATACAAGAAGGAGCAACTTTTAAATCTTACAAGGCTATATACACACACACATACATACATACTTTGGATGACCTGCATGCATGGATAGTCTATGCCAGTGATGGCGAACCTTGGCACCCCAGATGTTTTGCAACTACAATTCCCATGATGCTCAACTACACTGCAGAGTGCATGAGAATCATGGGAAATGTAGTTCCAAAACATCTGGGGTGCCAAGGTTCGCCATCACTGGTCTATGCCAAGAGGTACATCTACACCAACAAAGAGCTATAGCTATGGTGTGGCTATAAGAAAAGCACTAAAAGACCAGAAGAAAACTTTTGTGATCTAAAGCTGATCTTTATGGAGCTATAAAATATATAAATTAATTCAACTCTGTATGCATTCATAAATCATAAAAATTATATTTATACATGCAAGCAGTGTTAGCAAGTTATCTAAGCACCGCTTGGGGCAGGGACAAGACCTAGTTGTATTACTTAAAGTGGTATTAAACTCAAATTTTAAAGTCTGCCCTACAGGTAAGCTTATGATAAGTCTTACCCTTAG
This sequence comes from Rana temporaria, assembly GCF_905171775.1. Classification (NCBI taxonomy): domain Eukaryota; kingdom Metazoa; phylum Chordata; class Amphibia; order Anura; family Ranidae; genus Rana; species Rana temporaria. The sequence goes on along the minus strand of NC_053491.1, from coordinate 217,946,132 downwards.
GTACCTTGAAAAAAAAAAAAAAAAAAAAAAAAAAAAAACCGCCTAAACTGGCCCGGTTTAGTAGATATTCACATCAACTCCAGCCGATGATGTTACTGGCGCATGCGCACTATGCTCTGCATTCATGATTACAGAGAGTGCCATGCTGAGATGGAGAGTGACCAGTAGCAGTTATGGCTCTGTTTTACATGCAAGTCTGTCATATTGTGCCAGTATGCGGTGCATACTAGTACGCTATAGTATAAACCTGCAGAGGGCCCATTTTAAAAATACAATTTTTGTAAAGTTTAATACCACTCTTAACTGCAGCAGAAAAAAAGTCCGGTCCCTTGCACTGCTGTGTGGCAGAAATACAAACCTTTTGGCCAGTAAAAGAGCAATCCATTTCAGAAATCAAGCAAACTATTAGTGACAGCGTGATTTGACTAAACAAAGTCCCATTATATTTTAGAGCCCTTTCTATTCAAATAATGCACCAGAGACGTTTATAATTAAAACAGCTGGCGATACGGTTTTATACTGCTGTGCATGTGCAAAATCAGATGACTGATCATTCTGACTGTACAATACGGACTCTACAAAGAAATTACAACCCGTTAGAAAACCTCAAATACATTTTTTTCCCCCCACTTTCCCATACAATCTAACATCCTGGTGCAGCAAGAGTCCTAAATCTCCTTAGTGGAAAAAAAACACCTATGGGATTCCTTGTAAAGGTTGCAGCAGGTGATAGTTTTATACTTACACTTATTCTTGTAACTTGTGTTTGTGGATCTATGAATCTAGAGGTAAAAAGAGAATTATCAGTTAAACCTTACAATTTAAAAAAATAACACAAATTTCATGATTACACAAGCTCTTGATAAACCTCATAGATCCGTTTTCTTGTTTCTAAATTATAAAATGTGTGTACAATACACTGCTGTATTTAACTCTGCACAACACACAACTGTCCACGATACCTTTTTTTGCACTAACAGCTAAATTTTCAGGACGTGCTTCAGAACAAACTTTTAGGGCGTTCTTTGTTCAAACAGTACTGATAAACAAAGTTTTAGCAAAATGTTAAAGTGTTTGTTACCCCAGAATTTCATATTTCTATGTGCCTGCTGTACTATGTACTTGTATGAAAAAGCATCCTGTTCTCTTTGCATTGCTTCCGTTATGTGAAATCCCTGGTGTTCTTGCTATTAAAAACTGACCACACTAAGAGGGGGAGAAAACACTGGGGTCAGTTGTGCTGGGAACTCAGCCTGCTCTTCTCCAACGATCAGATTTGCCCTGATACACCCACCCTGCACAGCCTTTCACTGGGAAGACCAGTGTACTGCTGCTCCTCCTTCCCCAGCTCCTATGCAGCTAAGAGCAGAGGGAACAGGGTGATCACTTACAAAAAAGGGTATTATTTTTATATCTATACACACATGTTTTGCCCGATAGGTAATCCGGGCAAAAAAATCTTTTGGTTGGGGCACCAATGATGGTTTACCCACATTCTCCAACATTGGAGGCAAAGTTAAGCACGGTGTGAGGTACATGTATAGTAGGCTCAACAGACACCAATGCCAATGATCACAAACGGTGTTAAAATTTCTTTAAAAATGTTATTTTAAATAATGAGCAAAAAAAAAAACATTGTAAGATACAACACGGGAGATGCAAAGCCGTATTCTCCCACAATCAAAAGGCACTACAGAAAATGGAAAACAACAAAAGTCATTCATGTTACATATCTTCCAAAAATACTGCTATAGTAAAAGTCAGCTGGATCAATCAGGTAGCCACAATGACTCCTTTATTATACATCTAAAAGACAACAGGAGTAGAATATCATAGCGATTAGTGAGGGAATCAGCTAAAAGGCTCAGCTCACATACTATACTCAAGCTCCCTCACGAGAACCACTCAGAGGAGGGAGGCCTTGCAACCCCAATAAAGGGAGTGAATGTCCAATGCAATGTGGGGATGTCCCAACACAAAATTTGAGCTAAATGCGAAGAAAAGAGGAATACGGTATACAGCCACTTGCCAACCCTCCAATCCGGGAATGCTGCCTAAAAAGGAATTATCCCAGGAATCATCCATCAGGTATTTAAATCCAGTGGTTCCAGGATTTCTCAAAAAGTTTACCTTTGTCATTCAGTATTGCTAAGACACTAATTTACTATGAACCATGACAGTTTAGTCTTGACCAAGTCAAATGGTATCGTGGCAGACATCCAAGATCTGGCTTTGGCTATTTTTGCTGTTACCAAAATGAAATGAATCAGTCTTCTCAGACCGATTTCACATTTTACAGCATTTTATGAAAGGAGGTTGATAAACTTGCCAAGGTAACACCCACAAAGATGTTTCAGGAACCATTATTCTTTGCTATGGTTGAGCAGCTCTTGAACCACCCGTTGAAGGTGTGCAGGTGTCAAAGAATCTATTGATGCCTGCAATTAATATTTTTTAATAATTAGAGATTACAGAATCCATCTATCAAATTAGAAATTTTACTCAAATCTGACAAAGGTGCACAGGTGGATATCCATAAGCTTAAGTTATCTTCTGGTTGATTGGCCAAGCCCAACCTGTCAAACAACATGGAGTCTCCCACACATAATATGGAGCCAGAAAAGTAAGAGACTACTAATGGACCACAAGCTGGTAGCGAGGTAGATAAGAACACAACGACGAAACATGGAGTCTCCCACACATAGAGCCGGAATAGTAAGGGACTGATGGACCACAAGTTGGTGGAGTGGCAGACGGGAACCCAGTGGTTCAGGCCAATTATTCGAGGTGTTGATTTCTAACCATTCTTTAACCTATGCTACTTATTGTCTATTACTTTTTACAGTGAGGTTGTTGAGAAGATTCTGCCTGATCCATTTTATACAAAACCGCAATTCATGTGTGGTACAGAAGCTGCTCAGTGATCGCGAACAAACAACACATTAAATCAGTGAAAATCCAACATATTCAAAGTTGGGTAGCAGATTATAGCACGTGTAGAAAAAAATAAATAAAAAAAAGAGACACACACTATACCTAATGCTTTTACTGGTTACCATCAAGTGAGATTCTGTCATCCGGAATATATTATGAATAGCTCGAGCCGCTAACACTTGTCGCATGGCCTCAAATATGACCTTGTTGGTGTGATCCGATTTTACCGCCATTGATCCTAAGAAGCGAACTACAAACATCTGTTGCAGAAGTAATCCTGAAAAATAATACAATTATTAACAAGGAAAAAAAAAACCCTGCCCCAAAAAATTCCTTCATAATCAAGAGGTTAGCTGGATAGTTATTAAATGATCCTTACCATCCTAACAATATACAAAACCCAAATTAAATTCCACATAGTTACCCAGCAATTGTACCTCTAGAAACAGGAAAGCATTTGCTTTATTGTATCACTATGTAGTAAAACTTTGGCCAAATTGCTCTGCATAACTATGGCCACACAGAACATCTGTGTATTCCTAGGATGACATTTTTTTCTGTTTCAATTGTTATTAATGGTTTTGAAAAAACAAAAAGATAAGGATCATTTGGCAGAACAATCCTTGCACGCTCCAGACATGTAACAAGAGAGGCTAGGATGACATTTTTTACAAAATATTATAAAGAATTTAAAGTTCACCTGGTCATCGACAACCTGAGCACTCCACCTGCCCTTTCCCAAACATGGCGCTTAGCCAATATCCAATTCCAAGAGAACTAAGAAACACGTTTTTCTAACCCTGGCAGGGCTACATGTGATGTCTTCCCAAAAAAGGCCCTCCAGTTGAGTAACTCTACCCCAAAGCCCCACACACTTGAGGTCTGGCAAAGGTTTACACAACAGTGGCTCAGCGATTACCTCATAAACAAAGACAAGCTGTGCTTCTCTCTATATGGAAGCACAGTTGAAACATACTAGGCCAGGTACTGGAATGCATACCTACAACCCTAAGTTGCCGACTTGCCCATAAAAATTGTATAACACCAACACTATAAGTACTTCAAGGTGTAAAACATAAAAAAAAAAAAAAAGGAATTTGAACGAAATTTACAATAGAAGTTGTATAACAAGTTGTAGACTCATACTACATCAACATAAAGATGATGATATACAATTGCAGTAAAAACTCGACAAAAAATACAATAGTCCTTGACCATGGCAGAATATATTTGTGAAGATGTTGCACTGCATAATAAAAGCAGTGAGAGTAAACAGCCAGTAAAGCGTTATGGACCAGGTGGAAAATGAGGCTCCAAAAACCAACTCCACACGGAATTAGGCAGGCTGTCCAGCTGCATGTGTGGTTTTCACTGTATATATTACCTGGACCATGGGATCACTTCGTATCACAAGGAACTTTATATTCGAGCACTGTGCTCCACTTCATCATCTCTTATGCATTCACAGTTTATTTTTCAGTTTTATTTCTTGTTGCTTTTGGAGATTGGCAACTTTTTTAGCCACTTCTGTCGCCCCAGTTCTATTTTTCATCTACACTAGGTGACACCTTATTAATTATACTATTAGCCAGATTCAGGAAACTTACGACGGGCGTATCAGGAGATACGCCATTGTAACTCAGAGTCTGCGCCGTCGTACATTTAAGTGCATTCTAAAATTGAGATAAGCTTAAATGTAGCCAAGATACAACCTCCTACGCCGTCGTATCTTAGCTGCCTATTTACGCTGGCCGATAGGGGCGTGTACGCTGATTTAGGGGCGTGTACGCTGATTTATGCCTAGAATGCGTAAAACAGCGTGATACGCCTATTCACGAATGTACGCTTGCCCGTCGCAGTAAAGCTACGCCGTTTACGTAAGGCGTTTTCAGGCGTAAAGATATTCCACCAAAAAGATGGCGCAGCCAATGTTATGTATGGACGTCGGTCCCGCATCAAATTTTTAAATTTTTACGTTGTTTGCGCAAGTCGTCCGTGAATGGGGCTGGGCGTAATTTACGATCACGTCGAAACCAATGAGTCTTTGCAGCGTAATTTGGAGCATGCGCACTGGGATACATCAATGGACGGCGCATGCGCCGTTCGTTAAAAACTTAATTTACGTGGGGTCACGCTTTATTTACATAAAACACGCCCACCTCTTCACAATTTGAATTAGGCGCGCTTACGCCGGCACATTTACGCTACACCGCCGTAACTTAGAGAGGCAAGTGCTGTATTCACAAAGCACTTGCGTCCTAACTTATGTCGGCGTAGCGTATATGAGATACGCTATACCTGCCTAACGTTAGGCAGGTCTACTTGAATCTGGATAGATAGATAGATAGATAGATAGATAGCTAGATAGATAGAATAGATAGATATCTTGGTGTTTCTATGGTCCTTATAAACAAGGGCTATACTCCATCACTTTGTGTTGGCAGCAATGGATCTGTCACATTTATACACATTAATTTACTTTAAAGAGTTTTTCTTTTTGAAGTCAACATGCGGCCCCATTATCTAACACTCAGGGCAACCTGTATGCTGCTGGGGATAGCTTTGTGTGCACCCGATGCTCCCATGGACCTCTGTGACCTCTGCTCCCAGGACAGACATTTTTGGTGGCCCCTTTGCTCCAGTATTGCATAGGCTGAACTTGATATTGCATGTGAGTCACTGCTGGTTGGAAAACCATTTTCCTCACGATTTTTTTTTATCATTTGGTTTGATTACAATGTCAATATGCATTTTTTCAGATCTGCTCAGCATACACTCCTGATGAGTGGAATATATCCACAAAAATGCATTGAGCTCTATAGGATGCAGTTTTGATCCCCTACAGGGTTTCAACAATATATGTACAAGTTTTGACTCTAATATGTGATTATACCTCAGACAGGAGGCTCATATCTTATGCATTATCTTTCTTTAATAATGCCCATAGCAGAAATACAGTAAACATTTATTGTAACTTAAAAAGAAAAAATTCAAAGAACTACCCTTCCCAGCAGTCCCTGGGCCAGCGTAGCCCCTCCCAGACCGTAATCTATATAAGGGACTGTCTGAGGTAACCTATTCCTCTTTCTTTCTGCTCATGGCAGAGCACACAAGATAGGTATTTCATGTACCTTTATTATTTACAAGATAGGTGTTTCATGTACCTTTATTGTTTGATTGTATATATGGTCTCTGATACCATGTGCCCCGGTGTCGGGTGATTTTATTCAGTCTTGACTGATATGTTTGAGGTATTGTGGAACATGGGGAGTTTCCCTGGAATTCCTCCCTGATACCGAATGCCCCGGTGTCAGGTATTTTGTCGGAATTGATTGTTCTGTAGTTTTTGGAAGATGTGGAATACTGGGGGTTCTCCCTGCTATCCCCCGTTTCTGCGCTTTATTTCTGTCTGCCTGACACCGGAGCGGTGTCAGGCAGATATGTTTGAGAGGCCACGTTTGTTTGTTTCCAATTCTTTGATTCTTTGCTGGGGTTTTTTCCCTTTCTTTGACGCCGGAGCACTGCGGCGTCCGTGCGGGATCCGCGCTGTTTTTCATTCGCTCCCTCGGCGGGCGCCATGCCTGGGCAACTGTCACCCCCCCGCCCCCTCCCTCGCTCGCTCAGGTGGGGGGCGGGGTCTCCGCCGCGGCCGCTCCTCTCCTCCCTTTCAGTGCCTCTCTCGGTATCGAGAACGAGACGGGGGAGAACGGTTCTCATCGACCGTTCCGTCCCTCACAACCTCGGACCAATAAGAACTCCAGAGGCCGTAGTCTCGCGAGACTTCGCCTCTGGAGTTAGAATCTCGTCAGGCTCCCCTCACACCGCAGGATGTCCTTCCCAGCGGTGTCGTAGCCAGGAACCTGCTGCTGTTTCACCATGCTTTCAACCACTAGATGGCAGTACATCTTTTCAGATAGATATATATATAAATATATATATTTCATTCCAATGAATCAATATCTAATAAATAAATAAATAAATAAATTAAATAATTTAAATAACCGAATCTACAATAAATAATTCAATATATACTCAAATTATATTTCTGGGGAATTTATTCCCTAGAACATATACCTTATTTATCCTAATAAATAAATAATCAATATGTAGATAGATCAATAAATTAAATAAAGAAATTATAGCATGTTTATCTCCGGGGAATTTATTCCCTACAACATACTCCTAATAAATAATGTATTAAATAACTATCTAAGGATTGAATGAATAAATACATTTATTATTAATGATATTATTATTAATATATATTATTACTTATAATATATAACTAAATCCATTATTCAATTTTACAAATAATAAATTATAGATGGATTATACAAATTATATATTCTTTATATAAATAAATTATACAAATATGTATAAAAGGCCTAGTTAGACTTACCGGTGACGGTATTTCTAAGAGCCTTTCAGGACAACCTTGGAGAGAGCGCAGCTCCGCCTCTTCTGTAGGAAACACCCACAGGCTTTAAATCCCTCCTCTTCCACCATGGCTTCAGTTATTGTGTGGCCTCCGGCACTGGAAAACAAAGCACAGAGAACCACAACACCATGATAGATATATACTTTACTTTTTTATACACATTTAGGGAGGGAAATAGCGGTTGTCCTGAAAGGCTCTTAGAAATACCGTCACCGGTAAGTCTAACTAGGCCTTTCTCAAATCGCCTTTCAGGACAACCTTGGAGAGGATAACCAAGTAACTTACCCTAGGGTGGGACTACTGCCTGCAGTACCTTCCTGCCGAAGGCTTGATCTGCGGCCGACAGCAAGTCCAACCTGTAGTGCCGAATAAAAGTTGAGAAACTGGACCAAGTAGCAGCCTTACAGATCTGATCAGGCGTAGCACCGGCCCTTTCGGCCCAGGAAACTGCGGTTGACCTTGTCGAGTGAGCAGCGATCCCAGAAGGAGGAACTTCTCCTTTTGCTTGATAGGCTTCAGAAATTGCTTGTCTAAGCCACCTACCGAGCGTACTCTTAGAAGCTTTTTCCCCTTTTCGGGGACCGGAGAAAACCACAAAAAGAGCGTTTGATTTCCTGAACTCCTTGGTGACGGAAAGGAATTGTAACAGACATCTCCTTACATCCAGTGTATGGAAAGCTTCTTCTCCTGCATTAGCCGGAACTGAGGAAAATGTTGGTAGAATTATTTCTTGCGACCGATGGAAAGTTGAGGCCACTTTCGGTAGGAAGGCTGGATCCGTTTGAAGGACCACTCGGTCTGGCAAAACTCTAAGGAAGGGTTCCTTAATTGCTAGAGCTTGGAGCTCACTGATTCTCCTTGCTGATGTAATGGCCACTAAAAAAATTGTTTTGAGAACTAAATTTTTTAACGATGCACTCTGTAAAGGTTCAAACGGAGCTCCCGTGAGACCTTGCAAAACAATAGATAAGTCCCAACAAGGGAAAACTTTGAGGGCTATCGGTCTATTTCGAGCCAGAGCCCTAAAAAATCTAGAAATTAAAGTTTCTTTGGATAAAGATCTTTCAAGATAAACTGAGAGAGCCGCTACCTGTGTTTTCAGGGTGCTGGCGGCTAGACCTTTCTCCATTCCTTCATGGAGAAATTCCAGAACTGAAATAGTACTCTTGATTTCGAAACTTTTGGAAGAACACCAAGAGTTAAATTTCTTCCATACCTTGAGGTAGATGGACCTAGTTACCTCTTTTCTACTTGATAGTAGAGTTTTAACTACTTTATCAGAAAGTCCTTTAGATTTTAGAAGGTCTTCTTCAGAAACCAAGCAGTTAGATGTAGCCTGCTTGCTTCCGGATGGCACACAGAGCCCTGTGTCAATAGATCCTTCCTGTATGGTAATCTCCAGGGAGGTTTTGAGGCCAGGTTCAAAAGTGTTGCAAACCAAGGCCTTTTTGGCCAAAAAGGAGCGATCAGGAGCAAGTTGGTGTTCTCCTCCCTGAATTTCCTTAGGACCAGAGGGATTAGTGGAAAAGGGGGAAAGGCGTAACACAGCCGGTAATTCCATGGGTGTGCCAGGGCATCTATCCCCACTGCCTGATCCATTCTGTGAATTGAAAAGAATTCCTGGACCTTCGCATTTTGTTGACTTGAAAATAGGTCCACTTGGGGATGTCCCCATTCCTCCGATATTATATCGAACACCTCCTGGTTCAGACTCCATTCTGCTTCCACCACTCTTTTTCTGCTTAGCAGATCTGCTAGGAGATTTTGTGATCCCTTCAGGTGGACTGCCGATAGGGAGGCCACATTTATTTCCGCCCATGACAGAAGTTGATTGGCCAAGTCCATGAGCCCTTGGCTCCTGGTTCCCCCTTGCTTTAGCACATAGATCACTGCTGTCGTATTGTCTGACAGAATCTGTACATGATGTCCTTTGACCTCCTGTTGAAAAGCTATCAGACCCAAATGAATGGCTTTCAGTTCTCGCCAATTTGACGATTTTCTTGCCTCTATTTTTGACCACTTGCCTTGAGCGGTTTGACCCTCCAGGTGGGCTCCCCAACCCCAGGAGCTTGCGTCGGTTGTTAGACGCTTGTCCAGGGGAAAAAACCATGGGAGACCCTTCGTTAGATTGGAAGGGTCCCTCCACCACCATAGTGCTCGTTTCACTTTCGCAGAAAGTCTGAAACGCCTCTCGAACGGCACCTGGTGTGACCAGACCTGCAAGATGTTTTTCTGAAGTGGTCTGGAGTGCAGTCTTGCCCACTGGACTGCCGGAATTGTAGCTGTAAGAAGGCCCAGAACTGACATAACTGTTCTGACTGGTACTGAAAGGTTCGTCTGGATCTGACCCACTGCTGAAAAGATTTTGTCTATCTTTTCCTGAGGCAGGAACACTTTTTGCACTACTGAGTTTAGGGTGTAGCCCAGAAACCTCATTTCCCGAGAGGGATCTAGATGCGATTTTTCTAAGTTCAAAATCCAACCTAGATTTTTGAGATGAGTCTGTGACGTTTGGAGGTTCGTCACAAGCTGATCCCTGGAATCTGCGAAGAATAATAGGTCGTCCAGGTATGGCACGACCGAGATCCCCCTCAGTTTTAGAGGCTCCAGGGCTTCCGCCATAATCTTTGTGAAAACTCTGGGGGAAGATGACAGGCCAAATGGTAGGGCCCTGAATTGGAGATGCCATACTGATGTTCCCAGATTGATGGCTAGGCGAAGGAATTTTTGTGAGGCTGGTGCTATTGGCACATGTAAATAAGCATCCCTTAGGTCCAGGGATGCCATGAAGCAACCTGGAGACAACAGTTTTGTGATGGAGTAAATTGTGTCCATACGGAAGTGTTTGTACCGTATTGATCTGTTCAGGATCTTTAGATTCAGAATCAACCGGTATTTGCCTGAAGGTTTTTTTACAAGAAATATATGGGAATAAAACCCCCGACCCTCCTGCTGTTTCGGGACCTGGATAATGACTTCTTGTTGAATCAGATCCTGTAAAAGGTTCATCATGGCCGAAGCCTTTTCTTGGTCTCTTGGAAGGGCTGTAATGTAAAACCTGCTTGGCGGACATTCCGAGAATTCCAGTTTGTAACCTTGTGAAATGATGTTCTTCACGAAAGGACTTGTGGATATTTGACTCCACTGAGGGAGAAAGGATGACAGTCTTCCCCCTACTGGAGTAGTTACGTCATTTGTCTTTAGGGTTTTGATCTGGAGGAGATCTGAAGAGAACCCCACCTCTTCCCCTACCCTTTTGAGGAAACCAACGTTTTTTGTTGACATCTTCTCTATTTTTGTAGGGTTGTTGAACAGCACGAAAATTCTTTTTAAACGTCTGTTTCTTCTTGGCTGGGAAAGCCTTCTTTTTATCGGCCGTTCTATCTAAGACTGTTTCCAGGTCTGGCCCAAAAAGAAAATCCCCTGAAAAAGGGATGCCACAAAGTTTAATCTTTGAGGCTGTATCCCCTGACCACGTTTTTAGCCAGACTGCACGCCTAGCTGAATTGACAAGTGCTGAGGATCTGGCTGCCATTTTAATTGATTCGGCTGATGCGTCAGCCATGTATTTAATTGCATTAAGGATTAGAGGAAAGGAGTCTAAAAGGTCTTTCCTATGGGTGCCTGCTTCAATGTGGCCCTTCAGTTTCTCTACCCAGCATTCCAGGTTTCTTGCTACCACCGTGGAAGCCATGGCTGGTTTAAGGCTGGCGGATGCGGAGTCCCAAGCTTTTTTAAGGAGAGCATCTGCTCTTTTGTCCATCGCATCTTTCAAGACCCCCATGTCTTCAAAGGCCAGATCTGTCCTTCTAGAAACCTGTGAAAAGGCAGCATCCACTCTGGGTTTCTTATTCCAAACCTCAGTTTCTTTGTTTTCAAAGGGAAATCTTCTCTTAAGAGATTTAGGAAGGAAGGGACCTTTTTCCGGGTCTTTCCATTCTTTCTTAACTGTGTCAGATAACACTTTATGGACAGGAAAAACTCTATGTTTGGAGTCATCCATACCCTGGTACATTTTATCATGGACTGATAGTTGTACTCTTTCCTCCTGAATGTCAAGGGTAGTGTAGATTGCACCTAAAAGTTCATCCACATCCTCCAGGGATAATTTATATTTAGAGGTTCTGCATGCATCCTCTTCTTCCTCTTCCTCAGAGTCTACAAGTGAGGGAAGAGTACTTGTCCCCTCATCCCCAGAGTCCACCACTACCGGCCTGGAGGTGGAAGCTCTTGGGCTTGCTGGTGGTTGCTGGGGCTCAGTATGGACCGCACTCTGCACTAGCATGGATTTCACTGAACTAAGTGAGTCCGAGAGTTCCTTGACAGATGAAAATAATTCTTTAATTTGTTGAGAAGATTCCTCTTCAACTAGGTCTTTAATACATGATCTACACATGGCTTTCTGCCAAGAGTCTCTCAAAGGGTTTTTACAGGAAGGACATTTCCTTTGGCTTGGTGGATTTGCTGGTTTAGATTTACTAGCAGTTTTCTCCTGAAACGAGAAATTAAACTGACTTAAATCAAAGCTCTCTTAGCTAAGCAAGGGAAACCACCACCGTGCTAATACCACCAGAGTGAAAGAATGTCCCCTTTAAGAAGAAAGATAGAACATAGCAACCACCAGAGTTTCTGCTAGATGGCCCAGCATAGGCTTCCATCAGAGCAGAGCAGGCTCCCATAAGGAGGAAAAAACAACCAAACACAATAGAAAGCCCATAAGGATAAGAATAAAGGCACCATTGTACCCCTCTTACCTGGGCCTGACCGGTGCTGACGGCGCCTGCATCCGCCATCGCTGTAACTCTTTCCTCCATTGCAGAGAGACAGCTGTAGAGGAAAACGCTGGGCTTTTGAATTTCCCGGGCTCCGCGTCATCAATAGGAGCCGGAAACGGAAGCGCCGGTCAGAGAACCCGCCCTCTAGTCCCTGCGTTCCAGGCGCCAGGAGCCACGAGCGCCACGCCTCCACAGGAAACGCCGCGTCGCCGGCGTGACGTCACCCGCCAGACCGGGACCCGGAACCGACATGCAGGACATGTTTCTTGAAAGAAACGGTACCTGCCCGACCACCGGGGTCAAAACCTGCGGACTCCGGGCACCAGACGCAGCGTCCCCTATGGATCCTAAAGCTCCCGTGAGCAGGCGAGACCAGAGGACTCCGGAGCATCCCCCCTTAAAGGTACAGCGGAGGAGCTGGGATGGTTCAGTCACCACCTAAAAGGTAAATCAATGAGGGAAAAGCCTGTCTCCAGCCTTGGAGAGAACGCAGCTCCCTGGCTCCAACCTGATGCTTCCACCATGGCGGAGGAAACACAATAACTGAAGCCATGGTGGAAGAGGAGGGATTTAAAGCCTGTGGGTGTTTCCTACAGAAGAGGCGGAGCTGCGCTCTCTCCAAGGTTGTCCTGAAAGGCGATTTGAGAAAAATTGTATTGAATTGTACAAAGATTCTACAATTTAATGAATATCATGGCATTGTTCATGCCGGTACCCCGGATAGGGTGGACACAGTCCTAGGAGGCCAAATCTCAACAGTGTTACACAGTTGCCAAAACTGATCGGTAAACCAATCTTTACGACCATGGCGTCGGTTACCCCCGCCTGCACACCATATGCCCCGACCATCCGGCAACGGTCTACCGCCCCTGAGAAGGGCTGGGCGTTCCAAAACGCTGCCACGTTTCTGTGGCCCTTGACTCTCCGACAGGGGAAGTAAATAATATGTCCCAGGCAGTACCCTACCCGGACTGCCGACCCACTGCCCTCCCAGACTCCGACCTACCCCCGAGCCTCGGGGAGATGCAGAGGCAGCGATCCGTTAGACGGACTAAGCCAGACCCATTCGTGGACTCTTCCAGAGTTGTCCGCGGAGTCTGAGGCGGCTAACACCTTGAGTCTGAGGTTGTAGATGATGAGAATGATGATGAGTGTTAGGGCAGTGGGCACATGGCGCTCTATGACGACGCCAACCCTGTTCCCAGGGTGACACTCTATGGATTCTCGTAGAGAGCCATTATAGATCCGGGGGCGATATGCCATCCACACTCCGATGACTGGGCACCTCCGCCCAAAATGATCCAATATATCACATAATGGACCCGGAGATCGGTCGAAAAACTCACCGAATCATTTTCAGGGCGTAACCCCCTTCCTTTACCATTTATGGCTGTGCACACTCCCAAGGTGAACCCCATACCCTGGGGGTATCCCACCATACACGGGAAATCTCCCAAGCTGGGAATAGAGAGGTCCTTTGGATCATACAGACCAGGGCCACGCCGCTGAACAGCCGACTGACCTGTCCCAAATCGGGGCTGGGCCCAACGGGCGGTCGCCTCCTGGGATGCGTGGACACTACGGGTCCGACTGGACACCGCCGCTCGAATCTTAACGTGACTTGTTCCCCAGCTGTCTCACCTAGCCGAATCAGACCCCGGTCCGACCACCGAGGGCAGGCTAGTTGGGATCACGCTGATTAAAATATTCCAAGACGGTAGGGCTCTATTCCATCCCGGATGAGCCCAAACGTCATCAAAGTCTAACACGGTACAGTGCCGGTCTATCAGGATTATAGGACCGGAGATGGACCTAGTCCCTCTTTCCTCGGTCTTCAGACCTGAACACCGCCCTAATAGACAACGAATTGCAGGGCCTCTGGTTCACCCAAACGATAGTGGAGACGGACCCGCTCTCCCCGGGTTTCCCCAACAACTTCTTCCTGGTCAGGAAAGGAGGGCGGTTATCGCCCGATAGTAACTTGAGAAATCTCTCGTAATTACTGTATACAGTGACGACATTCTGCGACACAAAGGGTGAGGTTGATTATCTACTTGGACGACCTACTCTTAATGGCTCGTACCCCTGGCCTGGCGAACGAACACGCCTCCGGGACAGTTCCCCATAGATCACGGGGAATCTATCCTCTCCCCATCTCAGGAGGTAGAGTTTTAGGGTTCTTGGTGGACACCAACCTAGTGATCCTTCAGCTACCCATGACCACTTGGCCGCCATCTGCACGAGGTCAGTATCGTGCTGGGCTAACGACGGGTATCCTTACGCGGACTGGCTCGCCTGGTCAGCCTGTTTCCGGCGTTAATCCAGGCCATTTGTCCAGCTTCTTTTCACTATCGAGACCTTCAGAGTCTCAGTCCCTACGTCTTTGCCAGGGGCTTCACTGTGCAGACGTCGTCACTCTGGACACGGAAGCCATAATTGAACTACGGTGGTGGCTACGTCAGGTCGACAGACGGCACGGCAGGTCCACCTGCAACTCCACGACGGATTCATCTTGGAATAGGTTGCCAACCACCTCGGTTGGGGTACTCGATGCGGTCCCTCGTCCACAGGAGGGGCGTGGCCCACAGCGGAGTCTCTGCTGCACGTTCACACGTGGAAATCCTGACGACCGTCTTGCCATCAGGACTCTAATGCCACACACGTCCACCTACGGTGTGTTCTTGCGTATGGACACCGTATCCGCGGTCCAGTACGACCTTCGCTTGGGGGGTCCTTGACCCAAAATCCTAACGGATCTAGCAAGATCTCTGACATTTCTGCCTGGAACGCGACATCGTTCCAGCTGCAAAATGTACCCCAGGCACTTCCGCTATGGTGTTAGATTGGAATTCTCGTTACCCGCCCAATTCCATCGACTGACGACTGCACCGGTCAGTGTTCCTGGCCCTTGCTCCCTTATGGGATCCTTTCTCTCCCCAGTCTGTACGGGGATCTGCACCCTCTATTCACGACGCACGTCCTACTTCTCTTCGCATGGTTGGGTTTTCGGGGTGTCGCTCACGGACAGCGACCTTTTCTTTTATAACGGGGGTTCCACTTGCCTTGATCTAGGCCTTGGGACTAGATATACATTTCGATCATCCGGAGGACTCTGGGTTAGTTGGTGATCAACGACAAGTTAACCTCATGAAGGTGTTCGTCTGAGATGACCAACTACCTGGTGGACTCGTTTGAGTCCGGGAGGACCTATAGCTCCCCTGCGCCTTCCGCGCTGCGAACTCGGACTACCGCTCCCTTGTAGACTTACTACCGGTGGGATAACACCCATGGTGTACCGACTTAGTAAGCGTTAAGTTTCAACGCCCATCACACCCAGGGTATCAACGCTCTTGGGAGGTGATCAGTGGTCCTGACCACGCGCCAGGACTGGGGGGACAATCTCACTCTGTCGGAGGTTATTGTCGTTTGAGCTACTGCCCCCGCGTGTCTGATTCCGTCAGACGCATATCGGGTGTCACGATGTTGGCCATTCCAGGCGTCGGATCCCGCCTCGGAGAGTCTGGGTTTTTCCGTCGTGCGTAGGACAGCGGCGGGACTTCATCGGTTTTTTCTACCCGTTCTTCCCCGCACATCGTACTCCGTTGTCTACGGATTTCTTAGTCCTTCACGGTCCCACTGCGATCTTCGCATCTCTTCCTACTCCTCATTCCTACGCTAAACCTCAGTTTCCGGTTTCCTCAGCTACGCTAGCCAGAGGGGTACGATCAATCATGGAAATGGCAGGGTCTTACGTAACCCCGTTGGGCGCCCACCCCTCCAGAGGAGCGGTGGCTCCTAGGTCATCACCCCGGGCGGCTCCCTATAGGATTTACGGCTAGCGGCGGACTGGTAACCACGATTGCTTTCCGCCAATTCTGCTTGGATCGGAGGAACACATATCTTTATCAATTTTGTAGTTGTTTCATTTGTTATCATCTATATATGCATTGTTATAGCTTTGAACTTGCATAAGATATGAGCCTCCTGTCTGAGGTATAATTCGAGATTTTCCTAGCTTGTGACGGAAAATATTGATTATATGAAGACAGGAGGCGAGTATCTTCCCTCCCGACCCAACCCTGTCACGAGGTTGTCTCTCTCTCGTTCTAGACTGTTGAACCACACACCCTGCAAGTCGGAGGCTGGTACGCCCCGGGAGTTCGTTTTCACTAACCCCGTCGGGATTGCTGTTCCGTTTCGATCCATGGGTCTAGTTCACCGCAGATGGAGGCTCCTACTACGTTCCGGAGTCGGGATGCCGTTGACTAAATCCGTTGGTCCATGTTCCTGAAGACGACTGACCGGTCGGCTCCGAATGGTTTTGGTTTTCCTATAGTCCCCGTTGGGATGAAGTTGGTCCGTGTTGGCCTTGTCCTTTCGTTTCCTCCAGATTCAGATGTTGTGTTCCGGTCGGAAGGTTCCCGGCAGCCGAGATGTCTAATTGGACTTTCGGTTCCTGTTTACACTAATTCGCATGAAGAAAGAGGAATAGGTTACCTCAGACAGTCCCTTATATAGATTACGGTCTGGGAGGGGCTACGCTGGCACAGGGACTGCTGGGAAGGGTAGTTCTTTGAATTTTTTCTTTTAAGTTACAATAAATGTTTACTGTATTTCTGCTATGGGCATTATTAAAGAAAGATAATGCATAAGATACTCGCCTCCTGTCTTCATATAATCAATATTTTCCGTCACAAGCTAGGAAAATCTCGAATTTGATCATGTTGTGTACAAGGTTTATTACATTTCAGACCTCGTGATACGTTACCAATTACTCTATGAGGCGCAAACCTCATAAAAACAAAGAAAGAACGTAATTTACCTTCCTTGACCGAGCAAAACTCTTCATGATTTGTGTATAACATGTTCCTTCTCCCAGACACTGTAGCTCACAGTTGAGTGGGGGGGATGTGTTAACAACAGAGACCAATGCTGTCAAACCAGGAAGCAGTTGTCAGGACTATGAGTGGCCAGGTGATGATTGATAGGCTAGAGCAGTGATGGAGAACCTCGGCACCCCAGATGTTTTGGAACTACTTCTCCCATGATGCTCAACTACACTGCAGAGTGCATGAGCATCATGGGAAATTTAGTTCCAAAACATCTGGGGTGCCAAGGTTCACCATCACTGGGCTAGAGGCTTGTGAATCAGCAGTAACAATGCTGATCGCTACGCTTCCTACAACATTTTCATTTATTTCATCCCACTGTAGTGCAAGTGTCTACACGACAGTAGTAATTCTGTCAATTCAGGAGCAATGCAGCATAGTTGCCACACCATCACAGGAAGCTGCAATAGGTGGACATTACTGGCACATATTTGTGGGACAAAAGGAAATAAGAGAAAACTAAGTGCAGATGCACATATAGCACAATTAGTTCTTTTAATGGGAAGCCATAGTTCTACTACATTAATACTCCCATTACAGAGCATTGTTGAACTCCAAACAGAAAAGCCAAGTGGCTCAATACAATTGTCCTGGATAACCTTTCAGTCTCTGCAGCATACCGCCACTCCCAGAGACTCCGGTGCAGCCATTATATAACAACTGGCAATGTCTAAAGATGCCATAATACCACCAATTATAATTTAAGAATATTAAAATACATACACAGAAGTGGATCTGTTTATAAAGGTTTTTTGCAAAAAGAGTCCCAAAATGGGGACATATTTTCTAATTGGATGCAATTGGAAAAACTGTTTGAATCTTGGATAAAAAACAACTATAAAGAGACCCATGGACATGTACACAGGAAAGCAACGCAATTGGAAGCTTCTTGGGGAGTTGAGACACCATCAAATCTGTGTTCTGTCAATGCTTCTTAAGCTAGAAAAAAAATTACTCAATACTTCAGCTTTACTTTAGCATTTTGTAAGCTGGTTTCTGACCTGGTCTATTAATATTGATAATGTACATGTATTACCTTCCTCTGCCGGGTTTTCACCGGTGTCTTCAGATTCTCCAAATGGATTTGTGCGCCTGAAATTACAACAATTTGTACAATTTGTACTACACAGCACTTCTATTATGGAGGCTTTATTGTATACTTCATGAAACACTTTAAGTAAATTGTCGCTGCATGATATTGTACCAACTTTACTGTATTATCATGAAGATTTTCTGCATCACTGACCTGTAAAAATGTCTAGACAATTTATAAACTATAAATGGCATGCCTCTCTCAAATGAAAATTTAGCACTTAAAGTAGAACACTGAAAAGAGGGAAACCCACAGAGTGCCTCTAATTTTTTTTCTGTAAGAAAAATGAAATTGAAGCACCACTCCACTGCTTAGGGGTCCAGATACAACTTTACCGCCAATAAAAGTGAGGGGGACGATTCAAAGAGTAGCCAACCAGCTGCCGACAAGGCCTTTACTTGTAATCACATTGGAAAGAATATTAAAAGTTCTAGTTCACCTCTAGTCTATTCTCACTGTTTTCAATGACCCGACGAAGGGGGTATTTTTGGATCCTCAAATGCATTGGCAACTTATGGATAGTCCGTCTGTCTTTATTGGGAATAAAGTTAAATCTGAACCTCCAAGCAGGAATGTGGCACTCTAACTTATTTTATTACATTACACTACAAGCCAAGAAGACCGTTGAGCTCCCCTGGGATATAGAAGCCACCTGCCCCGGAAACCAGATTATTTGCATCAACATCAATTATGATAGCAATAACAATTTAACCTTACTGGTCCAGTGCTATTTTTTCCACTTTGCGCATCTAACTTTTATTCTTGCATACATGACATTTACCCTGCTGTCCCACTATTACTGATAGTACTATTCGCTTTCTGTATTGACTTAAATCTGAGTCTGTATAAATGACAACCAGCGTTACCTAGTTTAATCACTACCTTTTCTTTGAGCCTACTCTAGTCTTGTCCACCCTCACCAAAGTAATTTCCCAATATAGATGGAGTAGAGTTTTTCTTCTGAAATTACAGTTCTCATCTAGAAGTTAAACTGTTAAGTAGAGAAAGGTGCACAGTTGTGACAGTGACAATTTATACCGGTTTCCTCTGTTTTGGTCCTGGAATTCAGTGGCTGGCAGAACAATGTCAAACTGAATAGGTGTGCCCGGAACTATTAACTGCTCTGGTTGCAGTTCCTCTGTGCCATCTTCAGTCACATGGTTAGTAGGCTCTCTTTGTGGTACATCCTGTCTTAAGCTTTCACTGCACAGATAAAATGAACAAGCACAAGTCATCAAATACTGTATATTTAAAGTCAGACTCCAGTCTTTTCTAAAGTTTTGAAAAGACTTGAAAAAGGTAAATACTTCTGCCGAATTATTATTGCGGTACATTATCCCTTGGAGAGATATTACCTCTCTCCTATTACCTCTCTGTAAGGAGCAATCGTCAAGGGGGCAAGAAGTCACAGACTATAATAATAACGTGACAAACGTTCTAATTACCGTATTTATCGGCGTATACCGTGCACTTTTTTGCCCTGAAAATCAGGGCAAAATCTTGGGTGCGCGATATACGCCGATACCCGCGCCGAGTTTGAACACTGCGCCGGCATATACCGAGCGCAGTACACTCGTGTATAGTCGGGCAGGCTCGGCTCCTCTCGCGCTCACGTCCTGTACGTCCAGGACGTGAGCGCGAGAGGAGCTGAGCCTGCCCGACTATACACGAGTGTACTGCGCTCGGTATATCCCCGGCTGCGGGGATCGAGCGGGGAGGACACCGCAGAAGGACGCCGGACCCGACGAGGCCGCCATGCAAGACACTAAAACTGTAAGTACTAAAATGTTTTTTTTTTTTACAGGAATGCGGGTCCACTTTAGGGGTGCGCGCTATACGCCGGAGTGCGCAATACCACGATAAATACGGTATTCCCCATTTTACTATAAAATTTAGTTATGTAAAAGTCTGTATTGACACTGGGAAGATTTACCCTTGCCTTCTTTCCCAACAAGTAGTGAGGGGAAATATCCCAAATGGGGACATCGACCACAATAAAAAAAGATAGACATTCTGTGTCTTCCCCACTCTGTCCAAAACTAAAAATAGGGGGAAAATAGAAGATACACACTGAGCAAAATTAGCAAAAATGCAACACTTTTGTGTTTGCCCCCTATTTACCATGAGCTGAAATCAAAGATCTAGACTTTTTCTATGTACACAAAAGGCCCATTTCTCTCAAACATTGTTCACATTTCTGTCTAAATCTGTGTAAGTGAGCACTTCTTCTTTGCCAAGATAATCCATCCACCCCACATATGTGGCATATCAAGATGCCGATTAGACAGCATGTTTATTGCACAGGTGTGCCTTAGGCTGGCCACAATAAAAGACCACTTTAAAAATGTGCAGTTTTACCATATTGGGGGGGTCCAAACAGTCAGTATTTGGTGTGACCACCATTTGCCTTATGCAGTGCAGCACATCTCAGTCACAGAGTTGATCAGGTTGTCAATTGTGGCCTGTGGAATGTTGGTTTATTCCTCTTCAATAGCTGTGCGAAGTTGTTGGAAATTAGCAGGAATTGGAACACGCCGTAGTATATGCCGATCCAGAGAATCCCAAACATGCTTAATGGGTGACATGTCCAGTGAGTATGCTGGCAATGCAAGAACTGGGATGTTCTCAGCTTCTAGGAATTGTGTACAGATCCTTGCAACATGGGGCCATGCATTATCATACTGCTACATGAGATGATGGTCAAGGGTGAATGGCACAACAATGGGCCTCAATATCTCATCACGGTATCTCTGTGCATTCAAAATGCCATCAATAAAATGCACCTGTGTTCGATGTCCACAGCATATGCCTGCTAACCCCACTGCCACCATGGGCCACTCGATCCACAACGTTGACATCAGCAAACCACTCACCCACACAAGGCCATACATGCTGTCTGCCATCTACCCTGTATAGTGAAAACCAATTCATCCGTGAAGAAAAGACCTCTCCAAAATGTCAGACGCCATTGAGTGTGAGCATTTGGCCACTCAAGTTGGTTACGATGACGAACTGCAGTCAGGTCAAGACCCTGATGAGGAGGATAAGCATGCAGATGAGCTTCCCTGAGACGGTTTCTGACAGTTTGTGCAGAAATTCTTTAATCTTGGAGGTGAAGATGCTGGATGTGGAAGTCCTGGGCTGGTGGGGTCAGCGGTTGTGAGGCCAGTTGGATATACTGCTGAATCCTTCGAAACGCCTTTGGAGATGGCTTATGGTAGAGAAATGAACATTCAAATCAAGGGCAACAGCTCTGGTGGACATTCCTGCAGCCATCATGTCAATTGCACTCTCCCTCCAAACTTGCAACATCTGTGGCATTGTGCTGTGTGATAAAACTGCACATTTTACTCTATAGTGGCCTTTCACTGTGGCCAGCCTAAAGCACATCTGTGCAATAATCATGCTGTCTAAATAGCGTCTTGATATGCCACACCTGTGAGGTGGATGGATTATCTGGGCAAAAAATGCTCACCAACACAGATTGAGCCCTGGTTCACATTGATGCTACCTTAAAATTGCGCGATTTCAGGTGCTACTTGATAGACATCTGTGTGGCTTCATACACAGATGTCTATTGAAGTTGTACCTGAAATCAGCAAAAGTAGTGCAGGAACTACTTTTGCAATTCGGTGTGGCGGCGCAAAATCAGTGTTGCACCGATTGGAACAGTGCCATTGCCGCCTACGGCTGCGTCTTTTCATGCGATTTGATCTCTTAAATCACATGACAAATCACTTCAATGTGAACCTAGGCTTAGACAGATTTGTGAACAATATTTGAGAGAAATATGCCTTTTGTGTACGTAGAAAAAGTCATAGATCTTTTAGTTCAGCTCATGATAAATAGGGGTAAACACAAAAAAGCATTAAGACTGTTGGAATGTAACAAATACAATGCATATAAAAAGGGTTTTACCTGTTCTGTGTATTTTCAAGTCTCTTGTCAAAACTGGTGATGGGAGTAACTGCCTCTTGAGCCGTCTGGTTTAACCTGATAGCTACAGCCTAATAGAGAAATTGATAACAGTCAGACCATTAAGGCGAACTCACAGCGCCACCAGAATATTCCCTCATGAATGAATTACCTCTGGATTATCTGTCAAGTAGATCTGTCTTGAAATGTTATTGATAGCACAAATCCACTAAACCAAAAGAAAAAAAATATATAAATATAAATATATGCAGGTGGTCTAATAACTCAAGCATACATCTCTCCAACTACGTCCAGTTATTTTGAATGCAATTCAAGATACAATAAAGGCATTTTCAGTATACCATGGTTGGGGATCCCAGGGCACTCTGGAATGTATAAAAACATATGAGCTGGCATCTTGAATAATCTGCTTTATATTACAAAGAATAGCGCAGCGCTAAATATCACAATTAATACATCTACTAATCCAATATATTAATACACAAATATATAGTCATCGGAAAGGAAAAAAATCATAAAAAGTTCATATAGAAATCAGGATTCCAAAAAGTGACACTGGGGGTTATTTACGAAAGGCAAATCCACTTTGCACTACAAGTGCACTTGGAAGTGCAGTCTCTGTAGATCTGAGTGGAAGATCTGAAATAAGGGGAAGCTCTGCTGATTTTATCATCCAATCATGTGCAAGCTAAAAGTTTTTTTTTCTCCCTTGCATGTCCCCCTCAGATCTACAGCAACTGCACTTCCAAGTGCACTTTCAGTGCAAAGTTGATTTGCCTTTCGTTAATAACACCCAATGTGCATCAACGAAGACTGAAAATTGGTGCCAGAAGTTTGACCTCTGCCATAAGACACGCTTTGCCGCTCACCTCAGTTATAGGACTGTAAACGGTCATTGCGGCTCCAGCCAGTTACACAGCCAGAGTCCGTGGTGAAGATGAAAGCGGTCTCCAGTGGTGACATTGCATCACTAGAATGCTTCGTTTTAAGGCAAGTTTCACATAATGCAATGTACACCAGCACATGTTGCCTTTACACGTAAAAAAAAAAAAAAAAACGAAAAAAAAAAAAAAACACCTTCCTCAGCGGTTTACAACCGCTTTAAGAAACCTGCTAGCAGCTTCTTTAAGTGACACTCATTTCTGTGTTTACCCCAAATTAGAGGCCGAAGACTGTTTTGCATTTCCTGTTTATAATTCAGATAAATTATATTTTTGTAAATAAAAAGGTAAGGGAAGAAAGTTGTTGAGAATGACAGCCAGCAGCAACTTACCTCTTCATATTCCCTCTTCTTCTGCTTGGAGGATGATGCTCCTAGAAAAGTACACAGAACAGCGATTCTTTAAAGGAATATGTCACAAAGCGAACACCTGTGTGAAAAGGCTTTGATGCAACTAAGCCACATCCAACTTGCGTCTCAACATTAGTTCTAGCCACTGGACCCAAACCACCAGAGAATCACTGCCTGGAGCTAGCAAGTGGTACATAAACTGAAAATAACGGCTTCCATCAGAATCTTCTCAAGCATGACAGTCCTAATTACCATACCCATGTACGACAAGCAACATATCTAAACCAGAAGCAGATGACATGCTCTGTTTGTTGGGTAGAACTTGAAAGAGCTCTTTCCACGGGACACCTAGGCTTGAAATAACTGTCAAGCTATACAGAATTACACAACATTTTCCAATTTCGTGACCAGTGATAGGCTTTGACAAGCATGACATACCCATTCGGAACACACCACTAGTTATTACAAACTTGAATGAAAGACGATCGCACCCATTTTTTTTTAAGTGTATTTTGTGCATGTACTCGAGAGAGGAGCCGACTGCAGAGTTGGGAGTAGGCAGGCCTCCCCCAGAGGCAATCTGCCACCTTTCTCCAAGCCCCAGGTGGCAATGTTGGGTGTGTGAGGGGGTCCTCCCACATAGCCGCCCCTCCTACCTGCTCCACTTTGAAGCCCAACGGGGCAGAGGGACTCCCTATAAGGGAGTGAGAGGATCTAGCCCGCTCAACCAGCCCCTTTAGTCCATTCGCCTCGCTTTTAGAGACTGCGTGGTCAAAGTGCGTGCATGTTAACCCAATTTCGAGTGCGTGTAAGTGTGGTGGTTTTTGTGGGAGGGGGGGTGGGCGTACTAAGCGCAGGCTTACCTCGCATAGCACACGATCGCACCTATTTAAAAAAGTATAATTTTGGCAAAAAGCAAACTTTTTTTTCTTCCTCTCAGGCGATAGTAAAAAACGTGCCCACAGCCCAAAAATTACACAGGATATGTCAAAGTCATGTGATGGAACTACAACCACAGCTGTTCACTTTACTGAATGCAGTATAACCGTCTTACCCACTATAGTCATGTAGTACATTTTTCTAATTTTTATGGAAAATATTAAAGAAAATCTGCAGAGAATCACATAATTAATGAAATACGATTATCTGGAATACCTCAGTTATGTGATTCTCTAGAGATCAGACAGATCTAGTTCAAAATATTTTGGAAGTATAAAAAAATTCAAAAAGCACACTTTCTCAAGCCCCACTAAAATACAATCACATTTCTCAACTGTGAGCAAAACCAGACATCTCTGTAAGTAGACCAAAGGCTCAATTCAATCATTTATAATGCATGTGGCATTTGCTGTAATTTTCAGCCATGTGACAGTCGCAGTCTACTGTCTGACACAACAAAGAAGCATCAGCGATGTGCATACCGGGATATTTAATATAGTGTTCATTTACAGTAAAAGATATCTATCATTACAAATTCACCCTTTCCATTATTACTGGGACAGAAAGCGATTCTAGATCAAATTTTTTTCACCAGAAGAAGAGGTAAGGGACACCAGTTCCAATGGTATTGTATAAGTGGGGAATTCCCATCACCAGAAATCACCTCTTATTTTTGTTGCGTGAAACGTGAGAAACGTCTCAATAGAACAGATTGCAAAAAAAATAATTAAATTTACACAGGTTTTAGCTCTTCCCTACTCCATCCACAATAAAAAAAATAAAAAAGTTTCGGATATATACACATACACACACACACACACACACACACACACACACACACACTTTCATTTATGCCACATTGTGTATTTCTTGGAAAAGTGAGAATATTTTTGGGGTTTGTCCACTCAAGTTAATTACACGATTCTATTACTCACGTCTTGCCACTGGGAGCAGTGATCTGGAAGCAGTATCGCCTATCCTCACAGTCCACTGCCATGACAGAACAATTGTCCAAGTCTTGAATAAGGCCCCCAGCCACCTCACCTCGGTGCTGACACATTAGGTTTCCGCCTTGTGTAAAGAAATATAGTCTCTCCCAAGTTGTGGTGACCAGGCCTGTTTTACTGAAATGTTTAAAAATTGTGATTAATTTACAAGTGGAAATTACAGAAAATAAACAGCACTAGGTTGAGGTAAACGGCATCTCGAAGTCTAGCTTAAATGAGAAAGCAGGGCCAAAGCTCTCTTTTTGTTCTACTTCTCCTGTGGGTCACAGGAGTGCACTTAGTTATGCGTGTCACTTTGCCGGACCAAACTTTTGAGGAGATCCCGACCTCAATGTCAGATCTCCACAGATGCCTGGACCATTAGCTGGCTCAGACTCTCAGCACACAACTGAGAGCCTGAGCCAGCTGCTCCTGCCGTTGCGAGAGAAACAGGAAGCAGCGCCTTCTAAGCGTAGCAGATGAGAAGCTTTATTTAAAAAAATGGTAAAAGTACAAAAGAACTACTCACAAGACGAGCGTTAGATAAGACATAGAGTCGTTTTTAAATAGCATCCGCGGAGGTCCTGGTGGGAGCGGTCATCACTCTAGCAGGTGTGTGGTGGTCTCCTTGCCACAAGCGGCGGCGACAGCTGGGAACCGAACGCCCTCGGAACCGACAAGAAGGGGACAGGTATCCACAATGTACTGCGTGTATGATGTCACATCCGGGCGCGGGACGGTGCGCGCGTTCAGGACATTTGTGTCCTTTCATCAGACATTCGTTCACAGTTCTCGGCTCACTGAAGACTGAGAACGGAGCGATCAGCGGTCATTGATCGCTCAGCTCTCAGTCTTAGAGGCAGCAGGGAACAGATGCAGCATCAGACCAATGCTGCATCCACCTAGGTGAGTATGTAGGCTTGTTTTTTTAATTCCCATACTTCTCTTTTAACCATTCTTTCATCTACCAAAACTGCTGTCAATTAGAATTTGGTTTCATTACTAAAACTTGCTTTAAATTAAACACAATGGAGAATACCAAATGGCAGCACTAAATATTACGCTCATTTATTATCAGAAGTCCTACAATAAGACGTGGATAAAATTGCAGTCTCAAATTCAAACCACCTGAAAAACGATCTAGATAGATTTGGAAAAACGGCCAGATGCTTGGCATAATTCAGTCAACATCTGAAAAACCCTGGACAGACATGTAATGCATTTGACAAGAAACATCTCCTTGCTAATTCTGGAACATTTAGCATACTATGACATACAAGTAGTGACGGTTAAAGGGGTTTGTAAAGGAAATTTATTTTTTCCCTAAATAGCTTCCTTTACCTTAGTGCAGTCCTCCTTTCACTTACCTTATCCTTCCATTTTGCTTTTAAATGTCCTTATTTCTTCTGAGAAATCCTCACTTCCTGTTCTTCTGTCTGTAACTCACCACCGCAACGCGAGGCTTTCTTCCTGGTGTGGAGAAAGCCTCTTGAGGGAGGAGGGGGCGAGCAGGCAAGTCAGGACACTCTCTACTTTGCAGATAGAGAAAGGAGCTGTGTGTTAGTGGGCGTCCTGACACTCCTGCTCGCCCCCTCCCCCCTCAAGAGGCTTTCTTTACACCAGGGAAAAAGCCTTGCATTACTGTGTGTAGTTACAGACAGAAGAAATAAGGACATTTAGAGACTATATATATTTATTGAGTGAGATTTATATATATATATATATATATATATATATATAAAAATCTCACACACATACAATAGTGTGTGTGTGCGCAAGATTATTTAGTATATATATATATATATATATATATATATATATATATATATATATATATATATATTATATATATATATATATATATATATATACACATACATACATACACACACATATATTTTGTATTGCCAATTTAAAACTGGTTTATCTATATTACATTTTTTGAACAATTGACCAGCAGCAGCAGCTCCTACTGCTTTTGTTTCTCTGCAAACACAGTGTTAAAGATCTGGGTCATGTGACAACTATTTATTAATTAGAAGAAAAAAAAATGTACTTTGATTTATTTCTTTATTATTAAATTACAGCACCATCAGCCACATACAGAAATAAAAGGAACAATGTAAATTAAACAGTGTGTGTTTAGAATCACTTTCATTTATTTCTCCAGAGAAAACACCACATTACCTCCTCATGTTGAGATAACCAGCCTTTTGAATCAGGTTTCGGTTGATGATCGGTGACGTAACATCATAATCTGGAGTATACATGGCATCATTACCAGACAGAAGTTCTTGCTGAGAAATCCTCATGGCATCTGCTTCTGTTTCTAGTTCTCCTTGTATCCTGCAAGGTGGGTCACATTACTTCAAATAGGACTTTTAGTAAATGACAAATCGTTTTAATACCGACACCATGGGGTGTTAGTCTGCTTTTATTTTACCTTCCTTGGTTCTTTCCATATTACTCTGTTACTCTATGCAATACAGGCAGACTGTGGCTGGTAGCAGGGACCATCAGGATGCTGTACATAGCTTCCTGAAAACATGACAGCACCCTGCCTTAGTACTCCTATAAAAAAGCCCTTAGCCCCGATAGATAGTCAACTCTTGAAAGGAGTTATGCAAATAATAAATTGCCTTGATGAGTGGGTGTTAACCTGGGGGATTGGGCATTCCTAGGCAGGCTGCATTTTCCTGCAGACCAGTCTAGGTAATGCCTGCATTTAAAGCTGCACCTCCATAATTGAAAGAACTGAAATCTTATGAATAAAAGAGTGCGCCAAGAAGAGTCAGACTGAGACAGAATGGGCTATTTCAGGGTTTACCAACCTCATTTGTTAAGTATTCCTAATGGACCATGTTCTGGGAATTTCCCATGAAAAAAACCTTAGTTAGACTTACCGGTAACGGTATTTCTATGAGTCTTTCAGGACAGCACCTGGAGAGAGCGCAGCTCCACCCACTTCCCAGGAAACACTGCAGTCAATGCTATAACTTCCGCCCCCTTCCACCATGGCCTCAGTTGTTCACGAGTACCTCCGGCCACGCTGAAATTAGAGAAGCAGAACATAGAAACTACACACATTAGCATATATATTATCTTTAATAATAAAAGGGCGGGTTATCGGTGCTGTCCTGAAAGACTCATAGAAATACCGTTACCGGTAAGTCTAACTAAGGTTTTCTCACCTCGTCTTTCAGGACAGCACCTGGAGATGATAACCGAGTACTTACTCTAGGGTGGGACCACCGCTTGCAGGACCTTCCTGCCAAAAGACTGCTCTGACACCGAGAGCAAATCCATCCTATAATGACGAGCAAAGGTGGAAAAGCTCGTCCACGTTGCCGCTTTACAGATGTGTTCTGGTGAAGCTCCAGCCCGTTCTGCCCAGGAAGTTGCCACCGCCCTAGTAGAATGGGCCATTACTCCCGGAGGGGGATCCAAACCTTAGCTTTGTATGCCTCATGGATAGCCATGCGTACCATCTAGCCAGAGTACTTTTGGAAGCCCCATGCCCCTTGCGGGATCCTGAAAACAGAACGAAAAGCGAATTCGCCTTTCTGAACTCGCTAGAGACCTCTAGATAGCGTCTAATGCATCTCCTAACATCTAAGGAATGGAATTCCCTCTCCTTCTGACAAGAAGGAGTTGGACAAAAGGTAGGTAACACTATTTCCTGCGTCCTATGAAATACTGACACTACCTTCGGAAGAAAACTCGGATCAGTTCTTAATACTACCCTATCAGGGAAGATTGACAAAAAAGGCTCCAAAACGGAAAGCGCCTGAAGCTCGCTAACCCTCCTCGCTGAGGTGACCGCTACCAAAAGCACCAATTTTAAGTCAGAAACTTTATAGGAGCGTCTACCAGTGGTTCGAAGGGTTTTTTAGTCAAACCCCCCAGGACCACTGATAAATCCCACTTGGGGAAAAATTTAAACGGGGAAGGCCTAGCCCTGGCTAAGGCCTTAAAAAATCTGATGACGTAGGGCTCTAGAGATAAACGTCTCTCTAGAAACACTGACAAAGCCGCCACCTGCGCCTTCAAGGTGCTGGCTGCCAGACCCTTATCCATACCGTCTTGTAAAAACTCCAAAACGGAACAAGTATTCAAAGGAGAATAATTTTTACCTTCACACCAAGAATTGAAAACCTTCCAAGTCTTGAAATAGATGGCCCTTGTGACCTCTTTCCTGCTACTAAGTAGCGTATCTACCAAACGTTTGGACAAACCCTTCCTGCTAAGAATTAGCTCTTCAGTAACCAGGCCGTGAGTCTTAACCGACTCACGTCTGGATGAAGTAGAGGGCCCTGAAAAAGTAAATCTCTTCTGACTGGCAGAACCCAGGATCTTCTACTGTCAGTTCCAACAGACTCGAAAACCAAGGCCTCTTGGGCCAGTACGGGGCTATCAGGATCAGAGTAGGTCTTCTCCTCCTGAAGCTTCCGTAACACTAAAGGGAATGATCTGAACTGGGGGGAAGGGCATAGCACAGGCGGAAGGGCCAGCGTTGAACTAACGCATCTAGACCCTCTGCCTGGTCCCATTCTGTTTAGAGAAAAATAAGCCGGAACCTTGGCATTGGACTGGGCCGCGAACAGGTCTATCTGAGGGGTTCCCCACCTGTTTACTAGCTCTTGGAAGACCTCCGGGCATAAACACCATTCCGATTCCAGAACCCTCGTCCGACTTAAAAAGTCTGCCAGCAGGTTTAGGCTGCCTTTTAGGTGTACTGCCGATAGGGAAGCCAAGTTCACCTCTGCCCAGGACAGAGTCTGTAAGGCCAGATTGAGGAGTACCTTGCTTCTCGTGCCCCCCTGTCTGGAAACAATACGCCACCGCTTGGCGTTGTCCTGACAGAATCTGGACATGTTGGTCCAGAATCAGCTCCTGAAGGCCCTTAGCCCTAACTCAAATGGCCCTGAGTTCCCTCCAATTGAGGACCTTCTGGACTCTTCCCTCGTCCAAGATCCCTGTGCCATCTGCCCGTTCAGGTGAGCACCCCATCCCCACGAACTCGCGTCCGTAGTTAGGACCCTTGTAGTGGGGAAGGACCAAGACAGACCTAGGCGCAGATTTGCCTGGCCTCTCCACCACCAAAGTTTCCTCTTCACTGAAGACGGAACTCTGAAATCTCTTCTCTAGGGATTCCCCATGGGTCCAATTTCTGAAGGATCACCTGTTGTAGGTCCCTGAATGGAGACGAGCCCACTGCACCGCCGGAATGGCGGCCGTGAGTAAGCCCATTTGTGGGACATGGCTGAGCGCACAGAAATCGGCACATTCGTCTGAATTGTCTTCACCGCAGCCCTGAACTTTCTCTATCTTTTCTTCTGGTAGAAAGATCTTCCCCTGAACAGAGTCTATAGCGTATCCTAGAAAGACTATCCTCTGGGAGGGCACTAGAGTTGATTTTTCTTGGTTCAGGATCCAACCCGAGCCCTTCCAAATGAGCCTGGGTCCTCCTCAGGTCCAGGAGAAGCTGCTCCTCCGACTTGGCGAACACCAGGAAGTCGTCCAGTATGGAATTATAGAAATCCCCTGAGCCTTAGGGGTGCTAAGGCCTCTGCCACCACCTTTGAAAAGACTCTGGGAGAGGAGGAAAGGCCGAATGGGAGGGCTCTGAATTGAAAATGTCTCACTCCGCTCTCTGTTCTGACGGCTAGGCGCAGATAGCGCTGGGAGGAAGTCCTGATCGGGACGTGCAAATATGCATCCCTTAAATCTATTGATGCTAGAAAGCACCCCAAGGGAAGAAGCTTTCTCACCGAGTATATAGAATCCATGCGGAATCTCTTGTACCGGATAGCTAGATTCAGGACTTTTAGGTTTAAAATTAACCTGAATTTGCCCGACGGCTTCCTTACTAGAAAAATATGGGAATAACAGCCCTCCCCCTGTTCTCTCTGGGGTACTGGCGTAATCACCCTCTGTTGGAGAAAATCCTCCACTAATGCCAGCATAGCCCGAGACTTCTCTTGCTCCCTGGGCAATTGGGTCACATAAAACCGCGACGGTGGTTTTCTCCCCCGAGAACTCCAGTGCGTATCCCTCTGCAATCAGTTTGAGGACCTACAGACTGGACGTCGCCTCTACCCACTGTGGAAGGAAGGCTTGGAGCCGACCTCCAACAGCTGGGAGACCGTCACTGGGGCTTAGCGGGCTGGCTGGGGGAGCGAAATAACACCCCAGGCTTCCCGCGGCCCCTCTGGGACCGCCAGGGTCTACCACCCTGGCCTCTTTGCGCCTCCTTAGGACCCTTGGTTTGGAAAAAAGGACGGAAATTTTTCTTGGGCCCCGAATCTAACCTTTTTTAAGGAAGAGCCTTCTTTCTATCCGCCGTCCTATCCAGGACGGTGTCTAGCCCTGTGCCAAACACCAAGTCTCCTTCAAACGGTAACACCTCTCAGGTTTCAGCTTAGGAGGGCTGTGTCCCCCTGCCAGGTCTTAACCCATAAGGCCCTTCTGGTTGAATTTATCAACGCCGAGGGATCTGGCGGAGAGCTTCAACGGATTCAGCAGAAGCATCTGCTATATAGCCTACCGCTTTCATAAGGGACTGGAAAGGACTCCAAAAGCTCTCTACGAGAGGTACCAGCCTCGATGTGACCCTTAAGCTGATCCAGCCAATGTTCAAGGGGTTTCTGGCCACCACAGTGGGATGCCATAGCTGCTTGAGATTAATCAAGGAGGTATCCCAGGCTTTTTTGAGCAGGCTATCTGCTCTCTTATCCAGGGGGATCCTTAAGGGCACCTGTATCCTCAAAAGCTAGGTCCGTATTGCGAGAAACCTTGAGAATGCTGCATCCAGCTTAGGCCTTTTATTCCAGGCCTGCGTTGGATCCTCATCGAAAGGAAATCTCCTTTTCAGAGATTTAGAAAAGAAGGGTGCCTTCTCTGGGTCCTTCCATTCTCTTTTAATAGTTTCGGACAATACTTTATGTACCGGGAAGGTACGATGTTTTACCTCATCCAAACCCTGGTACATCGTTCATGCAAGGACACAGCTGAGGTCGCATCTTCCTTAATGTTTAGGGTAGAATGAATTGTCCTTATAGGTCATCAACCTCCTCTATGGACAGTTTATAGCGTGAGGAAGAAGTATCCCTTTCTTCTTCATCCTCCGCCTCTGATCCTGAAAAAACTTTTTCAGGTTCCTCCTCCTCGGACTCACTGTCTAACCTTCTAGATGTTGAGGGGGTACTGGCCCTGGGCCTTAGATCCCTTAGTCGGACCCCTTGTCCAGGAAGGGAGCGAAAAGACTGGAAAGTCTGGTGCAACACCTCCCTAAATGAAGAGAGCAACTCCCCCGTTCCCTTGACGGTGGGCTGCTCAGAGGCCGAACTAGTAGAGGCTTCCCCCCTGACAATCTCCGCAATAACAAGTTTTGCATAAAGGTTTGGTCCAGGTTCCCTTTAAGGGAAGCTTTACAAGTAGCACACCGCTTCTTGGAAGGAGGGAGGTTCTACCACTTTATGTTTTTCTTTAACTTTCTGAAACGACACAAAGGACAACAACGCTATGTTTAACCTTTGTGTGCCAGACCAGCAAATCAACAAGTGCACACAGCTAGTGATCAAATAAAAAACCAGAACCCTTCAC
The DNA here is from genome assembly GCF_905171775.1 of Rana temporaria. Classification (NCBI taxonomy): domain Eukaryota; kingdom Metazoa; phylum Chordata; class Amphibia; order Anura; family Ranidae; genus Rana; species Rana temporaria. The sequence goes on along the minus strand of NC_053491.1, from coordinate 217,913,246 downwards.
CGCTGTACCAGAAAACTACACACACCCACAGAAGTGACTAGGGTGAGTGAGGCAGGCTCCCCTCCCCCCGAAGGGGCAGAAAAGAGGGACATAACACCCAGGTACATTGACCACCCGCTGGGTCTCCTACCTGTGCCGGGCTGGTGCTTGTGGCTCCCTGCTCTCCGCCACCTCCCTGCGTCTTCTGGCTCCATGGTCCCCAGAACGCTGCGGGCGTGCGACAGCTTTTTAAATTTCCCGGGTTCCTCTCGCCGCTGCAGACCCGGAAATAGCACCGCCGAGGCTCACTCCTCCTCTCTGCGTTCCAGGGCGCCGTAACCGGAAGCCGCCGGAAGTCCCGCCTCCACCCGGAAAGGACGTCACTACGCCCTCCGCTCCGGAGCCTCGTAATGCCGAAGAACGGCACCTGACCGCCCCCCCCGCAAGCTACGATGCCCGGACTAAGGGAGCGGGACCTCCCAGCAGCCTCTGTCCTCGCCGGACCGAAGAGGAGAAGTACCCAACCTTCACCCGCGCGTCAGGGGGAGAAGTCGAGTCAGCCTCCTAGAGGATCACCTCCTAAAACCTAAAAACACCGGTATGTCAAACAAAAACCACCTTCCCCGCCTGGGGAGAGAACAGCACACCCCTGGTTCCCTGCAGCGCTTCCACCATGGCCGGAGGAAACACTAAAACTGAGGCCATGGTGGAAGGGGGCGGAAGTTATAGCATTGACTGCAGTGTTTCCTGGGAAGTGGGTGGAGCTGCGCTCTCTCCAGGTGCTGTCCTGAAAGACGAGGTGAGAAAAGTAGTGGCCAAGCCCTTGACTGATTTAGAGGACCCACACAAGGTAAAGGAAATCCTGAAAACATTAATTGTTAGTGGTACTCAATGACTGAGGTAGGGAACCATGGAGCTAGATGATGCTGGACATTCTCCAGTCTGGTAATGGGATCTCCATCTTGCTGCAGCTTCTAATGCACACTGTGAGAAGGTCACTGTGTGTTGTAAAATCAGGGTAAGCAATATCAGTACAGTGGAGGAGTCTATACAACTGTGCAAGACTGAAGGTCAAGTTGGGATCACCTATAAATCTGATTCATTCAGAAAGTCATATTTTAGTCTCAGAATCTTCATGCTAAATACAGAACTGTAAATTCTCTTCTGCATACAGGATAACACCTATTCCCACCTACAGAAACAAGAGATGGCACACATGGGTATTCTGAAGAACAAAGCACCATCTGCACTAAACCATGTGTGCATTACAGTACAATAATTAAATATTTACTATGCAAGACATAATAAAAAGGGACCTTTATATCAGACATACTACAAAAAGGAAAGGTGTACATCAACCTATGCAAACCAACCATTGAGATATCAGCTGTGTGCTCTGTAGTGCATGCGATTTAATAGAATACCATGTCTGACTTTTTGAAAAACAATACTGTGCTTTTTCATGTGCAGTATTTCCTAATTAACGGAGATTTGAGCTTCATGATAAATGGCTACATGTGCATAGGACAATTGTCTTTGTGGACTATGATTGTGGACTAGATTCACAAAGCACTTACGCCGACGTATAACAAGATACGCCAACATAAGTGCAAATGTGAACCGTCGTATCTGTGTGCCAGACCCACAAACAGATATGCGCCTAAAACCAGGCTACACCCCGCCGACGCAGCTTGCTTACGCCGGCGTAGGGTGGGGCGCACATTTAGGGCTGGGTGCATGGTGCCGCTCCCATTGATTACCATTCAAACATGCAAATGAGGGAAATATGGCGATTCACGAACCTGCGTGCGCCCGACGCAGGCTACGAGAGGTGCGCGTAAGTTGTACGTCCGGTGTAAAGTTATTCCCCATAAAGGAGGTGCAACCCAGCAGCAGACATGCAAAGGTCTGCACCAGGGAACACAAGCCGGCTATTTTACTTGGACGTGGTGTCTGGCTGGGCGTAGGTTACATTCACGCCATACGCAGTGATCCGGCGTAGTTTAGGCAGTTGTTCCGACGTGGTTGTGAGCAGGCGCAGGGGGATGCGTCCACGTCATGGCGCATGCGCAGTTCGTGATCCGTATCTGTCTGGCGCTCGGCCCATCATTTGCATGGGTCACGCCCACTTCCACCTACGGCGGCGTACGCCTTTGAATCCCACGCCATGCTGGCGCAGCGTTGGGAGCACTGGCTTGCTGAATTCAATGCTTGCCTCTCTGCGCTATGCTGGCGTGGCGTACTGCGTTTGCGCTACAGCGGCGTAATGTGCGCCCACACTCTGAATCTGGGCCTATGTATATATTGGAACCTGAAATTTAGTTTTGACTGTGTAGAATGCCAGAAGACCTGTTTTTTTCTGATCAGTTTCCCGGTCTCGTGCCACAAAATAGGCTAAAGTACAGAGATACTCTTTCTGACTCTTTGATGGCAGCCTTCGGGGAACAATACAGTAACTGAACCCAAGCAATATATTCCTCTCCTATAACAAATTTGTGGAGGATTTTCTGATCAGTTTAGATTGATGGGAAAGTATAGAGAAGAGAAAATACATAGGTGTATAAAGAAAAACAAAAAAGGAAGAAGATGATAATGAGCCAAATAATTCAGGCCAAGTTTTTCAAAGCAATGAGTCACAGACCATCTTGGGCTCAACAGTAACAGTTATTGCCGCATAACTTACCTCTGAATCATGTTTGTTACAGATGACAGAAATCCGTCCATTTTTTTGGAAAACATTTCAAATCCTTTTTTAAAAAAGTTAATCTGCAAAACATTGTTCAAGAGAAACACCAGTCACATATGAGATAAGCACAGAACCTCACATCACATCACATAATTTTTGCAATAAAAAAAAAAAAAAAAAAAAAAAAGATGCCAACTATGTTCTGGACATTATCCAACACCATAGTGCAGCCTTTTTGCAACCAGGGTACCCAGGCACTCCGGGGCACCTTGAGGCTTCGGGGGGTGCCTTGGCAAAATGCCTAAAAATTGCCCAAAAATTGTATACAAGCCAGCGAGTGGAACAAGCCTGCCTTTTAGTTACACAAAGTCAGATTTTTATTGTGCACCATTACGACCTTCTAGCTGCCGGAGTCCTAACAACCAATGACATCAGTTAATAAGGGGGATGATAATTGCTGGTGCAGAATCCTTGTTTGACCCTTTCCTGCCCCTCCCAATTAGCATTGGGGTCACATTAGCTGAGTGATGGAGAAAAATTGAAGGAGAAGAAAAACATTGGGCTACTAGTCAGTACCAGTGTGCAAAAGTGTATTTGCATTGAGAAGTTGAGAAACACTGCCATAGTGTATAGGGCAATGGCTGACATGACCAATCTCAAAATTAGCTGCCAGTCCATTTATTTACTGAAAGCTTGTCTAATTTGTAAGTAAAGGTAAATAAAAAAATTCACTCTAATATAGAGTAAGCCCTAAAGTGTAAGGGTTCTTTCACACAGGCGTTCCCGTATGTCTGTTTTTCCTCTATCCATTGGCTGATGAAAAACAGACACACATGTATGTCTATGGGCTAGCGGACATTGGTAGATGATCATCCGCCTCCATTAAGTTCTGTTTTTTGAGACGGAAGAAAACCCTATTTATCAGAACAGATGGAAAACAGATGTTAGCGGACTATACAGGACCAGCTTTGCAGGGGCAACCCAAATTCTGATGATCTTGACAAAGATTATATGGGTTTTATGGACAATTATAACTGCAATAAAAATAAAAAAATAAAAAAACAGCATAAATGTTTACACTGACAGCATAAAAACCTGTCCTCCGAACGTTTAATGAAATTTGATAGGTTAATAGAAATGAAAACAATAAAAACATAACATGTACCTGTCCTTGGGTGTAGCCAAGTATAGGATCCAGCATTGCTGTCCTCTTTCTGTATTGGAGGGCATTTAATGCACAGTAGTACTGCAAGGATGAAAGGTGCTGCTTTCTTCTAGCCCCAGCAACTTCCTTAGCAACCTCAGCCTTTAGCTACAGAAAAGACACACTTTGGTTGATATTTTTAAGCCAGTTGAATACGAACACAATCATTTACTGATGTTTATACTCAGAAAAAGAAAAATCCTGGAGTAAAATGTTCTGTAAGCCTAGGTTCACATCTGTGTGGGTGGTTCCCACTGTGGGTCTGTACCCGTAGCCATAGCCGCAACTACCCGCACAAAAAACACGCTAGAAGCATGCGGGTACCATGAATTGCACTGGCACACCACATGCACTACACTTGCTGTTCCTGCGTGGGCTGCGATTTCTAAGGCCCTGTACACCTAAGCGGCACAAAGTGATGCCGCCGCATCACTTTTTTTGCAGGAATTTGTGGTGTATTTTTGAAACGGCACCATTTTGAATGGGCCTTCCTCCGCTTCCTAAGATGCGCAAAAGAAACGCATGCATCAAATTTTGGCGTGGTTTGTGCGGCAATTTTGGCACATTTTGACGCAAGACAATCATGGCAAAAATCGCACTGTGTTAGGGGTGCCATTAAGAAATAATGGTACCAAAAACACATCCCAAATTTTGTTACAATTTTTGGAATTGCAGGCAGAATCGTGTGATTCCAGTACACTCAGGTGTAAACGGGGCCTAAAATGCTGCAGGGACCTTTTCTCTGTGTTTCAGGGAGGCACAGCAGCTCATTCAATTGAATAAAATAAGTTGCCGTGCAAACGCAAAAAATGCAGCTCAAAGAGCAGCATCTTGGCCTTAAAGGGATATTAAAGTCACACTTTTTTTTTTTTTAACAAACATGTTATACTTAACTGCTCCATGCAGTGGTTTTGCACAGAGCAGCCCCCGATCTTCCTCTTCTTTGGTCCCCCACTGGTGCTCCTGGCCCCTCCCCCTTGCCAAGTGCCCCCATAGCCAGCCACTTGCTATGGTGGCACTCATGTGTGCTCACTCCTGAGCCACCTCTGTGTGTCCATAAGACATTTTTCCTATACTCACCGGGGATGTGGAAGTGTTAGACTGTCTGTAGATACTGTATATTTTATATACAGGATCTGTTAAAATATCAACAGTTTTGTACATGCAGGATGTATATACCAGTTTGTTTAATGACACTTTAACCCTTAGTACTGTAATATTGTTGGCCTTGCCAACAAGATGGGGGTACCATGCTACATATTTTCTGGACATGCCCTAGTATCTGCCCCTTTATGAGACTCGATTCATGATCTAGTTTTCAAGTTGACTGATATACGCTTGGAGAACAGGCCAGAAATGTGACGACTTCGCTCTCACGGCATAGATACAAGAGATCTATTTTGATACACCTACTGAATGCAGCAAAAATCTGCATCCCTCAAAAATGGAAATGTTCAGATCCCCCGACGGTGGGCCAGTGGATCGCTGTAGTGAACAAAATAGCCAAAATGGAAGGTTTAGCCCAGGTTCACACTGGGTACGATTTGAGACGCGATTTCACATGTCAAATCGGTGGCATTTGCCGGCAATGGCACCGTCCTAAATCAGTGCGACGCCGCATCTGCGGCGCTGCACCGATTTCAAAAAGTAGTTCCTGTACTACTTTTTGCGATTTCGGGCCGCGATTTACATTGAACCCTGCACAGATGTCTCTTAAATCGCGGCACAACCGCAGCCGCGAAATCGCAGTAAAATCACGATTTTACCGCGATTTTGAATTCGCAGCAGTGTGAACCTAGCCTTAACTGCAGTTATGAGACAGAAGGAGCCGCAGCAACAGCACAGAAAAACACTATTCCAGAGACTACAACACCTATGTGTCCTCTGCGCTTATTTAGATCATTCTACCGGAGAACGAACATCAATAGAGATGCTGGAGTGGATTTGTGTAGGTCATGAAGCGATGGCCCGGCTTCTAGTGTCCCAGCTAAATTAATATATTTAATCTCTGTGTTCCCCACACCCCTCATCTCCCATTTTTCTCTATTCTGTTATTCCTACTGGCTAATATTTATGCATATAATGTAGGACATGCTATCTGATGTGTGTCAGTTGACAAATATTCTGATAGTAATTCAGATCACTATTGTAGTACTACGGACTTGTGTTCTTTGTTGGGTTTTTCTTTCCATTTTCTTCTTATACATTTAAGTTCTACCCTGGAAAATACCAAGTACATAAGAAAGGTCCTGCTTAAGAGGTATCGAAATCTTATGTCTACATCCTTGAAAAATGCCTATGGCAGGCATTTACATTAAAGGGATTCCCCCCCCCCCCCCCCCCCAATAGGTAGATATTTTCGGTCCCATTGCTACACTTGTATTGTTAGGCCTCGTACAGACGAGCGGACCTGTCCGATGAAAACGGTCCGCGGACCGTTTTCATCGGACATGACTGCTAGCAGATTTTGGTCGGATGCTTGTACACACCATCAAACCAAAATCCCCGCAAACAGAATACGCGGTGACGTGGCGGCGACGTGCGCGAACCCGGAAGTTCAATGCTTCCACGCATGCGTCGAATCACTTCGACGTCATGCGCCGGTTCTCGGGCCAGCGAACATGTCCGATGAGTCGTACTGACCATCGGACATGTCCGGCGGACAGGCTTCCAGCGTACATGTTTCTTAGCATGCTAAGAAACATTTGTCCGCTGGAAACCTGTCCGGTCGGCCGGAAAATTGTCCGGTCGGCCCTACACACGACCGAACGGACCAGTTTCAGCGGACATGTTCGGTCGTGTGTACGAGGCCTCAAACTTGTTAGTTAAAGGCGACACCTCTGAGTATTGTATCATTAATCCCTTTTTGTTAGATTTCTTGTCTTGCTGAAGTACACAATAAAAATGTAACTTGGAAAAAAAAAACTGGGAGTAGTAGTGTACTGAAAAAAACAATAATTTTTTTTTTTTTATTGATTTGTTTTGCATTTTCTTTTGTCAGAAAAAACATAGTCAAAAACAAAAATAATTATAAATTGCATTTACAACAAAAACAGGAGGATGAAATGCGTGCATACGCTGAGGATGGTAAATAAAATAATTACCTTTTTTTTCTAGTAGATGAGACCAGGACAAAATGTTTTACACTGACAACATGACAAGAGATAATTTTGTAACTAACAATTTTCAGGGTCATGACCATTCCATTTTGTAGAACATTACATGCTCAAAGTAAGTGGTAACTGACCATTATACTTAAAAACACATTTACAAAGTTCATTCCACACCCTTCAAATCACATCCACATTCCGGATGGGCATTGGGTTACTAATCAGTAAATATTACCAAAGCCTACAGATTTTCACAACATAAAATCTACTATCCATTTGCTTTCCAGTCCTCATAGCCTTCATAATCACCCACAGTACTCAACCTAGGGTGCTTGAGGCATATTTTTTCTTATTAGTAATAATCCCAAGAACTGATTTAACCAAATATTAGTTACTAGATTTTCATATTATACCCATACTGATGCCATTTAACCATGGTAAATCCATGCTATACCCCTGTTCTGCAAAATTATACCAAAGTCTCTTAATTTGCATGCCAATCTCAATTTCCGAAAAAACAAGGTCTAAAAAGATTTTGCTAGATGTGGAAAAGCGAAGTAACAAGAACAGTATCCATCGCCAGAGGCATTATTTTCTATGGTAGGCGCAATTTTTACAGTGAAGCAGGAGGTCTCAATTGTTGTATTGCTTACCTTTTCATTTTCTCTCTTTTTTGGCAGTCTGCTGTACTTTGCCATTGATAAATCATGTTCTAAAAAGACACAAAAAAGGCTTTTAAATAATGTATGGCTATAAAATGTCTCAAGCATATGATGTCAGGTCATATATACAGAACAGCATAACCGTGAGAGGGATTTAGTACAAGAGCAAACATACCATTTGCTAGAAAGTAGGAAAAAGATCTTTTAACGTGCTTACTTCTGCAAAACAAAAAAAAGGTATAAAATTAAATGGGAATTAAAAATAAAAATAAATAATGCCAACGCATAAAAATGTAATTTGACCAAAAAGTGTCTTTAGAAAAAAGCAGGTACTTCTGGGACAGTGGGGGTCGAGTCAGCAGTAAGGAGGATACTGAAAGTATGTCAATGGAACTGGGAACTATGGAAGTTGAAGAGTAGACACCAAAATGTATTCAGGTTATTAGCAGGGACATGTCATGGGGCCCAAGCCAAGTGGAGGTAGAGCCGGGGACATGACAGATGGAATAGGACTTTGTTGTCAGGGATTGTTTAAAAAAAAAAAAAGGAAACAGGTCAATGGAGCAGAGATTCCCACTTGACTAGAGTCAGTGGAGATGAGACAGATATTTGGCATGGTGCACTTAAATAAATGTGAGGGATTATCACACATGCACTGGAGATGGGGGCTGAGGGGCTAAAGCACACGTGGTAGGCACAAAAGGATTTTTACCTGCAGTATGTACCGTGTGAGTGTGTAAATGCAGACTGAGAAGGTGGACAACCTGAGACGTGTGAGCTGGAGAAGGAATACAATGGAAAAAGCAATGCGTGTGTGTGGTAGGATCTCACTGGGGAAAGACAAATATGTATGCTGAAGAGGTGATGTCACTTGGAAAGGACCAGGGATAGGCACATTTCCACAGGGTCAAACTGAAAGTAGAACTTAGAAACGATTAAGCGCATTCTGCGTGAAACACACCAACAACTTTCCTGTCCTCTTGTTACCTGAAACTGATGTCATTGAGACATGCAATATGTGCAATCTGTCCTTCCTCTGTCTATCATTCCTGTTGCGCGCCCCCCCCAACAGCAGCAGTAAATCTTGAGGCCGTCAGCTGATCAACCTCTAGTATGTCATTGATTTTCAACACTGTCCCGAGAATACAGGACAACTGAGGCTGTGCAGAGCAGGCCGAGACCGGGTCTTACTGGATTTTACACAATATAGACAATTATTTTTAGTGTTTTACCTGCAAAAGGGGGCAGCCTGGTAATCTATCAGAACTTCTGACTAAAGTTCCACTTTAAACAATTATATCACTTTAACTGCTGACAGGTAAAAAGTGCATACCTGCCGCAGCTTTCAATGCCTCTATTCTAACAGATTGCTGGGGCAGTTTTGATTGAGCAGTTCTCATCCCCATACATTCTATTGTTCTATAACTGACATTTCATACACTTCATGTTTTTTTTTACTAAAGTGACATTCACTTTTAGTAAACCAGCAAGGGGTATCACAGGGGTTTTAAATATTCTACACTGATTGATGGCAAAACACAGTAATGCACTCTGTTACTAGCTTATGTAAAATATGTTGGTATAACTATACCAATGTACAGTATAATGGCAGTGTTTGATTCCACAAAACAAAACAAAAAAAAAAAAAAATGGTAAAGATCTCAGGAGAAGACCATGGCTATATAGACACCTCCAGATCTCAGATAATCATAGTTCCCTTAGCAACGAAATCCAACCTCTACAGAAGAGTGCTTGTGAGGCAATGCTGCATCAGTTCACTATAGCATACCTCCCAACCATCCCGGTTTCTGCGGGACAGTCCCACGATCACAGCGTATTCCCGGGTTCCCGCAAAAACTGGCTTTGTCCTGCTCTCCAATGTCCAACATTGGCAGCAGCTTCAAGTCCAGTGCAATGACTCTATACTGGACATGCAGCTGCGCTGTGGAACAGAAGCCAGATCTCCCTCACTGCCCCGGGTAACAAGAGATCTTTGCCTGGGAAATTTCCACACAGGGCTAGTGCGCTTCAGCCAATCAGCTTTTCGTATCAGTTTCTCAGGAAGTAGAATGGGGGGGGGGGGACTGTGGGCAGAAGGGGTGGAGGGGGATGGTGGCCAATGTGTATAGGGGTAAGATTTGCAGGAGGGGGGTAATGTGTGTACAAGTAGGGAGTAATGTGTGCAGGAGGGGGCTGTGTGTAGAGGGAGCAGTGTATGGAAAGAGGGGGGATAAGGTGCAGTGGAGGGGGGGCAGTGTGTACAGGGAGGGACATACCTCCCAACTGTCCAGAATTTAGCAGGAATGTCCCAATAATTTAACTAAATCTCAGCATCCCACGAATCGCAGAGCCCATTGCCAGAACAGGGGCCCAGAACACCTGCCATGCCCCACCAATTTAAATGAAGTTCTTAAGGTAGGCTCAAACAAAGTGTTAGCTCTCTGTCTTACTTCAGTGTACACAAAATCATCTGTAAAGGGAGCGATTTTTTTTTAAATTATCATTGTGCTGGGGTTGGTATGTGTCTGAGACTCTTACCCGTGGTACAGCAATCGATGTATATGTTATAGGTACAAGAAGCCCAGGTGTTATTTAACCTTGCCTCTCAAACCAATCCCACCGCTAACAGTTTGGCTACACCCATTTTTGCCGCATTGCACGCCGTGCCAAGTGTCCCTCATTCTCAAGTTCTAAAGTTGAGAGGTATGCTATGGCTACAGGTTTCAGTACTACAATTCAGTAATTATAACCTTTTAAAAGTTCCTTGCCATCAACACTGCAAACATTGAATCCCTCCCCCTTAACATACCCCATCACACACTGCAATACCTGTCTCTAATGTTCCCATATTCCTCAAAATCCTCCTCTCTAAAATATGTAGGAGTTAAAGAGGAACTGCATTCTGCTCACATAATCTGTAATAAAAACATCTTTGCCATTCTGAAGCTTCCCTCTAACCACTTTGCATATTAATTTATATATAAATGTTTTTCTGTACTAGCCCTCCACCAAGTCTGGCTGAAAACATTTTAACTGTGGGCAGCTGAAGCTGTGGCCTGTTAACTTCCTGGGTTTATACACACACCTCCAGCTCTCATTGACCCTCTTAAGACTCACCCCCCTCCCTTCCCGGCAAACTCCTGCGAGAAAGAGAAAAAAAAAAGGAGAGGAAAAAAGGAGGAGGAAAAAAAGAGAGGAAAAAGAGGAAAAAAGAGAGAAAAAAGGAGAGAAAAAAAAGGGAGGAAAAAAAGGAGAAAAAAAAAAAAGAGAAAAAAAAAAAAAAAAAAAAAAAAGAGAGAAAGTGCTGTCCAGGCATGATGTCATAAGCTAAGGCTTTTTTTTTTTTTACCAGAGAAGAAACAGGAAGTGGCCTGTATAAAAGGGTATTTACTGGCAGAAAAAAAAAATTTGATCCAAAGTTAAAAACAAGGGCAGAAGATTTAATAGATGGAAAACAAATAACTGAAGTTCCGCTATCATTTAACTCCTACCTACAATACGCTTTATAAAGGAAGACTTCCATCCACTGTACCGTATTATTGGAAAGATAAGGCTTTGGTCAATTGGTGGATGTTAGAACCAGAGTATTACATTAAGTCCCGGAACTTCAAGAAGCTTATGATCTTCCTAAACAGACTTTCTTCAGTTACGTACAAAATTTGCCACTATGCACAATCTCCCATAAATTTTATACATTTATGGCATTTGAAAGAACCAATGACATCTATCCTCCTAAACAAGACCCACCCAGACATACATATATGAAAAAAATGGGAGCAGATCCTGGAGGAAGAATTACCTCTGAATATATAGCAAATTATATGGTCACAAGCCTCCCAAAGCTCAATTGGCACATTGTATAACGGAAAATAAGTAAAAAATCCTTTTCCACTGGTACCAAATCCTAGAACTGCTCCACTCTATATAGGCATTTTCTGATAGGCGTTGCAAGGAGGAGTTGGGAACGTTGTGCCAATCAATTGCAGCCTCACTGTGCTCATCATATGCAGCATCACTGTGCCTGTCACAGTAGGCCAATCACATCCACATTCCAAGTAAAAGAAAAGAACCACTTAACATAAGGTGTCCTCAGAGCCCCCTTTTAGGCCCCTTTCACACGACAAGCCTGCGGTCTCATTTTTCAGACGGGTCTGAGCGGGCCATCCATTGACTTCTATGGGCAGGTGGATGTCAGCAGAGATGTGCCGCTGACATCCGATCAGCTAAAAAATCTGACGTATGGCCATCCATCTGGCGGATCGGATGAGATCTGATGAAAACAGACATACTATCCGTATTCGTCTGATCTCCCCATAGGAATCAGCGGGGCTCCAACAGGCCCCTTCCTGCCCAATGAGAAGAAACGGACCTGTCATCCACCGACTCAGCGGAGTTCTCCCTGGGAGCTGGCGTACTCCGCTAAACAGATCCGCCCCGCGTGGAAGGGGCCTTACATCAGATGTCCCAATCAGAGCCCCCTTTACATCAGGTGCCCCCATCAGAGTCCCCCTTTACATTAGATGTCCCCTCTCACTCACAGCAAGTCGCCTATCATCCACCTTCGGACCAGCCGAGATAAGTCAGAGAAACCGGAAGTGAATGCACATGACCAGCCAATCACACACACACACACACACACACACACACCAGGGAACAATGCTATACAAACTTATAGGAGGGAGTGTTCAGGGGACTTTCTAAAGGAAGCCAATAGAGCATCTTGTTGGTAATCATGAGATTGCCAACACGTCATGCTTGCCATAGCAGTTGGGTGTCCGGCTGCCTGCACACACTTAGAGGGCTAATATTTTTTCCCCCCATTGATTTCAGCACGTCATGCTTCCCATACACCTGTGTGTCCGGCATCCTGCAAACACTAAGGCCCCGTACACACGGTCGGTTTGGTCCGATGAGAATGAACCGAAGTTCATTTTCATCGGACCAAACCGACCGTGTGCATAGGCTATCGGTCTGTTTTCCTTCGGTCCAAAATTTTAAAACCTGCTTCAAAACCAAACCGATGGACCGCTGCCCCATCGGACCAAACCAATGGTTAGTACAGAAAAGCATCGGTTCAAAACCCGCACATGCTCAGAATCAAGTCGACGCATGCTTGGAAGCATTGAACTTCGTTTTATTCAGCACGTCGTGTGTTTTACGTCACCGCGTTCTGACCCGATCGGATTTTGAACTGATGGCGTGTACACACATCAGGCCGTACGGCCACTTCAGAGGTGAACCGATGAAAACGGTCCGTCGGACCATTCTCATCGGTTTTATCCGACCGTGTGTACGGGGGCCTTAAAGGGCAAGCATTTTTTTTTTGTATGATGAGTAGCTTTGGGGGGGGGGGGGGGGGAGCTACTTATGGTAATTACCCAATTACTAACAGTTCTTCTGCCGTTATGCCACTTTTCAGTGCCCCATGTCTCGCAATCTATGTACCCATTGCTCTACAGCTGCACTGCATTTTCTTTTATTAAAAGTAATAAAATATCAGTTTTTGAAGAAAAAATAAATACAAATAAAAAAAAAAAAACGGAAGAAGGTCCTTGCCAACATAAAGTTAAATATGTACCTGGTTAGGGATCTAAGGATATCTCTTTAGCCACTTTACCCTTTAGCTCAGCCACAGAGATGCTGCACACATTCAGTCAAGATCTCCAGAAACAAATGAGTATTAAAATATACCGGTTAAATGAGAGCCTACACACATTTTTTCAACAAACTTTTAGATCTGTGTTTTTATATAAAAGAAAGTAAAAATAATTGCGTTGCCTGTGGTCCTATTATAAATGACTAGGGGTCTCTCTCTTTTTTTTTTTTATCAACCAGCTGGGTTGGACGAAAAAAAAAAAAATGACCGTTCAGAGCCAAGCTGCTGTACTAACAACCCAATGTTAGTACATCGATCTCCCTTGCTGAGCTATTGTGTTCTGACAGCGAGGCGGCCTCCTGCCAGAACACTGGTCAGCGATCTTGCCATTGGCTGAGAGCACAGATTGGGAGGCGGTCGACAGAACTTTTCAGTCATGAGCCTTCAACAAAAGCTTCTGTCGGACTGGCTGCCATACACACAGGCCAAATGTCAGATGCGTTCTTTTGAACCGGCCGACATTTGGCCCTTGTGTACTAGGCTTTATACAGACAATTGTCATGTGTAACATTAGCATTTGTTTTAGAAAATATACAAAAAAAGTATTACGTTGGTAAAGAGGCTGTAAAAAAAAAAAAAAAAGGAAAAGTCATCAGCTACAAATTCTGTAGCTGCAGATTTAATAAAAAGGACACCTGTCCAGGAATCCAGCACTGTCCTCACCCAGGCCAGTTCTTGACTAGTCTTTAGGTCCCCGGCATTGGCATGATAACGATGGGAATCCGGTTGTGACCTTCTGCAGCTTTACAGCCAGCTTCTCACTGCACTTTGTGAATGGACCTGCAGGCTTCTGGGACTGGTGACTTGTCCCAGAAGGCTGTGGGTAAAAGGGGTGAAAACTTCTGCTTGGATCACCTAGGCAAAAGTGAGAGCGAGTTCCTTTCAGAACCAGGTGCCCGCACCCAGACCCCCCCCCCCCCCCCCCAAAAAAAAATGTGTCCAAACATTATGGAGGGGAGGCGGAAAAGTGGAACTTCCCCTTTTGGGTGAAATCCTGCTTTAAGGTCATACATCTTTATTACGATTTACCTTACCTGTAAGGTCCTTTTCACGGAACTGAATTAAGGGCAGGACCATTGTATCTGCCAGCTGCTTTGCCAGTTCTGTATGAAGTACATTAAGCTGCAAAAAGAATGAAAGTGAATATTTCAGGTGAGGTGATTATAAATGTACAATTACTTGAGTGAGGTCTTTGTGTGATTTGTGCCATTTTTCAAAATTCTGCCATTTTGGAGGTTTCATTAGCATTTAATTTCTTTAAAAACACACAATGCTTGTGCGTCAATTTAATACTTTGTTTATAAGTTTTTAGTAAATGTTTGTTATGCTTTGGTATACTATCATGTTTTACGAATATATACGGGACATTTAATATATGACAAAATGATTCACAGTGAGTGAGTGAGAAACTTATATAGCGCAACACATGCGAACTGAATCGCCTCTGGGCATGCAATGCCATTTGTGGTGCCACCTGCTGCCATTGGCTGGAACAGTTCACTAGGCTGTTAATTACAAAGCCTGGACCACTCACCTCTCTAACCTCACTCAAAGCCTGCCACTGGCATTTGGTACTTTGTGGAAAGAGCTTGCATGCAAGTTTACAGCAATACCCTGCATTTCTAAAAGTACAGGGTTTGGGACTGATCAGAGGTCTAAAGAGCATGCATTGGGGCTGATGCAGCGGTCTAAAGGGCATGCATTGGAGCTGATCCAGTGGTCTAAAGGGCATGCATTGGAGCCGATCCAGTGGTCTAAAGGGCATGCATTGGAGCCGATCCAGTGGTCTAAAGGGCATGCATTGGAGCTGATCCAGTGGTCTAAAGGGCATGCATTGGCGCTGAACCAACGATCTAAAGGGTATGCATTGGGGCTGAACCAACGATCTAAAGGGCATGCATTGGGGCTGAACCAACGATCTAAAGGGTATGCATTGGGGCTGAACCAACGATCTGAAGTACATGCATTGGGGCTGGTCCAGTGGTCTGAAGTGCATGCATTGGGGCTGAACCAACGATCTGAAGTGCATGCATTGGGGCTGGTCCAGTGGTCTGAAGTGCATGCATTGGGGCTGAACCAATGATCTAAACTGCATGCATTGGGACTAAACATGTTTTATGTGTGCAACAGTTAATCAATTTTTACACTTCTAGTTTTGCTACTAAGGGCAAGGTAAACTATTATATAGTTCATGAGTTTAACTTGCCATTAGTGGTACATCTAGGAGTGTAAAAAAAATAACAAAACCTAGATTACTGGTACGCCAATTGTCTATTGCTTGTGGAACATAATTGGCCGAACAAGATGGACTTGTGCCTTATTTCAACCTGACTAACTAACTAACTGTACCCAAGACGCTTAATGGTCTATCTAGAAATGTTTTCACATGAAATTAAACACAACTTACTTGTAGAATTAACTTTGTAAATCTTGATTGAAAATTGTGCGATTCTTGTGTGAAAACATTTATAAATAGACCATTTCATGTGGAAAAGGTTGCTTACCCCCTGATCTAAATGTATTTTATTGGGATTTTATGTGATAGACCAACACAAAGTGGCACAACGTGAAACGAAAATGATAAATGGTTTGCAATTTTTTTTACAAATATGTGAAAATGTTGACGTCAAAACTGTAGAACCATCTTTCGCTGCAAATACAGCTGCCAGTCTTTTTGGGTATGTCTGTACCAGCTTTGCACATTTAGAGAGACATTTTTGCCCATTCTGCTATGCAAAATAGCTCAAATTCTGTCAGATTGGATGGAGGGCGTCTGTGGCGTCTGTGAACAGCAATTTTCAAGTCTTGCCACAGATTCTCAATTGGATTTAGGTCTGGACTTTGACTGGGCCATTCTAACACATTAATAAGCTTTGATCGAAACCATTCCATTGCAGCTCTGGCTGTATGTTTAGGGTCGTCCCACTGGAAAATGGGTGCTCAACCTGTGGCCCTCCAGTTGTTGCGGAACTACAAGTCCCATAAGGCATTGCAAGCTGACAGTTACAAGCTTGACTCCCAAAGTCAGAGGCATGATGGGAATTGTAGTTTTGCAACAGCTGGAGGGCCACAGGTTGAGCACCCATGCACTGGAAGGTGAACCTCCACCCCAGTCTCAAGTCTTTTGCAGACTTATGCCCCGTACACACGATCAGGCTTTTGTCCGACCAAACTCACATCGGAATTCCATCGGAGGAAAAGAGAACATGTTCTCTACGTAAACTCCGATGGAATTCCTCGGAATATACGATGGAAAAACTCTGATGGGCATACACACGGCTCGGAATTTCCGATGGAAAAAGTCAGTCGGACTTTTTCCTTCTGAAATTTTGATCGTGTGTACAAGGCATAACAGGTTTTCTTTTAAGATTGCCCTGTATTTGGCTCCATCCATCTTCCCATCAACTCTGACCAGAGCACCTTCTTTCACGTTTGCTGTGTCCCCCACATTGCTTCTCACAAACAGAAAACAGGACTTCTTCCAGCAATGACTTTCTTCCTGCCACTCTTCCATAAAGGGCAGATTTGTTGAGCACACGACTAATAGTTGTCCTCTGGACAGATTCTCCCACCTGACCTTTGGATCTCTGCAACTCTTCCGAAGTTTCCATAGGCCTCTTGGCTGCTTCTCCAATTAATGTTCTCCTTGCCCGGCCTGTCAGTTTAGGTGGACGGCCATGTCTTGGTAGGTTTGAAGTTGTGCCATACTCTTTCCATTTTCGGATAATGGTTCGAGCAGTGCTCCGTGAGATGTTCAAAGCTTGGGATTTTTTTTTTTTTTTTTTTTTTTTTATTATTATTATATATAACCCAACCCTGCATTGAACTTCTCCAAAACGTTATCCCTGACCTGTCTGGTGTGTTCCTTGGTCTTCATGGTGCGTTTGTTCACTAAGGTTCTCTAACAAACCTCTGAGGGCTTCACAGAACAGCTGTATTTATATGGAGATTAAAAGGGGTTGTAAAGGTTTATTTTTTATTTTCTAAATAGGTTCCTTTAAGCTAGTGCATTGTTGGTTCACTTACCTTTTCCTTTGATTTCCCTTCTAAATGTTTTTTATCCCTTTGCATGAATGTCTCACTTCCTGTTTCTCCTCAGTAAACTTGCCCCCATCTGAGCCGTTCTGGCTGGGGGTTAGTCAGCCAGAACAGCTTACTGAGGAGGAACAGGAGGTGAGAAATTGAAGGAAAAAGGTAAGTGAACCAACAATGCACTAGCTTAACTGCTTGCCGACCAGCCGCCAGTTATACGGCGGCAGGTCGGCTCTGCTGGGTGAGATCACGTAGCTATACGTCATCTCGCCAAGCAGCCAGTGGCATTTTTATAGTAATCAATGCATTTTTATAGCACTGATCGCTATAAAAATGCCAATGGTCCCAAAAATGTGTCAAAAGTGTCCGAAATGTCCGCCATGTCGCAGTACTGATAAAAATCACTGATCGCCGCCATTACTAGTTAAAAAAATATATATTAATAAAAATGCCATTAAACTATCCCCTATTTTGTAAACGCTATAACTTTTGCGCAAACCAATCAATAAATGCTTATTGCGTTTTTTTTTGTTTTTTTTTTACGAAAAATATGTAGAAGAATACGTATCGGCCTAAACCGAGGAAAATTTTAATTTTTTTTCTATTTTTTGGAGGGATATATTATTATAGCAAAAAGTAAAAAAAAAAATCATTTTTTTCAAAATTGTTGCTCTATTTTTGTTTATAGCGCAAAAACTAAAAACCGCAGAGGTGATCAAATACCACCAAAAGAAAGCTCTATTTGTGGGGAAAAAAAGGACGCCAATTTTATTTGGGAGTCATGTCGCACGACCAGGCAAATTGTCAGTTAAAGCCACGCAGTGCCGAATCGCAAAAAGTGGCCTGGTCTTTGACCAGCAATATGGTCCGGGGCTTAAGTGGTTAAAGGAACCTATTTAGAAAATAAAAAACAAACCTTTACAACCCCTTTAAAAATTACACACAGACGAACTCCATTTACTAATTAGGTGACTTCTGAAGGCAATTGGTTCCACTAGATTTTAGTTAGGGGTATCAGAGTAAAGGGGGCCGAATACAAATGCACACCACACTTTTCAGATATTTATTTGTAAAAGATTTTGAAAACAATTTATAATTTTCCTTCCTCTTCACAATTATGTGCCACGGTGTGTTGGTCTATCACATAAAATACATTTACATTTTTGGTTGTAACATGATAAAATTTGGAAAAATTCAAGAGGTATGAATACTTAGGCATTGTACAAACACTGTAGCTGCTGACATTTTCTATTAGGGCACCTACCTGTCCAGGGATCTCGCAGTGTCCTCACCCAAGCAGATTCTCGAATCAGCTATTGGGTGCTGGCACTGCCAACTTGGGTAAAGGAAATCTGCCTTCCAGCTTCACAGTCAGTTTCCTACTGCGCAAATCACGCTGCACTTCCTCAATGTCCCAGCTGTGGCGGGGGCCAAACTTCCAACGGAGTTCGCCATGGTGACCTCAGCAGGAAGTGGGAGTGGGTACTTGTCAAAACCAGGTACCAGCTCCCCACCACAAGGTGCCAAATGTGGCACTGGAGGGGGGAGAAGGCAGACAAGCGGAGCTTCCCCTTTTGGGTGAAGCTTTGCTTTAAGGCCTGCTTTTGCTGACTGAAACCTTGGACTGATCCGTCCAATAAACTGAGTCAGTTCTCTGGCTCATTGACTTTTCAGCTTAGATTATGGAGTTCTGTATGAAGATATTCTTGGGGGGGGGATGGATAGAAGAATACATGGACTGCACATGCAACATTTCATGTTAACTATCAGCGTTTCATTAACCACTTCTTCAATACCAGGCACGTGCGCACCTTTCTGCCCAAGCCAATTTTCAGCGCTGTGACACTTTGAATGACAATTGCGCAGCTATGCTACACTGTACCCCAACAATTCTTTTATAATTTTGTTCCCACAAATAGAGCTTTCTTCTGGTGGTATTTGATCACCTCTGCAATTTTTTTTGCGCAACAACTAAAAAAAAAAAAAAAAAAAAAAAAAAAAAAATTTTGAAAATAAATTACGTTTATTTTTTTCTGTTATTTTTTTGTAAATAAGTAAGTTTTCTTCTGCAATTACGGGCACTGATATGGCAGCACTGATGGGCACCGGTATGCGGCACTGATATGCGCCACTGATGGGTGGCACAGATGGGCACTGATGGACACTGAGGGGGTGGCACTAATGGCATTGCTGGGCATCACTTGTTTATTTACTCATTTATGCCAGTCAGTGCCCATGTTGCCAGTCAGTGCCTCAGAGGGGGGGCTGCGCTGATAAACAATCAGCGCAAACCCCCCCCCCCCCCCAGTCAGGAGAGCCACCGATCGGCTCTCCTCTACTCGCGCCTGTCAGACGCGAGTGAGGAAGAGCCGATCAACGGCTCTTCCTGTTTACATCGTGATCAGCCGTGATCGGACACGGCTGATCACATGGTAAAGAGCCTCCGGAAGCTCTTTACCGTGATCGGAGATGCAGGGTGTCAGACTGACACCCCACATCACCGATCGCCGCACTGCGTGCCGGCATGTTATCCTGCTGGACGTCAGGGGATTTCTCTGACGTTGCAAAGATTATCAGGAAATGAAGAGACCTCAGTTTAATAGTAAATTGACGTCCGGGAAGTGGTTGTGTTATCCTGACTTGACGTCAAGTCAGGATAACACAACCACTTCCCGGACGTCAATTTACTATTAAACAGAGGTCTCTTCATTTCCTGATAATCTTTGCAACGTCAGAGAAATCCCCTCTTAGACAGTTGTCACAGAACCAAGTGTCCCAACGTTGGAAGATTTCCACTTTATTCCTGTTCTGGTGGCAACTCAAAATTTTGGCTTTACCCTCACTTTCATTGGCGATAAGAACATTTAGGGTGAGTGAATCTCCTCCATGGAGCATAACAACAATCCCATAGGATTTCTATCCTCTCACCACATCCATAATAAAGCTTTGACTTTAGTTAAACTTTAAGAAAAACACCTAATAGCGGAGTTTGGAAGCAATTTTCACCTTAAGTATTGAGAATTGATCATAATATTGTACTCTGTGGGTGTGATTGCACAGCAGGCTCCATGCTCAAAGCCTGCATTTTTCTAATCTATAATATTGATTAACAGGTCATCCTAAAATCACAGGTGCTCATTTCATCCATTTCACAGTTTTTCTGAGATTTTCAGCTTGGACAACGATGCTTTGAAAGTCAGCTTGAGGTTGCCAGAATACAAGGGCTCACATATACAGTAGGTTGCGTCATACCAGCATCCACAATGTTTTATAGTTTTGATTAAGTTGTTAAATAAGATGTAAATACATTAAACCATTCTATAGTACTATACTTCTATGAACACAAAGCCAATGTCCCAATTTCAGACAAGGGGCAAAATAGAAGTGATAAATCCAGCAGAAATAAACAGTCCCAATAGAAAAGTGGTTAGCACGTTTATTTTTGTATGGTGCTGCCCATATAATAAAAGTATATGCTGCACAACCTAACAATATAATTGCCAGAATACAAACAGAACTGTGTCATTCGTTTAGTCATTGATTTCTTTTAAAGGCTGACATATCCACCAGATACTAGTTGGATGAGGTGTAAACTGCAATTTTACATTTACCACCAAACATGCTGTTAAGGTCGTTTTTTTAGTTTATACCTTGTCTGCCCTTGCCCATTACATAAAACTATACACACGATAAACTCCAAGCCTATGTAAGAAGGTCAGGCATTTGAAATCATGTACACACCTATACATGTACTTCATATTAGGTATTTAAATAACTAATTTTGCTTTCTAAAGATTGTACCAATTAAAAGAAAAGTTTAAAGAGAACCTGAAGAAACTAGACCATTTGTTTCGACGACAAACTTCCCATATATAAAAGATTATGTGAATTCATCATATTTTTTGCCTATTTACCTGTAAAAGCCTCCCTTGTGCAGACATCCAAAAATCCCGATACTGCTGCTGGATGCCATCATCTTGGATGCAATGTCAGCAGCCCCAGCAGACTTACATCTGTAACCTATAGCAGGGATCGACAAATCCCGGGCGCCAGGTCGCAATGGCGACTAGAAATAGTGTCCTGGCGACTTGGCTTGGAAGGTGGGCAAATTATTTTTTTTCTTTTTGTGAGCTGGTGCCATCTGGTGGTGAGCCGTTGGTATTACAAGTTATTACCACCAGATGTGAGCTGGCGCCATTACAAGTTAAACAGCAATTCTAATGTAATTTTTCACTATTTTCACTGCCATCTTCTTCCCTCTAATTAGAACCCCCAAACATTATATATATTTTTTATCCTAACACCCTAGAGAATAAAATGGCGATTGTTGCAATACTTTCTGTCACGCCGTATTTGCGCAGCGGTCTTACAAGCGCACTTTTTTGGGAAAAAATTACACTTTTTTTAATTAAAAAAATAAGACAACGGTAAAGTTAGCCCGATTTTTTTTTAATATTATGAAAGATAATGTTACGCCGAGTAAATTCATACCCAACATGTCATGCTTCAAAATTGCGTTTGAACACCGTTTACAAATGCGGGCGCTGCTCACGTATGTGTTCGCTTCTGCGCGCAAGCTCGTCGGGACGGGGTGCGTTTTCTGGCTCCTAACTTTTTTAGCTGGCTCCTAGATTCCGAACAAATTTGTCAACCCCTGACCTATAGTCTTTCCCTTACTTCTTCCCTTAGCGGACACATAAAACCTTACGTAGGAAGATAAAAGGAAAAATTGGCGGAGCTGACCAACACAGGGTAACTAGACACTGCCAGAAGAGCGGAAGTGTTTTAGGAAATGTACTTTTCCTAATGTAGTTACATTTTCTATCAAGTTCAGAGTCACACCGCAAGTCAATGCAAAAACTAGTTTATGGGAAAGTGCTGCAAACACAAATTTAATACACATAATGTGCTTTAACCTGAATTTTTTTTAAAGTAGTGAGCAGGGTCCCTGTAACCCAGAAGTGAGGGAGACCGATAATAAAGCGATCTATAGACAGGTAGACCAGTGGGCTGGATGAACAAAAAAAAAAAAAACACACATCACATATAGACTTGGAGCGCCACTGGAGGTGTCCCTACTGGTATTCAGAAAGTGGAAGCAGGCGTTGGGAACTAATTCAGAAACATGGACATATGTGGGATAAGACGCCGCTCAAAACCGACCCACTGCTTCAGATGTGGATATAGTTGTATATGGCTTCAGCCAGTGCTGCTTCAGCCACGCCCCCTGACACATTTTGTTCCTCTGTGACCAAGCCCCGGTAGGCAGGGTGAAACATGTGACCGGAGCAGTGATGGCTGAGGCCATACTAGAAGATATGTGATAAAAAAAAAAAAAAAAAAAAAAAAAAAAACTAGAATATAATGAAATTACACACATACACAGCCCTCAAAACTCTTCACTTGCCTGCTCGAATTTGGCGAGTGCAAATAAGTTTAGGGTAAGCATAGAGCACGGCTACCATATCATTCGTTATGGATGGCTGCTGCCTGTAAAAAAATATGGCTGCGGGCAGGCTTTGGAACTGAATGTGGAGATATTACATGAGCGCTGGCTACAGCCTCAGAGCCCTAAACGGTGTGCCCGGAGGAGGACGAGTACAGGGAGGGCAGGGAGCGTAGAGCAAGAGAGCGGAGACTGGAAACTGGGTGGATGTGCTACAGCTGTCCTCTCCACCAGAGGGCAAGACTAGCCAGGGAGAGGGAGCGCCACAAGTCCCAGAGGACCCTGCGTGTGGAGCAGTGCCAAGGCATGCTGGGAATTGTAGGTCACCAATAATGTCCAATCAGAGTGTCTGCAGGAGCTGTGCTTCTATCCCCTGCTTTTGAAGGGCTGGGAGTTATAGTTCCACATCTGCATGCTGATAGGAGGAGAGAGAGAGAGATCAGATGGCCAAACACTGTACAATCTGATAGCAAATGGTCCTACGCTGTCCAATCTGATTGCAAGTGGCTAAACACTATCCAATCAGATTGTACAATCTCCTGTAAGATGGCCATACACTGTACAATCTCCTTTAAAGTGGATCTTCAGTCCTGCTCTGGACAGTCTCCTGCCCCTCCAGTGCCAAGTAGATGTGCCATAGTAGAGCCAGTTGGCACATCTACCCACACACAAGGACTGGAAAGTATTCAGGCATGAGGGTAACTCTGCAGACCCCAACACAATAGGGCAATACTGTTGAGAGCAGGCTCTGATGCAAAGGGAAACGCCGCAGACCATAATGTTAGGGACAACTTTGTGGACTGTGATGTAAAGGAGAACTTTGAAGTCTGATGCTTTGTTAACATTGTTGTTGTTGTAGTAAAACTTAATTCTGCATGAAACATTTAACAGTGTCACTTCATGAGACAATTTACAAGGGCGTGTTTAGGGGCAGGGCATGGTAGGGGTTGGGTGGGACAACTGGTGGCGAGTAACTTTTAGGGCCTGGCTAGTAGCTCAGGACTTAAAATTTTAAGCCCTGTATAATAATTTTATATATATATATATATATATATATATATATATATATATATATATATATATATATATATATATATATATATATATATATATATATATATATATATATACACACATATATACATATATACACACGCACACACACACACACACACATATCTCTAGATCTCACACACACACACACACACACATTATATAAAATTACACACACACACACTTTCATTTCTATTTTAAACCAAATTAGTGTTTTACAGGGTCAGGGTTTACATATATTTTATTGACACAATATGCATTTTAAAAATCTCCAGTCAGAAAACACATCGCTAATTGTTTCTTTACCGAAGAACTTAAATGCTAAATTCAGCAAGCTATAGCAAATGTTTGCAGAAAATAGGAATTGTAAAAGGTAAAATGACAATGGTTATTACATAGAGAATTGAGCCCTTAGAGATTAGTTGTTCAGAGTTTGGGCCCAGGATTTCATTCCCACCAATAACACCCTTTGCATGAAGTCTGTATTTTCTGCCAGTGTTTGTATGGGTTCCCTCCCAAACTGCAAACATGCCGGAAGGGTTATTGGCAGACATCCATATTGGCCCTAGTGAGCATGTATGAATGTGGTAAGAAATTAAACAAAGTATCTCACCCTAGGATTTATGTATTCGACAACACCGAACATGTCGGTATACTATAAAAGAATATACCAATTCTTTTATAGTATATACCTCCATTCCCACCTGGGAATGGAGGTATATAGTAGCCTTGGAGTGGCTGGTGGTTCATTTGCTTGTACTCAACCACTAGGAACAACACATCTGATCCTGCACACAGGTCACCCTCCCTTGTTGGGAGCTTAGTCACCAATTTATGGTATGTTTTTTCTTCCCCTGTCTGGCTCTCCTCTTTGCACACTTTCCCATGCATCCCCTTATGGGAACACATTGTTATTTCCTTACCTCTTCTTTACAAATATTTTTTATTTACTTTTTTATTTTTGATACATTGTTTTAGGTACACTATGCACTTTACGTGCACACATAACATTTTGGATCAGGCTGTGACCACCGTGTCTTACTCCGGGCACTGTTCCTCGTTCTCATGGGTTCCCCGTTTCAACCCCGGGGGAGACATCCTGCCCGGACCCCCCTTCTTTCCTTGGCAGATACCGGACCGGGTCTTGTGGTGGCATAGTAAGTTTCCCAACTATTTCCATTCTGTTGGACAGTCCCTGTACTTCCCCATTTTTCATGCATCATCAATTATTTCTGTTTATTCTCATTTCCAGTATACTGTCCTAAAAACACTCCTGATGATTGGCTGAAATGCCAGGAAACGCGTAGAGTGCCCCCAGATGCCAACAATCACCTGTTCATATTCCACATACTTACCGATTTTATTACATATATCTGTCATGTCTGATTTTATTTCTGTATTGCATGCTATGTAGCAGGATATCTAGAGTAAGCCTTGTGACTACCTATTTATTTAATACAAAATATTTGACATGTATATAAGATTGTAAAAATAAATCATGTACTGTAATTTACTTTTTATGGTATTTCTTTTTACATGGCGCTCCCTCATTTAAAGTCCCACAAACTCCTCTCTTCTATATAAAAGAATATACCAAGTGTGCTTCTCTCACCTTCTACTTTAGTCCTTAAAAAGTGTATGCAAACCCGAACAATGAACTTCTATTTTCTCTTTCGTTCATAGACGGACACAGCATCCTTTGACCTTCGGGTTATGTTCTTCCTACCAGGAGATTTTAGGCAGAATTCCCACAGCACTCAAGGTGTTAAAACTTTCCCTCATGCCGCTCCTCCCAGGGGGCGTGGCTCCCCCAGGCATAACCCACACCCTGCTCCAGCAGCTTCAGCTTCAGTTTGTTTCTGCCTAACCGTCAGGAGAGTCAGGCTCTCTCTGGAGTCCTGGACTCTGGAGTTTTTTCTTGCAAATTTTTTTGCATTTTGCGAGTTTTTTCCTCGCTTTTTTATTCTATTTTTATTTTTGAATCCTGCGATTCTTCTATCAACAGCCGACTGGGTGACAGGCTGGGTCCTCGACCCTTGTAGTCCCCCCAGGTTCGGCCTTCGAGCGTGTGCCGGCCCTCAGCTCCGCTTTGGGACGTCCACGACAGGCCCCATTGCTCCAGGGGCGGCCGGGGAACTTCGGTTCTAGGGCACACATATGACCGGTCTCTATGGCCTTGTCACAGTGTGTCTGGCTGACAGCCATGCCGTTCGCGGACGTTGGTTCTGTCTGGGATACCTCCAGCCGGGTAGTCGCAGGACAGGTAAGTAGTGGCCCCTTACTCAGGTAAGTGGTCTGGCTGGAATGTTTTCCCTTGGGAGGTCGACTGAGGGTTTTCCCCTGCTTTCCTCTCTCCCTTATTCCTCTCCCTCCTTCCCCCTTTGGGTGACGGCTGTGCAGGGGGTTTTTTCCCTGGGGCTCATATTTTTTTCACTCGGGTATGGCTGGGGCTGTTCTGTGTCACTGCAGGGGACTGTGGTGGACATTCTGGGCATTTTTGTGTGTGCTGTGTGCTGTTTTGGTGTACTGTCATTTTTGGGTACACTGTCTTTTTAAAACTGCGCAACGGCGGCCATTTTGCCGGAGCCGCACTTGTATTATTCGGCGGCCATTTTCTTGTGGCCGGCGCCGTTTTCAGCACTAGTTCGGCCTCTAGTGGCCGTTTCGGCGGGGAAAAAAGACCGCAAATCATCTGAGGGGACAGACGCAGCGCTGCAGCTTCTCCTCAGCACACACTTGTCCTTCACAGACCGCGCTGTACCAGGGGGGTGGTGAGTCTCAGGGGGCCCGAGACTGTGCTCTAGCGGCCGGGAGGTGACCTGTGGGGGACTTTTTTCCTGCCATTGGCAGTGGGGGTGACACGGCAGCTGCAATATGGAGCCTGAATCAGGCCCCTCATTCCTCACAATGCCGGAATTAACCCTTAGCGCCCCTCCCCCTGCCACATCTGTTGAATCGGTGTCGGCTGTCCTGGAGTCTTTTCTCACCAGGTTTGAAGCTGCCAGTGCTCGGTTGGGGGGTAAAAAAGCGCCCCCCCCCAGAGGCTGTTTCTGGGGATATCTCTGACGCAGAATCGGATAACGCTGTTGCTGCTTCTGGTTCTGTCATGTCAGAGGATGCGGGCTTAACCCACATGGACAGCGAGGATGACTCTGCTGCGGAGTCTGCTGACAAGGAATTTGTTGGAGCTCTTATTACTGCGGTACGTGAGACTCTTCATTTAGAGGATGTGGCGGAGACACCAGCGGTGTCAGTCCCTTTTGGATTCCGCAAACCACCGCGTACCGCTAAGGTATTCCCCTGTGTTCCTTATTTGGACAATTTGTTGTATAAGGAATGGGATACACCGCAAAAGGCTTTTACTGTTCCTAAAAGCTTTGCTACCCGTTACCCCCTGGAGGAGGACTTTTTAAAAAAGTGGGTCACTCCTCCGTCGGTGGACCCTCCTGTGTCCAGACTGAGTAAGGCTACTACGTTGCCTGTGGAGGGGGCTCCTGCTTTCAAGGACCCCGCTGATAGGAGAGTGGAGGCCGTGGCCCGCTCCCTGTTCTCGGTGGTGGGTTCGGCGGTAAGGCCGGCTCTGGCCGGCGCCCTGGTTGCTCAGACGCTAACTGAAAGGGCGAAGCTCCTGCTGCAGGATCTGGAGGTCCAGGGTGCT
Organism: Rana temporaria; assembly: GCF_905171775.1. Classification (NCBI taxonomy): domain Eukaryota; kingdom Metazoa; phylum Chordata; class Amphibia; order Anura; family Ranidae; genus Rana; species Rana temporaria. The sequence goes on along the minus strand of NC_053491.1, from coordinate 217,885,760 downwards.
TCCGAGTCCTCTAGGGACCTGGCTGAGCAGTTGATTCAGGGTCAGAAGTTTCTCTGTGAGGCGGCTATGGATTCGATTCCTTTGCTTTCCAGGGCTTCTGTCTACGCAGTGGTTCTGCGCCGCCTTATATGGCTGAAGTGCTGGTCGGCTGACCAGTCCTCGAAAAAGGCCTTGGTGGATTTGCCCTTTAAGGGCGGACGGCTCTTTGGGGCATCCCTGGATGACATCATTAAGGATGCCACTGGAGGTAAGAGCACCTTGCTCCCTCAGTCGGGGAAGGGTAAGGAACCTCGCCGCAAGCAAGGTCCTACTTTTACTACCCCTAAGCGTTTTTTTCGTGCGCCCAGCGCGGCTGGAAAAGGTCCGCAAGGGGCAAAAGCCCCTGCTGCCGGGCGTAAGCGCCCCTGGTTTAACAAACCAAACAAGCCTGCGGACAAGCCTGCTTCCGCATGAAGGTCTGCCCCCGCCCGGGTCTCGGGTGGGGGGACGGCTTCACGACTTCGCGGATCGGTGGAACTCTCTTCTGACCGACCGTTGGGTTTGCGAGGTGGTCGCCTCGGGGTACAAGATAGAGTTCCTCTCTTGTCCCCCAAACAGATTTTTTCCATCCAACCTCCAGCTTCCTCAGGATCGGCGGCTAGCCCTATCCGGGGCTGTCCAGGATCTTCTGGACAGAGGGGTGGTTGTGCCGGTTCCCTCGCTGGAACGGTTTCGGGGGTTCTACTCCAATCTGTTCGTGGTTCCCAAGAAGGGAGGGGTTCGCCCTGTCCTGGACCTAAAGGCCCTCAACTCCTTTGTCAAGGTGCAGCGATTCAGGATGGAGTCGGTCCGTTCTATCATAGCGGCCCTCCACCAGGGGGACTTCATGGCGTCCTTGGACATCATGGACGCATACCTGCATGTCCCCGTTTTCACAAGCCACCAAAGATATCTGCGTTTTGCGATCGGGGAGGACCACTATCAATTCGTGGCCCTCCCGTTCGGGCTGGCGTCGGCACCACGGGTGTTCACCAAGGTGCTCGCCCCGATCCTGGCCTTGCTAAGGCAGCGAGGGATCGCTATCGTGGGATACCTGGACGACCTTCTCCTGAGAGCTTCTTCAAGCTCAGAGTTAGAGGAGGACGTGTCCATCACGTGTCGGACTCTGCAGGAGTTCGGCTGGCTTCTGAATCTCAAAAAATCAGTGTTGGTTCCGTCCCAGAGGCTGGAACACCTGGGGCTGGTTTTGGATTCGGGGGAGGCAAAAGTGTTCCTCCCATCGGAAAAACTGCGGACCCTGCAATCTGCAGTGAGACAGTTGTCGACCCAGAAGTGGTCGTCTCTTCGATTCTGCATGCGGGTTCTGGGTCTGATGGTGGCCTCCTTCGAGGCGGTTCCGTATGCCCAATTCCACACCAGGGTACTACAGAAGGAGGTTCTGTCACGATGGGACAGGGTCCCATCTTCTCTGGATCGCCAGATTCGGTTGAGCCATCTGGCCAAGTCTTCCCTGGCATGGTGGCTGACGTCTCCGGTGCTTCGGTCCGGGAAGTCTTTTCTTCCGTGCCGCTGGACAGTGGTCACGACGGATGCCAGCCTCTTCGGCTGGGGGGGCGTCTGGGGCACCCAGTCAGCCCAGGGGCGCTGGACTCAGGAGGAGTCCCGCCTGCCGATCAATATCCTGGAGCTCCGAGCGATCAAGCTGTGCCTTGTCAGGTGGTCCGTGGCGTACGTCAATCATCAGGGCGGCACAAGGAGCTCGGCCGCGGCGACGGAGGTCGCTCACATACTTCGGTGGGCCGAAAGGTCCGTTCCGGCCCTGTCAGCGGTATACATTCCGGGAGTTCTGAATTGGCAAGCCGACTTCCTAAGTCGCACGACTCTGGATCAAGGGGAGTGGTCTCTCCACCCGGAGGTTTTTCAGATCCTGTGCCAAAAATGGGGCACTCCAGACGTGGACCTTCTGGCGTCCCGTCTCAATCGGAAGGTACCACGGTTTGTGGCCAGGTCAAGGGACCCGTGGGCAGACGCGTCAGACGCGTTAGTGGCTCCCTGGGGTCAATATCACCTGATTTACGCCTTCCCTCCTCTAAGGCTCCTACCCCGCCTGCTGCGCAGGGTGGAAGCCGAAGGGATTCCAACGATCCTGATCGCCCCAGATTGGCCGCGTCGCTCTTGGTACGCGGACCTGGTACGTCTGGTGGCAGACGCCCCCTGGCGCCTGCCTCTGAGGGAAGATCTCCTGTCTCAGGGCCCGATCTTCCATCCTGCTTTACGGTCACTGGCTTTAACGGCGTGGCTGTTGAGAACCAGGTACTGAAGGACCGGGGCCTGTCGGGCCCGGTAATCTCTACCATGATGCGTGCACGGAAGTCCACTTCTCGAAAAATTTATCATCGTACATGGAAAGCATACATCTCTATGTGTGAGGAGATGAAGTGGCACCCCCGTACTTACGTGGTGTCCCGGATCCTGCTGTTCCTACAGCGGGGAGTGGACCAGGCTCTTGCCTTGAGCACGATCAAGAGTCAGATTTCTGCTCTGGCTGTTTATTTTCAGCGTCCCGTGGCAGCGCACTCTTTGGTTCGCACGTTTGTGCAGGGGGTCCGGCATGTGGCCCCCCCGGTGCGCCCTCCGCTACCTTCTTGGGACTTGAACTTGGTCCTCTCGGCGCTTCAGCGTGCCCCCTTTGAGGACATTCGGGAGATCCCCTTGCTGACTTTGTCGCAGAAGGTGGTCTTTCTGGTAGCTATTACCTCTATCAGACGAGTGTCTGAACTGGCGGCCTTGTCTTGCAAGGCCCCCTACTTGGTCATCCATCAGGATAAGGCGGTGCTGCGCCCGCGACCTTCTTTTCTTCCGAAGGTCGTTTCGGCCTTTCACATTAACGAATGGTTCTGAATGGTTCTTAAACGGTTTTATATGGGCCCGTGCACACGGTGGATAAAAATCAGTAAAATTGCACTGCACTCAGATCTGTAAAATTCAAAATTGAAAACTGAATGTATGGGGTCAGTAATTTACACGTATACATGCGTAAACGCATGGAAATGCGCACAATTTAAATCTCAATTTGAAAAAAATAAAATAAAAAAAAAAAGGTAAAATTTTATGTGTAGAAAATGCAAATGCATGTTGACGCTCCTGTATGCATTTAAATACATGCACAGGGTCTGTCAGCAAGATCCTGCATTTATGATCAGATCAGGAATGGTATGAAGGCTGTGGACATGAAACCTTAAAATAACCTTGTACTACGAAAACATGAAAGGCGACATGACAAAACTATAATGCTGTATGTTCAGGATGTAGATCAGGAGCTCTGACTTTACTCTGTTTCCCTAGTGCTTGTTCCAGGTCAGTAACTCAAAAGGTCCTGTGATAGCCAGGCAGATCGCATTTTCAAAAATTGTCAGTGGTGTCCAGCAACACACAGTAGCCAATCAGAAAAATACTATTGATTACTATGCCCAATTGCTCTTAACCTAAAAGGACCACTGTGCAGAAGATCCTCAGTCAATGGCTTGCTCTCTACCAGAGACTTTCATAGGTAAAATAGAGTTGCAATCACTTTCAAACATTTGCTAAGCTAAGTGTTTCTAATATGCATAGAGATGCAAAAAGGAAGTTTCACTTTGCATACACATTTTAAATAGGAAACAAAAAAACGATGATAAACTAACCTCATCTACTACATTTGCAAAGCACTGTAAAGTTGATATGACTTCTTCATCTCCTTTTCCCAGGGCAAAATTCTAGAAACAAATGATGGAAACAGATTAGGTTACAATGACCAGCTGGAGCAAAAGATACAAAATAAACAGAATATGTTCAACATAAGCTTGCTACACGCCACTAGCTTTTTCTGACAACTCAGCCGCTGTACTAACAATATGATGTTAGTGCAGCGATCTCCACTGCTGTGTAATTGTGCTTTTTACAGGGCCCCGCCCAGCCAGAAAAACGCTGGTGAACACTCTCAGCCATTGGCTAATTGGGATCCGGTTGGCTGCTGGTTTTTCAGCATGCACGGCTGGCTTCTGCTAGAGCTGCTGCCATACACATGGTCCGAATTTCAGATGGTCTTTATGATGTCACCCGACATTGGACCCATGTGTACTAGGCTATAACCAAAATAGAAGACATTAGAATGATAAAAGATGTTATGTATACAGCATTTTAAAACCTAAAAATGTACTCCTCACATGACTCAACGAGGCACAAGTCGTCATGACCAAATCTATTGTTATTTAGAGTTGAATTCTAGGGAGATATACAGTAAATTACACAAACTAATTGAGCTCAGTATTCATTGATACATCATTACAATTTATTTTCAGGCAAGCAAGGCAAGTACCTGAATTTGACCTAGGATCAGCATCTTTCAGTGCCTGTCCTGCAGGACTAGAGTGCAAGTGGAAGAAGCAACACAAGGACCAGCTGAGCTGACAAAGAGAATGCTGATAGGAGGATAAAGCAGGGAGAAAAAGCAATGAGCCAATAACCATGCTGCTTCTTCTTTACTTTTTAGTTATAGGTTGGTGTAGGGTTTATGATGGCCTGGGCTCAGAGGAAGTGGGTTGAATGATGCAGGTTGTCATTTAACCTTGAAGGCTATAGACATCTAGTGGCAGAAAAGAAGTACTGCAGCAGACAGCTCTGTACAGAAGGTGTGAATAAGTAGCTGAATAGACTTTTTTCATTTTAGATTTTAAAGGATATAATTTTTCTAAAATTCCTCTTTTTTTCTTTTTTTTAAGAAAAACACACACCACACACACACACACACACTGAACTGAAATTCCATGAATTATTTACAAAATAGACCTATTATAATAAGACTAGCAATAAGATAACATGAACAGCAAAGCACAACCATTTCACCAACCTGAACATGTAAAGGGCAAGAAAAAGTATGTGAACCCATTGGAATTAACTGTTTTTCTGCAGTAATTTGCCATAAAATATGTCATCTGATCTTCAGCAAAGATACAAAAAACAAACACATTGTGCAGCCGATAACACACAAACAATTCAAATTTCTTGTGTCTTTTATTTCTTGCGTCTACACCCATTAACCACTTCAGCTCTAAAAGGTTTTTTTTTTTTTTTTTTACAATTTCTTTATTTTCAAAAAAATAAATAAAAAACATTTTATACAAAACATTAAAGAAAAATTAACAATCATCTAACACAAATAAATAAATAAATCCTGGTTCATTCCAATGGACATATTTCAACACTATCTCTCTATCCGATCGTCTCCAGAAGGAACAAAAGCCAAAAAAAAAAAAAAGGAAAATTTTAAGTTAAGCAAGAGAGAGAAAGAAGAAACCGGAACTAATCCATATTGTTCATACCATCGGGGTCCTCTCCTTTCCTCCCTTAATTCCCGTCCTCCCACTATTACACATCAGGAGCATAGCCCCTTCTCTACCGTTATTGGTTCATAACAAAAGGGAGGGAAGGCCTTATAGGGGGTAGAATTCAATAAACCAGAACTTCAAATTTCCTAATGTTTGGACATGGGAGGACGCTATCCCATGCCTTCCCATTTCATTATAGCCCACTCCCCGTGCCCTCTCCCCCCCATGTTTCCTATAGTTCCTTTTCGTTTCTTATCTTAATATGCATTCCTAGATTTTCCCTCCCGAGCCTTCTCTAATAACAAAAAAAAAAAAACAATCCCCACATATCTCTCCCCCTCCCCCTCCCCCTCCCTCCACCCTACTCCCCCTCCAACAACTCCCGCTCTCCCTCAGACTGAATCCAGTCATTCCATGGTGTCCAAACTTTACAGTATACTTCCCTTCTTTTCCTATTTGTCCAAATCAGATCCTCCATTCTATTCACCTCTTCCACTTTCTTAATCCACCTGCTCAATGTTGGGGGTTGTGTTTGTTTCCATTTCAACGGTATACATGCTTTAGCAGCATTCAACAGGTGGTGCAATAATGGGTTCCCTTTTATTCCCCAGGGAGTGTCTGACAGATGCAGCAGGAAGAAAGCTGGGTCCTCTGGTATAGTCATTTTACTAAATTCTTGTATAATCCTCCGGATACCTGCCCAGAACCCCCTAATTCTCGGGCAAGTCCAAAAGATATGTACCATCGTACCATTTTCTGCCTTACATCTCCAGCATTCACTTTTTATGTTTGGGTAGTATCTGTGTAGCTTATCTGGAGTCCTGTACCATTGAGCCATTATTTTGTAATTACATTCCTGCATTTTGGTACAGGTTGCTGTCTTAAATATGGCTTGTATCATTTTAGTTTTTTGTTTTTCCTCAAAAATCCTACCCAAATCTGATTCCCAGCTCTAAAAGGTTTTACCCCCGTCATGACAAGGCCACTTTTTGCGATAAGGCACTGTGTTGCTTTAACTGACAATTGCGCAGTTAAATGTAAAAAAAAAAAAAAAAAAAAAAACAAATTTCTTGATCAATTTAGGCCAATATGTATTCTGCTACATATTTTTGGTAAAAAAAATCCCCAATAAGCGTATATTGGATTGATTGTCGCAAAAGTTATAGCATCTACAAACTATGGGATAGCTTTATGACTCCATGCAATGCATGGAGCGCGACTTTTCAGATGGCCAAGTCGCCCGACAGGTTGCCCTTGTGTGAAGAACAAGCACTTAGTGTTTATGCATCCATCAGTTGACAGAAAAATTGTCTATAAATGGAGACAGTTTAGTACTGTGGCTACTCTTCCTAGACGCGGGCTCCCAGGCAAGACGACTCCTAAGGCACAATGCAGAAACTGCCATAAGGTAAAGAAGAACCCATGAGTGACAGTTAAAGGCTTGAAGACATCACTGGAACTGGCAAACTTTCCTGTTTAAAGGAGTTGTAAAGGAATTTTTTTTTTTGCTGAAATTACCATTTACAGGGTATAGAGACATAATAGTTAACCGATTCCTTTTAAAAATGATTAAAAATAGATAAAAACCAATCATATAATGTACCTACAGTTTCAGTTTCGTTTTTGCTGTTTCCTGGTTCTCTGATGTACAGAGCCAGAGAGCCAATAGAGGGCAGTGATGGTTTGTAAAACGAAACTGGATTGGTGCTGTGTGTCTAAAACCCCTCAGTAATCACACCTCCTTGATTAGTCATCACAGTGAGAAATCTCCCAGTACTGTGGTGATCAGCAAACAGACAACCAGGAAGTGTCTAGAACAGAGAGGAATTACAGCAACATCAGAGCAAAAACGAACAATGAGGACATGAAACCAGGACTGCAGTAAGGTAAAGGAAGCTATTTAGCTAAAAAAATTCCTTTAGTGACCCTTTCAGGCCCCGTACACACGACCAAACATGTATGCTGAAACTGGTCCGCGGACCAGTTTCAGCATACATGTTTGGTCGTGTGTAGGCACGAGCGGGCAGATTTCCAGCAAACATTTGCCCGCCGGGCCTTTTCCCAGCAGACAAATATTCCTGGACGTGTTTTAAAACCGTCCGCTGGAATCCTGCCCGCTCGGACATGTACGGTCGTCAGTACAGACCTACCGTACATGTCCGAGCGCCCGCCGTCCCTCGCATGCGTCGAATGAGTTTGACGCATGCGTGGAAGCATTTAAATGGCAGGCCCGCCCACGTCGCCGTGTCATTGTCGCGGCCACGCCCCGCGTATTGTTTACGCGCGTACTTCTGTACGATGGTTAGTACAGCCATCGTACAGAAGCCCTCGGGCAGACATGTACGGTGAAAACGGTCCGACGGACCGGTTTCATCGTACATGTTTGCTCGTTAGTACCCGGCCTAAGAGTCTCTCATGAACAATCAGCTGCTACTCTCTAAAAAAACATTGCTGAGTGCTTGAAGTTTGCCAAAAAGAGTGCCCTGGTAAACCACAACTGGGGAAATGTTTTGTGGAATAAAAACAAAAGCTGAATAGCCGCTAGCAATAATTACTGTGTTCTCCCAGTAGGGATGGCTCCCCTCGCTTCCCCTGCTGGGAGAACACAATACTGACTGTGGTTGCAGGAAAGAAAATAGCACCATCTATGGGCAGCTTAAGGTGGTTCCACTATATGACGTTCCCACGGCAAAACGGTTTGGTTTGTCAAACTGGTGTCAGTTGATGAAGTCAGAGGCAATCAAAGTAAATCAACAAGAGTGTAGGTGAAAAACTAACAAAAGTCTGAGCAGATGTAGCTCAGGCAGTGGTGACACACACACAGCGGACACCCAGAGGACAGACCGGGTAATAACCAGAATGATAATCGTGGATAACTAAACAGATACCAAAACTAGTACAAAAAAACAATCAAACCTTTTGCTAGCAAAAGAGAAATGCTATAGAAATGGGGGCGTGTGCGCGTTTTTAACCTCTCGGTTACCAGTGACTCAGTCACCAGCAACAGGATTGCTATAGTGACATAGGCCTAACTGAGCAGACTAGTTTTGCCTACCGAGTAAAGAATCCTCCTGGCCAATGACAATATACAGACTGGATTAGAAATAGAATGGCAGGATTATTGAACATTAAAAAACAGAATTGAAAAAAGCTAATGCATTTTCTAGAACGACAGTAAAACCCCCAAAAAAGGCCAACTTAAAATTACATCACAGCGATTCTCTGCCTTACCATTTGCTTTCAGACCAAAAAAAAAAAAAAAAAATTATTAGGACCACTAACTAAAACCTTTTGGCCATATTGTCATTGTACTCTTATTTCACATTAATGACTGTACAAATCGCATTATCCTATTTTTGTTCCATTATCAAATAAATACACACAGCGTCATCTGGAAAATATTTGTACCTGTTTTTCATATGCGAGAAGTTGGCTGGACAGTTGCTGGGTTGCTAGACACATTTCATTCTACGAAAAAGAACACAAATATCAAAGTCAGCAAATACCTGCACAATTTCAACATACAAGGAATAAACTCCCTGAAAAGAAAAGGTCACTCTATAAATATTCTGTTCTTCTTTTAACTCCGATACTTTTGTCTCCTTTACTATCAAACATATAATAAGGGCAGTCTGAAAGAAGACAACATTCCAAGAGCTGAAATTGTAAAGTTGATCAGTAAAATAAATAAAAAAGTCTAGCCCATTCCTGACATAAACACAATTGCCCTGGGCAATGTCCTGTCAACTGCAGCCGAGATAACAATGGCATTGGTCTTTGGCTGGAAAGTGCAGTGTGGGAGTCTGACAACATTAGAGATTGCAATGAGTCTTGCTTTCGATCAGACACACCTGATCAGTGAGCTCAGATGATCAACAGGAAACAGAGCCAGTTCATGTATGAGAAAACATGGCTGCCCACATGTACAAATATAAAATTAAAAAGCTATACAAAAAAAAAAATTTTAAACACACTTTGGCAAGTGTGTCTACGAGTCTCTGGGCCATCCAAGACGCTCCCTCCTGATTGGCTGATACACAGCAACAGCTGTCAAAGTCAGTAAGGGCCCTTTCACACGGAGCGGATCCGTATTGATCCGCCCCGTGTGTGTCCGACGGCTCAGCTGGGGTCATCCGTAAATCCCCGCTGAGCTGTCGGCGGACAGGGCGGTCCCCGCACACTATGCAGAGACCGCCCTGTCTTTCCTCTGCTCTCCCCTATGGGGAATCGGATGAATACGGACCATGTGTCCGTATTCATCTGATCCGTTCCGCCGGACGGAAGAAAAATAGGGTTTTCTTCTGTCCGCAAAAGCGGATCTTTGCGGATGCATCATCCGCTAACGTCTGCAATCCCATAGGGATACATTACAAGTCCGTAAACGAACTTGTAAAAAACGGACCGTTTGTCCGTACGTGTGGAAGGGCCCTTAATCAAGAGAGATAGAGGGAGCGGGGCCTAACGGCAGCTCTGTGCCTAAATGGACACACAGAGCTGCAGCTCAGGTGCCCCCATAGCAAGCTGCTTGCTGTGGGGGCACTTGACAGGAGGGAAGGGCCAGAAGCAGCGAAAAAGGGACCCAAGAAGAGGCGAATCCAGGCTGCTCTGTGCAAATTCACTGCAATAGAGGAGGCTAGTATAACATGCTTGTAATTAATTTTTTAAAACAAGACTTTATAATCACTTTAAGTAGAGAAGAGTTACAAAAATCAGATATGAATGAGTCACAATATCTGCTGATCCTGGTGACAACTGTCAGGGCCGAGAGTGATGGAAATACAACATTTTCAGAACAGAACATGAGGGAACAACATTTTCAGAACAGAACATGAGGGAAAAGGAGTCTGTCTTTATAAAACATCAGCTCTGATGTCAGTTATTTTCAAATGTCGCCAGCCTTGAACCAGCCAATAACAACAACATGAATAACAAACATTTCTGGCAGTCAGAAACACTTTGCGCTTCAAGAGAGTTAAGGAGATTCTAGACAGACTTCCGTTTCCGGGGGAGGTGAAGTGAGCATGGAGGAGTGAGCGCAGAGAAGGAGAGTCTAGCGGTGGTCCGTGGTGCACCTGGATAGGAGAGCGGCAAATATGCCTGTATTCCCCCGTCCTCTCTGATCTACAGTAGGGAGCGTACCCCCAGCAGTGGACACAGCGGACGCTGCCTCCGATGTCACGGAGAGGAAAGAGCACTGCAAGAAGTGCGGGAGGGTATGCGCCTAGCCACTCATATATCACCCGGTATATGACGGTGAAGAGGAGTGACGCGAAGCAGGAGGACGCACGAGGAGGACACGCTCCGAGGAGGGAGTCGCTAACAGAAAGCATCCGGCAAGACACTGCAGAGAGACAAGCGTTGGATAGCTCAGCTACAGCCACAGCTACAGCGGGGACAGGAAAGGTGAGCGGTGGACAACAGCCGTTAGTAGGAACCAGCCTGACGGCAGCATCTGCCCCAATAGACAAAGCGGGAGGGGGTGTACCTATGCTGGAGGCCCAGGACGGGGCAGGAAGCATTTTTACATCCCTCGAGGGCCAGAGGACAGCAAAGCTGACGGAGTGGACGAGTGGGTCCCCCCAACTCGCAGCAGAGGTATTGTCGGCTTTATCTATATTTCCTAATATACCAGAAGCATCAAGGCTGTCAGGGGAACTTATAATAGAACCTACAGAGACATCTGCAGAGCCATTAACAGCAAAGACACTAACACTAACAGAGACACTTCCTGTAGTAATTACACCTGCTGCATCACCTATCTTAGTAGTTAAGGGGGGTAATAGCATTACAGGTTTTGCAATGGCTAAAGTAAATGCATACCCACGAGAGGAGGAGGGAGGGCAGCCTGATATACAGACCCTCGGTGACACAAGGAATATACATGGGATAGAAGCGACACCGGATATTAGTCAGCTAAGCAGGCTCATCCAGGCTCTCCCAACTAAGGAAGACATTCAGAAAATGTTATCGGTTATCACTAGTACTTTGAAGGAAGAGATGGAGGAGGTCCGTGCAAAAGTGGTGATGGGAGAACATAAAATGTGTATCTTGGAGAGTCAGCAAGGGGTGGTGGATGGCAGGTTGGCAGCCCTTGTGGAAAAATTTGGCAAGCAGCAACAACAACTGGTCAGATTACAGTTAAAAGCTGAAGAGGCGGATAACAGAAGTAGGAGGAATAATGTACGTATAAAAGGGATCCCTGAAAGCTTTGAGGGCATGGCCCTTAGGGAAGCTGTCTTATCTATCCTCAATAAAATCTTAAAAAAAAATCCAGAATCCCCAATGGAGCTGGATAGGATTCATAGGGTCCCTACATTTCGGAACCCAGAACAGACTAGCCCCCGTGATGTACTATGTCGGATACATTTCTTCAGAATAAAAGAAGAAATTCTTAGGGAGGCATGGAAAGAAGGAACGGTGTTATGGGAGGGGGTGAGCATACAGCTATTCCCTGACCTGTGCTGGCAAACCAAAGCAAGACGTCGTTTGCTAAGACCATTACTGGAATATATACGAAGTCAAGATGCGGTATACAGATGGGGCCATCCGTTATCCTTAAATATAAAGAGGGAAGGAAGAAGTTTTAATTTAAGAGAGCCCTATCAGCTCCCAGCACTGTTTGAATTTTTGGGATCAATACCAATAGATGTTCCTAATTGGTTGGAGCTACCAGGTCCAGGAGAAAGACGTTAGATAAACAGATGGAAGAGATGGACAGAAGGTGGACATAGGCCTAAGAGATATAGTGACTGGCAAAAAAAAAAAAAAAAAGAGAAGAGAATTTTTTTTTTTTTGGGCAACATGGTAGATCGCCCCCCTTAATTTCTAGAAGAGAGAGAATGTGTATTATCAATAGCCCCCAGGCAGGAGGGAGTCCCTTATATTAACTCATAAACCATATCCTAAAAAAGGGAAAAAAAAGGGATATGTCTCTTTCTCCTCTTCTCTTTTTTGGCGCCCTTTTGTTTTTTCTGGGCCCCTGTGTTTTTGGTATTTTTTCTTTTTTTTTTTTGCTGTTTTTTGAGAAGAACTCCTTTTCAGACTTGGGTTAATAAACTTCCAGGGGCTGTTACTGGTGTAAGGTGCCAAAAGTATTACTCCCCTTTTTTTTTTTTTTTTTTTAGGCCCTTTTTTGGGGAAGTTCAAATGTTTACATGTCGATATAGGTCTATATATATATATATATATATTTTCCGTATTCTTGGTATTTAATCTGTTATATATATATATATATATATATATATATATATATATATATATATATATATATATATATATATATGAAGGGCTTGATGCTAGATAGAATTTCCAATGATCAGATACCTGCCCCCATTATAGGGAGGGATAGGATATGTTTTTTTTTTTCTCTTGGGGGGGTTTGTTTGAAGACTTGGGGGGGGTTAGTGGGTTTGTGGGTGACTCTGGGGGGGTTGGTCACTATGGTAATATTATAACAATTAATGAGGAAATAATAAATAGAGAATTAATACAGTAAGGGGGGGGGGGGAGGGAAGGGGTTTTTGAATTGGGAGTCTAGTGTTTGATGTTTTGTTTATTGGGGAGGATATATAAGAATAGTGGAACACAATGTATCACTTGATTTAATGACTAGTTAAAGTCACTTAATAGTATAATAAGATATGCACTAAGAGATAACACATATAGGTGTATACAGGTTTAATTAGGTATACTAAGGGAAGGTTAAGTCTAGCGGGTGACACGGGAGGGAGGGGTAGAGGACGGGAGAAGGATAGGGGGGGGGGGGTAAAGGGGGAAGGGGTGGGGAGGGTGAAAGGGGAGGGGGGAGGGGTTTCCCCTTTTCTGAGGGGGGGTGGGAAGAGTTCTAGCAGAGTTCTAGCAGGCAGCCCGGAATGATAAGGAATGATAAGGTACAGGGAAAATTCAGATTAAAAGTGCAGGGGTTAAGGAAGTAATGGGAGTTTAATAAACCAGTATTATAAAGAGGGAGAAAGGGGATACAGGTAGGGGGGGGATAGGGGGGATGATAGAAATGATGTGTGAAAGATCTGGTAGCCGGTTTTCGGAGATAATACACAGAAATTACCTCTGCCTGCCTGTTTATATATGGTAGGAGAAGGGGGAGAGAGGAGGGAAGGGGAACTGAGGGGAAGGAAGAGGTAATCCTTGCCCTCTATATGAACTCCTTGAGCCCTCTGTTTTTGTAAATAACCCAGAGAAAAGATCTAAATTGATGGCAGAATTATGGAGATCAAAGGCGCATGTAGTATTCCTCCAGCAGACACACTTCAAAAAAAATAAAATTCCAAAGTTAGGAAATCACAGATTCCCAACTGTGTATCATAGTTCCTCATTGACAACAAAAACAAAGGGGGTATCAATTATGTTTTCAAAAATGATAATATGGAAAGAGTCAAGTGTAATGAGGGATGAGGAAGGACGCCTTCTTATTGTAAAAGGATACATAAATGATCAGAAGGTCACTCTGGTAAATGTTTATTTGCCTAACGAGGGACAGATTGCAGCGTTGAAGAAATATACAGACAGGGTGCATCAGAATATGGAAGGTATCGTAATAATGGCAGGAGATTTAAATATTGCTTTAGACCCTATATTAGATACATCTAAGGGAAGCTCGCACATAGCATATAGCAAACTAAGCAAAGCAAACAAACTGTTACAAGAGATACAGGTGGTAGATTGCTGGAGGACTACCCATCCACACGAGCGGGACTACACTTTCTTTTCAGCTAAATATAGAACCTATTCCAGAATAGATTATATATTTATATCCCGAAATCTGGTACAGGGTATAGTAGAGGCTTCTATTGGGTCTTTCTCATTATCGGATCACGCACCGATAAACTGCGTATTGGAATTGGGGAAACCCGTAGCACGTGAGTGGCATTGGAAAATCAACGAGTCCCTTCTAAAAGACCCAGAGTATGAGGGAAAGATAACACAGGAGTTGGAGATGTTTTTTTCTAATAATGAGGTGGGGGAGGTGACCCCAACTTGTATTTGGGAAACACATAAGTGTTATATCAGGGGAGTACTAATCTCATTGGGAGCATATAGGAAACGCCAGATAGGAGCACAGATAGAAGGGTTGATGGGAGAAATCCGCAGACTGGAAAAAATACACAAAAAGTCATTGGCAATACAGGCAGAGGAGAAGCTGAAGAAGGTCCGAGATGAATTGAACTTGCTATTAACCGACAAAGCAAAAGCTGCATTAAGAAGAAGAAGCAAACGTGCTTTTTACGAATATGGCAATAAGCCAAGCAGGATGCTAGCGAGAGCACTAGGAGAAACAAAGGGCCCACAACCACATAGAGGGAATTAAAACAACAGGAGACAGGATAGTTAAGTCTTCACGAGAAATTGCGAAAATATTTAGAAATTACTATGTGAGTCTGTACCAATTAAGGGAGGAACAGAATATAGCAAAGATACAGATGAAGGAGGAAAGGTCGAAAAAGTATATAGAGGAATCAGGAATGCTGAAATTACCTGAGGAAATAGGGAGAAGCTTAGAAGACCCAATCACAGCAGAAGAATTTACAAATACTCTCAAATTGTTAAAACCAGGTAAAGCTCCTGGTCCTGACGGATTTACCCTTCTCTATTATAAGACCTATTCAGATAAGTTGATGCCAAGATTTTTGGATGCATATAATTCGATACGAGAAGGGCGGGAGATGCCAGAAGAAGCCCTTATGGCACACATAGCGGTTATACAAAAGGAGGGGAAAGATCCAGCGCAGTGCGCAAATTATCGCCCAATATCTTTATTGAATACAGATCTAAAAATGTTCACAAAAATCTCGGCAAATAGACTACTACCATATATTCCAGGTTTGATACACCAAGACCAGGTAGGATTCATTCCAGGAAGAGAAGGTAGAGAAAATACGCAGCGGGTGATAAATGCAATTCACCTAGCGCAGTCTAACAAAAAGCCTTTAGTACTGATATCTACCGACGCCGAAAAAGCGTTCGATAGGGTGGATTGGAAGTTCTTAAAAACAATCATACAACATATTGGACTGCGAGAGGGGATGCAAAGATGGATTATGAGCTTGTACTCCCGACCGAAAGCGAAAATTAAGATAAACGGTATTATGTCAGACCCCCTTGATATATGCAATGGGACGCGTCAAGGATGCCCATTATCTCCACTTATTTTCGTCTTAACGCTAGAGCCTAAGGATGAGAACAGATATTAGAGGTATTGGCGTGAAAGGGGGGGAACACAAGCTTGCAGCATTCGCTGACGATTTGATGTTTTTTGTAACTGAGCCGGCATTATCTCTGCCCCCATTGTTAGCAGAGATAGATAAGGATGGTGCACTCTCAAACTTTAAAGTGAATTATGATAAATCAGAGGCAATGGGGGTAGAGATGAGCATGGTACAACAACAACAACAACTGACCATTTTTTTCTCATTTAAGTGGACAAACTCACATATAGGATATCTGGGGACTAAAATTCCGAAGAAATTAAATAGAATTTTAGAATTAAACCTGGCCCCACTTGCAAGACAAATTAAAAGAGACCTACTGAAGTGGGATAAGGAGGTATTCACTTGGTTCGGGAGGATCAATATCATAAAAATGAATGCAATGCCAAGGTTACTATATATATTGCAGACACTCCCAACCAGAATACCTCAGGGATTCCTGAAAGAAATTAGAGCAAAATTTGCGGGATTCATCTGGGCTGGGAAACCTGCCAGAGTGAGAAGAGATATACTAACACTACCAAAAGAAAAAGGGGGGGGGGTGGGTTTCCCAGACCCACTGACCTACTATGAGGCAGTGCACTTGTCAAGAGCATTAGATTGGTGCAGGGCCCCGAAGGACAAACCTTGGATTCTTTTAGAACAGGCAATGTCGGAGATCCCATTGGAGGGCCTAATTTGGCTCTCTAAATCGGTGCTACCACAGACAGTCAAGAGACATCCAACGATAGGGACGACAATTAGCATAGTCCAAAAAATATTCAGAAATTCAGAAGGGGAAACAGAAGTGAACCCGATGACACCAATTTTGGGGAATCCAGCGTTTGTCCCGGGCCTGAGGGACTCGGCTTTTAGGAATTTAAAAAACCAGGGCAAAACCAGAGTGATACATTTCTCGAGAGAGAACCGAGTAATGTCAAATGAAGAAATAGAAAGAGAACTGTCCGAGGCTCTAGACCCATATAGGAGAAGACAGTTAAAGGGGTTTCTCCGATTAATCAAAGGACAAACAAGGGTGAGAGTAACATTGTCGGAATTTGAGAAATTGTGTCTTAAGGGAGAACCGGTTAGACACTCGCTCTCACTGTTCTATTCCTTAATAAATGAATTAAAAGCCCCACAAGAGATAAGTTTCATTCAGGCGTGGGAAAGAGACCTAGGGGTAACTTTTACGGAAAACCAGAAGAAAAAAATATTTCAATTTAATCATAAAGCATCATTGGCATCTAAATTTCAGGAGGGAGGATACAAGATCTTGAGTAGGTGGTATAGGACACCGGAAGTCTTAAACCAGATTTTCCCAGAAGTGACCAATCTCTGTTGGCGTTGTCAAAAAGAAGAGGGAACCCTGTTACACATTTTTTGGAACTGTGAGAGAGTTAAAGATTTTTGGAAAATGATATCTGAAGTTATAGAAGAAATAACTGAGATGTCTCTAGGTGAGGATCCGGCGACGTATCTGCTGTTGGACATTCCGATATCAATAGAGAAGTATAAAAAATCCCTAGTAAGGCATTTATTGGTTACAGCTAGAGCATGTATCCCAGCCCTCTGGAAGAGCACTTGCCCCCCAGGCAGACCACAATGGTTGGCAAAAATTGCAGAAATGCAACATATGGAGAATCTTACAGCGGCTCTGAGGGAACAAGAAGAAGAGGTGAGGGAGATATGGGCACAATATGTTAGATATAGGGAAAGAGAGGAATAGGATGGGGGTGAAGGAGTGTGGGGGGGGGGGGAAGGGAATCCTCTTTTTTTTTTTTTTTCTAGATGCTGTTTTTAATAGCAGGATGGAAAGTTGGGAGGGTGGGAATGAAAGAGAGGTATTTGAGGAATAACTGGGGTATTAATGTCTCAAATGAAAAGAGCACACGTCCAATGCGTGGGATGTAAAAAGGAAGAAAGTCTAGATCCATTAGTATCGACTGAGGACTGTAAATAAAGGTAAAGATGTATAGGATTAAGAGTTGGTTTTGACAAGAGATTGAAAAATGTCCTATGTAAACTATGAAGTTGACTGATGTGTAGGATGTGATACTAACTTTTGTTTGAGGCAATGTGAAGTGTTGGAAAAAAAAAAAATGGGAAAAAAAATAAAGAATTTATAAAAAAAAAAAAAAAAGAGAGTTAAGGAGAGCCATGGTTATCGCCTACGGCCACATCACCCTGAAAGCGCCCGATCTCGTCTGATCTCAGAGGCTAAGCAGGGTCGGGCCTGGTAAGTACCTGGATGGGAGACCGCCTGGGAATACCAGGTGCTGTAGGCTTTTTTTTTTTAGTTGTGTGGTGGAGTCCTTGAATCTTTTTTTTCCCCCCGAGTCTTTCTTCCATAAAGGAAGGGAGAAAAGAAAAAAAAAAGAAAAAAAGAAAAACTTTGCCATTGTCTTTAAAAGTAGTCCTAAAAACTTTAATTAATTCAAATTTTTTTGGTGAAAAAAACCTTCTAGTGACCGGCCCCCGTAGCCCACCTGTTTTAGTCACCTGAGCCCAGGAATTTCCCACGGCGGAGACGCGCTCTCTGCCCAGGGTTCTCTGCTCCCGATTGGATAGATTGATAGCAGCGCAGCCATTGGCTTCCGTTGCTGTCAATAAAATCCAACGACGGGGGAGATCGCTTCTCATAGGGGGCTATACGATGCGTGGAGGAGCCGTGAGCGCCACAGAGGGACCCCAGAAGTCGAGGATCGGGGCAAAACAAACTGCACAGTAGAGGCAAGTAGGACAGGTTTGTTATTCAATCCTCATTTGAATACCACATCAGATGATTAAATTATAGGTTTGGGAGCTTTGGGGGTAATCCACAAAAGGGATACGCCGGCGTATCTACTGATACGCCGTCGTATCCCTGTTTCTATCTATGGAACTGATCCACAGAATCAGTTTACCATAGATAGACAAAAGAATCGACATGTGTAATTGAATTACACTGTCGGATCTTAAGGATGCAATTCTAGGCCGGCCGCTAGGTGGCGAGGCCATTGCGGCCGGCCTAGAATATGCAAATGAACACTTACGGCGATCCACGAACGTTCCGACGGGCCCGTTGCACTAAATCTACGTCGAGTTACGCCGCGTAAAAATAGGGCTGAGTCCTATTTGACCAAGCCCTATTAAGTATGGCCGTCGTTCCCGCGTCGAAATTTTCAACTCTACGTCGTTTGCGTAAGACGTTCGTGAATGGCGCTGGACGCCATTTATGTTAATGTCTAAGCAAATGACGTTGGAGCGACGTCAGTTAGCACAATGCATGTCGGGTAAGTTACCCGACGGAGCATGCGCAGTATGTCCGGCGCGGGAGCGTGCCTAATTTAAATGGGAATCGCCCATTTGTATTAGGAACGCCTTGCGCCGGACGGAGTTAAGTTACACCGCCGCAAATTTCCAGGTAAGTGCTTTGTGGATCGGCACCTAACTTGGGAGATTTGCGGCAGTGTAACTTAACTCTGAAAAGTTAAGTTGCGCTCGGCGGCTGTGGATCTGGCCCTATATAGTCACCCGTAAATCATTTAGTAGCCAAATATTACAACCCTTTATATAGCTTAGCTCCTTGTTCTGCACATTGGCCTACCTGTGCCCCATAGACTCGTTGCATTGTTTGAAGCAGCTGATTTGTATAGTCGGTTAGTGTTCCGGCATCTTCCTCAAATACGCTCAACAGAGATCTCGTCTACATTAGGAAAAACACAAAATACTGATTAATATAGAATTCACTCAAACTCCAGGAAATATCTTTGCATAGTTACATTGGTCCTGCTTGGCAGAATGTAAGAAAACATCACATATGATGGGCTACCACAATCTTCCAGGTCCTGCGTGAAGTTGAGTGTGGGGGGGGGGGGGGGTGCTGGTTGCTCCCTTGGCACCGCCGCCATTCATGGAATGCCTTGAATTTGTGTTTTCAATTAACACAAGGCACTTCATGACTGGAAGCTGTGGAGATTGTGGATGTCCCCATAGACTTCTATGAGTGGAGTCCTTTTTCTAAAAGCGCACCAAAGATGCAGTATGCAGGGCTTTTGGTGCCCTTTCAGAAAATGCACCAAAATACAGGTCTATGGGAAAGCGCAGGAAACCCACAAAAACTGGAGCATACAATGCCATACAATGGAGGATACAGTGTGGCAGCTCCCTAAAGAGAATCAAATTCTACAGCAGTATATAAAACTTACAAAACAGCTAATATAACACGTATTTATGCAAGATATAAATATTAACTACCCATGCTTAACTTCATAATAGAAACATGTTTTGCCATTGTCTTAAAATAGGAGTTTCTTTTTTCGGTTTAAAATACAGATATATTCGGAGGGGCTCAGTTCCTGATTTTTATTGGCTACCTTGAGTCATTAGAAGTAGATGCCATCTAAACCATCTAATTGCTGATAATAACAAGCCCATGTTTGATGCAGCTTCTTTTAAAGTGAATTTATAAGCTACATTCTTGTTTATGCCACATCTGAACTCTCATAATACCAAAATGTCACCACAACTCAGTATAAACAGGTTGTACCCAGAATGTTTGAGGCAAACATACTACTAATAAAAAGGCTAGGCCACAAGAGGCAACGTCACTGCAGCACCTGGAGGAAAACAAACGATGATGAAATACTGTACATGTGTGCACTGTACACAGTGGATGGAAATGCACATAAATGACAAGACGTTACGAAACAAAAAGCTATTCATACATGCCAGAATCAAGCCTGCCCAATTTTTAACCAAATTCAGCCGTTGGCACACAACAAAGCTTGAACCAAGGAAAATGCCATCGCTCTTTAGTGCCCACCATCCCATTACCAATATACTAGATGGATCTTAACCACTTAAGCCCCGGACCTTTAGGCAGTTAAATGCCCAGGCCAGGTTTTGCGATTCGGCACTGCGTCGCTTTAACAGACAATTGCGTGGTCGTGCGACGTGGCTCCCAAACAAAATTGGCGTCCTTTTTTCCCCACAAATAGAGCTTTCTTTTGGTGGTATTTGATCACCTTTGCGGTTTTTATTTTTTGCGCTATAAACAAAAATAAAGCGACAATTTTTTACTTTTTGCTATAATAAATATCCCCTAAAACATATAAACATTTTTTTTCCCTCAGTTTAGGCCGATACGTATTCTTCTACCCATTTTCGGTAAAAAAAATAAAAATAAAAATAAAAATAAAAATCGCAATAAGTGTTTATCGATTCGTTTGCGCACAATTTATAGCGTTTACAAAATAGGGGATAGTTTTATTGCATTTTTATAAATTTTTTTTTTTTTACTACTATTGGCGGCGATCAGCGATTTTTTTCGTGACTGCGACATTATGGCGGACACTTCGAACAATTTTGACACATTTTTGGGACCATTGTCATTTTCACAGCAAAAAATGCATTTAAATTGCATTGTTTATTGTGAAAATGACAGTTGCAGTTTGGGAGTTAACCACAGGGGGCGCTGTAGGAGTTAGGGTTCACCTAGTGTGTGTTTACAACTGTAGGGGGGTGTGGCTGTAGGTCTGACGTCATTGATCGAGTCTCCCTATAAAAGGGATCACTCAATCGATACGCCGCCACAGTGAAGCATGGGGAAGCCGTGTTTACATACTGCGACATAATGGCGGACACATTTGACACCATTCACATTTACACAGCGAACAGTGTTATAAATATGCACTGATTACTGTATAAATGTGACTGGCAGGGAAGGGGGTTAAACACTAGGGGGCGAGGAAGGGGTTAAAGGTGTACCCTGCAAGGGGATTCTTACTGTGGGGGGTGACCGATCTGTGTGCCTATGTACAAGGGACACAGCATCGGTCTCCTCTCCCTGACAGGACGTGGACCTGTGTTTACACACAGAGATCCACGGTCCTGCTTAGTTACTGGACAATCGCAGCCGCCGGGCATGTGCATCGTGTTCCCTAGTGGCTCTAAAAGACAGAACAATAGAGCTATCGTGCCGCGGTGAATGTCCTTGCATTACTTAATCAGAGCCCAGATTAAATGCCCATTGACAATCTGTGGAATGCAGGAAAAAGAAATCTCGCGCCAAATGAATTACACTAAATTATATACTTGATAAATCAAGTGACTAACTGAGTGAAGCTGCTCCCAAATAAAATCAGGTGACTGACTTGCATATATTGTATAGTGAGGTGAGGGGCGCTATATCAAAATAGTGGATGCGTGTCACAATGTGCGTTTGAGTAGTACACAGTGTAACTGTGTACCCAAATCTATGTGAAAAACCAAACAGATTATAGTCTAAACTCTATAAGTACAATAGTGCCAAATGCTGTGGAAAATAAATAAAATATATATAAAAAAAAAAAAATTTAAAAGAATGTCCAGCAAATAAATGGTTAAGTGCAAAATGGATCCAGTGTTGTATCAAGTCCAGGTGCAAAATGCAAATAATCCAATCCCAAATTGCAGGGAAAAGTGCAAATGCTAAAGTGCTTGTGAATCTTCAAAATAGCCAAAGTGCGAGAAAGAAGTGATCCGCCTTCACCTATAGGTCACCAGAATAATAATGGATGGCTCCTTACCACACGGTGTTGACCAGATTACTTAAAATATGGTCAATCAGGCTTGTTTTAAATGAGGATCAGCAGGGTCTCATTGGATTCCAATGTCAGCGATTGCAGCAAATGGTGTACCAAGAAAGGAGAAGAGATACCACCATAGTGTAAAACCATTTAATATACAAAAGTTAAAATTACAATGCCAAATGGCCTCTTACTGTTGCTGGTGCCCGTTCCCGGCACTGAGGCTGTAGGTGGTGGGGATAGTAAGACAAGATAAGAGATGGCCGCGTCCTGGTCCACTAGCGTGCGTTCCACCGCTAGTTGTCCATCAACCAGTGAGACCGGAAGTGCGTGGCTATGCGTGTGCGCTCGGATACCGCCTCGACGTTACGTTTCAGTTAAACCGTCTTCAGACGCTTCCTGAAGACGGTTTAACTGAAACGTGACGTCGAGGCGGTATCCGAGCGCACACGCATAGCCACGCACTTCCGGTCTCACTGGTTGATGGACAACTAGCGGTGGAACGCACGCTAGTGGACCAGGACGCGGCCATCTCTTATCTTGTCTTACTATCCCCACCACCTACAGCCTCAGTGCCGGGAACGGGCACCAGCAACAGTAAAGGCTCATACACACGGTAGGACATCCAACAAAATTTCCCTTGGATTTTTGTCCTAATTGATTTGTCCGATCACACCCATAGCATACACACGCTCGGACTTTTCTGCAAACTTTTCTAACACTTTCCCAACATCACGTGGTTTTACTTGCTCTTTACCGCCACCCTTTGGTTAACTTCTGCTATTGTTGGTTGAGTTTAACATTGGTTCTGAGCATGCGCATTTGTACTTTGTCCAAAAGTCCGATGGTTTGCTGTACACACGGTCGCACTTTGCACAAATCGGACTTTTCGGAACAGAAAGTTGGTCCGTTCACAGACCCAACTTTTTGTCCGATTGAAGCCAAAAAAGTTGGTCCGATGGAACGTACACACGGTCGGACAAATACGAAAAGTGCCGGATTTTGAAGTTGGTTGGGCAAAAGTCCGACCGTGTGTACGGGGCTTTAGAGGCCATTTGGCATTGTAATTTTAACTTTTGTATATTAAATGGTTTTACACTATGGTGGTATCTCTTCTCCTTTCTTGGTACACCATTTGCTGCAATCGCTGAAATTGGAATCCAATGAGACCCTGCTGATCCTCATTTAAAACAAGCCTGATCGACCATATTTTAAGTAATCTGGTCAACACCGTGTGGTAAGGAGCCATCCATTATTATTCTGGTGACCTATAGGTGAAGGCGGATCACTTCTTTCTCGCACTTTGGCTATTTTGAAGATTCACAAGCACTTTAGCATTTGCACTTTTCCCTGCGATTTGGGATTGGATTATTTGCATTTTGCACCTGGACTTGATACAACACTGGATCCATTTTGCACTTAACCATTTATTTGCTGGACATTCTTTTAAAATTTTTTTTTTTTTTTTTTTTTATATATTTTATTTATTTTCCACAGCATTTGGCACTATTGTACTTATAGAGTTTAGACTATAATCTGTTTGGTTTTTCACATAGATTTGGGTACACAGTTACACTGTGTACTACTCAAACGCACATTGTGACACGCATCCACTATTTTGATATAGCGCCCCTCACCTCACTATACAATCTGTGGAATGACTTGAAGACTGCAGTCCAACAGTCAGCATCAAATCTAACGGAATTTGAGCAGTTCTGCAAAGAAGAGTGGGCAACTATTGCAAAGTAGATATACAAAGTTAGTAGAGACATATCCCAGCAGACTAAAGGCTGTAATTTAAAGCGGGGGTTCACCCTTAGAGGGCACTTTTCCCCCTTAGATTCCTGCTCGTTATTACTAGGGGAATCGGCTATTTATTTTAAAATATGTGCAGTACTTACCCGTTTACGAGACGCATCCTCTCCGTCGCTTCCGGGTATGGGCTTCGGGAATGGGCGTTCCTTCTTGATTGACAGGTTTCCGAGAGGCTTCCGACGGTCGCATCCATCGCGTCACGATTTTCCGAAAGAAGCCGAACGTCGGTGCGCAGGCGCAGTATAGAGCCGCACCGACGTTCGGCTTCTTTCGGCTACGAGTGACGCGATGGATGCGACCGTCGGAAGCCTCTCGGAAGAATGTCAATCAAGAAGGAACGCCCGCTCCCGAAGACCCATACCCGGAAGCGACGGAAGAAGATGCAGCTCGAAAACGGGTAAGTACTGCACATATTTTAATATAAATAGCCGATTCCCCTAGACCCAACGAGCAGGAAGCTAAGGGGAGATTTTATTTTTTTTTTTAAATGGGTGAACTCCCGCTTTAAGCAAAAGGTGGTATAACAAAATACTGGCACAAAGGGGTAATACTTTTTCCAACTCAGCGATTCTGCTTTTCCTTTTTTTTTCTAACATGTTGGTGATAAACCTTTCACTTGGATGTTATCAGTTGCACTAGTAAATACAGCTGGATAATCCTCCTGTAAAAAATAAAATAAAAATACAGCTGGATAAAAACAAAAACTGTCTCTGTCTTCATTTCAGGCTGTGAAGCAACATAATGTGATTATTTTAAAAATGGGGTGGTTCTTTTCTATACCCACTGTATATGTGAAAATCAATCGGTTTTTCCTCAGGGTCCGTCGATCCGGTGCCCTTCTTTATTACACTCTATGCAGGTCTGGAATACGTCCTGTAGGTCTGTGCCTCTGCGGTCCTCACACACTCCGGTGGCCCCTCTGTTCCACAACCCGGTGTTCCCACCTGGTCTATGTCTACGAGATTTCCAGTGGTGGATTGATAAGGGCCTGTATAGAATTAGCGATTTCCTTGACCACAAAGGAATCTGTCTGGTATCCTACTTTGTGCAGCGGTTGAAGGTGCCTCCGTCTGAGCATTTCCATTTGCAGCAGATCCTACACTTTTTGCGGCCTTTGTAGAGATCTACAGCTGATATTACCAAGTGCGCTGCTTTTGAATCTAGATGTCTCCGGGGGGAGACCCAGAGGGGGGCATTTTAATGCTGTACAAATTTGTGTTTATCTGTCTGCAAAGTTACCTCATATGCAGGCTTGGAAGTGGAACTTAGGGGAGGAGACTGATGGAAGTGGTCTCCTTGTACATACAAGGGTATCGTGAACACAGACCTGGCTTTCGAGATGGTACCTGGTACCATACCACCTCTCGAAAACGTACCAGGGGGTTTCCTCCCTGTGCTTTCGGGGATGTGGTCAACCGTGTATGATGTTCCACATATAGTGGACCTGTGCAAAGGTGCGCCATTTTGGATTTGAGTTCATTCCCTGATTAATTTGGTGACAATGGTGAATGTAGTTAAAAACCTTAAGGTGGCTCTTCTCAACTAACCTATCCTTAATGCCCCCTATAATGTTCAAACTTTAATTCATTTCATGTGACCGCTTAGAAGAAACCAGTGATAGATCTAGCCCTTAAGAATAAGCGGACATGGATCATGCTCAACAAAAAGCTGGTCAGTATCTTGCAGGATAAGACTGCTAGGTTTGACCGTGACTGGGATCCTTGGATTAAGTATCTCCAACTTCCAACTGACTATGGAATGGAGGCAATCGATCGGACAGTCCTTTTGCTTTGTCGCTTTCCGCTCCCCCTTTTTCTTTTATGTTGAAACTCTGTTCTATACGACACACCCTTGTGTCGGAAATAATTGGTGATACAATATGCGATTTCTTTCTTATACCTGTTCCTAAGGTTTTGATATGCTCCACCTGCGTTGTGGACCATCTTTTTGGAAAAAAATAATCAATAAAAATATTGAAACAGAAAATCAATCAATCAGTCTTGATGTACTGAAGGCCCATCTCATTTCTTGAAGGCCCAAAAAATGTCAGGATAGTACAAATATCCCCAAAATGACCCCTTTTTGTAAAGTGGACAGTCCAAGGTATTTAGTATAAGGTATGGCGAGCTTTTTTAAAAAGTGTTACTAAAGGCAATTTTTTTATTTATTTTTTATTAAAATAACAAACATATTATACTTAACTGCTCTGTGCAGTGGTATTGCTCAGAGCGGCCTGAACCTCTTCTGCTCAGGACCCCGATGGCGATCTCGGCTTTCTCTTCTTCTTGGCACTACCATAGCCAGCCATTGGCTACGGGGAGAGTGTAGTTTGCGTGCTGCCAACCTGTGTCTCTACCAAGGATGAGCTCCAGCGTGTTCGCATAGTACATGTGCAGAGCCCGCCAGGAAGTCTGCACGGCGCTGCACTAATCACAGCCAGGGAGACATTGTCCCGATGCTCAGCGGCAGAGATCGGGAAATGTCTCCCTGCCAGTGATTAGCGCAGCGTGGTGCAGACTTCCTGGCGGGCTCTGCACGTGTACTATGCGAACACGCTGGAGCTCATCCTTAGTCTCTACGGAGCCACGTTCCATAGACTTACACAGCTAGACTTAGGCCCAACCCCCCCCCCGCCCACTTCCTCCTCACTGCATTGGATTAACAGCAGCAAGAGCCAATGGCTCCTGCTGCTGCTCGAGTGCTGTGTAAAGAGGAAGCAAGGGGAGAAATGATGCAGCCATGCACAGCGCTAATCACTTCTCCCCATCTCTTCCCTTTCACACAGGAAAGGGAGGCACAACAATTGCAAATTGTTAAAAATGTTTCTTACCTTAATGCAAACAATGCATTAAAGGGGTGTTCCACCTTTTTTAAGTTTATTAAAAGTCAGCAGCTACAAAAAGTGTAGCTGCTGGCTTTTAATAAACAGACACTTACCTGCTCCATGGCTCCAGCGACGCGACGGCCGGGGCTCTGCTCCTCGCCCCCCCCCCTCGCCGGCCGGCGTCTTCATCCTTAGTGTGGGCACCCAGCAGTGACAGCTTTCAGCTTCACGGCCGGGCACCCACTGTGCATGCGCGAGCGGCAGTGCGCATGCGCGAGCGGCGCCGTCCGATTGGACAGGCGCTCGCCTACAGGGAGGGGCTCTGAAAAGGCGATTAAGCAAATCGCCTTTCCAGCCCCTCGGCGGAAGGAGGAAGTGGGACAGGAAGTCCCCTTCTCCTGAAGCCCCCACTCCCCCCCCAAAAAAATTACATGCCAAATGTGGCATGTAAGGGGGCGAGGAGTGGGTTAAGCGGAAGTTCCATTTTTAGGTGGAACTCCCCTTTAAGGTAAAAACGTTTTTAGATTTAGTAACTCTACATTTTTTTTTTTTCACAATTGAATTTTTTTTTTACATACTGTCATTAGTGCAGTACAGCCTCATCATATAACTGGGGTGGCGTTGATCAGGGACACCCTTTCCTTTTTTTTTCTTACATACAGTGACCAGAGCAATACAGTTACCATAGTACCACTGTACTACCCTGAGGAGGTAATCAGGATTTTTTTTTTTTTTTTACATACTAGGATTGCTTAAAAACTAAATTTTACAGTTATAAGCAACCATTTTTGATGAAATAAAAACTATTCATTGTTTACTATTGTGATTGGCCACAGCTAATAACATGGTACAGATGAGCTGTAGAAATGGGGCAGATCGCTGCTCCAGGCGAGTACAATAATCTACCAGAAAGGAAGGGCAGGTGCTAGCTCCGGCTTGCAACCATGAACATGTAGACCAAGTGATTAAAATTAGCTGCACACCAACATCTGTCTAACAGGTTTATTAAAAGATTGCCACCAGGACTAAAACAACAGACCAAGCAATCTTTCAATAAAAACAGTTGGACGGATGTTGGGGTGCAGCTAATTTTTCTCACTTGGGCTACAGATGGGCCGCAATTGGCCCTGTCTGTACCATGTGATCAATGTGGCCAATCACTCATCACAATAGTACACAGTGGAATGCATGAATCAAAGCCATTCATTGTGTACAATTGTCATGCGATTGGCCACAGTGGTCATATGGTTCTGGCAGCGTGCCGGTACAGTGATCTGTGTGTGTGTTTGTCATTGGCTGTGTCAGTGGTCATGGCAGGTGACAGATTACGCTGGAGCGCAGCCCATAGGGCATGATTCTGGGAGGATGACATGACAGGATCCGGTTGGCAGACTTTTTGCAGGCGTGACCATATAAACAGAAGCCGGCCAAACTGTTGACTTCTGTTGGACCAGCTGCTGTACACACGGGAATGTCAGTTAGTTTCTACTGAACCGGTTGATGCCTCCTTCCCGACATGCAGCCCATGCATACTAGGCTTAAAGTGATTGTTATTTAAAAAAAAAAAAACACACACACACACACACAAGACTTTGCAAACATGTTATACTTACCTCCTCTGTGCATTTGCTTTTGCGCAGGGCAGCCTGGATCCTCCTACTTTCGGGTCTCTCTTCACTGCTCCTGGCCACTCTCTCCTGTTGAGTGCCCCCACAGCAAGCAGCTTGCTATGGGGGCACACAAGCCAGATCACAGCTCCGTGTGTCCATTCAGACACGGAGCCCGACCTGGCCCTGGCTAACTGACTTTGATTGACAGCCACGGGAGCCAATGGTATTGCTGCTATGTCTCAGCCAATCAGGAGGAGAGTCCCCGACCGCTAAGACACTTGTGGACATCGCTGGACAGAGATGGGGCTCAGGTAAGTAATTAGGAGGTGCTGGAGAAGCTTCTACACACAGAAGTTTTTTTTTTTTAATCTTAATGCATACAGATAAAAAAACAAAAAAAAAAAAAAACATGTAGAACACATATGAATTATACAGGTAAGGCACTAAGTGAGTCCAATTACCACCGTAATCAGCCACAGAACCTGTATAATTAATATGTGTTTGCTTTTAAAGGGATGAGGTGGCAACCCTATGTCCAGGTTGCATTTTGTAAACGATTATAAAATAAACACATCAAGACCTGTCCTCTTGGTGAGTTTATCTCACATGATGTTTTGCTACGTAAACCTATGGCTGCTAGGAGATGAGGGTTCCAGTAGTAATGTGCTTTTTCTCCCCTCCGTGATGTGATCTAACCCCCCCCCTCCTCTAGTGATAGCAGGCTGAGCTGATCCTCGTGAAGCTTATCCTGTGTGTTGTAGGCCTGTGTGTTGGCTGTCAAAGAAGCAGTGCTGGGCCCCTGTGTGTGGAGGGGGGGGCCGTGTGTGTGTGGAGGGGGGACCCTGTGTGTGTGTGTGGAGGGGGGACCCTGTGTGTGTGGGTGTGGAGGGGGGACTGTGTGTGTGTGTGTGGGCATCCTGTGTGTAATGTGGGGGCACCCTGTGTGTGTGTGCGGAGGGGGGGCACCCTATGTGTGTGTGCAGGGCTGTCTTAATGAGAGGGAACACCTGGGCACTGCCCAGGGGCCCCAGCTGCATGGGGGGGCCCCTGCACTTTGCTCAAAGCAGCTGGTCCTTGAGCCCACCCTGCCCCGAAATTGGGGGCCCCATGATAGCACTGAGAGTGATAGAAGCACAGGGGAGGCAGTCTGCCTCCTACCTACTTGGTGTCTGTTTACCTGCACTGTCATCATTGTAGGGGCCCCAGAGCCTTACTTTGCCCAGGGGCAGAAGATGCTATTAAGACATCCCTGTGTGTGTGGGCACCCTGTGGTTGCACGATGCGGGGGCCTGTGTGGGGGCATCCTGTGTGTGTGCGGGGGCACCCTGTGTGTGTGGTGTGTGTGTGTGTGTGTGTTGGGTGGCACCGGGTGTGTGTGTGTGTGTGTGTGTGTGTGTTGGGGGGCACCTTGTGTGTGCGGGGGGGGGGGGGGCCCTGTGTGTGTGTGTGTTTGTGTGTGTTGGGGGGCACTGTGTGTGTGTGTGTGTGTGTGTGTGTGTGTGTGTGTGTGTGTGTGTGTGTGTGTTGGGGGGCACCCTGTGTGTGTGCGGGGGGGGGGGGCTGTGTGTGTTTGTGTGTGTTGGGGGGCACCGTGTGTGTGTGTGTTTGTTGGGGGGGGGGGCCCTGTGTGTGTTTGTTGGGGGGGGCCCTGTGTGTGTTTGTTGGGGAGGGGGGGGGGCCCTGTGTGTGTTTGTTGGGGGGGGGGGGGCCTGTGTGTGAGGTCCCCTGTGTCAGATCCCAGCACTCCCAACACACAAGTCTATGAAGTCTATGACAACAAAGCAAACTTTCCCAGCAGCATCCGGGTCTGTCCTCGTCCTCCTCCTCCAGCATTAACCTGTACAGTGCTGGTACCCCTGGAGATAATAGGATGCCCCCCTCCCTCCCGCTCCCACACGAAGGTGACCCCCCCCAATCCAGGAACACACCCCGGAAAGCTCAGCTCCTACCAGAAGCCAAGCCTCACCCTGCAATCTGTGCACCATTCACCCCCTCCCTGGGACTGTCTTATATAAGGCTGCTCTTACCTGGGGGCTGTCTAACAGAGCCTCCTCCAACAGCAGCTTATCCACAGCAGGCATGTTGTCCTCCACAGACAGGGCAGGTACTAAATAATTTAGCTGGATTCAATTAGCACCCCCTCCTCCTCCTCTTCTTCTTCCAGCTCACTCAGTGCTCACACGTACTGATCCGTCACTGCAGCTTGTGGCCGCTAGTGGTCAGCAGAGAGCTCCCAGTCAGGATCAGGAGTCAGGACAGCATGCCTGTGCTGATTGCTGACATATGACACACTTATCACTCGGTGTCATTGTATTAGTGGGCGAGCTCAGCCTCTCCTCTGATTTATCTGCCATACTGTGCTTCATGCAAAGACTTCAAGGCTTCTCCTAATGGGTTTTAACCACTTAATGACCGCAAGGATTTCTCCCCTTAAAGACCAGGCCATTTTTTCTGATACGGCACTACGTCGCTTTAACTGACAATTGTGCAGTCGTGCGGCGATGTAAAACAAAATGTATGTCTTTTTTTCCCCACAAATAGAGCTTTCTTTTGGTGGTATTTGATATTTGATTTTTGCGCTATAAACAAAAAAAGGCAAACAATTTTGAAATAAAAGCTAAAGATCCCCCAAAAAATTTCAAAAAACAAATGTCTTCATCATTTTAGGCCAATATGTATTCTTCTAAATATTTTTGGTAAAAAAAAAAATCGCAATAAGCGTATATTGATTGGTTTGCACAAAAGTTATAGCGTCTACAAAATAGGGAATAGATTTATGTCATTTTTATTGTCATTATATTTTTTTTATTAGTAATGCCGGTGATCTGCGATTTTTTGCGGGACATTGCAGCGGACAGATCGGACACTTTTTTGGGACCATTTTTTACAGCGATCAGTGCTACAAAAATTCACTGATTACTGTAAAAATATCACTGGCAGGGATGGGGTTAAATGTGTTCCTTGAGAGGTGTTTCTAACTGTGGGGGGAGGGGACTGACTGGGAGCAGAGAGAGATTGCTGTTCCTGATCACTAGGAACAAAAGATCTCTCTCTTCCCCTGTCAGAATGGGGATCTGTCTGTGTACATTGACAGATCCCAAATCTGGCTCTCTGTGGAGCGATCGCAGGTGGCCGGCGTACATCGCGGCGGCGGCCATCCACACGCATCGGCACCGGTGGCGCGTGTGCGCCTCCAATAGCTCTTAAATCACCTGACGTACAATAACGGCGGTTCGTACAGCCGTGCCAACCTGCCACAGTACAACTGCGGCAGCTGTTCGGCAAGTAGTTAATGGCACTCCTGCACTGTAAGGGTTAAATCCTGGTTATGTGTGGGGAGGGGGGATTAGTAGAGGAAATAGCATTGTTACCTACCTCCAGGGTTGTCAACCTCCCGAAGCGAAATTTACTGACAGAGTCAAGTTTTTACTGACACATAGTTAATCTGGTTGAAAAAAGACAAGTACATCTAGCTCAACCAACACAGACAAAAACACACACAAATAGAAAACCTCCAATTATACACTGCTATACCCACATTTGATCCAGAGGAAGGCAACACAAACCCCAAAAAAGCATGATCCAATTAGCTCCAGCTGGGAAAAAAAATCCTTCCTAATCCCCCAACAGGCAATTGGATATTTCCTGGATCAACTTTACCTATATTAGTATGCAGTTCCAGTACCCATGTTCAGTGCAAATATGACTATTTAAGCTACAAATATGTAGCTAGTGCTATTTGCAATGTGTTAAGGGAATAACAAAAGGTAAAAAAAAAAAAAATATCAGAATCTGTAGGATTCCCCCTTACAGTGCGAAGGGGAACTCTGGACCCTGATGTAAAAGGGATCACTGTGGACTCTGATATAAAGGAGGACTCTGTGGTGTAAAGGAAAACTCTCGATGTAAGGTGGTCTCTGTTCACCAGAGCCTCCCCTTACACAAGAATGCACAGAGTTCTGCCTTACATCAGAGTCTGCAGGATTCCTCCATACAGTGCAAGGGGGAATTCTGTGGATCCTACAGTAAAGGGGAATGCTACAGACCTCGATGTAAGGGGGGAAATCTGCAGACTCTGGTGTAAAGGGGAACTCTGATGTAAGGTGGTCTCTAGTCACCAGAGCCCCTCTTACATCAGAGTCCACAGCATTATTTTTACATATTGCATAAGATTTCCCACTTACATCAGGGTCTGCAGCATTGCCCTTTACATCAGTGTTCCCTTGTACGTTAGGATCCACAGATTTCCCCTTTACATCAGGGTCCACAGAGTTCCCCCTTGTACTGTAAGGCTGGCCATAGGTGTTACAATTTTCTTTTTTTTTCTTCCACCACAAGTGAAAGGAAAGAAAATTCACACCATCAATTCCACCATCAACACAGTGTTGATGTGGGAATGCCTCCGGCAGTTTTAAATGACATTTTTTTCCTTTACAAATGTAATTTTGCTGCAGCCTTACATAGTGTGGAGCGTGGACTCAGGGCGGATCCTAGGGTCACAGGCGCCTGGGTGCAGAAATATTTCTGGCGCCCCCACATGGGCGTTGTCATTTTACTAACATCTCCCCTTTACATCTCATACATCACATCTGTAGATGGACTAGGCGCAGGAATGGGCAGGGGCTGTGTATCCTATGCAATCTATCATGCCATAAAACATCTAGAGCAGGGGCAGCCCAGAGCACATGTAAAGGGATGCTGGGGATGCCATCCCCCAGCACACTGAACACTGTGACTCACCTTGATTCTC
The DNA here is from genome assembly GCF_905171775.1 of Rana temporaria. Taxonomy (NCBI): domain Eukaryota; kingdom Metazoa; phylum Chordata; class Amphibia; order Anura; family Ranidae; genus Rana; species Rana temporaria. The sequence continues at coordinate 217,852,663 of NC_053491.1, read as the reverse complement.
TCTCTGTGCAGCCTGAGATAGAGATGGGAGTGGGAGGCATTCCAACTGGAGTTGGTGGAGACAGTGCGGGATCCAAGACTCGCAGTGTGAGGAATTCATTCCTGCACATCAGCACTCAGCAGCCACTGAAAACTAGAACTCTCATGTCAGGAAGAGGAGTGGCCCCTCCCCCGAGCACTGCCAGGCTGGACGGGCTGCCCTATGCTCACACATCAGTTCTGGACGGACACATAACTATGCTCAGAACACTAGTTCTGGATGGACACAAACAAGGAGAGGAGGAAGGGGAGAACTCTGGCACTTCCGCGCCCCCACCTCTGCAGGCGCCTGGGTGCAATGCACCCTGTGCACCCTGCCTAGGATCGGCCCTGCGTGGACTCAGCTCCCTGAGCCAAGATAGGCCAAAGGCACCTTGCCTTTGGCCTATCATGGCTCTCACAGCAGAGCGCGCTATGATTGGCCAAAGCATGCAGGTCAGGTGCATCACGCAGTGCATTGACGGTCTCACTGTTCATTACGGCGTGTTCGTGGGAAAATTGAGCACCCACAGAACGCTCCATAATGTTCGATATTCAGCAAACGGGCGAACACCCGATGTTTGAGTCCAACTTACATTCAACTCGAACATCGTGCTCATCCCTAATAGCATGTGTAGCACTGCCCCTGGAGGAGCTGCTGGTTGTTTTGGGTCTACGCTCTGTGATTAACCCCTTAAAGTGGCTCAAAACCCTCCCTTGACACACCTGGTAATATGGGAGTTGTGGGGAAGCACAATATCCCGTTACACTACAACAGATTTTGCAAACAAAAGGGGTTACCTTAAATGCAAGGGATCTTTCAATATGAAAGATAGGCTGCACACAAACTTCAAGATAACCAAAGTAATGCTTCTAATGCTTTACTTAAAGAAGGAACAACAGAACATGAATAAAACAACGTTACTCTATTTGCAGGCAATGCTGTATCCTGGCCTAGGCCAACAAGGCCCAGGCCTAGGGCAGCACTTTGCAGGGGGGCAGCACGGACAGTGTTCCCGCCGGCTTGCGCTACACTGTTAGGAAAATTAGTTTAGCGCCCCCATAAATCGGCCGCACTGCTTCCAGTATGTGGGCGGTTGGCATTCTGCAACTGTGGGGGGGGGGGGGGCCTTGCTTCTAATTTTTTACCATCCCTGTCCCATTGCAGAGATTTCCCTTCACTTCCTGTCCCATAGCCAAACAGGAAGTGAGAGGAAATCTATGCAAACCAGGAAGTGAAGCGCTCCGGCTTCACTGCCCGGTTCCCTACGGCACATTCGCGAGTCGCGCTATGCCTGCCAATTGGCTCCTGCTGGGGGACGGGAAGTGATGTCCTGCCCGCAGTCTACCCGCAGACTGTGTGGGCAGAAGTGGGTACAAATACCTGTCTTTACACAGGTATCTGCGCCCCCCTCCCCCTGTTAGGTGTCAAATGTGACACCCGAGGGGGGGAGGGTTCCGATCAGCGGGAGTTGCGCTTTAGTGTCCGCACTTGAAAATTTCAGGGTGGGTCTTAAACCGCAAGGGGTGTGGCCTTGACAGCAAGGGGTAGGTCATATTTAAATTAAGGGGTGCACGAGTTTAGTCAGGCCTAGGGCAGCACAAAACCTAAATACACCCCTGTTTGCAGGTCCCTGCAATATGAATAGCAATATTAAGGCTTTTTGTGTGAACCTCCGCTTTAAGTGTGAGCTAGGGCTGGGCTACCTCCAGTCACCTGCTCCTACCGAGGAGAGATAAAATGCAATGTTATAGTTAGGACTGCAGTATACAAAGCGCCTTGACGGGGCCTGCAGCTTACACATGCATTTAAAAATGTGTGCAACTAAACCTCTGTTTTTAATGCACACAGTTAGACAGGTGAATTTGGTTGGTTGCTGCTTGGTCGGTAAGTTTGAGCCTGGATATTCTATGTTTTTGTATGTATATGCGCCCATTCCCGCGCTCCTTATTGTATAGACCAGTCATAGGTAGGGGCAGTGACTTTTGTTTGTTGTATTTATGTCATTGTGGTCAGGCAGCACACTGACACCTTTGCTTTCCATGTGCTGAGTGTGCAGTGTGCTCCTGCCCCTTACCTATCCATTAGCAGTCATGTGTTCCTACTGAGGAGATATAAAATACAATGTTATAGTTAGGACTGCAGTATACAGAGTGCCTTGACAGGGTCTGCAGCTTACACATGCATTTGCAAATGCGTGCAACTAAACCTCTGTTTTTAACGCACACAGTTAGACAGGTGAATTTGGTTGGTTGCTGATTGGTCAGTAAGTTTGAGCCTGGATATTCTATGTTTTTGTATGTATATAAGCCCATTCCAGCGCTCCTTATTGTATAGACCAGTCATAGGTAGGGGCAGTGACTTTTGTTTGTTGTATTTATGTCATTGTGGTCAGGCAGCACACTGACACCTTTGCTTCCATGTGCTGAGTGTGCAGTGTGCTCCTGCCCCTTTAATGAGGGCTGGGCTACCTCCAGTCACCTGCCCCTTATGTATCCGTCAGCAGTCATGTGCTCCTACTGAGGAGACATAAAATGCAATGTTATAGTTAGGACTGCAGTATACAGAGCGCCTTGACGGGGCCTGCAGCTTACACATGCATTTGCAAATGCGTGCAACTAAACCTCTGTTTTTAACGCACACAGTTAGACAGGTGAATTTGGTTGGTTGCTGATTGGTCGGTAAGTTTGAGCCTGGATATTCTATGTTTTTGTATCTTCTTGCTCAGACACATAGAGTTCAGCTTCTTCCTCTGGAACTTCTTTTTCTCTTGGAGCATCTTCCTCTGGAACAGTTTCCTCTAGAACGTCTTCCTCTGGAACAGCTTCCTCTGGAACATCTTCCTCTGGAGCATCTTCCTCTGGAGCATCTTCCTCTGGAACATCTTCCTCTGGGACTCTTTCTTCTGTGGATTCCTATTAGGTTTGAACCATTGTTGGACCTGGTGTGCATTGATCTCCCGCCTCCTGGCAGCTTGCGTCATGGGAGGAGAAATATTTGACTGCCCAGAGATGACAACAGGGGCGACGCTGCCTTCTTTTTTTAGAGAATGTCTTGGAGTCAACTCCTTCACCGGGGCCCTCTGAAGTTTTCCGCCGGCTGGCGGTACTGAGCTGCGGCCTTCTCAGGACTTGGGCATACTTCGATGATATGTCCGACTTCTCCACAGTTGAAGCAAATTGGCAACTTCCAGTGTTTCCTTATGGAATCGGTGTTGGAACTGGTAGGTTTTCTTGATTCTGATGAAGCATCCCTACTCGGGGTCTTAGTTGTTTGACTTGTCAAGGCAGTCACCAATTCTATTAGCTGAGACACTTGGACCTTCCAAAGTTCCACCTGATTGTTCCCTTCTTCGGCACCGATGGTTCTGACTTTAAAAGTGGGTTCAGGCTTCTGGGGCTCCCTCTTATTGTCCAGCATAATTTTTTCTTCTCTAACTAGCCGGATCAGATCAGGATATTCCAAGACATTTCCCGCTGGGCGGGTTCGCAGAACAAGGACGATGGGGTCTAAAGGCTGAGCACCCCATATAACTTGTTCTGTACGGACCTCATCGACCTTTTTCAGGTCCATTCCCTTCTTTAGTAAGATCTGGTATATGATCCAGTCCAACCGTCTTATGAACTCCGACATTTTCTCCCCCTCCCTCTGGAAACAGTGTTCAAACTGATAGAGGAGTTTGTTGGCCTTATCAGTCCGACCGTACACATCTTGAAGTGCGCTCAGGTAATCTCGGGCTGTACAGTTTTTCTTACTGAGCTTGAGATTTCGTATGATCTCTAAAGCAGGGCCCCTTAAAGCGGATGTGCCACGGGAAATATATATTAAAAGCCAGCAGCTACAAATACTGCAGCTGCTGACTTTTAATATAAGGACACTTACCTGTCCTGGAGTCCAGCGCCGATCGCAGCAGATGACGAGCCGATCGCTCGTCACCCTGCTGCTCCCCCCTCCATCCTCGGTGAGGGAACCAGGAAGTGAAGCGCTCCGGCTTCACTGCCCGGTTCCCTACGGCGCATGCGCGAGTCGCGCTGCGCCCGCCGATTGGCTCCCGCTGTGTGCTGGGAGCTGAGTGTTCCCAGCATACAACGGGGGACGGACGGGAAGGAAGGAAAAAACCCGTCCTTTGCCCGTATCGTAGGGCCGGAAGTGGGTGCAGATACCTGTCTGTAGACAGGTATCTGCACCCCCCTCCCCCCTGAAAGGTGTCAAATGTGACACCGGAGGGGGGGAGGGTTCCGATCAGCGGGACTCCACTTTAGAGTGGAGATCCGCTTTAAGCTCTCAGTGAGCCTTTGTTTCTTCTGGGCTTCAGGAACTTCCCATTCTTCCAAAGCCTGGGTGGCACAGTCTAACCACTCCTCGAACCCATCTCCCACTGAGGGTACTGGTTGTCTACCTGAGAAGACCCTAAGCTTCCGGTACCCAGCCATCACATAGTCCGCTGGATCTTTCTTGCACTTGGCAATAATTTCCCCAAGGACAGCACACAGTTCTGGGTTAAGTGAGGCCAAAGATGGGGATTTTGATCCCTCACTTGAACTGGGAGTGGCTTGGCTAGTAGATGTAGGACCCCCTCCGGATAGATCTGGACGTATAAGCAAAAGTTCAGTCTGATCAGCTGCTTTTACACTCAGACCCTTAAATTGGTCGGGAATCCCTTTCTTCCATTCACACAAGGCATAGGTGTGTGGGACGTGAGGATTTGTCTTTACATCGATCACCCAGGGCTTTCTATCTGAGGACAGCGTTTTCAGGACTGAGGTCAGCTCTTCCTCATTCCAAACTTTCCCTTTTATCTCCACCACCAGACAGGCATCAGGAGAGGCATTCTCCTCCTTACTAGTGTTGAGCAGAATACGCCATATTCGATTTCGCGATATATCACGAATATATAGCCGAATATTCAAGAAATATTCGCTAAATTCGAATATTCGTGATATTTTATCGAAATGAAATTTTTGCGAAATTTCGCTATTGCGAATGCGAAAATAATTGCGAAATTTCGACAACAGCGGAAGGAGCACTCTGATTGGCTCAGAATATTCGTGATATTTTGCACTCTGATTGGCTCAGAATATTCGTGATATTGTATCGAAATTTCGCAAAATGCGAATGCGATATTGATGGCGAAATTTCGACAACAGTGGAAGGAGCACTCTGATTGGCTCAGAATATTCGTGATATTTTGCACTCTGATTGGCTCAGAATATTCGTGATATTGTATCGAAATTTCGCAAAATGCGAATGCGATATTGATGGCGAAATTTCGACAACAGCGGAAGGAGCACTCTGGCTCAGAATATTCGTGATATTTTGCACTCTGATTGGCTCAGAATATTCGTGATATTGTATCGAAATTTCGCAAAATGCGAATGCGATATTGATGGCGGAATTTCGACAACAGCGATAGGAGCACTCTGATTGGCTCAGAATATTCGTGATATTGTATCGAAATTTCGCAAAATGCGAATGCGATATTGATGGCGAAATTTCGACAACAGCGGAAGGAGCACTCTGATTGGCTCAGAATATTCGTGATATTTTGCACTCTGATTGGCTCAGAATATTCGTGATATTGTATCGAAATTTCGCAAAATGCGAATGCGATATTGATTGCGGAATTTCGACAACTGCTGGCTCTGATGCAAAAGAAGGGCGGAGAAAATAATCGCGCAATATTCCTATTGCCGAATAATCGCAATGCGAATTTTCGGCAATATAAAATGATGGCTTCAGCTACTCGGCCCAAGGTCTCTAATCATACCAGCAATGCTTTTAGACGTCGATGGAGATCTCTAGGATGTGATCTGTTCTAAAAATAAAATTGAATCGAATATTCGGAATAGCGAATATTGACCGCGAAATTCGAAATATTCGCGAATACTCGAATATGCCATATTCGAGCCGAATATTCGCAATACGAATATTCGTGAGCAACACTACTCCTTACACCACTTGGTGATGGCTACAGGATCCATTGTGGTGTTGGCAAGGGTTTTTAACCGCAAAAGCCGTAGAAATCCCGGACGAGCCCCCACATGTAGCACTACCCCCGGAGGAGCTGCTGGTTGTTTTGGGTCTACGCTCTGTGATTAACCCCTTAAAGTGGCTCAAAACCCTCCCATACCTGGTAATATGGGAGTTGTGGACCCCAGTTGCGGGGAATCACAATATCCCGTTACACTACAACAGATTATGCAAACAAAAGGGGTTACCTTAAATGGAAGGGATCTTGCAATATGAAAGATAGGCTGCACACAAACTTCAAGATAACCAAAGTGATGCTTTACTTAAAGAAGGAACAACAGAACATGAATAAAACAACCTTACTCTATTTGCAATTCCCTGCAATATCAATAACAATATTAAGGCTTAAGTGTGAGCTAGGCTTCAATGTCAGGTAGACCTATGTGAGCACACAGCAAGAGGAACCCCTTCAACAAAACGCATACATTGAAACACCCTCTTGCCAAACCTCACCCAGATCTTTGCCTTTCTACAATATAAAATAGTAGAACTGATTAAAGTAGTAGAACTGATTACTCGGTCAATGAGCAATGCAATGAATATAGTGAATATACAACTCTAAATAGATAACCCTTTGGTACTATAGCTAATTACGATGGCCTGGCGTCCCAGGCCAAACTTCAATACAGTCTCCTGCTAACAGTTTGTGCACTTGTACGTTGGCATTCGTTGGCGCGCAAAGAGCAATTTATAATCCAAAGAGGGTAATAATAAATTGTTAAAAGTTTTCCTGAATAGTCAAACCGCAAAGATGGATATCAACGATCTGCCCTTCCGCAAGACAATCAGTACTTTCAGGCAAGTGCCCGTCTCACCCAACCGGTTCAGGCCTTGTCGCTCTACGGCACACTGTTCGGTCGGTCAGCAGTCTCCGATCCTCAGACAGGTCGCAGGGTTACTGGGATCTCGTCCGATGATTCCGGCAGAAACTCCGTCCTTCCTTCTCAAAGCCGCTCCGCCCGGGCGTATGCAGGCCTCATCTGTGGCCTAATCCCCGTGGAGACACTCCTGACAGTGTCCTCCTGGATTGAAGAGGCGGTCCCGAGAGAGCGCGCCAAACACGTCCTTCCCCTTAAATCACCTCCCCCAGTAGGCGGTGCGGAAGGCAAAGCATCTTGGGGTTGCACAGTTGCTCTCTGGGTAATGTAGTTCATTACAGGCCAGGGCAAATGGAGTCTCTTCTCCTTCTGAACTCAATCCCCCAACATTCACTGCGGTACCAGAATGAATTGTAAAGAACAGGTGACTCTAACCCAACTCGGCCACAGGAGGGAGCTGAGATCCTTCACGATCAGCAATGGTAGTCTTTTGTATCACATCAGAAAGGGCGATACCCCGCTACACATGTAATACCAGTTTTTCATAGTCTGGGTTTAATGACACTTAAATGCATTCTCTGCATTAAAGTGGAGGCCAATTAAATTTTTTTTTTTTTAAGCAGCAGCTACAAATACTGCAATTACCTATACAGGGTGCCCACGATGTCGGCACCCGAGCCAAGCTATCACTCGGTTCTCGGGTGTTCCGCTGCCATCCTCGGTAAGGGAATCAGGAAGTGTAGTCTTGCGGCTTTACTTCCTGGTTCCCTACTGCGCATGCGCGATCAGAATGGTCCCTGCGGTCTTCTGGGACCTGTGTGTCTCCCAGAAGACAGCGGGGGGGGATTTGTGTAGATACCCGCAGATAATGCGGCTATCTATGCCCAGAAGTGGGAGCAAATACCTTCCCCCCTGAAAGGTGCCAAATGTGACACCGGAGGGGGGGAGGGTTCCGAAAAGCGGAAGTTCCATTTTTGGGTGGAACTCCACTTTAAGTTAAAAAATAACTTTCAATGGATGATTCCCCACGTCCCCCCTTTTTTTTACTATTTTAGGCCAGTTTTTTTGATAATAAGTAAATTGTTTTTTTCATTGCTCAGTTCTCGGTCTTAGAGGTGGTGGGGCACCAATCCTGCATCGGACCGATCCTGCATCCATCCTTCTCTTTTACTAGGTATTGGTATAGTTATATTGCCTATGTTATTTGTTTGCTTTCCCTTGTAATGATGGGCTCACATGTTGTGACTGCAGTTTGTAGTGTCATGACTGATCGATTCCCATATCTTTATGTATTGCTGCAGCTAGTCTGTCCCTATTTACCAGAGGAAAAAGCAATAGTTTGTTCAGGGTCACATATGATTTAGTGGATGGCTCATTATTTCCTCTGTGTTATATCACAAATGTGGGACTGATATTATAATGTAAATACATCTCTTCCAGCCAGGGCTGTCTTAATGAGAGGGTACACCTGGGCACTGCCCAGGGGCCCCAGCTGCACGGGGGGCCCCTGCAATTTCCCCAAAGCAGCTGGTCCTTCAGCCCACGCTGCCCCAAAAATGGGGGCCCAATGATGGCACTGAGAGTGATAGATACACAGGGGAGGCAGTCTACCTCCTACCTACTTGATGTCTGTTTACCTTCACTGTCATCATTGTAGGGGCCCCAGAGCATTACTTTGCCCAGCGGCCCAAGATGCTATTAAGACGGCCCTGCTTCCAGCATGTCATATCTTATTACTGTTTAGCGCTCACCTGCACTAGCTAGGGTTGCCACCTTTTCCTCAAGCCAAACTCGAACACTTCAGTGGAGCACATACATTTTTTTTCATAGTATGCATAAACTATGCATATATATTTATTAAATAACATTTCTAATCATATGAAGTTAATCATAGGAGTCCCCCTTTACATCAGAGTCCACAGAGTTCCCCTTTTACATCTGAATCCCCAGAGTTCCCCTTTTACTGTAAGGGGGGACTCTGCAGACTGGTATAAAGGGGAGCTTCGATGTAATGAGTGCGCTGAGAACCCTAATTTACCTTAGCTTACTTACTTTTTTTTTATTGCATTTTAGTGCAAATATGAGATCTGATTTATTTTTATTTTTTTACCCCAGATCTCATATTTAAGAGGTCCTGTCATGTTTTTTTTTCTATTACAAGGGATGTTTACATTCCTTGTAATAGGAATAAAAGTGACCCAATTTTTTTTTTTTTTTAAACAGTGTCAGAATAAAAAATTAATAGTAAAATAAATAAGATTTTTTAAGCGCCCCATCCAGAAAATGGTGTTCAAACCACACATGTGAGGTATCACGGCGGTCGAGCAATAATTCTAGCCCTAGACCTCCTCTGTAACTCAAAACATGCAACCTGTAGAATTTTTTAACCACTTAAGGACCTTGGCTGTTTTTCAGATTTGGCATTTACATGACTGAAACAGTTTATTTTTGCTAGAAAATTACCTAAAACCCCTAAACATTATATATATTTTTTTCTAACACCCTAGAGAAAAAAATGGCGGTCATTGCAATACTTTTTGTCACACCGTATTTGCGCAGCGGTCTTACAAGCGCACTTTTTTTGGAAAAAAATCACTTTTTTGAATAAAAAAATAAGACAACAGTAAAGTTAGCCCAATTTTTTATATATTGTGAAAGACAAAGTTACGCCTAGTAAAATGATACCCAACATGTCACACTTCAAAATTGAGCCTGCTCGTGGAATGGCGTCAAACTTTTACCCTTAAAAATCTCCATAGGCGACGTTTAAAAAATTCTATAGGTTGCATCTTTTGAGGTACAGAGGAGGTCTAGGGCTAGAATTCTTGCTCTAACGATCGCGGTGATACCTTGCTTGTGTGGTTTGAATGCCGTTTTCATATACAGGCACTACTCACATATGCGTTCGCTTCTGCGCGCAAGCTCATCGGGACAGGGCGCTTTCAAAAAAAATTTTTGGGGGGTTTTCTTTTTTTTTTTTTTTTTTTTATTAATTTTTACACTGAAAAAAATAAATGGATCACTTTTATTCCTATTACAAGGAATGTAAACATCCCTTGTAATAGAAAAAAGCATGACAGGTCCTCTTAAATATGAGATCTGGGGTCAAAAAGACTTAAATGCAAAAAAAAAAAAAAAATTGTCATTTGAAAAAATGACAGCAAGAAACAATACATTTTGTCCTCACTTCCGCCCTGCTATGCTTTGGGGACGGGTGGGGCCATCTTGTTCTCACTCGCGTCCACAGCAAGCAGGAGAGAGGACCTGATCGCCTGGGGAGAGCGGCGGGAGGGGGGCCCTCTCCCACCGCTGATAACGGTGATCTCGCAGCGAATGCGCAGAGAAGACCACCGTTATCGTTAACAGGACCACTCAAGGAAAAGATGGATATCTCGGTTGTGGCAGCAGCCGCTGCCGTTACCGAGATATCCATCTTTAAAAAACAGGACGTATATAGTCGTGAGCGGGTCCTTAAGTGGTTAAACGTCGCCTATGGAGCTTTTTAAGGGTACAAGTTTGTCGCCATTCCATGAGCGGGCGCAACTTTGAGCGTGACATGTTGGGTATCAATTTACTCGGCGTAACATTATCTTTCACAATATAAAAAACATGGGATAACTTTACTGTACAGACGACCGGATCAGTCCGCTGGACTGGATTCCAGCGGATAGATTTCTTAGCATGCTAAGAAATTTTTATCCGCTGGAAATCCGTCGGCTGGAGAAATCTCAGCCGAAAAATGTCCGCTCGGGCCTACACACGACCGGATTTGTCTGCTGGAACTGATCCACGGATAGATCCGGTCGTGTGTACGAGGCCTATGTGGTTAAAGTGTAATTTTCCCCGTAATTAGGAAGTAATCCTTCATGTTCCCAAGAATCTTTAGAATGTACACTGAGCTGAGCATGCACAGCTCAGAGTACAATCCCAGTTACAACATCCTGAGCAGACCAATCAAGAAGGCAAAAGGAGCTGGAGGAGTAATGTTTGTTGGCTTTAGTTTCATTTTAATAGCTATAATAAAGTTGACTTGTCATAAGAGACATATTGAAGTTTTCACTGCTGACCTCTTTTTGGTCAGTACTCTCAGAGTCAATGACCGAGATATCTACAAAGATCTATACTGTGTTGTGATTCTTGGTGCTAGTTAGATAACAAATTAAAAGCAACATCTAGGTACAAATTATTGTGGCCTAGTTGAGGTTGGCAGTGATGTCTTTTTGCCATGCCTTATATCCTTAAGGTGTTGGCAGGTACTGCATGTGCTTTCCGGTAATTGTTCATAACTTACATAACAGGATATCTAGAGATGTAAATAAGTAAAAGACAATACATTGGTTCATAGCTGCATCTAAATCTTTGCTTTTTTGTTTCTATATATTATTTTAAAGGTTGGACACATTGGTTATAATATGCTTTGTGATGACACTACTTCATTAAATTCCAATATAGCATTCATTAGGATTTTTTGCAGAGACATAAGTAATACAAATGAAAATATATGAAGGGGTTTTGTAGAAAAAAAGAGTTATCTTATATTTAAAAAATGTTTTGCCTCTATTTGCTTAAAGTGGAGGTTCCATCAAAAAAATAATTTAGCTTTAAACTGTAGTTTAGACCTAAAAAATAAAAAATAAAATAAACATTTTTACTCACCCTGAAATGCCTGTTGCTATGCAATCCCACGAAATCTGCCTTCCTATCCACCGAGGATCCTGACGTCAGCTACCTTGGCTCCTAGCAGCACTAATGCTTCTGGGAAATGATGACTCATCATGCCGTGCGCCTCCCCTGTTCAAGATTCGCATTACTAGTAGACCGGAAGTGATGCGATTCCATGAATATCCCGGCGCCATTTTAAAAACTGGCATAGACCTTTGTTTTGCTGCTCTGTTCACACCGTGAATTCAAGCAGCCTGCACTGGAGAACGAGCAGAAAAACAAGCAGTTTCATTCAACTCCGTCCCGGCTTGTTGTTGATGGGTTGCCATCACAATGGCGTGCACTTCCGCCGCCGCTTGTTGTGATGGCAACCCAGGTGGTTTACAACGCGTTGCTGCAGCAGTCTTGCGCATGTGCGAGACTGGGGCTGGAACGGGTGGATCGTCAGAACGCGTCAGCCACAGTATTCCCGGAAGCAATTGCTTGTGGGCTTCACAATGCCCACAAGCAAAATGGGAATGCACAGCAGAGTGAAATATAAAGTATTCGTTTGAAATAACTTGGCGGATCGGCGGGCCTTTTGCACATAGTAAGTGACACTATAGAGCGATGTAAAACGCAAGATAAAAGGTGTTATTTTTAAAAATTGAAAAACGTAATGGAAACCCCGCTTTAACAAAACATCAACGTGTGACAACTATTGTCTATTATGCAACTGCAGAGTGTGATTTGTTGGTTACATATACAGCACAGTAAATGTGTTCTATGTAAAGTTCATGCACAGTTGCATTATTTGCAAGCAGCTGAGTATCCATTATGCTTACAGGGAAAGAGCTCAGTGAATTGCTTAGTATATTATGATCAGAGGTCATTTCAACCTCCTCAATGACAGGAATCTATACCCTGTTTCCCCAAAAATAAGACCTACCCTGAAAATAAGACCTAGCATAATTTTCCAGGAGGGCTACAATATAAGCCCTACCCTGAAAATAAGCCCTAGTTTAAAATGCTTGTAAAATCCTGTAACCCACTCTATTACAGTAGTATATAATGTACAATGTGTGTGTTTCTATAATATAAATGCAGGAAAGAGAGCTCCAGCGGGTCAAGGAAGTGCAGAGTGGCGCTATAATGAAGGTATTTGGCACAATTATATTACAGAAACACACACATTGTACATGATATAATACTGTAATAAAGTGTATTATAGGATTTTTACGAAAGCATTTTAACTCCTGACAGGCAGGGAGGGAGAGCTGGGAGAGAAGACAGCACATTACATGGTAAGACCTACCCTGAAAATATGCCCTCTTGTGTCTTTTGTTGCCAAAATTAATATAAGACCCGGGCTTATATTTGGAGAAACACGGCACCTACAATGAAATGATATATGTCAGGTCAGACTACACATTCATTAAAGAACATGCAGATCAACTGCCTTTGCCTCTGAAAGTTTTTGTCGGTAAAATGTTTTGTGAATTTGTATCTCTTAATATTTTCCTAATACTATTTCATGTCACTGCAATAGTAGGCTTTTGGTTTCTCAAAAAAAATATCAAAAACAAGATTTTTTTTTAAGGCCTGTTTTGCAGAGTTCCAGGCAAAAATGTAACTCCGTTTGAAGATGACGGGACCATTCACAAAGAGGCACACGACTCATGCATGCGTGGTAAGAAACAGGCTTTGAAGCCACAAGACTACACTTCCTGTTTCCCTTAGTAAGAATGCCGTCATCTTCACCCAGAGCCAATGGATGGGTTGGCTTTGGATGGTGACATTGCGTGCTCCCTGGACAGGTTATGCCCCGTACACATGATCGGAATTTCCGATGAAAAGAGAGACGGACTATTTCCATTGGAAATTCCGAACATGTGTATGCCCCATCGGAGTAATTCCATCGCAAATTCTGATGAATCGAAGTTTAGATAGAGAACATGAATACAAAGTTTAAATTGCTAAATTTAAAACCTAATTGGGTGGGACACATCAGCCTCTATCCCCGGCAACATGCATGAAATAGGAAAGAAAAAACATTGGGACCTTAATTGAAACAGAACACTGGGGCAGATTGAATCAATCAATATGATAAAAATTGTAGAGTATTTATTAATGACATGCTAGGGCAGCCCTCAAAAAACCACTCGCCTGCGAGTGGATTCTGAGGTCTGGCGAGGAAGGGCTGCCTGGGAGTTGTTGTGGAAATTTGAAGATGTATTTAATATGTATTGTCATAGTGTCACCCATTGTTGGTTCTCCCTTAGCCCGCTCTAGAAAGCTGACTGGGGCAGTCTGAGACTGGTTGAGATACACTTCCTGATTTGGAGAAGGGTGTTTGTGGAGTGGGGGTGTCAGCCGGCGAAAGGGCCCCTGTGTCATGCACAGATATTCGCCTTCCGGGTGCGTCCGCTCTGCAAGAGCATTGTCAGTTTAGCTGGTGTGTGCTCCTGTCATCTCTCAGTGCCTGATCAACACTGTTTTATGATGTGCGCCTACACCTTCAGATAAGCTCCTCTCATCAGGAACTGTATCCTATTGTTATTGTATTATTGCTGTATTGTTGTTATATTACTGTATTGTTATTGAATTATTACTGTATTGAATCCCTGTTAGAAGGGTTATCATGTATTATCACATCCTGTGTTGTCAAATCTATATATGGGCATCTGCTGGGTGGAGCTCACACCCTGTGAGCTCACTTCCTATGGAGGAGGTCACATGTTGTGACATCACTTCCTGCTGGGTTTTTAATAAAACAGCCTGTGAGGGCGTCGGCAAGGTAATGATGGCTGGGATGTCGAGATGAAAACAAGCTGGTGTGATGGTCTGTTACTGAATGAATGGCAGGGAATGGATGATGAGTGAACTTATTTAGTTTAAAGATGGATTATTTCACTAAGACGAAATGTGTTACTATTAGAGACAAGATATCTGTCTGTATGCTCTGCAAACAGCCAGATTTCGCTGACAGAGTCGGGGGGGGGGGGCGAGCCGTGAACCTGTGTCAAATGGGAGTCCTTCTCCCAGCGATTACCGAGGCCAGAGGGGGAAGAGAGAGAGAGAGAGCCGCCCAGGTGTTCAGAGAGCAGCGGGGGGAACAGTGATAACAGCTTTAATTTCAATAGCCGTGTTCCCCGCCGGTATATGTCAGATACAGCACCGCCCCCTGGTCTTTGATTTACAGATCACCCGTCACTGGGATTGGATGGGTGATCTGTCTATCAAAGTTCCCCCGGCCAGGGGGCGGGGCTGTATATGACTGTTATCACTGTGTTCCCCTGCTGCACTCTGATCACCTGGGCAGCTCTCCTGTTCCTCTCCTCGGCTGTACAGGTAGGCTGCAAGGTGGACACAAGGCTCCATAGTGGGCACTGGGCACACAGCTGCAAGGTGGACACAAGGCTCCATGGTGGGCACTGGGCACACGGCTGCAAGGTGGAACAAGGCTCTATGGTGGGCCGCTGGGCACACGGCTGCAAGGTGGACACAAGGCTTCATGGTGGGCACTGGGCACACGGCTGCAAGGTGCTCACCTGTGTTCACCTAGGCACACGGCTGCAAGGTGAACACAAGGCTCCATAGTGGGCACTGGGCACACGGCTGCAAGGTGGACACAAGGCTGCATTGGTGGGCACATGACTGCATGGTGGACACAAGACTGCATTGGTGGGCACTGGGCACACGGCTGCATGGTGGACACAAGACTGCATTGGTGGCCACAAGGCTGCATGGTGGCCACTGGGCTGCATTGGTGGGCACAAGGCTGCATTGGTGGGCACTAGGCACAAGGCTGCATTGGTGGGCACAAGACGGCATTGATGGGCATATTAGGTCCAAGGCTGCATTGGTGGGCACAAGGCTGCATTGGTGGACACTAGGCACAAGGCTGCATTGGTGGGCACAAGGCTGCATGGTGGACACACGCAGCCTGCATTGGCGGGCACGGATACAATTGTTAATATTTATTTTAATAACTTAATTCTGCATAATACATTTGAGTGTCATTTTATGAGAGCGTGTTTAGGGGCGGAATTAGGGGCGGGCTGGTGGCGAGTAACCCTTGAGGCCTGGCTAGTAGCTCAAGACTTGAAATTTTGAGCCCTGTGCTAGGGCACAATGCAATGTGGGTAAACAAGGTAGATCAATAGATGAGTTACAATGTATAATAGAAGCATGATTGGTAAATCATATAGCATTCATAATAGTAACATAATAAACATAGTAACACATGATAAACAATAAAACCAGCAATATGACCAAGAATGACATATAACCATAATAAATAATAAAATACAATTGATGATTCAAACAATATCAAGCCCATAGTAATAAACATATTAATTATTATTTATTGTAGGTTACTTCAGTCCCTAGCTGCTCCTGATGAGTGGAGTTATTCCACAAAACGCGTCGAGCATACGAACATATAATATAGCTGTCATGTCACAGTGAAAATGTTTATTACTATGGACTTGATAATGTTTGAATCATCAATTGTATTTTATTATTTATTATGGTTATATTTCATTCTTGGTCATATTGCTCTGTTGCTTGGCCTGACAAGCCCTTCCCCTTATGTTCTAACCAGGAACTACCTCCCTCACTAATTGGTTTCTATGCAAAGCTGCACCAGATGTCGTAGTTTCCAGTTTTAGTACACCAACCCCTATGTGTGTAAAGTATTCAGACAACAAGAGTTTGGGCAGGTGCCTGCTACTCATAGGCGTGCGCAGGGGGTGTGCCAGGTGTGCCCAGGCACACCGTAATCATCCCCTGCTATACATGTCAACTGTCCCTGCTTTGCTGAGACAGTGCCTCTTTTTAGTTTATCCCGCATCAGTGACATCCTGAGTTATGCCCCAGGAACCCTGTGAGCAGAGCACTCTGTGCCACAGTCAGCACACTGTGTTTCCTGGGACCTCCCCTCTCTACCTACAGTGTGCAATAGAATACTGTACAGCTTGGGGAGTGGGTGGAGTGTCTTTCTTAACAGGCACAGGCTTGTGATAGAAGCAAAGAAATGCCTGTATACCCAGCCATGAAACCTTGTGGGAGGGTTAAAACCCTCCCAGCTCCGCCCTCATCATGTACTCTTCCTGGCTGGCCAGCATTAGAGAATCAGCAAGAAGATGGTGAGTGTAAGTGGAGAGAAAGAATTGAGCTGCAGTGGTGTGCTGCGGGGAGGCATTGCAGGCAGGGATGTGCAGGTGGGGAAAACTGGAGGCAGAGGTGTGTGTGTGATTGTATGTGTGTGTATATATGTATGTGTGTGTGTGTATATATATATATATATATATACATATGTGCGTGGGTATGCGTTTTAAAATGCATTCTACTGCATCTGGTGTAAATGAGCCCTTAAAGTGGATGTAAAACCCAAAATCATTTTTTATTAAGGCTTGCACCTTGTACAGTACAGGATTTCATGTAATCTGTGCCCATTCTTGCCACAAAGAGTTAATCCAGCTCTGAGCAGTCCTCTTATCTTTTTTTCAGTGAGATTAAAACAGACAGACAGAGAAATAGGAGTAAGTTTTTCCCCCTTGCTCTGAGTGACAAGTGATTTATATATTTCATGCACAAGGCTGAGAGAGACATTCTGTGTACTTCAGATCCCCTCCTGCTCTCTTCTCCAGCTCTCCCAGGATTGGCTGCTCCACACCTCAGCATGATTGGGCATGTTGAAGTCATGTGGTGACTTTTCTGGGTTTTGACTGGATGTTGGTCATCATAGCAGAAGTTCAGTGAAATAAATACACAGGAGAAAATGCATATTGACAATGGGAGTGTAGAGGTGGGCAGAGAGTCTACTGACATCACAACTTCACCCACCAAGCTCCGGACAACAGACCCACCCACAGAATCTGCAGTTTTTTTCTGGTCTCATAACAGACAGAGGGGAGACATTTTACAGGTAAGGAGGCATAGTTATAGATAACCACTATGGCAGTAGTTTAGAAAGGATGAGAGTGGGTTTACATCCACTTTAAGCCCCTCTCAATGTGAGCACAGTGCGGCCTTACCCACTATTCGCTGAAGCGTGCCGCATAATTATTCCATACAATAAAGAAATGGTGGAAATTACCACATAACACAAATTTGGAAACAAAGCCATCCAATGTATTTAGTATACCTGATTGTTATAGTGCTTCTTCAGAACTGGACAGTAGTAATGAGCAGGGGGGTATTGTTCGAATGGTGAAAGACCTAGGGCTCCCCTGGATACCACTTGTGACGTTTACGGGTGACCCCGCCCCCTCTGATGCAACACAGATTTCCCGTTGCATCAGAGGGGGGCGGGGTCACCCGTACACGTCACTGGGTAACCCCAGTAAACATGCATGCTTTACAGGCATACTATAGACACCCCCCAGGTATGAAATGTAATATTTCACTTTTATTGTTTCACTTTATTATAAGCATTATTAAAATCACTCCTCCCGAAAAACTGCCATTTTTAAAAAAAAAAATTGCATTGATACATGTTCCCTGGGGCAGGACCCAGGTCCCCAAACACTTTTTATGACAATAACTTGCATATTAACCTTTAAAATTAGCACTTTTGATTTCATGTTCGTGTCCCATAGACTTTAACAGTGTTCGCGTGTTTGAACTAATTTTTTGCCTGTTCGAATGTTCTGCTGCTCCAGACTAGCTAGCATCACATGGGTAGGCCTGACACTGCTTCAGCCAAGCCTCAATGAACTGCCTTGTCCCTGTGCTGTAGAAATATTTCAGGTGCTAGCTATCCTCCATTCAGCTACCACTCCCAGATAGCTCTCTTCAGATCATGCCAGCATGCCTGGCTGCAATGACCTCTTTCCACTGCCCTTCCCACATTCCTCACTCCTGGTTCTGCACCCATCTCAAACTGCAATCTCCCAGGTCTCTCAGGCGCAGTCCTCCCGACTGTCCTCAATCACCAGCCCTCCTGGCTACTCTCCTACTGTTCTTTACTTGCTCTCTCATGTGCCTCACTCCTCCTGGATGCACCTGAGCTCCAGCCCAGGGCCACCCCCCCTCAAGACTGGGGAGCTCCCTGTGGGCCCCAACAGCCTCCACACTCTCTCACTCCAGCTCCTCCACCAACAATTTCTCCCCAGCTGGGCTGACTCCAGGTATTTAAGGAGGCCTGCCCCGTGCCAATCCAAGTTAGGGATTGGTCAAGGCTCCTTAAGATTCCCCAGGCAGCCCCACCTCTCTTCCCCTCATCTCCTTCTAGTACTTTCTAGAAGCAAGAGGGAGGTGGCAGTGAAGTGATGCGGCATATGAGTCACCAGCTGCTACCCTGGGCCACTCCCAGCCTAGAATGAAAACAAACGGGCCTAGCTAGGCCTGCCTAAATTTACCTACTCTACCAACAAAAAGTCCTCAATCTAGCACCTTCCTAACTAGAGGGTGCTACACATACATGTTTTTGTATAAGGTATAATTTTATTATTAAATCATTTTTAAAAAAAATGTTTATGTATTTTCAAAAATATATTTATTTTTATACAAAAAATGTATGTATATGAGTGATACTGAATCAACCTATTGCTAGGCTTTCTGTGTTTATGCGGTTATCATACTGGATAAAATGCCACCACTTGCACTATAAATCTGGAACTTTGTATTAAACATTTGTTTTTGTGGTTGTCTATGTCACACAAGAAGAGATTTCTCATTTTCCCATCTCTGTAATGGGGAATACAATCAGCTAGACTTTAACAATCTATAGCTAGTAGTACAATACTGTAAAACAAACATGCATAGTAACTAATACACACTAAAAACTATAAATATTTTTTTTCTTATCATATTATGTTCCCCTTAAAAAAAATCTGCACAAATGAACAACTTATCTAAAATTGTAGCCTACTCACTGAATTTGAATTTTTCTCCCATAAACAGACATTGTAGTTTTTACATACAGGCCAGTGTTTGCTGGAACACAGCATGCACAATAAGACTCTTTCATAACTTCATGTAATGATCTCAGAAAATGAAACATAACGACATTTTAAAGGTCACAAGAAATAATACTACAGTTATTGTAGGGATTCTTCAATAAGATTACGTATCACACATTCAAATGTATCTCTGGTACTGGGACAAATTTGAAAACATCATGCTAGGATGTAACTTTGTGGGAGAGTGTTAGAAATTCTGTATATAGCCCTACATAACAGACAATGAACAGTCCACATGGGCTTTGCTGCTTAACTGCAGACAGGAAACAGGAACATTTATTCAGGAACAGTGCACAGTATAGTCATAGATGCAACGACAAACTTATAAACACTGCCATCTACTGGCTAAAGAATATATCTGCAGTTGTCATACAAAAATACATGAACAATGTACTGTATTCCAACAGAGGTATAAGGTTTCTTTATTGGAACCACAAGTTAGTTTCACATATATGAATTAAGAAACTTTAAGTGGCTTGCCAGGTAGATAAGAATTGGAGATGTACATATAGTTTTGCCATTGTTACGTTATTTGGCTCTTGCGATACCCATTTCTCTGCCAGGCAGCACAGCCAGGTGAACCACTCCGATACTTACTGTTTCAGTTTTACTAGGTCCTGGACTTACTATTAATTATTGCCTGATGAATAGAAAGTATTGTATTGACAGTGTATTACTGTAATAGTGAGTAGCAGTGATGCATGCCCTACTTACATAACATAGTGCACAGGTAGCATCTGGGGAATAGTGAACTTGCAGCAGCTCATTGTTACAATGTTGTATCAAAGAGTTACAATATTGTTCACCTAGAGGGGTCTCCAAACTCCAGGCTCCCCCCCCCCCCAAACAAATTAAAGTCAGCAGCTACAAATACTGTAGAAATGGGAACAGAGGTTCACCCCTGTTTTTACAAATACTGTAGCTGCTGACTTTTAATGTAAGGACACTTACCTGTCCAGGTATCCAGCAATTTCCGCACAGAACCAATTCATCAATCTGCGTAATTGCAAACACTCAGCTCATGAACATTTCATACTTACCTGCTCTGTGCAGTGCTTTTGCCTGCCTGCCGAGTGCCCCTAGAGCAAGCTCGCTCCCAAGCAGCTGCTCTGTGTGTCCATAAACACACAGAGCTTCAGCTTAGCCCCACCCCTCTCTGTCCTCATTGGCTGTGATTGACAGCAGTGGGAGCCAATGAGGAGGTAGATCAGTGTGCACATCACTGGATCGCAATGGTGCTCAGGTAAGAATTGTCCATAAACACACAGAGCTTCAGCTTAGCCCCACCCCTCTCTGTCCTCATTGGCTGTGATTGACAGCAGTGGGAGCCAATGAGGAGGTCGATCAGTGTGCACATCACTGGATCGCAATGGTGCTCAGGTAAGAATTGGGATGGGCTGCTGCACAGAGAAGGTTTTTACCTTCATGCATTAAATGCATGGAGGTAAAAAACCTTCAGCCTTTTGAACCACTTGCTAACTGGGCACATATACCCACTTCCTGCCCAGGCAAAATTTCAGCTTTCGGCACTGCTTCGCTTTAACTGACAATTGCGCGGTCGTGCGAAGTGGCTTCCAAACAAAATCGATGTCCTTTTTTTCCCCACAAATAGAGCTTTCTTTCGTGGTATTTGATCACCTCTGCGGTTTTTATTTTTTGCGCTATAAACAAAAAAAGAGCAACAATTTTGAAAAAAACACAGTATTTTTTTGCTATAATAAATATCCCATTTTGTTAACAAAAAAAAACTTTTTTTTTTTCTCAGTTTAGGCCGATACGTATTCTTCTGCATAACAATAAGCGTATAGTGATTGGTTTGCGCAAAAGTTATAGCGCCTACAAAATAGGGGACAGAATTATGAAAAAAAATATATAATTTTTTTTACTAGTAATGGCGGCGATCTGCGATATTTATTGAGACTGCGACATTATGGCGGACATAACGGACACTTTTGACACCTTTCTTGGGACCAGTCACATTTATACAACGATTAGTGCTATAAATATGCACTGATTACTGTATAAATGTGACTGGCAGGGAAGGGGTTAACACTAGGGGGCGAGGAAGGGGTTAAATGTGTTCCCTACTAGTGATTCTAATTGTGGGGGAAGGGGACTGACTGGGGGAGGTGACCGATCTGTGTCCCTATGTACAAGGGACACAGCATCGGTCTCCTCTCCCTGACAGGACGTGGATCTGTGTGTTTACACACACAGATCCCCATGCTTGTCTGTGTAATGGCCGATCGCGGGTACCCGGCGGACATCGCGGCCGCCAGGCACGCGCATCGGCACTGCAGTGACGCGGCGTGCGCATGCGCGTGCCGCCGACGGCGCTAGCGCGCCCCCCAGTGGCCGGAGGAGCCGAGGACATCAATGGACGTCCTCCCGGCATTTGAGAGCCACCTTGTGGCCGTATTTTGTCTATGGCTGGGAGGAATAGTGCCCCATCGTTGGTGTCAGTGGGGGGAATAGTGCCCTTTTGTTGGTGTCAGTGGGAGGAATGGTGCCCTTTTGTTGGTGTCAGTGGGAGGAATAGTGCCCCATCGTTGGTGTCAGTTGGAGGAATAGTGCCCTATGGTTGGTGTCAGTGGGAGGAATAGTGTCTTGTATCAATGAACGGAACAGTGCCCCAAGGGCAGGATAAAGACAAGTAAAGGGCAGCATCCGGCCCCTGGGCTGCAGTTTGGAGACCACTGATCTAGGGGGACTGGAGCAATGTCATGACATCACTTCCATCTAGGGTGGAAGTAACCATTTTTTTATTTAAATTAAAACATTTAAAGACCCCCCCCCCCCCCATCCCTCTGTGCTCGCGTGCAGAAGCCAATGCATATGGTATTGGGTTTGAGTAATGAGGAGGGTTGGCGTGGGGCAGTATGTACACGGCCATATTCAAGTACTACCACCAGACCTGTGTGACAGGCCCAGGCAGGGGGCTCACTCTGTTACTGATATGTCTAGTGCAGGGCCGATCCGCCCTATAGGCTCACTAGGGCCCCGCCTGGTGAGAAGTCATTTTCGCCCCCTCACCCCGCTTCTCAACTCGCTGGCTGCATGGGAGAAGAGGTAAGAAGTCAGCACCCCCTGCTTCTCAATTTAATGTAAGATGTCATTTCCGACAGCAGAACACGCCCTCCCCCCACTTCTCAACTTTCTTTAATGTGACATGTCACTGTCGTCAGCGCCCCCCGCTTCTCATTTTTAATGTGCCATATAATTTGCTTAGGGCCCCAGGGAGGTCAGGATCGGCACTGGTCTAGTGTGACACCACCATGGTGCCTCCACCTCAGTTGGCTATATTAGCAGCAAAGCCCTGATAGATACGGTTTACTGTTCTACTGCCCTGAGAAATGCCATGCAGCATGGGCATGTAGACATGAAGTGGCTGTAAGGAGGCTGCTGTAGATTAGCAGTAGCTGACAACGAGTGTATTACAGTATATAAGTATAAAAAGGCAATTGTTTCTGATATATAGTGCTTTAACAAAATAAATGTGAAGAGCTTCCACCTTTTTTCTCTCCAATATCTATGGGCTGCCCTAGCATGTCCCTTCCCTTTAACCCCTTTTGAAATCTAGTGACAGTGACTGCCTATTACTTGAAATAACCAGAGCTGCGCTCTTCCCAATCCTTCCCGCTCTAGGAAAGGGACCAATAGGCTTGACAGAAGGCGGAGTCCCCGAGCTGTGATTGGCCGGCCCCTCTATGCCACTTATATAGTATGCTGCCGCTGTAGTGCTCCGCTCTTCTTATCACTTCGTACTCTATTCATATACACAGAACTCCTCCGCCCCGCCGTACAGCGCTACACCACCGGCCCCGCTATACACAGCGCTTCTCTATCCTGTGCATTGGATATCCAGCATGGGCTGCAGCAATTCATCATCTGCGGGAGGTAAGAAGGCTCGGGGTGCATGCACAGCTGTGATAGGGAATAGAGCCTGGCATGATAGAGGAGGGCATACAGGCAGGGCATTGATCCTTGGGTGACAAGAGCAGACTCATTATAGGATTTCATATCACAATGTGCATACACCTGCATCTATTATTGTGTGGTGTCATCTAGGGACCTAACCACCTAATCACATTGATTGCATTGTACCCATCATAGACATCAACATCAGACCTGAGCACTTTGTGTGCGAAACGCGCCATCGCTCCTTATCCTGATACCTGTCTGCTTTGTACACAGACTTGTATTGATAAAGTTTGGTCACCCTACTCTTTGGATTTCTGTGAGCAGGAAGATCAGAAATTATTGCACCCTCAGGAAAGATGGAAGGGTCCTTTGCTGGAGGAAACATGAATGAGTGCGAATAGCGGCTGCGCTAAACGCCACTTCTGGACGTAGTAGCCTGTTCGCCCCTCTGTGCTAAAACTTCATACATACTGGAGGATTAGCTTCCGCCATTGGACGCAAAGGGGGTAATGGAGCGTGGAGCAATTCTGCATATAAACCGCCTTCCAAGTTTTATTGTCAAAGCTTAAAGTGGAGCTCTACCCAAAATGAAAGCTCTGCTTGTTTGCCCCCCTCCCCCCTTTGCTACCACATTTGGCACCTTTCAGGGGGGAGCGGAATACCGATTTTTTTGACAGATAATCGCTCCCACTTCTGGTGGACTTCACGGCGAAGTTCACACCCATTCCTTCCCCCGCCGCCAGGCCATTCACGAAGCGCAGCGCACTTCGCACACGCACAGTAGGGAACAGGCTTCACTGCCAGTTTCCCTTACAAGAAATGGCTGCGGCGGCACCCGAGAGCCGGTGAAAAATCGGCTGGGGTGCCGACATCGCGGGATCCCTGCATGTCCTAATATTTAAAGTCAGCAGCTGCAGCTACAGTATTTGTAGCTTCTGAATTAGAATTTTTGGTGGGGGGACTGGAGTGCTGCTTTAAAGCGGATGTTCCGCCCAAAAAAAATATTAAAAGCCAGCAGCTACAAATACTGCAGCTGCTGACTTTTAATATTAGGACACTTACCTGTCCTGGAGTCCAGCGGCGTCCGCAGCAGATGACGAGCGATCGCTCGTCACCCTGTTGCTCCCCCCTCCATCCACGCTGAGGGAACCAGGAAGTGAAGCGCTCCGGCTTCACTGCCCGGTTCCCTACGGCGCATGCGCGAGTCGCGCTGCGCCCGCCGATTGGCTCCCGCTGTGTCCTGGGAGCCGAGTGTTCCCAGCACACAACGGGGGGGGCGACGGGATGTGACGCAATGCCCGTCGCGACTTCACTTTAGGGTGGAGAACCGCTTTAACCACTTCCCATCCTGCGACGTACCAGTAAGTTGCTGGACTTTCGGTGGTTATACCGGGGTGATTCCAGCAGCTGGAGGCATCAGCGCAGCACCGTTGTTTTAGAGCTGATGGACGACTCTCTTGTAATAGCAACCAGAGCAGCTTACCAACCGATCGGTTGCTATTACAAGCAGTGGGAGGGGAGGTCCCCCCCCCACCACCTTCCACAGCTTGGGCTCTCCCATCCCACCAGGAGACCCAATCCATCAGCCAGTGTGTCCACCGGGATGGGCTTTGATTGGCTGTTCATAATAGTAAATAGAAGCGATGACATGACAACACTTCTGGTTTAATCAGCACCAGTTTTTGAAAATCGAAAACATTCAGAAACACCGATCTTGGTGCTTTAAATGCTTTTAAGTGCATAAGAGGGATCTGGGTTCTTATAGACCTCAGATCCCTCCATAAAGAGTACCTGTCACATGCCTATTGCTGTCACAAGGATGTTTACATTCCTCATGACAGCAATAACAGCAATCAAAAAACAAAAAAAAACTAAAGCAACAGTGTAAAAATAAATAAACAATTATTAAAAAATAAAATGAAAATCTAAAGTGCCCCTGTCCTCCCGTGTGCAAGCACAAACATGCGCTTTGGTCCTGCGTGCACACAAACAGCGAGCATCCCACACATATGAGGTATCACCGCTAACGTCAGGTCATGGGCAGTAATTCTAGCACTAGACCGTCTCTGTAAATCTAAAGTTGTAACCTGTAAAGGTTTTTTAAAGCATCGCCTATGGATAGCAACATTAACATAGTTTGTCGCCGTTACACGGGCGTGCACAGTTTTAAAGCGTGACATGTTTGGTATCTATTTACTCGACGTAACTTCATCTTTTGGACTTTGCAAACAAATTGGGTTATGTGTTGTGTTTTCTGCATTATAATTTTTTTTATTTTTTACCAAAACGTTGCGTTTAAAAAACTGCTGCGCAAATTCAGTGTGACATAAAAAATGACCTTTCCTTTTCAATCTGCAACCGCTGTAATTTTCTGTAAAATGCAGTAAGGCTACCTGGAGGTGTTCTGTACACAGAATGTGTACTGACCTGCCCCCCAGAAACATAATTTCCTGCTTGTGTGATTGGCTCATTGATTTTTTTCCAGAGATCTACACTTAGGGCTAGATTCAGAAAGCCCGCCGTAAGTGTCTGCGGGCGTAGCGTATCTCAGATACGCTACGCCGCCGTAACTTAGTGAGGCTGGGGCTGGATTCACAAAGAACCTGCGCCCTAGGTTACGGTGGCGTAGCGTACATCTGCCGGCGTAAGCGCGCCGAATTCAAATTCTGAAGAGGTGGGCGTGTTTTACGTAAATAAAACATGACCCCACGTAAATTATGTTTCTCACGAACGGCGCATGCGCCGGCCGTGAACGTATCCCAGTGCGCATGCTCCTAATCACGTCGCAAATAGTCAATTCTTTCGACGTGGACGTAATTTATGCAAAGCCCTATTCGCGAACGACTTACGCAAACAACGTAAACGACGCAAAATTTGACGCTGGCCCGACATCCATACTTAACATTGGCTATGCCTCATATAGCAGGAGCAGCGTTACGCCGGAAAAAGCCTTACGCAAACAACATAAAAAAATCCGCCAGGCGCACGTACGTTTCTGAATCGGCGTATCCAGCTCTTTTGCATATTCTACGCTGAAATCGTCGGAAGCATCACCTAGCGGCCAGCGTAAATATGCAACTAAGATACGACGGCGTAAGAAACTTACGCCAGTCGGATCTTAGCCTAATTTCGGCGTATCTTGCTTTCTGAATACAGAAAGAAGATACGCTGGCGCAGCTTTGAATTTACGAGGCGTATCAATAGATACGCCGGCGTAAATTCTTGCTAAATCTAGCCCTTAGTTTATAAGTCAGATATCAGGCATCCCCTGCAATAAAAATAAAATTTTTGGTGAGATACTCCCAATAGGAAATCGCGTCTAAAGGGATGCAGACCCTGAAGTTTCCTCATTAGAGCCCTGCAGGTGCAGCATCTGGTTGATAATTTAGAAACCACTCCCATTAGATTCACTTTACCAATGGACATAGACAAACACGCAGGGATTTCTTCAGAAAAACTGCAAAACAGTTTGTTAAAAAATCTCAGAATGTACATAGATCACCCAGAGGGGAATGTTTTTTTTTCTCAACAAAAGTGGAGTTACTCTTTAAATTAACAAGCTGAAGTTAGGCCAGCCATGCATGATTCAAAACTGTTAATGGGCAGGCTGAATGTACCAAGTTGATCGATCAACTTGGATCCAATCAGCCTGCCGGATTCACTTACGATTATTGCTAGTGACTGCTATAGCTGCTAGTGATAATCACAGTCTTCTCCCAGTGGGGACGGCTTCCTATCCAACCCCTGCAGGGGGCAGCCAATGGCTTGGCAGAAGGGATTTCCCTGTCAGCACTGCCTGTGTTGATGGGGAACCCGTGATTGCGGGAAAGAAATTTGCACCATGTACAGCTGACCTTAGAAGCTGATTGGCTACCATGTACAGCTGCAGCAGGTTTTGCACGCTTCAGTTTTAGTAAATCAACCCCAAACTGTCTGTATCAAGAGCGGGACAGAGCCCCCAACTGCATGAGTTAGGCTGGACATAGATGGATCAAAATTCAGCCAGTTCACAAGAAATTAGCCAAATTTCAATCTGTCTATGGGCAGGCTGGTTGTACTAAATTCGATCCATTTTTTTCCTGCGATCACTGCTGGCCGCTATAGCTGCTGACTGTGATTATTGTATTCTGATGGTAAGGAAACCTTCCGCTGTCAGAACACAATAACACAGTGGGAGGGATTCCTACATCAAAACTGACTAGAAATCAAGCAATTTCGTTCCTTCAACCCGTGGTTGAAGGAAAGAAAATTGTATAATGTATAGTTTGCTTGAAGTGGTTGTAAACCTCAGACATGAAACATGAACAAAACACATCCCTCTATGGTGTGTGCTTGTGTCAATCAAGAGCACTATGTGTCACTTCTGTCTGCTGCCTCGTTTCTCTGATATCAGCATGAATCACTTATGACACAGAGAGAAAAATGGTGACAGGGGAGGGATCTCCAACACACAGCCTGTGATTGATGGCCTCAGCTCTGTTCCTGTGTGCTGTGTGAAGGGGGGGGGGTCTCTTCCCTCCAATCAGCTCTCAGATCTCTCCTCACTGGGCTCTGTAGTGCGGGACTTCCGCTCTCTGCCCCCTATTTCTGACATCGCAGACAAGCTTTATAAATGAATTCTGGACTTTGAACAGATGTAGAGAAGAGAAGACTGTAGATAAACAGGTAAAACTTATGTAGGAGGATTTATTTAATCTCTGCATATCATCTGAGGCCAGTCACTTCTTGTGGTATATGAAAAGTTTTACAACCACTTTAAGACAAGCGGTTACATGCAGCAGGCAGTGGCACCCTCCATTGATTTGTATACGGTCCATAGCTGTCCGCACACAATGTGTGTATGGGGCTGATGCTAGATTATGACCAGCGGCTGCTTGTGTGGGTGAAGCCTGAGGCTGGGTTCACACCTATGCAAATTGGATGTGGGAGATTTTGCTCGCTTTGTTTCACATTTTGCTAGATTTTCTCCCCAAATAAAGTAAATGTTATATGAATAAATAAAATGTAAAATAAATACACAAAAAACTAAAAATCATTATAAATAAATAGAATAAATAATATGTAGTAATACATAATAATTAACCCCTAACCTTTAAAAAAAGTTAAAAAAATCTATTAAATGAATTATTAATAATAATAATAATAATAATAATAATAATAATAATAATAATAAACACCCCAAACAAATCAAAAATGATATAAATAATAATGTATTATTATTATTATTATTATTATTATTATTATTATTATTATTATTATTATTATTATTAATAATAATAGTGTGTTTAGTTATTTGGTGTTAAGGTGTATATTTATTATATTTACTACTATTATTATTATTTTTATGACAAAATTATAAGGGTTAATTATTTATTTGGCTATTATTACATAGTATTATATTTATGATTTTTTTTATTTGTGTATTTATTAATTTATTATTATTATTATTATTATTATTATTATTATTATTATTATTGTTAGTTGTAGTAGTATTAAAAACCCTGACCCTAACAAAAATAAATAATAATAAGACAATAAATAAAATATTAACCCCTAATCATAATCCTAAATCTGATCTAACCTTGACAAAAAAATGAAATAAAAACAAATTATTAATAAAAATTAAAATAGAAATAAAGAGACTGCCCTGTCTCTCCTCCGCTCTCCCCTATAGGGAATCGGATGAATACGGACCATCTGTCCGTATTCATCCGATCCGTTCCGCCAGACGGAAGAAAAATAGACGGAACTTTGCGGACGCGGATCGCTACGGACGTTAGCGGATGCATCATCCACTAACGTCTGCAATCCCATAGGGATACATTAAAAGTACGTTAACGGACTTGTAATAAACGGTCCGTTCGTCCGCACGTGTAAAAGGGCTCTTAGGCTCCATTCACACCAGATATGGTGGGACTGTGCTGGGCGCTCATTCCAGGCCAGTCCCACTGCATGACGAAGCAAAATTCCTTGACTCCTGTGTGCCTGTATCTCACCACTGCTTAGTTGTGGTGTGCGGACACAGTGCGCTGAAAAAGAGTAGTGCTCCACCAGTTGAACTCTATGAAATATCTGAAATGTTTGTTTTAAAAAAAAAGGAATCGGTGCGGTACAGAGCAATGATTCCCACTGGACCGCACCGCACACCAGGCGCTGCACATCGTTTTCCTCGACGAGTTCCTTGTCAGGCTTGTGGAGAAACTCGACAAGCTTGCTTTGCGTACACATGGTCAAAACCAAATCTCCTCGTTCTCAAACGCGGTGACGTACAACACATACGACGGCTGGGGAAGTTCGATTCCACTGGCACAACCCTTGGGGCTGCTTTTGCTAATCTCATGTTACTGCGTGTTAAGTAAAAGTTTGGTAAGAGACGATTTGCACTTTTCAGTCTGTTACAGCGTGACAAATGTGCTATCTCCATTACAAGCGCTACTTTTACCGAAGGTGCGCTCACGTCTCATACTTTATTCTGAGCATGCGCGGGTTTCTTAGCATACACACGATCGTGTTTCTCGTCGAAAACCAGCCCGACGAGGAACACAACGAGGAAATTGAGACTCCCGTCGAGGAATCTTGTTCTCTTTTTTCCTCGTCGAGTTCCTCGACAGTTTTCTCAATGAAAAACATACACGCGACCATTTTCCTCTGCAAAAAAAAGCTCTCCCACCAAGTTTCTTGATGGATTCTGTCAAGAAAAACGGTCGTGTGTACGAGGCCTCATACAGAATACCCAAATGGGTCCGTGTGCATAAGCCCATATAACACGTGTAGAAATGGATCTTGTGTTTGTACCCCCCATCATGTTTATTTTCTTACATTGAAATTGCTGACTGTGATGAAAGGCCCAGTATGGTGATGGATTGATGTGCTTGGAAAATAAAGCAAGTTAAATCAGACGAGATAATCTGCTTTCTTTTCTGTTGCTGCTCATTACACAATACAGACTTTGGACTTGTCTGAGAGCAGTTCTGACAATGCTGTTCAACTATGCAGTATAATAGATATACCCGGTATCATAAACTAAGCTTGCTGGTGTCTGTGGGGACAGTGAGACTGCTTTACTACACGAGTTGGGAATGTTCCCACAATAAATTGTCTGAAGATTCACAATCATATGCACAAGAAAGAAGTAAACATGGATTTCTTTTTCACATTTTTGGATACTTAAAGGAAATCTTCAATTTATTGTGGGAACATTCTCAAATCCTTCAGGGCCTTGTTGTTTTATAGTGCATACATAGAAAACAATTGTTTTCTACATGCCCTTGTGAAGACAGTATGATTGTGCCCTAAAACTCTGGGGGGAAAAAATGGGCATGCTGATTTTTGTCAAGAAGCATTGCAGTGCAGAGATGGGAATACACAGAATTTTTATCATTCAGAAGTTGGACAAAGCATTGTAATGTATGCCAGGGCTTGACAAATTTGCTTTGAACATAGGAGCCAGCTAAAATAGTTAAAGAGGAGTTTCACCCAAATTTGGAACTTCCTCTTAACCCACTCCTCTCCCCCTTACATGCCACATTTGGCATGTAATTTTTTTGGGGGGGGGAGTGGGGGCTTCAGGAAGAGTGGGACTTCCTGTCCCACTTCCTCCTTCCTGTAGGCGACTAAGCTTAATCGCCTACAGGAAGGGGCTGCTGTAGGCGATCGCCTAGGACACGTCACAGGTCCTAGGCGATCTCCTGGCCAATTGCACGGCGCAGCGCCTGGCCGCGCTGCTCGCGCATGCGCAGTGCCGCTCGCGCATGCGCAGTGGGGGCCCGGCCGTGAAGCCGAAAGCTGTCACGGCCAGGTGCCCACACTGAGAATGAAGACGCCGGCCGGGGAGGGGGGGAGAGGAGCAGAGCCCCGGCCGGCGCGTCGCTGGAGCAGGTAGATGTCTGTTTATTAAAAGCCAGCAGCTACACTTTTTGTAGCTGCTGACTTTTAATAAACATACAAATTGGCTGGAACTCCCCTTTAAGAACCACTTTTTTGCACGTGCACAGCGATATGTAACGTGTGTTGCAATCAACGTTTTCATACTTGGATGTCTTTTAAAGTCTACAATGCGGGTGGGGGGTGCTATTACCCACGTGTGTGGAAGCAATTGGGTGGCAGTGGAACCACCCGAATGCTTCCACCTCACAAGTGAGCCCTGCTGCTTGCCCGGGCAAAATGTAGAAAAAAAATTCCTGCCCAGCGCCAGGAACTGCATGTCCTTGGTATCGGGCAATACAAATTGTGCGTCCCTGCAACAGTGAATGGGCTGACAAAAGCCCAGGCGCCAGGACGCAATTTCTAGATGCCGTGGTGACCTGGCACCTGGGATTTGTCTAGGGCCGAAACAACTAATCGATTAATCGACAACTAATCGATTAATTTCATAATCGATTAATATTTTCATAATCGATCAATCGGCCAGTAACATAATGGGGTTAAAAAAAAAATATATCCCTTTATAGTACAAAAAGAGCAAATTGCTACTGTAAATATTACTTTCACTGTACCACAGTAAAAAATTAACCCCTTACAGTAGCAATTATTTGTTCTTTTTTACAAATTTTAGTCTTTTTTACCCCATTATGTTACTAAACATCTCAGGCCTGGGTCACACCTCTGTGTTTTTTGGTGCTTTTTGCAGAAACACACTACAGTTCATTTACATTGTTTCCTATGGGACACGTTAACATCCATGCTTTTTTCAGCTGCTGCATATTTGGAAAGGGCAAGGACTTTTTTTAATGCACACCTGTGCTATTTTGTTTTTTTTGGTTCAATATACTTCAATGGAGAAGCTGCAGAAAAGCATGTAATAATTTTTTTGCAGCAATTTGTGTTTTTTTAATATACCCAACAACAAATTGGCCCAAAAAAATCAAAAAATGCAAATCGCAGCAAAATTACTTTTTTTAAGGTTATTAATCGATTAATCGAAACAATAATCGGCCAACTAATTGATTATGAAAATAATGGTTAGTTGCAGCCCTAGATTTGTTAAGCCTTGTCTTGGACATTTATGAATTGGAGGAAAGGAGGACATTTTTTTTTTTAGGGAAAGAGGAATAAAGGTCACCCAAAGCTGGGGTTTTTGTTTTTTGATGAATACAGCAATAATTCCTTACATGGCGACTTTCCCTGATTTTTTTTTAGTTGATTTTGACTTGTGGAAAATGCGCCACAAGTAGTAGGAATACTACAAATGAATGGGCTGCTGTGCCTGTGCAAACCGCGTCCTGCAGAGCTGCACAGATATGAACCGAGCCCCAGGCCTCATGCACATGTTTATATGAATGTACACTCCAAATCTGTTTATTTCTGCAATAACTCTTTTCTGCAGAAAAAATGCCTCTAATGCCATGTATGTAGGCGTGTTTATGTGCATATGATGTTAAAGTGATATTTTTTTAATTTAAAATAACAAACATCTACTTACCTGCTCTGTTCAGTGGTTTTGCGCAGTTCCGATCCTCTTCTCAGGTCCCCCACCGATGCTTCTTGCCCTTCTCTCCTGCCTAGTGCCCCTATAACACGCAGCTTGCTATGGGGCAACTGAAGCCTCGCTCCTGAGCTGCTGCTCCATGTGTCCATTCACACACATGGTTTGGCCCTGTCCCCCGCTCTATCCTCATTGGCTCACTGGCTGTGATTTACAGTAGCGGGAGCCAATAGCTACAGCTGCTGTCTCAGCCAGTTAGGAGGGAGAAACCTGGGAGAACCAAGGCTCTTGTGCACATCACTGGATTGAGATGGGGCTCTGGAAAGTTTTTAGGGGTGGGGGGGCCGAATAGAATGCATGAAGGTAAAAAATCTTGAGCCTTTAAAACCACTTTAAACATAACTGCATTCTAATGGCCAAAATATTCATTTTTTCTTGCCATTGGAATACATTTATGCTCATATGTGCACTTCTATGACATTTACACACATATAGTACAGACCAAAAGTTTGGACACACCTTCTCATTCAAAGAGTTTTCTTTATTTTTATGACTATGAAAATTGTAGATTCACACTGAAGGCATCAAAACTAAATATAAAAATAAATAAAATATATTTTATATTCTAGGTTCTTCAAAGTAGCCACCTTTTGCTTTGATTACTGCTTTGCACACTCTTGGCATTCTCAAGGGGTAGTCACCTGGCGCAGCACCCCATCACTCTCCTTCTTGGTCAAATAGCCCTTATACAGCCTGGAGGTGTGTTTGGGGTCATTGTCCTGTTGAAAAATAAATGATGGTCCAACTAAACGCAAACCGGATGGAATAGCATGCCGCTGCAAGATGCTGTGGTAGCCATGCTGGTTCAGTATGCCTTCAATTTTGAATAAATCCCCAACAGTGTCACCAGCAAAGCACCCCCACACCATCACACCTCCTCCTCCATGCTTCACGGTGGGAACCAGGCATGTAGAGTCCATCCGTTCACCTTTTCTGTGTCGCACAAAGACACGGGGGTTGGAACCAAAGATCTCAAGTTTGGACTCATCAGACCAAAGCACAGATTTCCACTGGTCTAATTTGTACATTCCTTGTGTTCTTTAGCCCAAACAAGTCTCTTCTGCTTGTTGCCTTTCTCTAGCAGTGGTTTCCTAGCAGATATTCTACCATGAAGGCCTGATTCACACAGTCTCCTCTTACCAGTTCTAGAGATGTGTCTGCTGCAAAAGGTAAGAACCTAGAATATGAAATATATTTTCAGTTGTTTCACACTTTTTTGTTATGTATAATTCCACATGTGTTAATTTATAGTTTTGATGCCTTCAGTGTGAATCTACAATTTTCATAGTCGTGAAAATAAAGAAAACTCTTTGATTGAGAAGGTGTGTCCAAACTTTTGGTCTGTACACATGTAAATTATGCTCATAAGCCCCTCTCAGAAAGCAACTTTGATGCTTTTGTTTTTTAGACTCTAAATGCTGCTCTTAAAATACTGATCTAAACGCCTTAATGTGCATGGCCACATATGTTAATCTAGGAGTACTTACTGTATGTGGCATTAAAAAACAAGTATGTACAACTGTAAAAGCTGTGATTTTTATGCATCTAAAGCCTCGTACACACGATTGGACATCAAACAAACTTTCCCTTGGATTTTTGTCCGAAGGGAGTTGTCCGGTCACACCCATAGCATACACACGCTCAGACTTTTTCGGCAACAAACACGAACGTAGTGACGTTTCAACGTACTGACGAGAGTTTAAAAGAGGAAGTTCAATTCTCCGGCGTCACCCTTTGGGCTCCTTCTGCTAATCCAAAGTTAGTAGAGGTTTTGTCTGTGTGCATTCGCGATTTTCAGTTTCGTGCAATTTTGTTCGTTTCTGAACGTCCGTTCGTCAAGCAGACATGTTGCACAATGGGGTTGTGCTAACTTGACCCACAAAAAATATAGAAATATGTTTGATTCATATAACCAAAATACACTAATCCAAAGTAAAGACATTTGTTTTTACTCCGTCAGTATCACCACCAAAGCAGCTTTTAGTATTATTACATTATAAAGAAGAAGAGAATGTGCGCTGCTTTTCTTGATTTCAGAACTTGCCGCGTCACGAATGTGCTCTTTCAAATACGAACGCTAGTTTTACCAGACAGAACGCTTCCGGCTGGTCTTTGCTTCTGAGCATGCGCGTTTGTACTTTTTACAATAGTCCGATTGCTTGCTGTACACACGGTCGGACTAGGCACCATCGGACTCTTGTTGACGTAAAGTTTGTCCGTTTGCAGACCTAACTTTTTGTCCGATGAAACCCGTAAAAGTTTGTCCGATGGAGCGTATACACAGTCTGACTATTTTGAAAACTTGCTCATTTTGAAGTTTGTTGACAAAAAGTCAGACCGTGTGTATGGGCCTTAGCCTAGGTTCACACTGCTGCGAATTCAAAATCGCGGTAAAATGCACGATTTTACCGCGATTTCGCGGCTGCGATTTTGCCGCGATTTCGGCCGCAATTTAATGTAAATCGCGGCCC
Organism: Rana temporaria; assembly: GCF_905171775.1. Classification (NCBI taxonomy): domain Eukaryota; kingdom Metazoa; phylum Chordata; class Amphibia; order Anura; family Ranidae; genus Rana; species Rana temporaria. The sequence continues at coordinate 217,817,310 of NC_053491.1, read as the reverse complement.
GAAATCGCAAAAAGTAGTACAGGAACTACTTTTTGAAATCGCAGATGCGGCGTCGCACTGATTAGGACAGTGCCATTGCCGCCGATTTGAGATGCGATTTGACATGTCAAATCGCATCTCAAATCGTTCCAAATCATACCCAGTGTGAACCAGGGCTTAAGACTGAAAAAATCTCCTGGTGCAAAATCTCTCTTTATTGGTGCGCTGTGTTAAAAATTCTACAATTTTCTGTTGTTCATATGAAGACCATTCAAAATGTATGGGCTGCCTTAATGCAACACCTTAACTAGAGCTGCACGATTCTGGCCAAAATCAGAATCACACATTTTTTGTTTAGAATAAAGATCACGATTCTCGTGGCACAACATCATCTTTCATATTATACAAAAAAATTGCGCTAACTTTACGGTTTAGTTATTTTTTTTTTATTAACTAAAGTGTATTTTTTTTCCAAGAATTGCAATTGAAAGACCGCAGACTTTCCCCACTGAAGTCAGCTAGTGAACAGACAAGGAATGACCCCAAGGTTAATAAGTGATGAAGGGCCAGATTCACAGAAGAAATACACCGGAGTATCTACTGATACGCCGGCGTATTTTCAAATTTGCAGCGTCGTATTTTTAGTTTGAATCCTCAAAACAAGATACGACGGCTTTTGGCTTCGATCCGACAGGCGTACGGCTTCGTACGCCTTCGGATCGTAGGTGTAATACTTCGGCGCCCGCTGGGTGGAGTTCACGTCGTTTTCTGCGTCGGGTATGCTAATTAGATTTTTCCGGCGATTCACAAAGGTACGCGCGGCCGTCGCATTCTCTTACGTCGTCGCTAGTCGGCTTTTCCCGGCGTATAGTTAAAGCTGCTATTTTGTGGCGTATAGATAGACGTCCCATGTTAAAGTATGGCCGTCGTTCCCACGTCAAATTAAATTTTTTTTTTTTTGCGTAAGTCGTCCGTGAATAGGAAAGGACGTAACTCACGTCTACGTTCAAAAAATGACGTCGGTGCGACGTCATTTCGGGCAAAACAAGGTGGGAAATGTCAAAACAGAGCATGCGCAGTACGTTTGGCGTGGGAACGCGCCTAATTTAAATGATCAACGCCCCATTTGAATTAGGCGGGCTTGCGCGGGAGGGATTTACGCTACGCCTCCGCAACTTTACAGGCAAGTACTTTGTGAATCAAGCACTTGCCCGTAAAACTTGCGGCGGTGTAACGTAAATGCTATACGTTACGCCGCCGCAAATGTCTGTGAATCTGGCCCGAAGTTTCTGCATTTGCCAGTTCCACTGTATTCTGTTTAACATGCCAATTTTTCCCAAATAAAACTCAGTATACATACATGATATTAATCCTTGTATACTCATCGTTTCTGGCATCTTTGCTGTTCAGGGATTTTTAACCACTTTAAGAACAGGCCTTTTCTGACACTTTTTGTGCTTTTTACTTTTTTACTTTTTTTTTTTACTTTTTTTTGCTAGAAAATTACTTAGGACCCCTAAACATTATATATACACAGTATCTTACACAAGTGAGTACACCCCTCACATTTTTGTGTGTATATATATATATATATATATATATATATATATATATATTGAAAAAATTACACTTTGCTACAATGTAATTTAGTGAGTGTACAGCTTGTATAACAGTAAATTTGTTGTCCCCTCAAAATAACTCCACTTCTTTTGGTTGACCATGGCGAAGTCTGTTCTGAGTGGAACCTCCTGTTAAACCGCTGTATGATCTTGGCCACCGTGTTGCAGCTCAGTTTCAGGGTCTTGGCAATCTTCTTATAGCCTAGGCCATCTTTATGTAGAGCAACAGTTCTTTTTTTCAGATCCTTTAGAGAGTTTTTTGCCATGAGGTGCCATGTTGAACTTCCAGTGACCAGTATGAGAGAGTGAGAGAGGGATAACACCAAATTTAACACACCTGCTCCCCATTCACACCTGAGACCTTGTAACACTAACAAGTCACATGACCCCGTGGAGGGAAAATGGCCAATTGGGCCCAATTTGGACATTTTCACTTCGGGTTATACTCAATTTTGTTGCCAGCGGTTTAGACATTAACCTGCCTAGCGGTATTCCCGAGTCTGGCTCTGGGTGAATTTTACATACCAAAAGCGGTAACCCCGAGCCAGACTCAGGATCGCGTTGCAGGATACAGGGGAAGTTACTTACCTTGTCCCTGGATCCTGCGATGTGTCCCCGCTGTGTGTGCGCGAGCTGTCATCTCACTCGATTCACACACTGGTGACTGCCGAGTGCCGTCGAGCTCCGTTCCCGAGCTGCGCGACGCACGGGAGGAGTTCGGCGCCAAATTCAAAAAAGTAAAAACACAGTATAGATACCAGGGCTGTGGAGTTGGTAGATAAATGTTCCGACTCCGACTCCTCAGTTTTATGTACTTCCGACTCCGACTCCCCAACTCCGACTCCTCTGTATTAATATGCGAATGTATTTTATACATTCCTTGAGGGAAAGAAACGCAAGCTACCACAGGACTACTGGCTGGGAAGCCAACAGTCTACTGTATTGCACAGTTTAAGCAAAAGACAAACACAATGAAAACAATCAAGTGGCTGGATAGTAGCAGCAGGCATAAACATCAGGAACAGGATCTTTACCAGTTCAAAAATACAAACCACATTATTTGGTTGTTTTAGAACAAAAACAAAGCTTATCTATAATGAACCAAAAACAAAATCTGTAAAACCTAGAAATGGTTTATATTAATCTTGAAATGTAGTTATAGGCTTAGCAAATGCAAATCAATTCAATGTAGAGTTCTAAGGAAGAGAATTGCCTCTGCCAGATCCTCTTTCATAGAGGCTCTTAAGTCAGACTTTATTATTTTTAGGGCTGAAAATAATCTTTCGACACTGACTTGGGTGGGTGGCATTGCAGTAACTTTTCTGGCCACATCACTAACGATCTCTGGATAAACAAGGATGGCTTCTTCAACAGTAAGTTTTGATGAGCGATCATACTTTTCAACTTCTTTTAGTGCTTTATAAAACTCATGTTGGAATTTTTTTATTTGGACACTTACTGGCTCTCTAACATGCGTTCCCTGTAAAAGCAGAACACAACACTATGGAAAGTATAAGTATTGCAGCTCCTAATTGTGCGTTGCGTGCCATATAGTGAAGCACATGAAAAGCATGCTTCTTCACGGTCACTTAACGTGTTCGTTTTGCGGTTACGTGAGGCACTGCATGCATTGGTCTTTATTCTTACAGTAGAGAAGTCATTAATTATAACTTTTTGTGAATTGGGACATTTAACTTGCTTTTTTTTTATTTTTTTTATTCCAATCTAAATTTAGTAGGAGTTGGAGTCGGTGCATTGTTTGCCGACTCCGACTCCAGGTACCCAAAATTTCCCCCGACTCCGACTCCTCGACGCCGACTCCGACTCCACAGCCCTGATAGATACAGTATACTGTAATCTTACAGATTACAGTACTGTATCAAATAATTACACACCCCTTTGTCCCTAGTGGTCTGTCCAGTGTCCTGCATGCAGTTTTATATAATAAAAACTGTTCTTTCTGCCTGGAAACTGTAGATTGTCCATAGCAACCAAAAGTGTCCCTTTATGTCAAAAGTGGTTTTAGAACAGCTAGAAAACAGCGATAATAAATTAGAATCACTTGCAGAATTGAGCGATAGCGATTTGTGGGGAAATTCGTCATCAAACAGTAAAAGTAATGACAGCGACAATTCTGCAACTGAGCAAATTTGTTTTTGATTTGATTACATTATTGAATAATTTTTATTATAATTACATTATTATTTGTTATAATTATTTATAGTTATTTATTATATTATAATTTATGATTTTGTGTTTCAAACTTTATGATACCCGGGATGTTTACTAGACTCTTGTTTGGACAGATTTAAAGCAGAGTTCCACCCAAACACGTGACAGGTCCCAGGCGATCGCCTGTCCAATTGCATGGCGCGGCGCCGCTCGTGCATGCGCAGTGACGCTCGCGCATGCGCAGTGGGTGCCCGGCCGTGAAGCCGAAAGCTGTCACGGCCGGGTGCCGGAACGCTGGAACGTGGAGCAGGTGAGTGTCTGTTTATTAAAAGCTAGCAGCTACACTTTTTGGAGCTGCTGACTTTTAATAAACATAAAAACTGACTGGAAGACCCCTTTAAAGTGGTTGTAAACCCCGCTTTTTGACCTTTACCTACAGGTAAGCCTATGATAAGGCTTACCTGTAGGTATAAAGAATATCTCCTAAACCTGTACGGTTTAGGAGATATTCCCCTGGCAATGCGCCGCTGATTGCAGCGGCGCATGCGCAGGGGGGATCCTCGGCTGAAGGGCCGGCCGCTGCGCGGGAGTGACGTCATCGCCACTCCAGCCAATCACAGCGCTGGAGCGGCGATACCCGGAAGACACGCCGAGTCAAGATGACATCTCGCTCGGCGTGGACCAGGTAAGTTCTCTTCTCCTCGTTCCGAAGTAATTCCTAAGAATTGCAGGCCTACAATATAAAACACCAAATTTCCATGCAAAATAATGGTACTGCTTTCAGCACCAAAAATCTGAATCATACCGCCAGGGAGATTAATGGCTGGGTGTTGAGTTATTTTGAGGGGACAGCAAATTTACACTGTTATACAAGCTGTACACTCACTACATTACATTGTAGCAAAGTGTCGTTATAATAAAATATTTACAAAAATGAGAGGGGCGTACTCACTTTTGTGAGATACTGTGGGTTATTTACTGTATTTATTGGCGTATAACACTCACTTTTTTACCCTGAAAATAGAGGGTAAACTGTGCCTGCGTACTATACGCAGGGGGCTGTGGAAAGTTTTATTCCTGAAACTTCCCTCCTAAAGTTAGGGTGCGTGTTATACGCCTGTGCGTGTTATACGCCGATAAATACGGTACTAAAGGCAAATCCAATTTGCACTACAAGTTGATTTTTAGGAGCTTTATTTTCCTCACAGAGGGGCCTGTTCACTTTTTTTTTATTGTTTCTGCAACTTAAAAAAATCTATGACACTTTGGCTGAATAATTGGTCAATGACAGTTTTAATCACACATTAAAAATATATATATGTGCCACATAAGCAGAATTTAGTCACTTTGCCCTTGTCCTGTGGTTGCTTTATTTAGCAAGCTCCTAAATGAAGTTACATTGCCTTTGTATCCCTCTTTGTATGCTTTCCATAGTAGAGGTTATCTGGTACAGTTTGAGGATCAATAAATAAACTAGGTCCTTTATTCTTTCGCTGTTACCAGCAGCAGGGCAAACGAGGGTTCATATCAGGACATCTTCATATACTGTATGCTTACTTTAAAAACCATGGCTTCCTAGACAGAAGTCTTCTACAGCCTTGGCCTTCTGTGGTCACGTGAGGTAATATTGTGTAAATTAGGGGTGGAAACCTTCCAGCAGGTAGATAGAAATACACCTGAAACCAGGTATCAAATTCATGAAAGTTGTCTCTGTTCTCGTGTCCCGGATAGAATATCAATTTGTCATTCAAATATTCGCCATGTCACAAAATCACATTGTGTAATTGTAGAAAAGCCTCCTACATCATTCCATGGGTGGAACATCATAGTGATTTACATTTGTGTAACTCTGCCAAAAGTTTGTTTTTCTTGTGCACAGTAGAGAAGGGTTAGAACCTCTGCCTCTATTGAGAGTTCTGTATGAGAGAGACTCTCTCTAGCATTCAAGTTTCAGCTGAAGGGGTTTTCAAACGTCCAGTGTACACAAAGCCTTACGCCTCATAGACACGATCCGATTATCGTACGACGTCTCGTTCGCATTTTGTTTCATAAAACTAATAAAGAATACAACAGTGCAAAATGTGCTCTACAAAAAGTAAGATTCTGGAAAAACCTTTCTGGTGTGCGTAGCTGCGTATCTGAAATGATGTGTTTCCGATCATGCGTGGTGGTCATCTATCGATTTTTAGCGGACACATACTGTACTGATTAAACGATTGTCGTACGATGGGCTGTCGTCCGAGCAAAGTTATTCGTGTTTGTCCCTTCGTATTTTGTTGGACAGACTGTCGTGATTGGCTGTGTACGAACGATCAGATTATCGAACGATCGATCCAAAAGCGATTTTTATCATCCGATATTCGGATCGTGTGTACGAGGCATAAGAATAATAAGCTGTCAGTTTAGTAAAACAGCAATATCCAAACTGATTTTAGGTTAATCACACATAGTTGGAGAACCACTCAAATTCTTTTATTTTAATTAAAACAATACCATTGTCGGTGCATGTTATCTCAGCTTGCAGAGCTTGGATTCATTAAATGAGTTTACCAAAAATGTAAATATTGCAGACAACTAAGCTCCATATTCCTCGTTGTACTCTAAGGCTTGGTCCACACTGCGGAACAAAAAAAGGGTCCTGTGCGAGTTTGGTCCGAATGAGATCCAAATCAGCCATACTATCTGTATAGCTGAAATCGCATTGCACAGACATCAAACGAGTTGTCATTAGGAGCACCTTCTTAAATTGGCCGAACGAATCAGTATACAACACAAGCATATACTGTATCCAGTCTGCAGGAGACAAAATTATTGTTGGTTGTTAGGGGATCAAATACTTATTTTACTCACTGAACTAAAACTCAATTTATAACATTTGTATCATTTTTGGTTAATATTCTGTCTCTTTCATTTAACTGCTTGCCGACCAGCCGCCGCAGTTATACGGCGGCAGGTCGGCTCTGCTGGGTGAGATCACGTAGCTATACGTCATCTCGCCGAGCAGCCAATAGGGGCGCACGCGCGCCCTCCGCTCACCCCTGACACCGACGCGCGTGCACGGCGGGCGCAATCACCGCCGGGCACCCGCGATCGCTCGTTACAGAGCGAGAACCGGGAGCTGTGTGTGTAAACACACAGCTCCCGTTCCTGTCAGGGGGAGAAATGCCTGATTGTCTGTTCATACAATGTATGAACAGCAATCAGTCATTTCCCCATGTCAGTCCACCCCCCCTTCAGTTAGAACACACCCAGGGAACATACTTAACCCCTTCCTCGCCCCCTAGTGTTAACCCCTTCCCTGCCAGTGGCATTTTTATAGTAATCAATGCATTTTTATAGCACTGATCGCTATAAAAATGCCAATGGTCCCAAAAATGTGTCAAAAGTGTCCGCCACAATGTCGCAGTACCGATAAAAATCGCTGATCGCCGCCATTACTAGTAAAAAAAAAAATATTAATAAAAATGCCATAAAACTATCCCCTATTTTGTAAACGCTATAACTTTTGCGCAAACCAATCAATAAACGCTTATTGCGATTTTTTTTTTTAAAAATATGTAGAAGAATACATATCGGCCTAAACTGAGAAAAAAAATAGTTTTTTTATATATTTTGGGGGGATATTTATTATAGCAAAAAGTAAAAAATATTGATTTTTTTTCAAAATTGTTGCTATTTTTTTGTTTATAGCGCAAAAACTAAAAACCGCAGAGGTGATCAAATACCACCAAAAGAAAGCTATATTTGTGGGGAAAAAAGGATGCAAATTTTGTTTGGGAGCCACGTCGCACGCGCAATTGTCAGTTAAAGCGACACAGTGCCAAATCGCAAAAAGTGGCCTGGTCTTTGACCAGCAATATGGTCCGGGGGTTAAGTGGTTAAAATACACCTATGATTAAAATGATAGACCCTTCTTTGTAAGTGGGCGAAATTACAAAATCTGCAGGGGATCAAAAAAAAAATTTAATGTTTTCCCCACTGTAGTTACAGTGGAAGTATGTATGTGACATACCTGTGTCCAATCAGAGAATACGGTATATACTCGAGTATGAGCATTTTTTTAGGGCTGAAAATACCCCCCTCAGCTTATACTCGAGTCAGTGTACCTGAATTCTTGACAGGCGTCCATTTTTTTTAAAGTCGCGCCTTCCTCCTGACTCAGTTTCTCAGCAGACACTGTTCAGTGTTCCACCAATCACGGACGTCCTTGTCCAAGGATGAAAGAATGTCCGTGATTGGCGGGAACACTGAACACAGTGTCTACTGGACTGCAATGGGCACAGTGAAGTTGCAATGGGCACAGTGAGACTGCAATGGGCACAGTGAGGTATGGCACAGTGAGACTGCAATGGGCACAGTCAGGTTGCAACGGGCACAGTGAGGATGCAAATGGGCACAGTAAGGTAAGGCGTGCAAATGGGCATTGTTGACCCTCTTTTCCGCTTACAGTAGCTGCTGCATTCTCAACCTTGGCTTACACTCGAGTCAATACGTTTTCCCAGTTTTTTTTGTGGTAAAATTAGGACCTCGGCTTATATTTTCGGGTCGGCTTATACTCGAGTATATACGGTACTTTGAATTCATAGAGAAGCGATCTCTTGTGTTCAGTATGCAGCAGGGAAGCCGCTTGATAGGGGATATTTGCTATAGTAACATTTTTCTTGTACATATGATCATCCACATCAAATGCAGTAACTAGATGCAGTCTGCACAAGCCCTAGAGATATAAAATATAGTAAATGCACAATTTGAACTAAGGCAGCTATTGTTCTCACAGCTTCCTTTTCTGCAGAATTATTGATAGATTCTGCAAGAAGGTTGCTGCAGCTTAAAACTGTAGATGGCATGAACAATAGCCTCTGAGGTGCAGGATAACAAAGGTATGTGTGTCTGTGTGTGTTTACACATGGCATGCAAGTACAGTATGTACTATTCATTACTTTAATACGTTGTGTAATGTTGTGCATTGATTCCGATAGCAATAACTATTTTGTTTGGCTAGTAATTTATCTACTCGTTTTGTTCACCGAGTTTTATGATAAAACATGCACCAGGGGATAGTAGACCTGCACAAATTAACCACTTCAGCCCTGGAAGAATTGACCCCCTTCCTGACCAGAGCACTTTTTGCGATTCGACACTGCGTCACTTTAACTGACAATTGCACGTGCGAAGTGGTACCCAAACAAAATTGATGTCCGTTTTTCCCCACCAATAGAGCTTTCTTTTGGTGGTATTTGATCACCTCTGCGTTTTTTATTTTTTGCTCTATAAACAAAAAAATAGCGACAATTTTGAAGAAAAAAAAAGTATATTTTCTATAATAAATATCCCCAAAAAATATATAAAAAAACAAATTTTATTTCTCAGTTTAGGCCGATTCTTCTACATATTTTTGGTAAGATAAATCGCAATAAGCGTTTATTGATTGGTTTACGCAAAAGTTATAGCGTCTACAAAATAGGGGATAGTTTTATGCCATTTTTATTGCAAATTTTTTTTATTAGTAATGGCGGCAATCTGCAATTTTTATTTGGACTGTGACATTATGACAGACACATCGGACACTTTTGACACTATTTTGGGACCATTGTCATTTATACTGCGATCAGTGCTATAAAAATGCACTGATTACTGTGTAAATGACACTGGCAGTGAAGGGGTTAACCACTAGGAGCGAGGAAGGGGTTAAGTGTGTCATAGGGAGTGATTCTAACTGTGTGGGGGCTGGGCTTTCAGTGAGACAACATTGATCACAGGGAGCAGTAGATCAGTGTCTTGTCACTAGGCAGAACAGGGAAATGCCTTGTTTACAAAGGCATCTCCCTGTTCTGCCGCTCCATGACTCAATCGCGGGACAGCGGCGGACATCGGGTCCCATGGGCACGGTCACGAAGCTCACGGCGGCACAACAGCCCATTCCTTGTATAACACTAGGATTGAACTGGGTGGGTTTAGTATGCTGCTAGTGATTTCCACCAATAAAGGAAAATTACAGTAAGTATTTGATATCATTTTCCATTTTCCTGGCACCAACAAAGCAGTGTACATGTGGTAGACCAATACCTAGTTACCAGGATTGGAAGCTTCAGCAAATCCTGTCTTATAAGAAAGTAAGTAAGCTATGGACTTCCCGCCCAAATCAGCTGTAGTGAGGAACACTGATCCCATTAGTAGTGCTGAAGGAACATGCCATTAGATGACATGCAGGGCAGCCATCAGGAATTATGGGGCCCCTTACACAGCTTCAGGCATGGGCCCCCTGGAGCAGAGAACCGGGGGGGGGGGGGGGTCGCCTGATGAAATAGAGAAGGGGGGGGGGGCTGCTGCGAATTGAGAAGCGGAGGGGCCCTTTATAAAAGAAAGAAGAAATAAAGAAAAATATATATAAAGAAGGGGGGTAGCCATCTGGGGACCTCTGGGCCCTTTAATAAAAAATAAAGAAATATATATATATACATACAAATTTTTTTTTTTTTATATATATAAAACAAAATTACAAAAAAAGGGGGTTGCCATCCGGGACCTCAGGGTCCTTTAATAATAATAATAAAAAGAAACCACTGGGCCATTAAATAATAAAAATAATATATAAAAAAAAAAAAAACATTTATAAAAAAAAAAAGGGGGGGGGGGGGTTGCCATCCAAGGCCCTGGGGACCTCTGGGCCCTTTAATAAAAACATAAAAAATAAATATACATAAACAAAAATAAAATAAACATTTATAACCAATAAAAAAGGGGGGTTTGCCACATGGGGCCCTGGGGACCTCTGAGCCCTTTAATAATAATAATAAAAAAAAAAAAAAAATATATATATATATATATATATATATATATATAAAATAAAAAAATGAATATAAAAAAATATTTTTTTTTTTTTATAAAAAAAAAAGGGGGTTGCCATCCGGGGCCCTGGGGACCTCTGGGCCCTTTAATAATAATAATAATAATAATAATAATAATAATAATAAAAAATATATATATACATATATATTTTTTTATAAAAAAAGGGGGGTTGTCATCTGGGGCCCTGGGGATCTCCGGGGCCCCCGGTACCCCTAAAAAAAAAATTGCCCCTTTAATAAAAAATAAAATAAAAATATATTAAAAAAAATATTTTTTATATAAAAAATAAATAAAAAAAGTGGGGGTTTCCATCCGGGGCCCTGGGGGCCTTTGGGCCCCTGGGGACCTCTTAAAAAAAAAAAGCCTGCCCCAAAAACATGGACCAGTGGTGGGTAAGGGCCTGTTCACTCCGAAGCAGTGCTTGCCATTTTTCCACACTGAAAGAGTGCTAATCACTGCTAGAGCACATAGTACATAGAAAACAGTTGTTTTCTATGGGCCCCCTTCCTGCTGCAGCATAGCCCGCAGGTGCAGTGAAGTGAGGTGTGATAAAATGCAGACATGCTGCATAATATCGCACCTCACTGGATGGCACCGCACAGGTGAGGCACACTGCTGCTGTGTGGTGAATTGAATTAAGTTAAATAAAAAAAGGGAGCTGTGTAAAACACGCAACACTTCGCTCCCTGGCACACGTCACTGCAGCCTAAAATGGACTTCTCACTAAAATGCTCTGATTTAGTGTGCCACAAGTGTGAATTGGCCCTAAGCTTTGGTTCACACTACTGCGTGCTGTGCGTAGCGTGGCCCATTCATACCTGCGAGAAACACAGGAAAAGGATTCTCTGACCATTCTGGAAAATCGCCCTGAAACACGGAGTGCCGGTGATCTGACGTGCTGGTTCCATGTATCATGGAAGTTCCAGCGCATGCGCGAACTGATGCGTTGAGCTGGTTCCAGCCATCGGGAAAGTTCCGTCAAGCACTGCGCAGGTGCAAACTTGCTGACGGAAATCCCCGAACGGCGGCCGGCATCCAGGGCGACGTGGACTTAGAGGAAAGTGGCCAGTCGGCCTCACGTCCTCGCTGCGCTCGGACGGCTCGCTTCGCTCGCTCGGCCTCCTGGCTCTTTTTTTAACATCCTCCAATCCACGGGGATGTTAAAGAATGAGCCTGGATGCCGGGCGAGGTTCGGGGATTTCCGTCGGGAAGTTTGCGCCTGCGCAGTGAGTGGAGGAACTTCCCCCATAGTGGAACATTGAGGACAAGTCACTGGGCACAATGCGTATTGACGTGTGTAAAAACATAAGCAGTTTATGATGCGTGGGGGTGCCATTAAGAAGTATTTGCACCCTTGCTCATCTGCTAAAGAGCAGCCCATTTCTGTGTCAGGAACACATGCAACTTTGCATGCATTGCAGAGATGTTTTTTATTCTACAGCCCTAGCAATTTACCAATTTACCAATTCCCCTCTCAGGCAGCTGTCACAATAATACAAAATAAGTGTTAATGTCTCTGGCATTGTAAGCAGCAGCCTTTTATAACAAAGCCAGCCCAGCACTACGGACCTGTCTCACCTGCTGCCTACTATACCACTGACCCCCTGAAGTTACCAGCATGTGCCCACCTCTTTCCTCAGTCTCTGCTATGGCTGCTTTAACAGCGCTTCAGGATCTGCTGGGCGGAGACTCTGCTCACTGATTGGTGCTCTCTCTCCTGTTCCCATCTGACCCAGCCCTTACCTAGTACTTGCCCTGGCTGTAATGTAGAATGGTGCTGTCATCTGAGATGTGGCAGTGGCGGTCAGGAGCAGCGGCTCGGTCACGGTCTACCTATCAGATGGGTCTCGCTGGACGGGTTGCCAACCCAGACTTCATGGCATTACACTGGCCCTGTGGGCAGAAGTTGGCGGGGCTACTACCACACGTATGCTGCCATGTTGGCGCCAGGAAAGGATTTTTGCAGAAAACATGACACATCAAAACAGAGAGAATGGGAATTATGCCATTAATGTAAATGGTGACCACAGTGGGTTTTTTTTTTTTTTTTTTGTTAAAGCATAATAGTTCTTAGTAGCAGGAGATTAACATTGTCTGTGTCGCCCTAAACCAGGCTTCATGTCAAGGGGGGTCAAGTTTTTTTTTTTTTTTTTTTAATTCTTTATTTATTTCAAGCATTGCTTTACAGGGTTATACATTGTGGTTCAACCACTTACATAAACTATATCATCAAATTATTAGAGAGATGGTAAGGAAAAGATAAGCACCCCACCATTCCCCCTCCCGCTTCCATCCCTTTTCGGCAATACTTCTTCTCTTTTCCTTCTTTTTCCTTTCTCTCTTTCTTTTTTTCTCTTGCATCCCTACCCTCTCCCACAAAAAAATAAATAAATAAATTAAAAGACGGGGAAAAAAAAAAAAAAAAAAATTCTGCTGGCTATTCCCCGCTCCCCCTCCCCAACCCCTCCCTGTACCTCTCATATGGGGCCCACATCGATTGATATCTCTCCTCTTGCTCTTTCAGTGTCAAAATTAGGTTTTCCATTTGTTGGATTTCTGCCACTTTTGCGAGCCATTGTGCTCTTGATGGAGACATCTCCTGCTTCCACAAGACTGGGATACACGCTCTTGCAGCTGTGATAAGGTGTCTTAACAGCGAGTTTTGATATTTTTCCTGCTTATCCTTGCTGGTTTCCCTGCCCATATAAATTTCAAGAATCTTGATCTTAATTCTCTTAAGTAGCTTTGAGGGATTTTAATTGGTAGGGCCTGTATTATATATAAAATTTTTGGGAGCATGTTCATTTTTAATATGTTTGTCCGCCCGAACCACGTATAGGTCCCTTTGTCCCATTTGTCTAGGTCTGTTTTTATACGCCTTGCCAACGTTACATAGTTGAGCTCAAAATGTCTGTTTAAACACCCTGTTATCTTTGTGCCCAAGTAATTTATATGAGAGTCTGTCCACCTGAAATCAAAATTCGTTTTTATCTGCTCCAGTTCTTCCGCTTTTACTTCTATTCCTAATGCTTCTGTTTTCCCGTAATTGACTTTAAAGTTGGACAGTTTTCCGTACTCTCGTATTTCCGTCATTAGACACGGCAAGGAGATAATTGGAGATGTTATAAAAAAAATTAAATCATCCGCGAATGCCGCTACTTTCTGTATCTCTCCTTTGGCTACTAGCCCTCTAATATTCTCGTTCGCTCGAATTTTCCGTAAAAAAGGCTCCATAGTCAACACGAAGATTATGGGCGATAGGGGGCAACCTTGTCTTGTCCCATTTCGAATATTGAATGGGTCGGATGTCTTACCTTCTATTTTAACTTTCGCACGTGGTTCTGAGTACAGGTTCGAAAACCAACTCAGCATTCCTTCTCTCAGTCCTATGTGCTGCAATGTTGCTTTTAGAAATGACCATTCCACTCGATCGAACGCTTTTTCTGCGTCGCTGGCTACTAATATCATTGACTTCTTTTGTTTCTTAGCTAAATGTATCGCATTTACCACCCGCTGTGTATTCTCTCTTCCCTCTCTTCCTGGTATAAATCCCACTTGATCTGGGTGTAGGAGGTCTGGAATGAGTTCTATTAACCTAGTAGCAAGAATCTTAGCAAAAACTTTCAAGTCCACATTTAGTAGTGATATAGGGCGATAGCTGGCACACTGTGAAGGATCTTTACCCTCTTTTGGAATAACTACTATGTGTGCCAGTAGTGTTTCGTTTGGTATTTTATTTCCTTCCCTTAGTGAGTTAAAAGCTGATGTGAATCTGTGTGCCAATTTCTCCAAAAAACACTCTATATGTTAGGGTAAACCCATCTGGGCTTGGTGCTTTGCCTAATTTTAATATTTTTAGGGCCTCCATAAATTCCCCTGTTGTGATTGGCTCATCTAGTTTCCTTGCTATATCTTCTGGTATTTTTGGCATCAGAGTGTCTGTTATGTATTCCCTGGCTTTTTCTATTTTCTCTCTTTCCTTCTCTGCTGTCCTTTTATCCTCCAGCTGATATAGTTTCTCGTAGTATTTTTTAAAGCTATTTGCGATTTCTTGTGGTGTACTGACCATTTCATCATTTGATGTCTTTATCTGTGCGATCTGGTTACCTTTATGTGCTTCTCTCAAAGCGTTTGCTAAGATTCTGCCTGGTTTATTTCCAAACTCATAAAATGTTCTTTTCCCCATTGTTAATTTAGCTTTGGCTTTGTCTATCAGTAAGAGGTTTAATTTTTCTTGCGCCGTGTCTATTTCTAATTCTATCGCCTGGGCTTGTGATTTTTTATGTACTGTTTCTAGTTCTCCGATTCGTTTAAATAGTGTATCTATCTGTTCGTTTAATATCTTTTTTCTATGTGCTCCCATTGCGATAAGGTTGCCTCTCATTACACATTTATGCGTTTCCCATAGACAGAAGGGGGTTGTCTCATTTGTGTCGTTTGTCTCAAAAAAAACCTCTAACTCTGCTCTTAATTTTTCGTCGTAGTTACTATCTTTCAGTAAAGTCTCGTTTATTTTCCAGTGCCATTCTTTCTTATCTACCTCTCCCCATTTTATTATACAGTCTGTTGGAGCGTGATCCGAGAGCGTAAAGGTTCCAATATTGGCCCCCATTAATAATGGTGCTATATTTTGCGGAATAAAAACATAGTCGATTCTGGTATACGACTTGTGTCTTGCTGCAAAAAACGTGTAATCCTTCTCTTGTGTGTGTATTGTTCTCCAGCTATCAATCAGTTGTAATTCTTGTAGGAGTTTTTTAGCTTTCCTTAATTTATTATAAGACAGGTGAGAGATACCTTTCGATGTATCTTTTATAGGATCCAAGGCTACATTCAGGTCGCCCCCTATCACCAAAATTCCCTCCCTGTATTGGTGGACCTTTTGTAAACATAGTTCTAAGTAATTTATTTGATCAGTATTTGGTAAATATATATTTACCAACGTGGTTTTCTGTTGGTTCAGGGTCCCTTTAACTATTAACATACGGCCCACTTCATCTTTGATCACCGCCGATTCCTCCCACTTCACCTGCTTGGATATCAATATAGATACCCCACATGATTTTGAATTCTGTGATGTACTGTGGTATACTATTGGGAACTTGCGGTTTTTCAGGTTTGGGGTTTTTTCTCCCTTGAAGTGGGTTTCTTGTATAAATGTAACCTGGGATTTTAATCGGTTTATTTCTGATAGCAATCGCACTCTTTTTTCCCGCAATATTCAGCCCTTTTACATTATACGATGTGAATGTAATATTCAACATTTTCTTCTTTCTCTTTCCCTGGGGGGGGGGGATGCGGGGGTTTCAACCAGCAGAAACGGGAGAAAAAAAAAAAACCTATGCCCCTACGTTCGGATTACTCCTCGCGTCTGTGGTCGTTCGGTGTCCTTCAGAGACCGAGTTGCCAAAAAAAAAAAAAAAAAAAAGAATTTCCAAACGCCTCCGGCTTCTCCTCCACCCGGAGGAAAGGCGTTTATTGTGGGGGTTCAGTAGAGCATGGCAGTGCCGGTGCCCGGCGTCCCTGCCCGTGGCCCTTTCTAATCTTTTCCTTATATTTAGCCTTCTTTCTCTCTTATCAAGTATAGTTTCACTTTTATGCCTCTATACACTTTTACATTCTGTCTCCCTCCCCTCACCCCCCTCCCCCCCTGTAACTTTCACATATTTTTCTCCCTCTCCCCCACCCTACTTCCCGAGGGTCCTCATCCTACCCCTCCTGTATATCATTATTAACACATCAATATTATAGTTTGAGTATATATCATCAACATTTCATATTTACATAGACATAGTCATATAGTTCATCTTCATATAGATCATACTTTTCTACATCATTTCATTTTCTTCCACTATGATCTCTCCTTCCTTCTGTGTTGATAACTAAACCATGATTAAACCAATCCCCTTCTAACTCCCATCCTGCCTGGTCTGCCCCTCCCCCCTTCTCCCTTTCCTCTCTACCCCCCCCCCCTATAATATACTTCATTAGTTATCATGTGCTCCCCCTCCTTATCCCCATTAAGTTATGCACCCCAGTGGGACTACAGGAAAATCCTGTTCCAGTTAATTAGTGTCTTTATCCAAATTATCTTATGCCCTCCATTCTTACTTATCTACCCCCTTTATTTCTACCCCCTTGAATTCCCCTCCCCCTCCTCCCTTTCCTCTCTACCCCCCCCCCCCTATAGTGTGCTTCCATAATTATCGTGTGTTCCCCCTCCTTATCCCCATTAAGTTATACACCCCAGTGGGACTACAGGAAAATCTACAAGAAAATCCTGTTCCAATTAATTAGTGTCTTTGACCACATTTATCTTAAACCCTTCATTCTTACTTATCTACCCCCCTCATTTCTCCCCCTTGATATCCCCTCATCCCCATCTACCCCTCTTCTTCCACCACATACACTCCACATAGTCTATGGTTTGCCCTCCCTGTTTCTTCCCCCTCCCCCCTTCTTACCCCCCCCCCCATTATCCCTCCCCTTTGATTGATAATTCCAGCAAAAAAAAAAATAAGGAAAGAAAAAAAAAAAAAAAAACCTAGTGAATAATCATATGCAGATATCATATTATTAACAATCCTAAGGATATCAACATCCCACACAGTGTTTTATCAATCCCTCTTACCCCCCCAATTTCCCCCCCAATCCCCCCCCCCCTGCAGTCCAGGTAAAAAAAGAGATTGCTTCCATATTCTATGGTCTACCTGCCCGCCCATGCCAAAAAAAAAAGATGAAAAAGGCTGAGAGGAAAAAAGAAAAAAAGTCACCAAAAAGTTATTTACCATGGGGTCAGGGAAAAAAAGAAAAAAAAAACAGACTATCCTGGTGCTCTTCTCCAGAGGGGAAAAAAGAAAAAAAGAGGCGAGAGTGGAAGAAGAGAGGAAGCCAGTGTCCTTGTCCTTCAATTTACATCTCATATACAAAAAGTGTATGTCCTTTCTCGATAGATTTTTGTTTCCTTGTTCCTCAATAATGGAATTTCTCACTGGCTTACTGAGCTCCGACCTCGCTGTCTTGTCCCAACCCTATTGGGGGTTATCTGTATTTCTCTCCAATTTGGTACTTCAATAGCTTCAGACCCCAGGAATTTGAATAGCTCTGGTAGCTGATCTGTGTCATCTAAATGGAACGTCTCTCCGTCTCTCTTAATATTCAGAGATATCGGGTACCCCCAGCTGTAGGAACCCCCTTTCAGACGAATGTGATCTAACAGGGGTTTCAGTTTCCTTCTTCTAGCTCTCGTCTGCTGGCTTAGGTCAGGGAACATTTGGATTATGTCTTTATTTATTTCCATCGGACCTTTCTGCCATGCCGCCCTCATTATTGCCTCCTTTATCCTAAAAAAATGCACTCTGCAGAGCACGTCTCTAGGGGGTTCTTTTAACGGATAGGGACCTGTTGGGATCCTATGTACCCGGTCAAGCTCAATTTGGTTATCGGGTGGGTTCCCCAGTATCTCATTGAAAATGTCTGACACTCTCCCT
Organism: Rana temporaria; assembly: GCF_905171775.1. Classification (NCBI taxonomy): domain Eukaryota; kingdom Metazoa; phylum Chordata; class Amphibia; order Anura; family Ranidae; genus Rana; species Rana temporaria. Next base: position 217,799,201 of record NC_053491.1, on the reverse strand, counting down.
CTTAGGTCAGCTGTAGTTACTGCCTCTGATATGCCCTTTATCTGTATATTATTCCTTCTGTTTCTATTTTCATTTTCTCCTACCTGTAGTTGTAATGATAATAGCTTCTGATGTTGTGCTCTGATTACATCTTCCAGTTGGTCTACCCTGTCGTCTGTTAGTCCTTGTGCTTTCGTACAATTTAGCACCTTTTTATCTAGAGTTTCTGCACTAAGCCGTATCTCTTCCATTTCCGCCTTCAGGGGACCCAACCATTTACCCATCATTTCTTGGATATCGTCCTTCGTTGGGAGAAAGTTTAGCAGTTTTTTAATGTCCAGGTCCCCCTCGTCCGCTTTCGCAGTCCCCTCGAGCTGACTAGTCTTGTTGTCAGCCATATTAACTGTAGCAGTCATAGCAGTCATAGCATTTCTACTACCTCCGCTTGCCTTATTGACCATGTCTGCATCATTATCTTGGACAATACGTTTTATAATGTCTCTGTCTCTATCTGGCACCAATACAGTTTGAGATGTCATATGGCTGTCTGCAACATTGTGCTCACCTGACACGTCTTGCTGCGGCTTCGGCTGCATCCCCGTCTGCAACTTTTCCTCTGATGTCTGCGCCTTTTCTGTTTGTTTTTTCTCCATCTGGGATATGTGGGTTAGTGTTGTCTCTAGTATAGACTCGGAGGGGTCTAAGGTAGGTGTATTTGTGTTTAAATGCACTTTTGTTTTGGTCTTTATACACTGAGCACCTTTTTCACTCCCAGCCTGGGTTTGTAGCCGCGTTGCATACATGTGATGGGGATTGTTCCCGGCTCGCTTCCCCTGTTTTCTCATCAGCTACCTTCCGCTCCCTCTTTCTCCGGCTCAGTCACGGTCTACCTATCAGATGGGTCACGCTGGACGGGTTGCCAACCCAGACTTCATGGCATTACACTGGCCCTGTGGGCAGAAGTTGGCGGGGCTACTACCACACGTATGCTGCCATGTTGGCGCCAGGAAAGGATTTTTGCAGAAAACATGACACATCAAAACAGAGAGAATGGGAATTATGCCATTAATGTAAATGGTGACCACAGTGGTTTTTTTGTTTTTAAAGCTCAATAGTTCTTAGTAGCAGGAGATTAACATTGTCTGTGTCGCCCTAAACCAGGCTTCATGTCAAGGGGGGTCAAGTTTAACATCTGTGTTGCTTTTTTTTATCATGGGTTGCAAGAATTCTAGAAAATCTTTTTGCAGAATCATACCTTTCTTTGTGTAGAATCTGCTGTTTGATTCACCATGTCCTTTCTCATTGGCACCTGGTGCAACCCCAGTGTTGCAATGAGAAAAGCTATGTGCATCCATTTAGATGAGGACAAGCCTCAAACCTTAGAGAGGGCACAGTTATTTTTGTCTGCTTCAGACAATTTTTTATCATCAGTTTTTCAACTGAAGGAAATAACAAAAAATGCTCAAGTAATCATTTTCTTTAATGGTGCAGCAGTTAAAAGCTTAACCTTTAGTACTGCTTTGATCGACCCTTTAAATCTATATTTCTGTTTTCTATCGGGCAACTAAAAGCATGTCTAGATTTCCTTCATTTATGGAACTTTTTTTCCAATAATGCTGAATTTGCCATGCCAAGTGCAATTAGTGGTTCATCATTGCAAAAATATAAATGGCTAGATCCTAGGTACAAATCCGAATAGAATAAAAAGCTGTATTCAGTAAAAATGAATGCTCGTGCATTAAAAATTGGTAGCAGAACAAAAACCTTGGGCCAGATCCACAACGAGCGGCCGTAACTTAACTTTTCCTATTTAAGTTACACCGCCGCAAAATCTCTACCTAAGTGCCCAATCCACAAAGCACTTACCCTAGAAATTTTCAGCGGTGTAACTTAAATCCGTCCGGCGCAAGGCGGGCCCAATCTAATGGGGCGAGTCCCATTTAAATTAGGCGCGCTCCCACGCCGGACGTACTGCGCATGCTCCCGACGCGATTTTCCCGACGTGCTTTGCGCGAAGTTACGTTGCGCCGAGTTTTGTGAATCGCGCCGGGTAAAAAAAGTTGCGGCGGGAAAAAAAAGAGATGCGGCGGGAAAAAAAAGAGATGCGGCGGGGAAAAAAAAAAAGATGCGGCGGGGAAAAAAAAAAAAAAATTTGACAGCGTTGCGGGAAAGAAGGGTATACTTTTACAAGATGTACTAACTTTACACTTTGTAAAAGGTACCCTATCTTTGCGTTTGCAAACTAACAATTTACGGAGACTTCACGAAGGGAAACCGCTTCGTGGATCTCCGTAAGTGCTAATTTGCATACCCGAAGCGGAATTTCGACGAGAAATGCCCCCAGCGGCGGCTGCGGTACTGCATCCTAAGATCCGACAGTGTAAAACTATTACACCTGCCGGATCTTAGGAATATCTATGCGTAACTGATTCTGTGAATCAGTCGCATAGATAGAAACAGGGATACGACGGCGTATCAGTAGATACGCCGGCGTATCCCTTTTGTGGATCTGGCCCCTTGTATTTAAATGTATAGATGCCAAGTCAGTTTCTAAATAGAGCCTGTAGTGGTTTTAGATTCCATGCACACAGAAGCTAAAAAAAAGCTATAAAAAACGCCAGTAGCTTTGCAGGGAGCCTTTCAACGTTTTTTAGCGTTTTTGCAATAGCGTTTATTAGCATTTTTCAGTGTAGCGTTTTTTTTAGCTTTTTTTTTTCAATGGATAAGAAAACTCTGGCACCAGCGTTTTTTAGCGTTTTTCGGCGTTTTTGCGCTTTTTTGCGATTTTTTTCTGCCGAAAAACGGCACTTTGGACGTAAATTTCGGGCGTTCAGAAAAAAGCCAATAAACTCTAAAGCTCATTAACGCTAAAAAACGCCCATGTGTGCATGGATACATGGGCTAACAAAGAGTTCAGTTTATGGGCTTTTTAAAAAAATGCCAAAACGCCAATAAACTGCAGTTTATCAGCTTCTTCAGTGTGCATGGAGCCTTAATGTTAGCACTTTATTTGTAACAGTTGTTTTAGCAGAGTTAAAGTGCACTTCTATCCCCACTGAATGTAGGCCATGGTTGTAAATGTTATAAGAAGATAACTCTGCAAACAGCTCATCCATCAACTCAAACGGCATTGAACAATGTGTACCCTTAGTGCTTTGTGTACAGTATTAAGTGGCAAAGGTAATGTTTGTTTAGACGTCTGTATGGTTTACTTATTGTCATGGAACATTGTAATTTTGTAACAGCTTGCAAAATACTGTGCTCTCATGTACTATATACGTGGGTTTCAGGCAGGCTCATGATTTTTGGGTGGGTTTCATGTGGGTCCTGGGATCACCAATGGGTTACCCTATAGTGAACATTTATGTTTATATAGAAAAGTGTATTCTGTCATCTTTGCTTTTAGTTTTATCTTAAAGCGGTTGTATACCCACAGCAGGTTTTTTTTTTTACACACCGGAAAGGCAAAAGGCATAATGAGCTAGTATGCACCGCATACTAGCTCATTATAAAATACTTACCTTGGAACGAGGTGTGGGGAACTTACCTAGTCCACGCCGAGGCAAATGTCATCTTGCCTCTGCGTGTCTTCCGGGTATCACCGCTCCAGCGCTGTGATTGGCTGGAGCGGCAATGTCGTCACAGGAGACTTCATTTAGCCGAGAATCTGCGCGGCGCATTGCGAGGGGAATATCTCCTAAACCGTACAGGTTTAGGAGATATTCTTTATACCTACAGGTAAGCCTTATTATAGGCTTACCTGTAGGTAAAAGTGGTAGTACAGAGTTTACTACCACTTTTTTTGCTAACTCAACATAGGGCACGCCTAAGAGAACTGCATAAAGATTCATGAAATCTGGTTGACTATTATTATTGTATGAACTACGGTTGTGCTCATAGGTTTACACACCCTGGCAGAATTTATGATTTCTTGGCCATTTTTCAGAGAATATGAATAACACAAAAACATTTCTTTCACTCATGGTTAGTGTTTGGCTGAAGCCATTTATTATCAATCAACTGTGTTTACTCTTTTTAAATCATAATGGCAACAGACACTACCCAAATGATCCTGATCAAAAGTTTACATACCCTAATGATTTTGGCCTGATAACATGCACACAAGTTGACACAAAGGGGTTTGAATGGCTATTAAAGGTAACTTCCACTCTCCCAACACTCCTCTGCTACTATTGGATCAGATTGCAGATCGCAACGTCTGATGATTCAGCCATCCCATGCTCCGGGATTCGAATCCATTTGTAAGTTCAAACGGGAATCTCTTTTATTGGATGCACACACACTTTTATACATAGCAGTTTGAACATCCTGCCTCCAACAACCACTTTCCTATTGGTCAATTTCTATTCCTATTGACGTATTGGTCAATTGTAAAGTACATTGTAGTACTCAATTAGGTCCTCTTGGCCATGCAAATGAGGACTTGAAAGGGTCAGCAGAGATTGGTCCGATAGCTTGAATAGGAGGACTGATATGTGTAATGACACAGAAGCCCCAGGGGGTAATTAAAGTACATAAACAAACAGTCAAACACAGAACAATGCTTTTCTTGCAGACCCAGAGCCGTCTGGAAATGGGGGGGGGGGGGTTAGCCTTAAGACAGGGCAGAAGTCCCACCACTGTGTAATAGATTCAAAGGAGAAATACTTCAGTATTCCAAGGTTCATGACAATACTCCCCCCCTGGGAAACAGTCCAGCAGCCACAGTGGGACCCCAAACGGGTCAACTCAAGGACGTTGGAAAAGTAGTCTTAAGGTTCCAGGTCTGTCTGCTGGGATAACCCATCCGCATTCCCGTTTTGAGGCCCTGGTCCCTGCCCATAATCGGAAGGCAAGAGGCTAGCATTCAGTCCTCTCCAAAAGCCTCTATCCCGGGTAGGTCTGTCACAGTAACCATCCTCACCTGTGATCTGTTTTTCTGTAATTGGTGTGTGTATAAAGGGTCAATGAGTTTCTGGACTCCTGACAGACCCTTGCATCTTTCATCCAGTGCTGCACTGGCATTTCTGGATTCTGAGTCATGGGGACAGCAAAAGAATTGTCAAAGGATCTGCTGGAAAAGGTAGTTGAACTATATAAAACAGGAAAGGGATATAAAAAGATATCCAACAAATTGAGAATGCCAATCAGCAGTGTTCAAACTCTAATCAAGAAGTGGAAAATGAGAGGTTCTGTTGAAACCAACCCATGGTCAGATAGACCAACTAAAATTTCAGCCACAACTGCCAGGAAAATTGTTTGGGATGCAAAGAAAAAAACACAAATAACTTCAGGTGAATACTCTCTGAAAATATGTGGTGTGGCTGTTTCAAGATGCACAATAAGGAGACACTTGAAGAAAGATGGGCTGCATGGTCGAGTCGCCAGAAGAAAGCCATTACTATGCAAATGCCACAAATTATCCCGCTTACAATATGCCAAACCGCACAGAGATAAGCCTCAAACCTTCTGGCTCAAAGTCATTTGGAGTGATGAGACCAAAATTAAGCTTTTGGGCCACAACCGTAAACGCTTCATTTGGAGAGGAGTCAACAAGGCCTATGATGAAAGATACACCATTCCTAATGTGAAACACGGAAGCAGATCGCTGATTTTTTGGGGATGTGTGAGCTACAAAGGCACAAGAAATTTGGTCAAAATTGTTGGCAAGATGAATGCAATATGTTATCAAAAAATACTGGAGGAACATTTGCATTCATCAGCCAGGAAGCTGCGCATGGGACGTACTTGGACATTCCAACATGACAATTATCCAAAACACAAGGTGTTGACCTGTCATTGGCTACAGTAGAATAAAGTGAAGGTTCTGGAGTGGCCATCTCAGTCTCCTGACCTCACTATCATTGAGCCACTCTGGGGAGATCTCAAATATGCAATTCATGCAAGACAGCTCAAGAATTTACAGGAACTGAAAGCTTTGTGCTAGGAGGAATTGGCAGCTTTACCATCTGAGAAGATAAAGAGCCTCATCCCCAAATCCCACAAAAGACTTCAAGCTGTCATTATTGTTAAAGGGGGCAATACACGGTATTAAGAACTGGGGTATGTAAACTTTTGATCAGGGTAATTTGGGTAGTTTCTGTTGTGATTATGATTTAAAAAGAGTAAACACAGTTGATTGATAATAAATGGCTTCAGCCAAACACTAACCATGAGTGAAAGAAAAGTTTTTGCGTTATCATTCATATTCTCTGAAAAATGACCAAGAAATCATAAATGTTGCCAGGGTATGTAAAGTTGTGAGCACAACTGTATATGGTGCAGACCAGTTGAATATTAATGTTGCCTGCATGCAAAGCAAGTCACCAGTCTATGGTATGTGATTGCCTAATCATCATACCTAAAAAGAACAGTGCATTGAGTGCATTTCTAGTGCTTCTGATGCCTTTTAGTTCTTTAACTAGCTCTCCCATACTACAAATGGACCTTGGATAATACATGAGCAAAAATGTCACCTGCTTTTGTTGCTCCATGTTTCACAGTCCATACTCCTGTTGGCAAGCTTGGTGCCTGCACCTTATATTTGTGGCTTTGTGAATATTTTTTATTGAAGAACAATATATGTGAGAATAAAAATCTCTTATTTGTACAGTACAGGACACAGGCAATGTATTCATAGACCAAGGATTATAGACTTGTACCTTTAGGTGATTGGATACTGGCAAGCTTTTGAGGACATACTCCCCTGGGGCGCTTCCCCAGTAACCCCACCCTATCTTGTGAGTTCTCAATTTTTTTGCTAGTGTCTGTAGGTGATGGCCCTCTTCTCCTTCCCAGAGAAACCGCTTGATTAGATTATTATTTTTCTTTATTTCTTCTTCTTTATTTATTTTTTTCTTTTGACAGTTGTTTAATCAACTGTCACTGACTTCTACTGTCTACACAAAAGCAGTGTGTTTGGATCAATGCAACTTCAGTAAAAGGTTAGGAGCGTATGATGGGCGAAGGCAGGACTTTATATACAGGCCAGGATCATGCATAGGTAAGACAGGGTCACCCTTTATCTCTGACTGTTATTGTATAAAACGGGCTATGTTTGGAATGTAAACTTTTCAAACTGTAATCCAACCACTCAGAGCTCAGTCTCAGGTGGATGACTAGGTATTACATTTCACCACTGGTTGCACACTTTATCATCACTTCTGCCTAGAGCCCTTATAAGAAACTCAGGTGATTCCTCCTGCCACAAGGATTAGTTCCCTGTTCATGAACAGATAGAATGTGCAGTCTATGACAGTTGGGTCACTTCCAAAAGTATTGTCACTCCCTCAAAAACCTTTGTTGAACTCAACAGAAAAGGAGTTGGCAAAATGTGGGCTATTCCTGTGGTTGCGCCTGCCCTCACCTGCCCAAAATAAACACCTCATGTACCTATTGAAGATGTTCCATCTATTAAAGATTCTGCTAATAGAAAAATTGCCCTCTACTCCTAGGGTGTTCACAAATATCTTAGTACTGTTACATAAGAACTCAGGGCATCCAGGTGACTGATTATCTAGAGTACCTTTTCCTGAAGGATTCCTCGCTCTTCTTCCCTCAGCAAATGTCCAAAAGACAATTCAGCTGCTTTAGACCTTTGGCTGGGTGTTCAAATTATCTGCTCTCCAGACTTCCCTACACCTAGAATACTTGGGTCTGATCCTAGAATAATTCCAGGCAAAGGTCTTTCTTCAAGAGAAAAAATAAATCCCCAATGAGATTTGTCACGAGAGTCCTGGATCCAATGGTGTCCTCCTTTGAGACAGTGCTTTTCGCAGTTCTATTCAAGGACTCGCCGCCAACTAAACATTCTGTCAGCACTGAAAAAGCAGGCTCTTTTCCTAGATCTACCCATGCTTCTATTCTTCTGAATCAAGAAAGTCCCTGTCATGGCGGATCAACACTTCAACTTTTAACATTAGGGAAATCTTTCCTTACTACTTGAAAGTTCTGCTGCCACTGGGTCAAGCTACTATACTTGGACTGATATCCAGGACATGTGTTACCAGCATATTGAAGACTTTGTTTTGGGCACTCTTTACTTAGTGCACCAATAACCCATTTCCCTATTTGCCTAGTTGTTGCTTACCCTTGTATTCATTGCTTCGGGACGTCCCATGGTGTATGAATACATTGTCTATGTCCTGTACAATTCCATATTTTAGAGAAGCGTACAGAACACGGCCACCCTCCCTAAACTCTCCCTGCTACAAAATAAATGCATAAATATAGAAAAACTGCAGCGATAACAGATAACGATTTTTTGAGAATGAGCTAAAATCAATTATGTGAAAAGAATTGAGTAAACTAATTAAGGCACATGGCGTAATTCCGTAAAGAATAAATGAATATTTAATATGTAAACAGAGGAAATACACTCACATTTTTCGTAGTATAAAAGCGCTTGTAAAAAAGGACAGTAACAGTGGAATCAGCATGGCATCCTACACGTTTCTTCTCATAAGGCATCATCTCCAGATGCACCCAGTGCTGTCACATTTGGTTCCTGCACAGGCCTTCTTTGTTCCTGGTGGCAGGTAAATTTGTGTAGCCTGTTAGACAGGCATTTAACCACTTGCTTACTGTGCACATATACCCCCTTCCTGCTCAGGCAAAATTTCAGCTTCCGGCACTGCGTCGCTTTAACTGACAATTACGCGGTCGTGCAACATGGCTTCCAAACAAAATTTACGTCCTTTTTTTCCCACAAATAGAGCTTTCTTTTGGTGGTATTTGATAGCCTGTACGGTTTTTATTTGTTGTGCTATAAACAAAAAAAGAGCATCAATTTTGAAAAAAAAACCAATATTTTTTACTTTTTGCTATAATAAATATCCCATTTTAAAAAATAAAATAAAATTCTTCTCAGTTTAGGCCGATATGTATTCTTCTACATATTTTTAGTAAAAAAAAAAAAATCACAATAAGCCATGTGTCGGCATGGTTTTCCTCCGGGTACTCGGATTTCCTCCCCACACTCTAAAGACATGGTGGTAGGTTAATCGAATCCTGTCTAAATTGGCACTAGTATGTATGAATGTGTTTTAGGGACCTTGGCTTGTAAGCTCCTTGAGGGCAGGGACTGATGTGAATGAAATAAATAAAATTGTTGGTGTCAGTGACATATTGCCCCATGTGAATTATGTGAATTATGCCCCATAGCTCATTTCAGTGGCAGTTATAATGCCTCAAGGACCGGATAAAGGCAAGCAAAGGGCTGTAGTTTGGAGACCAATGAGATAAATCAACAAGAATAGAAATCGGGCTCCAAAAAGCAACTTAACTTCTCTATTTTATATCACAAACTTTTTTTAAATAAGCCTATAGAGAAATGGACTACTGAAGCTTAAGCTGAAATATGGGAATATTAACAAGCTGCTTTAGCAGCAGTTGTATTCAGTGTTCATATTTTTATACTTTAAGTGGTTCTAATCTAAAGGCTCAAGGTTTTTTACCTTCACGCATTCTATGCATTAAAGTAAAAAAAAACTTTCTGTGGAGCACTTCCCCCAACCTCCCTAATATTGACCTGAGACCCATCTCTAACCAGCAATGTGCACAAGAGCCTTGGTTCTCCAGGGACTCTCCATCTTAATTGGCTGAGAAAGCAGCGGGAGTCAATCACAAACAGTGAACAAATGAGGAGAGAGAGGGCAGGGCCGAGCCACGGCTCTGTGTGTGAATGGCGATGCAAAGCTGCGGCTTGGGTGCCTCCATTGCAAGCTGGTTGGTCTGGGGGCACTCAGCAGGAGAGAGGGCCATGAGTGAAGGCGGGGGACCCAAGAATAGAAGGATCTGGGCTACTCTGATGTGTTTCTCTAGTTTAAATGACTATGGTATGTTCAGCTGTCTGAGATCCACCCTGAATTGAAAACGGATGTGTTTTCTCTAGTTTAAATGACTATGGTATGTTCAGCTGTCTGAGATCCACCCTGAATTGAAAACTGATGTGTTTTCTCTAGTTTAAATGACTATGGTATGTTCAGCTGTCTGAGATCCACCCTGAATTTGAAACATTGCTGTCTGTTTTGTTTATGTCTGTGTCTTCTATCCTTAAACTGTCTTCCCTTCACCCCTCTTCGCCACCCCACACCTTGTATATATCACCCTCACTTCTGTCCTCTTCTTATTACTGCACTCACCAACTCATGCTAATTCTAAAACCAAATGCCCAATGCTCCAAATCGCTGGGGCATGTCCCCTCATATAAATCGCATTCCCACATTACCTCCCTCACCCTTCTACTTCTCCTATCCTCTGGTGATGTCTCCCCAAACCCTGGCCCTCCATCTAACTGTGCTCAACGCACCCATTGCCCTACACCCTCTGCATGCAGTCGCAATCCACACAATCTAGTTCCCATTTCCCTTCTTCCCAAGACCAGACTCCCTTTCTCTTGCGCCCTTTGGAATGCTCGCTCCGTCTGTAACAAACTCACCCCCCTCCATGATCTCTTTATCGCTAACTCATTTAATCTACTCGCCATTACTGAAACCTGGCTTCATGAATCCGACACCGCGTCTTCTGCTGCTCTATCCCACGGTGGTCTTCTTTGGACTCACTCCCCCAGACCCAGTGGACGCAAAGGAGGGGGTGTTGGAATCCTATTGGCCCCACATAGCACCTTTCAGGTGCTTCAGCCACCTCTCTCTATGTCACTCTCCTCATTTGAGGCGCATTGCATTCGTCTCTTCTCCCCAGTTTCTCTAAGGATAGCTGTCATCTACCGCCCCCCCGGTCCAGTATCCTCCTTTCTTGATGACTTCTCTGCCTGGCTACCCTACTTTCTCTCTTCTGAAATCCCCACAATGCTAACACTCCTGCAACTTCCAAACTTCTCAGTCTAACCTCCTCTTTTGACCTGAAGCAATGGATACATGCTCCTACTCACTCTGAAGGCAATACTCTTGACCTTGTCTTTTCCCACCTATACAATCTATGCAACCTCTCCAATTATCCTTACCCCCTCTCTGATCACTACCTTATTAATTTTACTCTCTCACTCTCCTCCACATCCTCTCCCCCCAAATGCCTAACAGTTACTCGTAGAAACCTTCACCATGTCAACCCTCTTCTATACTCTGAGACTGACCACCTCTATGACAAAATTGCACCCCTGTCCTGCACTGACCTAGCCACTTCAGTCTACAACACTTCACTTCTAGCATCACTGGACAGACTGGCCCCTCTCACTACACGCAGAATAAGGCCCCGTCCCCTTCAACCCTGGCAAACAGATGATACCAGAAGTCTGAAAAAACATAGCCGTGCTCTCGAGCGCCTGTGGCGCAAGACTAAGTCCCAGGAAGACTTCGCCCAGTATAAATCTGCCCTCCAAATATACAATTCTAGCCTCTTCACTGCCAAGCAGACCTATTTTATCACCCTTATTAAAAACTTATCATCCCGTCCCCGTCAACTATTCTCTACCTTCAACTCTCTCCTTCGTCCTCCATTGCCTCCACCCACTAACTCACTCACCGCCCAGGAGATCGCCAATCACTTCAAGCAGAAGATTGATACAATTCGCAACGAGATCTCTACTGTTCAGATACCCTCCACACCTCACACCTCATGCCTACAGGTACAGTCATTACTTCCCTCTTTCAACCCCACCACTATAGACGAGGTCGCTAAATTACTTGCTAACGTCCATCTTACCACCTGTGCTCTGGATCCTGTTCCCTCGCAAATGCTTTGTTCACCCTCTGGCTCGATTCTACACTCTCTAATCCACATCTTCAATCTCTCCCTCTCTTCTGGCATCTTCCCTAACTCTTTGAAACATGCACTAGTCAGCCCCATACTTAAAAAGCCCTCACTGGACCCGTCCAATCTTGACAACCTACGCCCCATCTCCTTGCTCCCTTTTTTATCCAAACTCCTTGAACGTCTAGTCTACAACCAACTGAGCGTCCACCTTGCTCAAAATAACCTCCATGATCCCCTTCAGTCTGGATTTCGTCCTCAACATTCCACAGAAACTGCTCTCCTAAAACTAACAAACGATATACTAACAGCCAAAACTAAGGGACACTATTCTGTGCTCCTACTCCTGGACCTCTCTGCCGCCTTCGATACGGTTGACCACCCACTCCTCCTCAAAAAACTCCACAATTTTGGTCTCCGTGACTGTACTCTTCGCTGGTTCTCCACCTACTTATCCAACCGCACCTTCAGCGTTGCTTACAACTCTACTTCCTCCTCTCCTCTTCCATTCTCTGTTGGGGTCCCCCAAGGTTCTGTTCTTGGACCTCTCCTATTTTCTATCTACACCTCCTCCCTGGGTCAGCTGATAGCCTCCCACGGCTTCCAATACCATCTTTACGCTGATGACACTCAAATCTATTTCTCTACCCCCCAACTCACTTCTTCATTCTCCTCACGTATCACTAATTTACTATCAGATATATCAGTTTGGATGTCACACCACTTCCTCAAACTCAACCTATCCAAAACGGAACTTATAATTTTTCCTCCCCCACGTGCCTCTTCCCCTGATCTCTCTGTCAAAATTAATGGTACAACTATCTGCCCATCCCCACATGTCAAGGTCCTAGGAGTAGTCCTGGACTCTGAACTCTCCTTTAAGCCTCACGTTCAATCACTGTCCAAATCTTGCCGCCTCAACCTTCGCAACATCTCCAAAATACGCCCATTTCTAACCAATGACACCACAAAACTCTTAATTCACTCCCTGGTCATCTCTCGCCTCGATTACTGCAACTCCCTCCTCATTGGCTTACCTCTGCATACTCTATCCCCTCTTCAGTCCATCATGAATGCTGCTGCCAGACTAATCCACCTTACCAACCGCTCTGTCTCTGCTACTCCTCTCTGTCAATCCCTCCACTGGCTTCCGCTCATCCAACAAATTAAATTCAAAATACTAACAATTACCTACAAAGCCATCCACAACTCTGCCCCCAGCTACATCACTGACCTAGTTTCTAAATACCAACCTGTACGTTCTCTTCGTTCTTCTCAAGACCTCCTACTCTCTAGCTCTCTCATCACCTGCTCCCATGCTCGTCTCCAGGACTTTTCTAGAGCCTCTCCATGCCTATGGAACTCCTTACCCCAATCTATCCATCTATCTCCTTCTCTATCAGCTTTTAGAGGATCCCTGAAAACACTTCTCTTCAGAGAAGCCTACCCTTCCCACACATAACTGTATTTTCATTTGAGTCCATCTGATCATCCCCCACAGCTAACTACCCTTTGTTCCACTTGACCCTCCCTTCTAGATTGTAAGCTCTAACGAGCAGGGCCCTCTGATCCTTCCTGTATTGATTGTATTGTGACTGTACTGTCTTCCCTGATGTAAAGCGCTGCGCAAACTGTTGGCGCTATATAAATCCTGTATAATAATAATAATAATAATAATACTCTGTGCAAAACCACTGCACAGAGCAGGTAAGTACGAAATGTTTGTTATTTTTTTCTTTAAAAAAAAAGCCTTTAATATCACTGAAAAACAATAGTAATCTTCAACCCTCCCAAGCTCCTTTTTAAATAAGGAAGTACTATAAAGCTTCTGAAAACATTTAGCATTAATTTTAAGTCCCTTTGCGTGTTTCTTACTTTTTTGGCGTTTTTAAAAAAAAATCTTTCCAGGAGCAGCTGCCACCATCATAAGTAATTCTGCGTCTGAGGTGCGCTGTACTTCTGCCCCTTCTCGTCACAGCCTGTAATTTCGTGCATGCACAGTAATTGTTTAGCCAAGCCTCGTTTTTGTTGCCGCATTACTATGGCAACCGTGTTCACAGAGCAGACCGGCTTGTGAATGGGAATGAAGTTTTGTGGTATCTTGGAGCAGTGCTTTAGACAGAGGAAATTACGGAGCCCTGGCATGTAATCAAAGGACTTGCATCACGATAAAAAAAGCTTTAAACAGAGGCAAATATGCTCCGGGGATATAAGCAAAAGAAACAGGACAGATTATGAGCAAAAGGACAAGGTACCAATGATTTAACACACGTGATTAGTTACAATTTTTTTATAAATATCTGAAAAGTGTGCCATATATTTGTATTCAGCCTCCTTTACTCTGATACCCCTGAATAAAATCTAGTGTAACCAATTGCATTCAGAAGTCACCTAAATACCAATACAGCTGTTTTGTGAAGCCCTCAGAGGTTTGTTAGAGCACCTTATTGAACAAATAGCATCATTAAGGCCAAGGAACAAGGGATAAAGTTGTGGAGAAGTTTAAAGCAGGTTGCTTTGAATATCTCACGGAGCACTGTTCAGTCCATCATCCGAAAATGGAAAGAGTATGGCACAACTGAAAACCTACCAAGATATGGCCGTTCACCTAAACTGACAGGCCGGGCAAGGAGAACATTAATCAGAGAAGCAGCCAAGAGGCTCATGGTAAGTCTGGAGGAGCTGCAGAGATCCACAGCTCAGGTGGAAGAATCTGTCCACAGGACAACTATCAGGCCCCGTACACACGACCGAGTTTCTCGGCAGAATTCAGCCAGAAACTCGATCGGAGCCGTATTCTGCCGAGAAACCCGGTCGTGTGTTCACTTTTGGCCGAGAAAACCGTCGAGGAACTCGTCGAGCCAAATAGAGAACATGTTCTCTATTTCCTCGTTGGTCAATGGGGAAACTTGGCTCGCCGAGATCCTCGGCTGCTTCACAAGGAACTTGACGAGCAAAACGATGTGTTTTGCCCGTCGTGCTCTCCACAAATCTGGCCTTTATGGAAGAGTGGCAAGAAGAAAGCCATTGTGGAATAAAAGCCATAAGAAGTCCCGTTTGCACTTCGTGAGAAGCCATGTGGGTGACACGGCACACATGTGGAAGAAGGTGCTCTGGTCAGATGAGACCAAAATTGAACTTTTTGAGCCTAAAAGCAAAACGCCGCTATGTGTGGTGGAAAACTAACACTGCACATCACCCTGAACACACTATGAAACATCATGTTGTGGGGATGCTTTTCTTCAGCAGGGACAGGGAAGTTTGTCAGAGTTGATGGGAATATTGATGGAGCCAAAGCATATTCATGTGTTAAAATTGCCCAGTCAAAGGTCCAGACCTAAATCCAATTGAGAATCTGTGACAAGACTTAAAAATTGCTGTTCACAGATGCTCTCTATCCAATCTGACAGAGCTTGAGCTATTTTGCAAAGAAGAATGGGCAAAAATGTCACTCTCTAGATGTGCAAAGCTGGTAGAGGGAACCCCACAAAAAAATTGCATCTGTAATTGCAGCGAAAGGTAGTTCTACAAAATATTGACTGGCTGAATACAAATGCAGGCCACACTTTTCACATATTTATTTGTAAAAAATTTGGAAAAGCATCTATCATTTTCTTTATACATCACAACTTTGTGCCACTTTGTGTTGGTCTATTTTTTTGGTTGTAACATGACAAAATTTGGAAAATTTCAAGGGGCATGAACACTTTTTTAAGGCACTGTAAATTTAAGCCAGGAGGGGGCGGGGGGATGAGTGAGCACCCCCCCCCCCCACTCCTGAACCATACCAGACCACATGCCCTCAACATGGAGGGGCGGCTTTGCTTTGATTGTTGGCTGTGATGGGGCCTAATCGGATGTTGTGGTTTTAAACCTGGTTTAAATGGATTGCCTTGTGAGTCTTTGACCTGCAACAAATATGTGGTATTGGAGCCCAGACAGTATAATGTTGATGCCTGTTTTGGGTAGTAAAACCAGGATCAAGAAAAAAGACACCAGTCTGCACTTTTAGGCCCCATTCACACCTAGGCGTTTTTACGCCTGAAGCGCACTGCTCACAAACGCCAGAGGGGAGAATTAACATTATTCCCTATGGTGACTGTTCACACCTGAACGCCTGAACGCCCAAACGCCTGTCGCGCGAAGCTCAAACAAGTCCCGGACCTTTTTTTGTCGCGCGAATCGAGCGACAGAGGCGTTTGAGCGTTTTTTTTTTCCCCATAGAAAGTAATGGGAAACGCGCGTATTGCGCGACAACAGGCGTTTGCTATGGGCGTTTCGTCGCTTTAATCAATAGAACTTGTCGCCCATGCAGAAGATTAAAAAAAATCTACCAACATAGCAACAAGTGATGAAAAGATGATAATTTTTCCTATTGGCTAAAATAAGAAACGCCGAAGTACAAAAACGTCGCACGACGCTGTATGCAAACGCGCAAATAAGCATGAATACGCGCGAAAAAAAACGCCCGAAAAAACGACCGAACGCCCTACGCTCAGGTGTGAATGCAGCCTTAATAACAACTGGGAATTAGAAGCTCCTATGTTTTCTATCTTTGCAGGATCACTTTAAATGATATTAGGCTCAACTTCAGTAGAGGACTTGAAGTCCAAAGTATTTACCTACAGAAGATACCTATATTACAATCACCAACTCTGCTGCACCCCCTTATTCACAAAGGAGTATGGTATCTGCTATTGTATGCTGTTTTTAAATGGGGTATACTGTACACAGTGGTGGCTGGTGCTCAACATTTTTGGGGGGGGGGGCGCAAACAAACTGAAAAATTCTGAAAAAAAACCCCATCAAATGCTGCCACTGTGCACATCAAACGCAGTTACTGTGCCATCAATTGTTGCCACTGTGCCCATCAATTGCTGCCACTGTGCTATCAAACGCAGCCACTGTACCCATCAATTGCCGCCACTGTGCCATCAAACGCAGCCACTGTGTCCATTGATTGCAGCCACTGTGCCATCAAACGCAGCCACTATACCCATCACTTGCCGCCACTGTGCCATCAAACGCAGCTACTGTACCCATCAAATGAAGCCACTGTACCTATCAATTGCCGCCAATGTACCTATCAATTGCCGCCACTGTGCCATCAAACGCAGCTACTGTACCCATCAATTGCAGCCACTGTGCCATCAATTGCCGCCAATGTGCCCATCAAATGCTGCCAGTGTGCCCCGTCTGGCACTTACCCTGTCTCAGTGGGACAGCGGGTCACAGCGGCGGTGTCCTCCATGCTCCTCGATGTCTTCTACTGTCCTCTGATATGATTGGACACCTGATTGGCATCCAATCACAGCGTCTGTCGTTTCAGCCGGAGAGGGAACAGACCCAATTACCTGGCTGGCCGAGAGGCGGTTCAATGTTAGGAAAGCGAATATTAATTTGCTTTCCTAACACACAGCTGAGTGAACTGCGAGAGCCCAGCATGGCACTCACTGTTCACCTTTTTTGACGCCTATTAGAGCCTATGGCCCTAATAAAAAATACCCCGCCACTCTAATTCAGGCGCCTAAAAAGGGGCCGGGTGCCTGAATAGGGGGTGGCAGCGGTGCCCATAGGTAGATTCATGCAATGCATGAATCTATCTATTGTGATAGAGGGGGCGGCGCCCGTGCGCCTTTATAGACGCACCGCCACTGTCTGTACATATCCTAACAGTAAGGTAAATATAATTTCATATTGTCAGTATGCAGAAATGTCCTAGATGCAATTACCTTTGCACATTTCTCCATGAATAATTTATTTTCTTTGAAGCCAGACATTCTTTGCAAGCTTATTTACAATCCATGTATTTGTTGGGAAGATTATTTTTAGCGCTCCTTGTCTCTTTGGATGATGTGTCATACAGAGCACAGATTATACACACAGACTTATTGTTTGTGCATTCTCATGACACACTATGCATTATTTTTTACTGCAGTGACTCTTGAAGCCTTTCACAAAGTTATAAAATAAGATTGATTCAAGAGGTATTCAGAAGACCTCGTGGCTTGTTGCACTGCCTAGTGATCTCTTTGAGTTTTATAAAAATAATATATTTCTTAGAAAAATACACTTTTTTAGTCTATCCATAAGCCTGATTTTTAAGTTGTCTCTGAAAAGTCTTTGGGCCAGATTCACAGAGACTTACGACAACGTATCTCCAGATACGCCGTCGTAAGTTCGATTGGGCGCCGTCGTATCTATGCGCCTGATTCTTAGAATCAGTTACGCATAGATTTCCCTAAGATCCGACCGGCGTAAGTCTCTTACACCGTCGTATCTTAGGCTGCATATTTACGCTGGCCGCTAGGTGGCGCTTCCGTCGATTTCAGCGAGGAATGTGCAAATTAGCTGGATACGCCGATTCACAAACGTACGTCCGCCCGGCGCATTTTTTTACGTCGTTTACGTTAGGCTTTTTCCGGCGTAAAGTTACCCCTGGGT
Source organism: Rana temporaria (assembly GCF_905171775.1). NCBI lineage: Eukaryota > Metazoa > Chordata > Amphibia > Anura > Ranidae > Rana > Rana temporaria. The sequence goes on along the minus strand of NC_053491.1, from coordinate 217,781,069 downwards.
CTATGAGGTGCAGCCAATCTTAAGTATGGCCGTCGTTCCCACGACTAAATTTGAATTTTTTACGTTGTTTGCGTCAGTCGTTCGCGAATAGGGCTGGACGTAATTTACGTTCACGTCGAAAGCATGACGATTTGCCGACGTCATTTGGAGCATGCGCACTGGGATATGTCCACGGACGGCGCATGCGCCATTCGTTAAAAGCGTCAAAAACGTGGGGTCACTACTATTTTACATAGTACACTCCCCCAACCAGCCTATTTTGAATTAGGCGGGCTTACGCCGGCCCAGTTACACTGCGCCGCCGTAAGTTTAAGCGCAAGTTCTATGTGAATACAGAACTTACTGCTCAAACTTACGGCGGCGTAGTGTATCTGAGATACGCTACGCCCGCCTAAAGATAGGCGATTCTACCTGAATCTGGCCCTTTGTATGTTCTGGGGGGATTTATTTCCATCCCATATTTTGCTTACGCATTGGATGCAGGTTTTTTTCCATCCAGAAAGACGTGCTTGAATATTCTCATTAATGCACTTGTACCCAGCCTGGACAATACAAATAGATTGACGAGAAAAGTATTTAAGCAGTTTACCTTTAATTAATAATACATGACAGAAAACGATTTGTGGATCCAAGGAAATAGACAGCTGAAATTTTATACAATTTGCTTTTCCTCTAAAAGATGTGCTTTGCTTTATCTTCTGAGCTTCCCAGTTGGTCTGTGAGTCTTCCCATATAAATAAAAGACCACTAGGGGGCTTCAGCAGCAAAGAAGGAAGGGCTATGCTCTATTTTTTCAAGATAAGTCGAGCTAGCTCTATCTAGAGATGTGTTTTTTTGTAGGATGTAACATTTGTTTATAGTTTATACCTTTTTCTCTTTTAATTTGTCAAGATGGTTTCCCCTAAATGGACTTCCATTGGGAGCCCTGAGAAGGGTTAGTTAGCATGTTCTTTATGGTTCTATTCACACATATTTGTGCATTTTATTAGGGCAGCCTATCCACTTTGAATGCCCTTACACTATGTTTGGACAATACTGTACAGCACAATGCACAGTACATTCACATCTGTATTGCTGTATTGCACTTAAAGCGGTAGTTAAATTCTTGTTTAAAAAATAAAAATAAATAACAAGCATGTTATACTTACCTGCTCTGTGCAGTGGTTTTACACAGAGCAACCCAGATCCTCCTCTTCTCTGGTCCCTCTTTGGTGAGTGCCCCCCCCTGTTGAGTGCCCCCATAGCAACGAGCTTGCTATGGGGCAGCCAAGTCGCAGCTCCCTGTGTCCATTCAGACACAGAGCTGCTGCCTGGTCCTGCCCCCTCTCCTCATTGGCTCACTAATTTTGATTGACAGCAGTGGGAGCCAATGGCGCTTCACTGCTGTATCGGCCAATGAGGGAGAGTCCCAGACAGCCAAGTCTCTCGTGCAACATCGCTGGATATAGATGGGGCTCAGGTAAGTATGAGGGGGGTTGCTGCACACAGAAGGATTTTCTATCTTAATGCATAGAATGCATTAGTATACAAAAACCTTCTGCTTTTACAACCACTTTAAGTCAGCTGTATTTTCTTCTTTTTGGGGTCCCCCAGGTGGGTTATGCCATAATGTGCTAGTATGCACAGCATATTACCACATTATGGCACACTTACCTGTCAAACTGAGCCCTCCAGCATTGCGATCCGGCGGGTCCCGGCGCTTCCATTTTCGCCAGTCTTCTTCCAAGGTTCTATGCCTTCGGCCACTTGAATGGCCAGGCTGCGATGAAGTCATTGCAGAGACACAGATCAGAGACATAAATGTTTGCTGAGCTGTGCATGCTCTGCTCAGTGTACATCACTGCTTTCAGGCAGGAGGAAGCATTTATGACAGAAGAGACTGATATGGTCTCTTCTGTCATACATACCCTGCCTGTCAGCAACTTAGTTTTCACAACACAAAGTTTACTACCACTTTAGGTACTCAAGTGTATTTTTGCACGTATATGTGCATAGGGGTGACATTTATAATGACAATGCAGATAAGAAGATAGATCATTCTGTATTTCTGGCCTGAATTGGGGGTGGATCATGGGATTTTGTTTCTACACAAATGCATTCATTCTTTAGGAATATATGCATAAAGTGCCAGATATTGCTTGTTCTTGATCAATAGTTTTTTGAGATAATGGAGAAGCAGTAAACAAGGACTGCCAGCTGCATTTAGAAAATACGTGAATATAGTTAGTGTTTAAAGCTCACAACAGATTTATTTTCTGTCCTTGGGATTTTTAAGAGCTGTTCTGTTCTTCTTTACAAGGCTAGTGAAAAATAAACAAATCTACTCTATTTTCTCATGATAGAAGTGTATCTTCAATAAGGCTTCATGGACACTAGAAAGCTAAAAACTGCTTTAGAAACACTGGATAAAAAAAGCTAATGTTTTAGTGCTTTTTGCCAGCATTTAGCAGGGTTTAGCCTAGTGTGTAAGCTTTGTTTAGTAGCTTTATCGTTAATTAGTGGGGCTGCGGGCATCCTTAAAGCGGTTGTATACCCAAATATTTAACTTTCCATTTAATTATGTATCATCTCCTTAATCAATTGCAATGTGTTTTTTTTTTTTGCCTACCTGCTTTCTTTCCCTGTAATCGATATATTCCCGAGTGATGACGTAGATACGTGCAGGCGCCGTATCATCGTTAAATCCGGCAAGCCGAGACCCTGCCGGAAACATTCTTTGTTTATGTCGGGGCTGCGTAATTTCCTGTTGATGCCGTCGGCCCCAACATCCCGCGATGGTTAGGCAGATATTCCCACCCCAAGAGGATCATGGTGACCATGTGACTCCCACGTCACAGGGGTAAAGGAGACAGACAGCTCCATTTTCAAATAAGAAATGATTCCATATAATTTATTCTCACTGTAATTCGCTGTCCTCTATTATACTGGCTGCTCCGGAAGATATGGTTATAGCTTCCTGTTTATGACGCGATTGTCTTGGCTTCGTTACCGTAGTAACCCGGAAACGAAGAAGAGGCTTGACTAGTGAACTTACTGCGCACGCATGGGATTTCACAGCAAAGAAGAAACAGTGGGCGGAAGTAGAAAGGCAACTAAACAAGGAAGACCACAAGTAACATGGCGCGGATATAACTGCAGAATTTATTTTACACGATCATCCGTAAAACAGTGAGTAAACTAATGTAGTTCAAACCATAGCGCTCAATCGATTTACAACTGTTTGATATTCAAAATCATATGCATTGTTAAATTAGGATCGGAGGGTATACAACCGTTTTAACCAGTGAGTAGCTGGTTGTTTTGGAGCGGGCCGGGAAGCCATTTGCTGCATCCTTAAAGTAGTTGTAAAGGCAGAAGGTTTTTTATCCTAATGCATTCTAGAGATAAAAAACCTTCTGTGTGTAGCAGCCTCCCTAGCTACCTACCTGAGCTCCTTCTCTCGCCAGCAATGTCCACGATCCCCTCAGCCATCCAGTACACTCCTCCTGATTGGCTGAGACAGAGCAGCAGCGCTATTGGCTTCCATGGCTGTTTCTCCCATTCTTATTTGCAGGACCTCTCAAGCTCCATCAGGTTGGATGGGAAGCGTCGGTGCACAACCATTTTCAGATCTTTTCAGAGATGTTCAATCGGGTTCAAGTCTTGGCTCTGGCTGGGCCACTCAAGGACAATCACAGAGTTGTCCCATAGCCACTCCTTTGTTCTCTTGGCTGTGTGATTAGGGTTGTTGTCCTGTTGGAAGATGATCCTTCACCCCAGTCTGAGGTCCATAGCGCTCTGGAGCAGGTTTTCATCAAGGATGTCTCTGTATATTGCTACATTCATCTTTCCCTCAATTCTGACTAGTCCCCCAGTTGCTGCCGCTGAAAAACATCCCTGCAGCATGATGCTGCCCCCACCATGCTTCACTGTAGGGATGGTATCGGCCAGGTGATGAGCGGTGTCTGGTTTCCTCCAGATATGACGCTTGCCATTTAGGCCAAGGAGTTCAATTTTTGTTTTATCAGACCAGAGAACTTTGTTTCTCATGGTCAGAGTCCTTCAGGCAGGCTTTCATGAGCCTTTTACTGAGGTGTGGCTTCCGTCTGGCCAATCTGCCATACAGGCCTGATTGGTGGAGTGCTGAAGAGATGATTGTTTTTCTGGAAGGTTCTCCTCTCTCCACAGAGAAACGTTGGAGCTCTGTCAGTGTGATCATCGGGTTCTTGGTCACCTCCCTGACCTTGGCCTTTCTCCCCCGATCTCTGTTTGGCTTTGGAAGAGTCCTGGTGGTTCCAAGCTTCTTCCATTTACAGATGATGGAAACCACTGTTTTCATTGGGACTTTCATGCTGCAGAAATGTTTCTTACCCTTCCCCAGATCTGTGCCTCAATACAATCCTGTCTCGGAGGTCTACTGACAATTCCTTGGGCTTAGTTTGTGCTCTGACATGCACTGTTAACTGTGGGATCTTATATAGACAGGTGTGTGCCTTTCCAAATCATGTCCAATCAAGTTGTAGAAACATCTCAAGGATGATCAGTGGAAACAGGATGCACCTGAGCTCAAATTTGATTTTACATGGAAAAGGCTGTGAATACTTATGTATATGTGATTTTTTTTTTTTTTATAAATTTGCAAAGATTTCAAACAAACTTATTTCATTATGGAGTATTGTTTGTAGAATTTTGAGGAAAATTATGAATTTAATCAATTTTGGAATAAGGCTGTAACATAACAAAATGTGGAAAAATTGAAGCGCTGTGAATACTTTCTGGATGCATTGCAATATAAGCAATATTATTTCTTATAAGGATTATTGGGAGACTATACACTGAGAGAAAAGTAGTCAGGTGACTCAAAAAGCAGCAAAGCTGCCACATCCTGGCTGTACAGTGGTTGATGATGTGTATGTGCATGGCTGGCTGAACAGAATTTTATAAATTCCTAACAGGCGTCACGGAACCCCGTTGCACTCCGCTTGAATGCTTCCGTCAGTATACAGCCTCCTCCAGTCTGAACATCAGATATAAGATATTACAGCCACATATTGTAACTAAAAACCAGGCGAGACTAGCTCAGTTACAAATTGCAACATGGAATGTTTTATTGGACAAGGATACAGGCTTTTTATACACTTGAAATGTAGGTCCCCCCCCCCCTCCTCATTATATTACTCTAACAATACAAACTGTAACCAGAAACATAAATTAACGTGAGCTAATTAACTAATCATTTAACCAGCCTAGGTGACTTCAAGGTTTTCTCGTAGCTCATAAACTAAAATACACATTATCATAAGTATAAACACAGGAGACTACCAGTAGTGGACTATCCGTCTCCTACATTGTACAGAGGCCAATGTGATCAACTCTTTCAATTAACATGTATAGTTCAGAACCAAACAAACCAGGAATAGTCTTTATATATTTCCTGTGAGATATCGTGGATAAATATCAGAGATCCAGAACATTTGGTATATTGTAAAGATTTAATATGGGTAGCATTTCTGTATTGATATTGATAGGGAAAGAGAAAAGAAAGATTGAACAAAAAAGGGGGAGAGGTGGACAAAAGCAAGAAGCATGGAAGTTGGAAGGTTTCAAGAAGGAATTCTGGGTAAGAGTTACTGTAGGGGATAGGGGGCAGCTGGGACAAGGAAATGAGTGAAAGCACACACTCCATAGGTGGTCCATATGGTGATGAGTTGTGGATTAGGAGTTGCCATATATGAGGGCCTTTGCTTCTTTGGAGAACGTATAATCATTCCAATAGAACCACGTTGTTTTGTATGCATTGCTTTTGTTTTGAGAGGATAGGATGAGATCAGTGGCGGCTTGTGCTCAAAATTTTTGGGGGGGCGCAAACAAATAAAATAAAAAATTGCAGCCTCACTGTGCCCATCAAATGCAGCCACTGTGCCATCAATTGTCACCACTGTGCCATGCCATCAAATGCAGCCACTGTGCCATCAATTGTAACCACTGTGCCATGCCATCAAACGCAGCCACTGTGGCATCAATTGTCACCACTGTGCCATGCCATCAAACGCAGCCACTGTGCCATCAATTGTCACCACTGTGCCATGCCATCAAATGCAGCCACTGTGCCATCAATTGTCACCACTGTGCCCTTTAATTGTCGCCACTGTGCCCATTGTTGCCACTGTGCATGTCACTGTCTCCTTTAATTGTTGCCACTGTGCCCATTGTCACCACTGTGCCTTTTGTCATCACTGTGCCCATTGTTGCCACTGCATGTCACTGTGCCCTTTAATTGATGCCACTGTGCCCTTTGTCACCACTGTACCCATTGATGCCACTGTGCCCTTTGTCTCCTCTGTGCCCAGTTTTGCCGCTGTGCCCTGTAAAATGCACTTACCCTTCTGCTTCCACGTCCCTCGATGTCCTCTCCCGTCCTCGATGACGCTTCAGCCAATCAGGTTACAGATAACCAGAATCAGTGAACCCGATTGGCTGAGACGGCCGTCAGTCTTATCCAAGGAACGCACCCCCTATGTTTTGAGGATAAGACATCCGGGAGCCGAGGGCTGTACTCGGAAAGCCTATCAGAGCCGCTGGCTCTGAGAGGCACTTCCGCACAGCCAACCAGCTGCCGTTATTCAGGTAGCCGGCGCCCAAGGTCCGGCCACCTGAATAGACCCCCCCTCCTGACTACAGGAGGGGGGGGGCAGCGCCCCCTATGGACGGGCCGCCACTGGATGAGATCTTCCACCCATCTAATATCCTGTGCTTTGCATACCCATAGTGAGATTAAGGACAAGAGGGGCCATTCGTTTTAGGGGAATGTAGGATTTAGCCATATTTAAAAGGTTATTATAATTGTTTTAGGGCTCTTCCGTTTGGGGATTCAGGTCATTTTTATTGTATAAATCTTCACTTTTATATTATGATTGAATGTTACCGAATATATCATGTGACTGTTTATTTTTAATTTTTTTATATATAAAGTAATGTTAGCTAATTTTATTCTAAGCCCTAAATCAATTTATTTTATCTTTTAGGTTGCAGGGAACCTTCCAAAGACACGTGAGTAAATTCTGCATAGTTGGAGCATTTTTGTACATAATTTGTATCTAAAATGTTTGAAGTGCAGCTCTTGGTTTCCTAATAACTGAAATATTGTAAATAGTTGCTATTGAATGCTTGCAATATACAGTATTAGCCGGATTCAGGCAGAGCGGCGTATATTTGAGCGGACGTAGCGCAGCTCATATGCACTACGCCGACGTAACATAGAGAGGCAAGACCAGTATTCACAAAGCACTTGCTCCCTAAGTTACGGCGGCGTAGCGTAAATGGGCCGGCGTAAGCCCGCCTAATTCAAAGTAGGCAGGTAGTGGGCGTGCTACATTTAAATTAACCGTGACCCCATGTAAATAAAGAGCCGAACGAACGGCGCATGTGCGCGCATGCTCAGAATCACGTTGAATTTACTCCCTAAGATACGCCGGCTCATACGACGTGAACGTAACCTTCGCCCAGCCCCATTCACGTACAACTTACGTAAACAACGTAAAATCCGACGGCAGTTCCGACGTCCATACCCTAACATGACTTACACCTGCTATTTAAAAAAGAATAAGGAGAGAAGCGCCACTGAATAAACTGTGTTTTTAATATAAAAAATGAAATAATCCAGCACTTACATCATAAATAGCTATGCTGCAGTCAGGGGAGCTGGCACTTGATAAAGGAGCGCGCAGGTCGGATCTTTGCGCATGCTCTGAAACGCGTTGTGGTCCCTCTCGGCATCCGTCCAAGCTGACGCTACGTCACACCGGATGTTTCCATGCTGATAGTGTGATACCAACCACGGACATAGCCGGCTCCCTCCGGTTCTCCTCGGGTCCCAGCAGCTACATCTCATCTGGACACATTTGGTCTACTGGCCGCCAGACTTGTGCCAGCTCCCCTGACTGCAGCATAGCTATTTATGATGTAAGTGCTGGATTATTTCATTTTTTATATTAAAAACACAGTTTATTCAGTGGCGCTTCTCTCCTTATTCTTTTGTCTTCCATATACTGAGCTGACTTCGCTCCTGGACAGCTGCCTTGACTAACTGATCATCGTTTGAACTGATCGTCCACAGCTCTCTACATACTCCTATTGATTTCTTGCTGGGACTGATCCTATTACCTCCTAAAACATGGACTCATGAACTTTCTGACTACACGTCGCCGTTGTGGTTTGTGTATTTATTTTAATTTTAATTTGATTATGATCATTTAACCCTTTATTGATTGTTCTAGCTAACAAACCTGAGCGCTGTACCCCCATTGCTATTTCCTTGTTTACACCTGCTATTTGGTGGTCTATCTTTACGCCGAACTTACGCCTTATGTAAACGGCGTAGCTTACTGCGACAGGCGCAAGTACGTTCGTGAATCGGCGTATCTAGGTCATTTACATATTCGGGGCGTAAATCAATGGAAGCGCCCCTAGCGGCCAGCGTAAATATGGCTCCCAAGATAGGACAGCGTAGGAGACTTACGTCGGTCGGATGGAGCCAACATTCAGGCGTATCTCCTTTGCAGAATCAAGCACATAGATACGACGGCGCATCCGCGGACTTACACGGCATATCATTAGATACGTCGGCGTAAGTCTTTGTGAATCCGGGCCTATGTTGCTTTATTTGCTCCAGTTTCAAGCAATCAATGATTTTCTAGAGCTGACAGTAACACTAGGCTTGTTCTAGCAGACTCCAGAATCCTCATCTCCCTGCACCTTTTATTGGCTACATATTTTTAAAGCCCAATTGTAACTTCAGCTTTTATACCTTAGTTAAGTTGGGGTGCCAAAAATGTATGCTTTTTAAGGTTTTACTTTGCTTCCTAATTAAACAGGCATGCTTGGGGGGGGGGGGGGATAAAAAAAGGGTTTTCCTTAATTTCAGCTTACCCATACTTGGTTCCTATGCCTAACCCTTAAACTTAGCTTAAACTCACTTGCTCACACCAGCAGCACTGACCCTACATTCACACCTATGTGTTTTATAGTGCGTTTTGCAGTTTGCAGAAACGCACTACAGTCCATTTAACATGGTTTGCTATGGTACGCATTCACATCTGTGCGTTGCTGGTCGTTTTTGGAAAGGGTCGAGCACTTTCTTTCTTGTGTTTTCCGTGCAACAGACTTCAATGGAATCGCACCAGAAACACAAGCGTGTTTTTGATGTGTTTTACTGTTTTAAATTTTTCTCTTTAAACACTATGGGGCAAATCCACAAAGCAGATGCGCCGACTTAACTCGATATTTCTAATTTTACTCCGCGCGTATCTTTGCGCCCGATCCTCAAAAGGAAAAATCAGTTTTTTCCGTCCTACTTAAAATAATTACTCCGGCGCATCCTCTGACGCAAATTACGCTAGTCACGCCGCTTTATTTGATAGGCAAAGATGCAAATGAGGGAGATAGGGCGATCCTCAAAATTAAGTGTGTGCGCCGTAGATTACGCCCTGTGCGCCGTAGATAACGCCCTGTACGCACCTGTTAGTTTTCTGGAGCAAAATTAGACTTTATAAAAGCAGCCCTAATTTTACACCAGCCCTGTAAAGGTCTGCTGAAGCAACACCATTTAGGAAGAGCTGCCAACACTTCTTTGCTTGACTTCATTGTGACTGCCAAAATGCCTGGGCCATCAATGATTATAACGGCACTCGCAACTTTACAGGCGCAGAGAAGGAGGAGGGCACAGAGGAGGAGGAGGAGGGCACAGGAGAGGATATACCGCCCACGCCAAGATCTCTTTGGCATGACTGTGTCTGAGGTCATTGGCAACTTCAGATTTAACCAGGAAGCCATCCTGGACTTAACCAGGATCCTGCAGGATGATCTGAACACCCCAACCTAACGATCCCATGCCCTGCCAGCTCACATTAAAGTTATGGCCACCCTGCATTTTCTGGCCACTGGGTCTTTTCAGAGAACATGTGGAGGTCTGGCTGGGATGGTACAGTCCTCGATGAGCAGGTGTGTGCACCAGGTTGTCCCTGCAATACTGAGACGCATGGGCAGTCAATTTGAAAAGCCCACCCAGGAGGACCAGCGAATGAAGAGCATGGCTGACTTCTATCAGATTGCCCGATTCCCACGGACCATTGGGGCCATTGACTGTACCCATGTGGCACTACAGCCACCCCATGATACAGAGCACCTGTTCAGGAATCGCAAAAACTGGCATTCCATCAATGTCCAGGTAATCGTGGATGCCCATGGCCTCATCTGGCATGTGTGTGCCAAATTTCCAGGTTCGTGCCATGACAGCTACATCTTTAGGCAGACCAACATATCACGTGAATTGGAGCAGAACGTGTATGGAGACAGCTGGCTGGTTGGTGAGTGACATGTGTGTCAGGTATGACTGTCCCCCCCCCATGATGCAGACATCACATGGGGCACATGCATGACTAATATCCTCCTGTCTTTTCCCTTCCAGGTGACTCTGGATATGCCCTGGGACCTCACATGATGACCCCATTCAGGAACCCCCAAACCCCAGGAGAGCAACGCTACAACGAGGCTCATATTCGCACCCGGGCAGTAGTGGAGCGTACTTTTGGCCTGCTGAAGTCCCGCTTCAGATGCCTGGACAAGACTGGGGGTACACTGCTGTATTCCCCAGACTTTGTGTGCCAAATAATAGGGGCTTGTTGCATTCTTCATAACTTTGCAATGAGAAGGGGACTGGAGATTAACTTACGTGCTGACCTGACCCCCCACCCAGGCAATCCCCCCCTAGCCCACTCTACCCGGTCTACTGAGGGCACAGTAGCCAGGAGACGCCTCGCAGAAGGCATCTTTTCTCAGTAAATGGCCAGAAATCATCTCACAATGATATTATTTGTTTTCACTGCAAACGCACATGAATTATGTGACAATGATATTATTTGTTTTCACTGCAAACGCACATGAATTATGTGACAATGAGAATGTTGCTTTGCACAGTAAACGCACATGTTTAATGACACATTGAGAATGTTTTTGTCTCTGGAAACGCACATGATTTATATCACAATGAGAATGCATGAATGCACACCACTGTGGTCCCTAGCACAAACACATCACATGCACATCGAATTGGATTAGATCCAAGTACCCCCCCCCCTTTGGTACTTGGGAGCAGTAACGCCCTGCCACGGCTCCAATTATGTCACTGTGCATTCATACACCATTCAGGAACCTAGGATGACTTCTCCCTGGTCCTGGGGATCCCTTCTCCACCAAAACTGAGGGTGACACCCTTATTTTGTCAGGAATGCCACCCCCCCACATTCACACATCATTCACACACATAAACCAAATCATAAGTACAGTATAATAACCCAAATTTTAAAACCAAAAAAAAAAAAAAGTACCCCTGGTATTTAAGTCCGGCGGCGAGTGCTCCGTCTAGGCTGCCCACGGGCAGGGGCACGGGCACGGCCACGGGCACCTGGAGGATCTTCACGGGGGGGGGGAGCAGGGGAGGGAGTATCTTCATTGGGGGGGGAGCAGGGGAGGGAGGAGCCTCCCCTGGTGTCTGACCTCCGGCTGGCCTGCCCTCCAAGGCCACTGCTATCCTGGTCAGGCAGTCAGTGATGGCAGCCGTATTGGCCTGGCCAGCCCGTGTGTTGTCCTGCACAGCCCGGGTGAGGGCAGTCACCTCCTGGCCCACGCCTGTTGTGGCGGTATGCAGGGACCACAAACAGGTGATGACACCCAATGAATTGGTGGCCACATCACTGAGTGACTCCCTCATTACATCCAGGCTGTGCTCCATCTTGGCCATAGTTTTTTTGATGTCACCCAGACTGCGGGTCTGCTTGGCATTGTCCCTCAGCAGACTGGCCGGCATATGCTCAGACCCCACCCTGGTGTCCTGGGTCGCCATCCTGCCTGCCCCTGAGGCTTGTGGCCAGGTAGGAGGGGATAGAGTGACCCTTGTGGGTTGCGGCATGTTGTGGGAGGAGTGGGAGGGGCTACCCCTGATGGTGGCCTGACTGGTGCCAGCCTCTGGGGGAGCCTCTGGGGTAGCCTCTGGGGGAGCCTCAAGGGGAGCCTCAAGGCTAGCCTCAAGGGTATCGTCAAATGTCATCAGATCTGTGGCAATAATGATTTCCCGGCCAATCTGGAGATCTTCTTCCTCCTCCCCCTCATCCTCCTCCCCCTCAGCCTCCTCATGAGGGGAGGTTTGGCCACTCCCCTCCCCTGGGGACTCCTCAGCAGCCTCCTGTCTTTGGGGTGGTGCAGCAGCCTGGCCTGATGGCCCAGCAATCTCCTGGTCATCTGTGGAAGACACCAAACAATCACAGGTTTGAGGATCCACACACTTGGCACATGTTCCCTTCCCCCACCCACACATGCTAATCACCAAATAAAAAAACAAAAAACCTTACCTGGCCTCACAGGAACATCAGACTGATAACCAGGCAGGCCCACCACCTGCTCTGGCTCGAAACACCGGGCCACTGCCCATTCCTCCTCAGTCAGCCGGATGGGGCATGGTCCCCCTCCTCCAGTGCCCCTCCTATGCGCAGTGAGCTTGGCCACCTTATTGCGGACCACGCTCCTCAGATCATTGATCTTTTTCTTAATGCCAGCGGGGGTCCTCGTCTCCCCTCCCCCCGCCGCATTTATGTGATCTGTTATTTTGGCATAGATCCTCTTCCTTTGGGCCGGGGAGGTGTTCCGGCTATCAGGCCCATGTAAATATCTTCCATATTGGATGATATACCTGGCAAGGATTTGCTTTTCAACATGTGAAAAATTCAGCTTCCTGCGTTTGGGAGCCATCACAGACACCACCCAGCAACAAGAAGCCAAACAGGACAAACACACAAAAATACACACACAAGCAGACAGCTACTACAAAGTAAAATACAAACACACAAAAACCAAACACAAAATCCAAGCAGAAAAAAAACAAACAAAAAAATTAGCAGAAACAATCAAACAAAAATTACACTTATCACAAACAAACAACAACTACTATCTACTACTCCTCCAACACTTCTCTATCAAACACAACTTACCAACAAACACTGACAAACTAAGAGCAGAAGCAAATTGCTCATGGAAGGGAACACAGGGAAATACTTTTGCAAATGAAGTGTGTTTGACTGGAGCTAGTTAAGCACAGTGCGATCCTCAAACTAAGTACACTTGGCCTTTTACCTATCTCACTGATTGCGCCAAGCAAAGTTCTGCACATGCGCAGTGAGCAGCAGATTCCTGCGCGCATGCGCAGTACGGCCGGACCTTCATTTGCATGGGGTCACGGCTCATTGCAATGAAGCACGCCCACTTCCTTCCCACTTGCCATAACCCCGCCTTACGCCTCAGAATTTAGGTTACGGCAGGCGCAATTTTGTGCGCAAATGCGCTGTGGATACGGCAATTGCGACACCAACTTAGGGCGCCGTAACTTAAATGACATAAGTTAGGAAAAACTTATTTTGCGCCGCTGGCTGTGGATTTGGCCCTATATTGTTGGTTGCTAAGGAGCGGGCCTGGAAGCTGGCTGCCACGTTCCTTAATAATTAGTGAGTCATCAGCTGTCAGTGGGGTTCCCTGCTTACAGCTAAATGAAAAAATGAAGGGAAAAAAAGAAATCGAGGAAAAAAAAAAAACCCCAGTGTGGAGCCCCCCCAAAATCCATGGCAGACCCTTATCCGAGCATGCAGCCCTGCAGGTGAGGAAAGTGATGGGACAAGCGTGCGTCCCCTCCTGAACCATACCGGGATGCATACCCTCAACATGGAGGGGTGCTTTGGGGCGGGGGCGGTAGCTCTGGGGGTCTGCGGGCAAGGGGTTTATCTGAATGCCCCCTTTAACAAGGGGACCCCCAGATCCTGTTTGAATGAGTAGTGGTACATTGTTTTCTCTCTGGTGGTTTCTTCTCCCTCAGCTGTCTTCTTCCTCTGGTGTTTCTTCTCCCTCTTCTCTCTACGGTAATGTCTTCTTCGCCAGCCACCACCGCTGCCCGCTAAAAATAAAGAACATGGTCTCCTCCGATGCTGGCTTCCTCCGTTGTGTCGGTTCCCGCTGTCTGCCATTTCTTATATAGTCATGGGGCGTGGCCATCCGGTAACATCACTTGGAGACCTGCCTCTTGTTACGTCACAAGGGCAGATCTCCAGGTGACATCACCGGATGGCCACACTTCATGACTATATAAGAAATGTCAAACAGTGGAACTGACACAAAGGAGGCAGCCAGCGTCGGAGGAAGGGCTTCCCAGCCCGCTCTTTAGCAACCAGCTATTTACAGTGTGTTTAACCACTTGCCGCCCGCCGTCAAATTACGGTGGGGCGGTGCAGCTTTCGTTCTGGGTGGATGTCATATGACGGTGCCCAGAGCGGCTGCTCTTGCGCACCCCTGAGTGTGAGGAGAAGAGAGCCGATCAGCGGCATCTCCTCACAGAGGACATCTAGGCATGTAATCAGGGCACTGATAATTTAGTGCACTGATTACAATAAAGCGCCCACCAGTGCTAGCAGTGGGTGCCCACCAGTGCCAGAGTGCCCACAAGTGCAAGCAATCAGTATCCATTAGTGATGCCAGTCAGTGCTGGCTATCACTGCTGCCTATCAATACCACCCATCAATCCTGCCTCTCTGTGCCCATCAGTGCCGCCCACCAGTGCCGCCTATGAGTGCTCATCAGTGCCACCTATCAGTTCCCATATTCATGCCTCATCAGTGCCCATAAGTGTTGCCCCATAAGTGCCACCACATCATTGCCCATCAGTGCAGCCTATCAGTGCTCATCAGTGCTGCCTCATCAGTGCTCATCAGTGAAGGGGAAAATTACTTATTTACAAAATGTACTGACAGAAACTAAGAAAAACTTTTATTTATTTTTTTCAAAATTTTCAGTCTTTTTTTTAAGAAAAGATAAAAATCCCAGAAATACCACCAAAAGAAAGCTATATTTGTGTTACGAAAATTATAAAAACTTCACATGGTTAGTGTAGCATGACCGCGCAATTGTCATTCAAAATGTGACAGAGCTGTAAGGCAAAAAAAAAAAAGGCCTGGGCAGGAAGGAGGTGTAAGTGCCCTGTATTGAAGTAGTTAAAGAAAAAATAAATAACGTAAAATGCAGAATGCATGAAAACTGAATTTCCAAAGCGCGTAAAAAAAACAAGGGTTTAAAAACGCACTGCACTATTTTTGTAGTTGCGTTATGTTGTGTAGATGTTATGTTAGGCAATTACGAGTGCAGGAAAGTACTGGGAAGAGGAATTTTTAAATTCATGTTTATGTAATCAGAAGACACCAGATTTATACATATATTATAATGTGGAATGGATGGGTAATGGGTTATGTTAGTATCTGTATTGTTTTGTGTAACATGAAAAAAAAATATATATAAATAAAGATTGTAATATAAAAACGCACTGCACGTTCTGTGCCTAAACACATCAAGCGTAGCCTGCATAGATGTGAACCTAGACTAAACCCACAGCTGCCAGTGTATCCTGGGAAAAACCATGCCGTTGTTGATTCTGATGCATTGCACTTTGTAAAGGGTTTGTAAAGGTTCATGTTTTTTCACCTCATCATCCTATGCATTAAGGTGAAAAAACATCTTAGGAGTTGCGCCGCCCCCCCCCCCCTCGTTTTACTTACCTGAGGCCTGAAAGTCCCGCGTCGCAAACGGGCTATTCCTCTCCCGTCTTCTGGGCTCTTCATTGGATAGATTGATAGCAGTGCAGCCATTGGCTCACACTGCTGTCAATCAAATCCAATGACGTGGCTCCCAGGGGGTGGGGCCGGGTCCTATAGAAGACGGCTATGGATGCTGAATACAGTACTCGGGAGCAAGCCCGCAAGGTAACCCATGTGGGAGAGCGCTTCCCAGAGGGGATTATGAGAAGCGGGGAGGAGCCGAGACAGTCGCCGTGGGACCCCAGAAAACGCTGTTCGGGGGCACTCTGTGCAAAACAAGCTGCACAGTGGAAGTAAGTATAAGATGTTTGCTATTTAAAAAAAAAATAATAATAATAAACCTTTTCAACCCCTTTAATTACAGTTTTATTTGGATCTGTTCACTGCAGTGGTATTGTGGTGCGATGGTTTGTGTCACAATATGCTACGCTTGGAATACTTTTCGGTGCACAGTTTAAACTGGCTTCATCACAAACAAGGCAGATTGCTTTGTCTTTGGTCTTGGACTGCGTTTAGCAAGGCTGCCCAACACAGCCCAAAACAATGGCCCTTACCTCACTCCTAAGGCCCCTTTCAGACGTCCGCTCCGTCTGTCCGTTCATTACAAGTTCGTTAACGGACTTGTAATGAATCCCTATGGGGACGCGTCCGTTAGCGGATGGAGCATCCGCTAGCGTCCGCGTCAGTCGGGTTCCACTTTTCCGAACGGAAGAAACCCTATTTTTCTTCCGTTCGGCGGAACGGACCGGATGCAGACGGACCGTCTGCATCCGGTCCCCCATAGGGGAGAGCGGAGCAGAGACAGGGCGGTCCCTGCACTGTGTGCGGGGACCGCCCTATCCGCCGACAGCTCAGCGGGGATCCCCGCTGAGCTTTGGCGGACACACGGAGCGGACCGAGAAATGGTCCACTCCGTGTGAAAGAGCCCTAAATCTTTTTTTTACCACCATCTAAACCATGGGTCTTCAAACTACGGCCCTCCAGTTGTTCAGGAACTACAATTCCCATCATGCCTAGTCATGTCTGTGAATGTCAGAGTTTTACAATGCCTCATGGGATGTGTAGTTCTGCAACAGCTGGGGGGCCGTAGTTTGAGGATCCCTGATCTAAACCAAACTCTTGGAGTCCTTTCACATGGGCATTCTGATCAGGTCCACCTGTCAGTTTTTCAGGCAGAAGCTCCATACAGCTCTTTGGTGTATGTAAACAGACTTGTGTCCACTTACACCCACTTACCTCCAAGTCCATCCAGGTCTTTTTCAGTTTTGGACCTAAATATGATGGATCGGAGGTAGCCAGTTGTAAATAGACAGCAAAGCAATTTACATCCAGCCGCCGATAGAGCTAGCAGAAGTCTGCCGCACACAAACTGAACAGGCACGGATGTAAACAAAAATAGGCAACCATACCATTCAGCAGGGGATCTGCTCATGGATCCCCTGCTGATCAGGGCAGTGAAAAGAGTTTTAGGCCCTTTTTTACTAGTGATTATGATATCCATAGCAGCTTGCGAGTGATGTAAGCCTACTCTTGTTGGGAGAACTAGTGGCATGCCATTCCATTGCTACTCCCTCCCTTGTGATTGAGATTATGGAGCATTTTAGCCAGTTGGGGAGCAACAGACTTCCGTTTGGTAAAGTGGAAGTTGCATCTTGGGGAGTCTGTCTCTGGGAGGATTTTTTTTTATATATCCTCTGGAGTACATCAGTGGCAAGATTTTCCCTTCATATGTTGGCTCTGCTCCTGCAGACCTTGAGATGTCCCTGCTTCTTCTCTTGCATTTTCTTTAAAACAAATACAATAATCCAAAAGGAAAAGAGAATCTTTTTGTAATGGCGTTAGTAGCAGGTGCATAGACTTGGCACAAGCTTAAATATAAGATGTTAGTGTACCAACTCTGTAAAGATTTATTTCCATGAGTCTTGCTAAAGATGATAACACAACATATGATTTGCTCAGTGAAGCACAGTATACAAAGTGATATCATGAATTTGATTGAGTTTGTAGCTGTGTCACTATTGCAAGCAAGAAATATAATATTAACTAATCCAATATACACAATATAAATAAGCATCAGTATAAATGACATACACACTGCTGCCACTTTCTTAGGGAAATTTACAGGGTTGGACCTCAGGCTTTTCTGGGCTTGCTGATCTGCAGATTTGTCAGCCATGCCTGCTGTTTATGAAAAACATTCAGGCCAGAATCACACTAGTGCGGTGCGAATTTCAGCTCTCTTATCTCTGCAGAGAGATAAGAGAAGTGTTCAGCAGATTAGCAACATTTTAGATGCAAATTTGGAGACCTGGGAGAATTTACGGGTGAGAGGAGAGTGGGGGAGAAGTGTATTGAGCTGAATGAGAGAAATTCCTGAAGAGAACTGAACACATCTGTGAATCAGCTGCGTACCCATAGAAGATAATGGGCTTGAATTCGCACCTGAGCCGCACCGCAATGCCTAAAAGACGCACACGGTTTTGCGGCAATGCGCAGTGCGAATGCATCGCACATATGTGAACCAGCCTCATTGAAAACAATGTATTTTAAAATGTTCTGCGAATTGGATGCGGTTTAAGCCGCACTCAATTCACATAGGTGTGAACCTGGCCTAAATAATACATAAAGCGGAACTCTACCCAAGAGGGAGAAGTGGAAGCTCTGCTTGTTTGCACCCCCACATTTTTTTAGGGGGGGAGCAGGTACCTGGTTTTGACAGGTCCCCTGCTCCCACTTCTGGCTCAGATTGGCGCTCTAAGCCAGTAGTTTGGACCCCTCTTTCACCCGCAGTCTTCTGGGACACATCACAGGTCCCAGACAATGACAGTAGGAAACAGGCTGTGAAGCCGCAAGGCTTGACTTCCTGTTTTCCCAACTAGAAATGCCGGAGCCTGCACCCAAAACAGACTGAAGAATCAGTTTGGGTGAGGACATCGCTGGATCCCTGGACAGGTAAGTGTCCTTATATTAAAAGTCAGCGGCTACAGTATTTCTATTTATTAGAGAGAGAGAGAGAGAGTCTGGAGCTCCTTTATTTAAACCATCAGAATATGGTAGGAATGCATGCGTTTCTTTGTGGATACGTGGTTTTAACCCAAAATGTTTGTAATTTTGTGTGTTACAGGACAGATGATGCTTCTTCTCAAGATGAAAAAGATGAAAACGATGAAAAACGCAGGTAACAACTCGGGCTAATATATTATGCCTTTCACTGGCGAGTCCATGCAAAATGTTATAGTTTCCCCCAGATTCTTATACGTTTTCAAGACTTTGGTGTCAAGATGTCCCTATAATAGTTCCTTGCTGTTTTCTCTTCTTTGGGGGTTTTGGTGCTCACATCCACTATCGAGTTGTTTCACATTTACTTTGTATCCTCCATGATATAAATCTCCAACAAGAATAGTGGGACCCTACTTAGGTAGCGGAAAGATCTCACCATCAGACTGCTGGATTTGTAAGAATCTGCAGTGCCTTGAAAAAGTATTCATACCCCTTACAAGTTTCCACATTTTGTCATGTTACAACCAAAAATGTAAATGTATTTTATTGGGATTTAATGTGATAGGCCAACACAAAGTGGCACAGAATTGTGAAGTGGAAGGAAAATGATAAATGGTTTTCAATTTATTTTACAAATTAATATATGAAAAGTGTGGCGTACATTTGTATTCAGCCCCCACCCTTCCCAGTCAATATTTTGTGGAACCACCTTTTGTTGCAATTACAACTGCAAGTCTTTCTGGGGATATCTCTACCACCTTTGCACATCTAGAGAGAGACATTTTTACCAAAACTTTCTTGCAAAATAGCTCAAGCTCTGTCAGATTGGATGGAGAGCATCTGTGAACAGCAATTTTCAAGTCTTGCCACAGATTCTCAATTGGATTTTGGTCTGGACTTTGAATATGCTTTAATCGAAACCATTCCATTGTAGCTCTGGCTGTATGTTTAGGGTCGTTTTCCTGCTGGAAGGTGATCCTCCGCCCAGTCTCAAGTGCTTTGCAGGCTAGAATAGGTTTTCTTCTAAGATTGCTCTGTATTTGGCTCCATCCATCTTCTCAACAACTTTGACCAGTTTTCCTGTCCCTGCTGAAGAAAATCATCCCCACAACATGTTTCATGGTGGGAATGGTGTGTGCAGTGTTCGTTTTCAGCCACACATTGATTTGCTTTTAGATTAAAAAGTTCAATTTTGGTCTCATCTGACCAGAGCACCTTCTTCCACATGTTTGTTGTGTGCCACATGGCGTTTTGCAAATTGCAAGTGGGAATTTTTATGGCTTTCTTTCAACAATGGCTTTCTTCTTGCCACTCTTCCATAAAGGGCAGATTTGTGGAGTGCACGACTAATAGTTGTCCTGTGGACAGATTCACCCACCTGAGATGTGGATCTCTGCAGCTACTCCAGAGTTACCATGGGCCTCTTGGCTGCTTCTGATTAATGCTCTCACTGTCAGTTTAGATGGGCGGCCTTGTCTTGGTAGGTTTGCAGTTGTGCCATACTCCTTCCATTTTCAGATGATAGATTGAACAGTGCTCAGTGAGATCAAAGATTGGGATATTTTTTTTTTTATAACCAAACCCTGCTTTAAACTTCTCCACAACTTCAGCCCTGACCTGTCTGGTGTGTTACTTGGAACTTATGATGCTGTTTGTTCACTAAGGTTCTCTAACAAACCTCTGAGGGCTTCACAGAACAGCTGTATTTATACTGAGATTAAATTTACACACAGATGGACGCTATTTACTAATTAGGCGAGTTCTGAAGGCAATTGGTTCCACTAGATTTTAGTTGGGGGTATCAGAGTAAGACCCCTTTCACACTGGGGCGGAGGCACAGTAGCGGTATAGCGGCGCTATACCGTCGGATTCGGCCACTAGCACTGCGGTATTAACCCCTGCTAGCGGCCGATAAAGGGTTAATACCGCCTGCACTGCGCCTCTGCAGAGGCACATTGCGGGCGGTATTGCCGTGGTTTCCCATTGTTTTAAATGGGAAGGAGCGGTATACACGCCGCTCCAAAGATGCTGCTGGCAGGAGATTTTTTTTTTCTCTCCCGCCAGCGCATCGCCTCGGGCTTTCACATGGAGTATGCAGTGCAGGAGTTTTTCAGGCTGTATAGCAGCGCTATTTTTAGCGCTGTACCGCTTGAAAAACTACTCGGTGTGAAAGGGGTCTAAAGGGGGCTGAATACAAATACACACCACACTTTTCAGATATTTTTTGTAAAAAAAAAAAAAACATTTATCAGTTTCCCTCCACTTTACAATTATGTGTCACTTTTTTGTGTTGGACCATCACATAAAATTGCAATAAAATACATATACCGTATTTATCGGGGTATTGCGCGCTCCGGTGTATAGCGCACACCCCTAAAGTGGACCCGCATCCCTTGATTTTTGCACTTACAGTTTTGGTGTCTTGCGTGGCGTCCATCAGCGGCCTCGGCGGGTCCGGCGTCCGTCTGCGGCTTCGGGGGTGTCCTCTTCGTGGGGTCCAGCGTCCTTCCCGCTCGATCCCCGCGCCGAGTTTGAATACTGCGCCGGAATATACCGAGCGCAGTACACTCGTGTATAGTCGGGCAGGCTCGGCTACTCTCGCGCTCACGTCCTGTACATCCAGGACGTGAGCACGGGAGGAGCCGAGCCTGCCCGACTATACACGAGTGTACTGCGCTCGGTATATGCCGGCGCAGTATTCAAACTCGGCACGGGGATCGCGCACCCACGATTTTGCCCTGATTTTCAGGGCAAAAAAGTGCGCGGTATACGCCGATAAATACAGTACATATACATTTTTGGTGGTATCATGATAAAATGTGGAACATTTCAAGGGGGATGAATACTTTTTCCAGGCACTGTAATATTAATGTTTTTGTTGGGCTGAGCTCTAAATTATTTTCTTCTTCTGATTACAGTGGTAATATGTGTCATTTTATTTATGCTTAATGGGTCTTCTGAATTTCCAATTCCTTAGTTGATTTTAGAATATTCATGACCTAAGCACCGAGTACAATTGAAGGGATGTAAAATCTATTAATGTTTTTCCTGTTTTTCTTTGTAGGAACTATGGCGGTGTATATGTAGGTCTACCAGCAGATGCATCAATGTATAGTTCAAAAGAAGCACAAGGTATCGTCTGAGTATTTTGTATATTCTTGCTCCCTTTTGTTTTATTCCCTATATTTTATACATCTGTTTACCACACATTGATGCAACACCTAGGTGTGAAGCAAGCCTAAAGAGGAATCTGTCATTTAAGTGTGTGTAAACCCTGAGGCCTCGTACACACGACAGAGATTCTCGGCAGAATTCACCGAGAAACTCGGTCCAAACCCGGATTCTGCCGAGAATCTCTGTCGTCTGTACAGTTTTGGCTCGATTGAGCCGCCGAGGAACTCGACGAGAAAATAGAGAACATGTTCTCTATTTTCTCGTTGTCCTCGTTCTTCTATGGGAGAAGCCGGCCCGCCGAGCTCCTCGGCGGCTTCATCCCAAAACTCGACGAGGAACTCGACGTGCCAAGCACGTCGAGTTCCTCTGTCGTGTGTACGGGGCCTGACAATGCATTTCTCCGTGGTCTGTTGACTATACCCTTGAAAGCATTTTGTTTGATCTGTGAAGTGGAGAAATGGACACTAGCAACAGGATAGCCCCCACCCAAAACAAACATTCCCTTGTTTTGTCGTAAAATAGTAGCAAGAACATAAAACTAAGGGAAGGAACCAGTGTCCTTTACTGGGTCCCAGGAAAAGTATTTATTAATACATAAATCCTGTTCTTTCTCATCCATTGAGGATGAGAATTCTTGGACTGTCACAATGTCCAAAAGCAGTCAAACCTAAGGCTGCATTCACGTGTAGGCGATTTACGGCGTTTTTTACTGCAAATTGCAGTGTTTTTTACCGCGACAAAATGCATAGTTTTTAACCACGGTTTTGTACAGGTCATTGTCGGCTATGGAAAACGCCCGATACGCACGACAAAAAAGGGTCCGGGACTTGTTTGAGCTTCAGGCGTTCGGCGTGGAGATGTGAACCATCTCCATTAGAGAATAATGTTATTTTTTCCGCTTCAGGCGACAAAATGCCTAGGTGTGAATGCAGCCTAAGAGTGGGGAACAAAGGCAAACGGACCCAAGAAAAAAAAAGTAAACTGGAGGCTGCCTGCAGTTCAAAGAGGTGCCTGAAGGAGCCAATGCTCAAAGCTGGCATCCGATGAGGCCTGTAAATTCATCTTTTAAAACTGAAAAAAAAAAAAAGAAAACTGGGCGATAGTCTTACAAAACTGCAAAAGAGTCTTGTTGCTGAAAAGACAAAGACACACTCACAGACATGGCACTGTGCATGTTGATTGGAAGGGATGGTTCCCAGTCCTTAAGGCTTGAGTCACACATGTGCATTTTTATAGCTTTTTGCAGATTTGCTCCATAGAAAACCATGGTAAATGGACTGTAGTGCATTCTGCAAAAAGCACTAAAAATGCATAGGTGTGAATCAAGCCTTAGACCATAGGTTTGGATGACATCTGCCCAAGCCACCTAGTGGTGGTGGAACTAGAAGCAAGAGTACCCCCAACAGGGCCCATCTGGTACTACAAAAAAGCAAATCAATATTAATGAAGGCACATCAAGACAAAGAAGTGAATTTGGATTTTGGGAAAACAGGCAATAGAGGGAGAGGAGAAACTAGGTCTCAATTGTGTTGAAAGGCAGAACTACCTTAGGTCCTGGGCTTCAGTCCCACCTTGTGTCCATGCAAAGCACAGGTCCCCGAAGATTGCCTGTCCACTCAGAGCGCAGCGCGTGCCTGGCTGTGAAGCCACAAGCTGTCATAGACAGCAGCCCATAGTTCCAATGACAGCCCTGTTGAGAAAAGGGGGAGAGAAGCGAGGCTTCAGGCGCCCGCATCGCTGGACCGTGGGACAGGTAAGTGGCTGTTTATTTAAAGTCAGCAGCTATACTTTTTGTAGCTGCTGACTTTTAATAAACTGAAAAAAGCTTGGAAGTGGAACCCACTTGGTATTATGAAAGCTAGGGGGATTGCGTGATTTTTATGAAGTGTCCTGTATACATGATAGATATATACATGATATAGATATAGATATAGATATAGATATAGATATAGATATAGATATAGATATAGATATATATTTATTTATTTATTTATTTTTTATTTTTTATTTATTTATAAAAAAAAAAAACAACCAGTGGGAGGGTCAAGATTCCCCACTGCCGTTAGTCGGGAGCGCCACTATTAAATAAGGTATAGAATGGCTTTTTTTTTTTAAATAAGGCACATATACAGGACACTTAGTATTATGAAAGCCAGGGGATTGTGTGAGTTTTACTTAGTTATTGCAGGAGGAGGAGGGGCGGCAGGCCCTAACAGAGTTGACAGGCGGGGAGGACAGAGGGAGACAGAGGAGAGCTGCAGATAGCGGCGGCTGATTGAGGCACTTAAACTGACCATGGTGTCAGGGCTTAGCAGCCATGATATACCGTGGTCAGTTTACAGGGGGAGGGTATAGCCAGGTGTTAGAGCAGGGGGCCAAATTACACAGCACAAACACAGTGCTGTATAATGTAGAAAAAGGTGGAGAGGGTAGGGACAGTTGCTGAAGTGGTCTTCACACACACACTCACTGAGGAAGGAACAAGTGGACTATCTCAGTAGTGATAAACAACGATAAACTTTGAATACAAATATAATTTATTACATATAAAAAACATATGTTAAAATTCAGTTTCATTTATAAGATTAAAAAAGGAAGATCAATACAGTATACAAATACTTGTAGACTTCCTGATGGATGTCGGGTAATGGAACTTTCGCACAGATTATACAATCCTCTACCAGTTTTGCGGTCAAAAGGGCAGCTTTGCCAGGACGATTAATCTATAAGATGGGTAATATGTTTAGAGACAAGTACAAAAGATAACAATACAAAACATATTTAAACCATGTATATACCAGATACAGCGAAAAGAGGGGGCCCGAGTAGCTGTTTACATACGAGTCCAAAACCAATGACCACGAAACTAGTAGAGGATTGTATGATCTGTGAGAAAGTTCCAATACCAGACATTCATCGGGAAGTCTACAAGTATTTGTATACTGCATTGATCTTCCTTTTTTAATCTTATTTTGCAATTCTGTTTAATTTGTATTCAAAGTTCATCAGTACCGAGATAGTCCACTTGCTCCTCCCCCAGTGTGTAGGAAGACAGCTTCAGAAACTGTCCCCACCCTCTCCCCTTTTTCTGCATACATTTTTTGGATGATGGTACTTTTATTGTGCCTAATTAAAAGGGAAAACTCCCTTCTTTTTTTTCCTACAGTGCTGTAGAACATGCTTTAAAAAAAAGGAGCAAGATCCATTTTTTTTTTTTTTTTTTAGCTTAACAAAAGCTTTAAGGCTGGGCTCACACTATTGCAAATTGGATGCGGACATCCAATTTGCATGTCAGGAGATTGTGACTGGCTCTCAATGGAGCCGATTCACATGTCTCCAAGCGGTTCCGGTGCGACCATAAGACACTGTGTGTCTTATTGTCTGTTTTAGATCTGAATTCAGCCAAAAATTGGGGCTGAAATCAGACCTGAAACTGTCAACAGGGAAGCACCGGACCCCTGCTGTGAACCGCTCCGTGCTGTGGTGTGAATCCAGCCTAAAATGATAAGTTCACCTTTGGGAACATGTTACACTTGTTTTTATGTTCCCAATCCTGCAGCTGCTGCCCTCTCTCCCTGTAGCAGCAGTACAGGAAGACGTTTCCTGTACTAGCGGTCACTTTTTAAAATTTGCGCAGCCATGTGGGGCTTCGCCCCCACACGACTGCGTCATTCATTCACACTGCTCTGTGTGATCTTCTGATCGCTGGTGCAATGCTTTACAGGCTCCAAAAGAAAATATAAAAAAAAAAAAAACATACTTTTTTCCAAAAAGTTTACTTATCCTTTAATGCATTACCCTACTAACTATTCTCTCCCCTACCCCCACCATCCCCTAAACACTTACCCGAGTCCTCTATAAATCTAGCACTGTACCCGGCTACAGGTCTTATCGCTCCTCTTCCTGCCATGACATGCTTCACTATGAGCAGCAAGCTTCTTTACTGGCAGTCAAATCCTGGGGGGGGGGGTACGCGCGCACAGTAGCCAGATGGCTATGGGGGCACTCAGACAGCAGGGCCCACTAAAGAAGAGGCAAGGTACTGCTCTGTGCAGTATCGTTGCACAAATCAGGCAAGTATAAACTGTATATATATATATATATATATATATATATATATATATATATATATATATATATATATATATATATATATATATATATAAAAAGGTTCTTTATAACTGCTTTAACAGACCCAGCATGAATCTACCAGAGGCTGTTTGTATAAGAACCTTCCAAAAGAAAACAGAGATATATATATATATATATATATATATATATATATATATATATATATATATATTATTATTATTATATTATATTATATTATACACGCGCGCACAAACACAATGGTTGAGGCTGGGGTGTCCCTATGCTGGCTGTTATTTGCCAGTATCCATTTCTCTTGATAGTTTAAGAATTCCTTTGTTCCTCCATGGATGAGAGAGATGTGGTATGTTTGAAATCACTGCATTTTATTTTTAATCCCTGGCTTAGGATATGATGCGTATTATTTGAAGAGGTCCTTTTGGCTAGACTAGATCTTAGAGGCCTTTTTGGCCCTTAGCACTTTTTATTTCCATCCAATGAATTGATAGACTTGCCACACCAAAAACAAGCATTAGTTGAGTAGACTTTACAATTACATCCTCCCCCCTTTTAATCTGTATAATGCACAGTATATGATAACCAGAAAAATGGCTGTATTAATCAGTACTGTTTGTCTTTTTCAATATCTAATGACTCTCTTTAAATAGTTGCAGCCTCCAGCCAATCCTATGCACAGAACACACAGCCTGGCTCTTCTCTACCAGAGAACATCTGCTAGCACAGCAGAGCTTTCAAAGCCTTTGAACGTTCGCTTTACGGGTAAATGCGAGTCCACGACTTACTCCTGGATATACTCTTTGCAGAGGACATTGTATGGTTCACATCTCAAAGCTGCTACCCCTGTGCTTTACTTGAGCCTACAACAAGCCAGTAACAAGTTTGTGTTGTTTGATACCAAACTGTCTGTCAGATGGAGCGCTTTAAAAAGGTAGTGGTAGTTTAATGGTGTACGTGAAGACTTTTTTCCTCTTTGGATCAGGGCCATGAAACTGCAGATGCATTATGAAATATTCAGGGACAGAGTGCCTCTTCCTGCCCTGGAAACTGGTGGCCAATTTGGAAGCTGCAGTGATGAGCAGAATTGCAATCAACCTATAAACCTTTCAGGATGATATGGAATTTCTGCTACAATAATAAACTGCAGATGATCTTTGCCGACTTGGAAAGACAGGCCTTAATGGGAATCAAGTGAAATGGGTTTCATTATACAATTTAGTACATGTTACTTAAAAGCTTACTTAAAGTGGATGTAAACCCTATATACAACCAGTGAAGTGAACAGCCGCAGATGAGAACATGGATGAACTAAAAATCGCCCCACATTTATATACCGTTTATAAAGTTCAGATCGTGAGGACATTTTCTCTTCCTGTTTAAAACACAGAGTGTGATGTCAGGGCACATAGCTAAAATGGAGGAAAGGCACACACACACTTTCATCATAGGCAAAGACTCAGAGGTGTTTTGTATAGAGGTAGACCGATATGGGTTTTTCTCTGGCCGATACCGATGCCGATATTTAGAAATCGCGGCGGCCGATAGCCGATTTATGATGCCGATTTTTTTGGGCCGATATGTTAAGCCGATTTTTCAGGCGCTTTTGGGCTAAACAGTAAAGTTAGCCCATATTTATTTTTTTTCAACCAAAAGTTTTCATTACCTGTTTTTGTGTAATATATATATATATATATATATATATATATATAATTACACAAAAACAGGTAATGAAAACTTTTGGTTGAAAAAAAATAAATATGGGCTAACTTTACTGTTTAGTTTTTTATTTTTTTATTTGTTGAAGTATATTTTTTCCCCAAAAAATGTGTTTGAAAGACCGCTGCGCAAATACCGTGTAACATTAAATATTGCAGCAATCGCTATTTTATTTCCTAGGGTCTCTGCTAAAAAAAAATATATAATGTTTGGGGGTTCCAAGTCATTTTCTAGCAGAAAATACAGGATTTTTACTTGTAAGCAACAAATGTCAAAAAAGATTTAGCCTTTAAATGGTTAAACTGAGAATTCTCCTACACAGAGTTCAGTTAATTGATAAGTAGCAACATTGTATATCTTTTCTAAAACTTGGCAGGCTGCCCAGGAGACAGAGAGAGAAGTCTTCTAAGGGAAGCACTTGCATTGACTTGTATTGCAAAAGCTTTTTGCAAGTCGCGGTGCTGAACTTATCAATCAGCTTTTTTAAAGCACAAATCGGCCGATGCCGATTAATTTAAAAACGCCAAATATCGGCCGATATATCGGCCAACCGATATATCGGTCGACCTCTAGTTTTGTAACAGGGCCAGCTCCCTGCTAATCTATTTTTGCAACCTCCCCTGACAGAAATTTCAGGCTGCTTTTATCTGATGTGCCAGAGAATGTCAGGAGTTATCAGGCTGATAACAGAGGAACTGTTCATGAGAGAGCAATGGGACTTTTCTCTTTAACCACTTAAGGACCGGACCAATATGCAGCTAAATGACCCAAGGGGTTTTTACAATTCGGCACTGCGACGCTTTAACAGACAATTGCGCGGTCGTGCGACGTGGCTCCCAAACAAAATTGGCGTCCTTTTTTCCCCACAAATAGAGCTTTCTTTTGGTGGTATTTGATCACCTCTGCGGTTTTTATTTTTTGCGCTATAAACAAAAATGGAGCGACAATTGTGAAAAAAATGCAATATTTTTTACTTTTTGCTATAATAAATATCCCCCAAAAACATATCTAAAAAAGTTTTTTTTCCTCAGTTTAGGCCGATACGTATTCGTTTACCTATTTTTGGTAAAAAAAAAAAAAAATAAATAAATCGCAATAAGCGTTTATCGATTGGTTTGCGCAAAATTTATAGCATTTACAAAATAGGGGATAGTTTTATTGCATTTTTATTAATTATTTTTTTTTTTTTTTTACTACTAATGGCGGCGATCAGCGATTTTTTTCGTGACTGCGACATTATGGCGGACACTTTGGACAATTTTGACACATTTTTGAGACCATTGTCATTTTCACAGCAAAAAATGCATTTAAATTGCATTGTTTATTGTGAAAATGACAGTTGCAGTTTGGAAGTTAACCACAGGGGGGCGCTGTAGGAGTTGGTGTTCACTTTGTGTGTGTTTAAAACTGTAGGGGGTGTGGCTGTAGGACTGACGTCATCGATCGAGTCTCCCTTATAAAAAGGATCACTCGATCGATACGCCGCCACAGTGAAGCACGGGGAAGCCGTGTTTACACACGGCTCTCCCCGTTCTTCAGCTCCGGGGAGCGATCGCCACGGAGCGGCTATAAACGAATAGCCGCGCCGTCGTCCCGGATCGCTCCCCGAGGGGATCGGACCGCCGCATGTAGCGGGGGGGGGGGGGGGTCCCGATCGGACCCACGTCTAGGCAGGGACGTACAGGTACGTTGATGTGCCTGTCCGTGCCATTCTGCCGACGTATATCTACATGAGGCGGTCGGGAAGTGGTTAAAGAGAGATAACAAAATACTGCAGCTATGTGCCCAGCTCAAATTTCATGAATTGGGTTTACATCCACTTTAATGTGACTAACTGGCCCATTTAAGCACACAAGTTTATTCTATGAAGAGTTTTATATTACACACTTAAAATGCTTTTTTTTTACATTTGCAACTGTCAATAAAATTAATTTATTTACTCCTGTAAAGTCTATTGTTTGCTGTGGTGCTGATTTCTGTGCTATACTAATCTTTGAAGAATTATTTTTCCATTTCTAAATGAAACACAAGTCCACCCAAGACTGATATCAAGTTAAATTGGACACCAGCTTCCTATACAATGTACTAACATAGCATGGTTAGTCAGTTTTTTTTTTCTTCGTTCAGTCCTGCTGGGTTGAACGAAAAAAAAAAAAAAAAAATCTTCTAGTGTGTACTAGGCTCGGAAGTATTCCTGGGCACACTCCCCCGCCAACCACACCAGCAATCCCTGTTTCAATACACAGTGCTCTATGGATAGAACTATACTCTGGCACAGTTTGCACTGCAGCTATAAAAGTAACTCCCCAATATACTCCCAACTGATTGTTTAGAGTTCTGCTTTAATCGTATGAAAGATGCTTGCCTTTTTAATTTTATTTTTCCTGTAAGGATTTGTGAACAATTGCATTTTTTGGGGATTCATGTAATGAACACATCTATTAGGGACATTATTTCCAAGAAAATGAAATGGTAAAAAGTAAAAGTGGTCAGTATTATATACTAAAAGCAGTTCTGCATCAAGTAGTCCGCTGGCCTGTTAAAGCAGGAGAATAACTTGAAAAATAACTTTGTCTTGAAGACTGGGTGGGGTGTTCAGTATTTTTTTTTATTGCAGCGTTCTGTAGCCTCTTTTATTACAAATGTTTTCTTCTTTACTAGCGCTTTGAGAGAATAAAGCTTAAGGCAGAAATTCATAGAAATGTTTAACATGGTACTTGATTCTCAGGCTTCAACATGAAGATCTTTTGCAACCAGCATTTCAGTAACTGGATGCATGAAGGATCGATTCTTTAGAAAAGTGCTCACAGCTTGATCGCGCGCCTTGTCAAAGTTGTAAAGGTCCCTGCAAAAACAAAAATATACAGTAGAGTCTGGTCATGGCCACAAACACTTGAGCCGCTATAAAATAGGTGTGCATACTTAAGGATATGATTTAAAATGGAGGTGTTCTTTCACCCTGTCCCACCGTCCTCGTACCAACATTACCCAGAACAATGATCTTTACTGGGCATATGTCAAGAGCCCCCCCACTCCGTCCTTTAAAGGCTACATAGCTTGTGGCTCTGCATCCTGGCTTGCAGCTCTGGGCCATGAGGAACTAGAGCCGATTTTGATCATGTAACTTCAGTTGGCACATGCAGGATTTATTGACTAAAATAAGCCTTTAGATGCCACTGCAGCCCAAATTCTGCAATGTTTAATACACCACACATTTGGTTGTCCTCGTGAGTTCCACCGTTTTAAATCACTGTTACAGTCCAAGACAAAATCTTATACTTTTTTCCTTTAGCCATGCAAAATCAAATTAGGCTCGGCCTAAGGGTTCATGTACACTGTTGTATGAAAATACAGCGAATACTATACAGGATCTCACTGACAGAAAGATCCTTAAAGTGCTTTGTACGCATGTAGTGTTTGTGCCACTTTTACATGCGTGCAGCTTAATGGCCCTTTGTTGCCAAGACACTGATGGCTTCTGTCGCCTAGCATACTACTTCTATTGCATGACACGGGTATCTCTAATAGAGTGCACAAGCACTGTACACGTGTAATTGTTATCACCACTTGCTGCATAAACAGATTATTAAACATATATGAACACAGCACAGGTTTAAAGATCTTTTCGTAGCTGTGTGAGGGTTCATAGAAAACTATACAGCTGCATTCAGATCTGTAAAAACATGAAATGGGTATAACCGCTTGTGTGCCCCACCTAGGGAGGCTGAATAATGCCAGCCTCTCCACCTCAGCCAATGAATGGAAGCTCAGCCTGTTTTGGGAGTGGGACTTAAGTCCCTGTCCTATTGCCGGAGCACACTTTATATACCCGAGGCTACACAACGTTCATACAGCGCACAAAGCTGACGCATCTTAGTAAACAGTTTAGACCTGGAGATCTACTTTAAAGTATCAGTCTGCATGCTTCATTCAGATCTGCGATTCTGACTTTATTGAAGTTGAACCCGACAGCCAGGCAACAAGCATTTACAGGACAAATGGCAAAAGGAGTAAAGGTTGCTATATAGGCTGGTTTATAATGTACATCACCTACAACAAAGTTTTAGTCATCTACGATAAGTTACACTAATGACATGCATACATCTTATGGCTTAAATGCAACTCATGAGGACAGTCACCTAGTTTGGCCATTTGTTTGGATTTAATGGATCCAGATTCTCAGAAGGACCAATAATTTAAACAGGTTAGAAGATTGATTCTATGGTTACTGTCCCTTTGTGTGTTTAGAATGACTCAAAACAGGAGTCTGAGGGCAGGAGAAGGATTGTGTGTGTGTATATATATATATATATATATATAAAATATATGTGTGTGTGTGTATATATATATATATATATATACACACACACATATACATATACACACACACATACATATATACATACACACACACACACACATACATATATATATATACACATATATATATGTATATATATATACACACATATATATATATGTATACACACAATCTTTGGCCATTATAAGGTCACATTCACATGGGCCCTTAGCCAGGGTATGAATGGCAGCGGTAAGAATCTGCAGATTTCTGCTGGCGTTTTTACCAACTGCGAGAGTGGCTAGCTCTGGCTTCCAAGCCTCTACACTTTAATAAAAGTCACTGGTGGCTGTAGCCATCAGTGATTGTTCACACAGCCAGCATTTACCTGCATTGATCACTGCTGGATGCGCTTTGATTCTTGCCATTACATGTCTAATCACCTGTGCAAATGTAGCTTAATGCTGGTTGTGCACACGGCAAGTTTAGAAATATAATGTAAAGAAAATAGATCATTGCAACCTACCCTCCATCCCTTTTGTGTTAGTGGTAAGTTACCATTGCTAGAAAACAGTCAAGTGCATAAGTTTGCTTCCTTTCAAGCGGCATAAGAACTGCTGCTCAAAATGAAAAAATTGTGTTATATAGATCCATCAACTAAAATCTACGCCCATCTCTTACCGATACAAAGGGCGAGTGAACTTCATCCGTCCCTGCTCTGTTGCCATTTTCAGTGCCAGTGGAATCACATCTTCCCACTGGGCACGGATGCAGAGACGCAGCCACCTGTAAAAATACATTGAAATGATGAGTGCTTTCTAGTTGATAATGTCATCCAGGAAAAACGTCAGATGTAGCGCTCCTGGGCTATATAGATACATTTTTATTTGTGGGGGAAAAAAAACTATATTAGTAATTCATATTTTACATAGTTTCTAGTTTGAATAAAAGATAGTAGTTCAACCTGAATGTGTCTGTGCATGACTGCGGTTTTCCATATGCCAGTACATGGTGTTCACTACAAAACACATCTAAAAGTTTTTATTTTTCCCTTTTACATACAGTATCTACACCAACTGTCGAAGGGAGTTCCACATCTTTACTGCTCCAACAGTAAAGAATCCCTTATGCAGTTTAGGATTGAACCGTTTCTTGCTCAACTTCATTGTAACTTCATTGCATGTCTTCTTTAGGAGACCAAAGATTAAAGTTACTGTCACCATTCAAGGATTTGTATAGCGTGATCATATTTCCACCTTAAGCTTTGCTTCTCCAGGGAGAATACGTTTAAAATGTTTTTACTTTTTCCTCTGAGGTCCCCCAGCCCCCTAATTGGCTTTGTTGCCCTTCTCTGGACTCTAGTTCCAGCACATTATTCCTGAGGACTGGTGACCAGAACTGCATGGCATACTCAAAATGCGACCGAACCAAAATTTAGTAAAGTGATAGAATTAGTTAATCTCTTGGGCAAAAACCCTTTTTAATGCATGCCAATAGTCTGTTGGCCTTGCATGCTATTGCAGAGTCGGTCATCTAGTGGGACCCCCAGACCCATTTCCATCCTCAAATGTTCTCCCCCTAGCGTGCAACTTCAATGCATATTTTTTTAGTTCCCAAGTACATTACATGTTCCTACATTGAACCTCATCTTCCACATAGCTGCCCACCACACTATTTTAACTAGGTCTTCTTGTAAAGTTGCTATATCCTGTTGTAAAGTTATTACCCCGCTTAGATTTGCCCTGGGGCACCCTGTGCACAACTCCAGACCATTCAGAAAATATGCCTGTAACGGAATGACCCGTGACACCGAGACTTTTGAAGGATGGGGGGTACTCCTGTGCCAGTGTCACTAATGACTCTTGGGTCTAGGGTCACCCTGTGCCCCTTTTGGGCATAGGGTGACTGAGAAATATTAATTACTGTATAAATGACATGAGATGGGACATTACTGATAATTCATGTTTTTGCAGGATATCTTGGAATTTTACAGGTTGTTAACCTCTTGACCACCGCCCCATGTCAAAAAGACGTCCTCCTTTTTAAAGTTGAATATCTCGATAACGGCAGCAGCTGCTGCCACAACCGAGACATTCATCTTTTCAGGGGGCGGTGGTGTACACGATAACGGCGGTCTCCGCGGCGGATTCGCCGTGAGATCGCCGTTATCGGTGGCGGGAGAGGGGGCCCCCCCCCCCTCCCGCCGCTCTCCCGCGCCCTCCGCCGCTTACCGGAGCCGTCGGTAGCGGCGGAGGGGATCGGATGTGTCCGGCAGCTGAGCGGGGACGGGACTGAAGGAGAAATCTCCTTCACCCGTCCTCATAGCTCTGCTGGGCGGAAGTGACGTCAAAACGTCAGTCCCGCCCAGCCTCTTAAAGAAACATTTTTTTTTTTGTCATTTGAAAAAATGACATTTTTTTTTTTTTATTTTTTTTTTTTGCATTTAAGTCTAATTATGAGATCTGAGGTCTTTTTGACCCCAGATCTCATATTTAAGAGGACCTGTCATGCTTTTTTCTATTACAAGGGATGTTTACATTCCTTGTAATAGGAATAAAAGTGATCAATTTTTTTTTTTTTTTTCAGTGTAAAAAATTATAAAACTAAATAAAAATAAATAAGAAAACCCAAAAAAATTTTTTTAAAGCGCCCCGTCCCGACGAGCTCGCGCGCAGAAGCAAACGCATACGCGAGTAGCGCCCGCATATGAAAACAGTATTCAAACCACACAAGTGAGGTATCGCCGCGATCGTTAGAGTGAGAGCAATAATTCTAGCCCTAGACCTACTCTGCAACTCAAAAAATGCAACCTGTAGAATTTTTTAAACGTCGCCTATCGAGATTTTTAAGGGTAAAAGTTTGACGCCATGCCACGAGCGGGCGCAATTTTTAAGCGTGACATGTTGGGTATCATTTTACTCGGCGTAACATTATCTTTCACAATATATAAAAAAATTGGGCAAAATGTATTGTTGTCTTATTTTTTAATTCAAAAAAGTGATTTTTATCCAAAAAAAGTGCGCTTGTAAGACCGCTGCGCAAATACGGTGTGACAAAAAGTATTGCAATGACTGCCATTTTATTCCCTAGGATGTCTGCTAAAAAAAAATATATAATGTTTGGGGGTTCTGATTAATTTTCTAGCAAAAAAATTGTGATTTTCACATGAAGGAGAGAAGTGCCAGAATTTACCTGGTGGGCAAGTGGTTAAAGTGTGACTCCAAATGGAGTGTTTTCATTCAATGGGGGGACACATGCTTTTGAGGTGTTAATTGCGTAGACTCCTGAAAGACATTCTATTGTCCATTGTGTGATGCTGTGATGCCAATACTGTGTTGTGTCTATTGTACTGATTAAGTCTGGAAGGTCAGATTGTTTTTTTTCAGGGGTAGGGAATTCACATGTCAATTATGTTTAGTAAAGGAAAGTGTTTGTGTGAAAAGTCTATTAATGATACTATGTGATAGAAATAGCAGGTGAGAGTCATAACGTCTGACTCTCTCTCGCTCTCCTCTTCCCCCCCCCCTATACAGGGAGTACCCCCGGGCAGTCGCATTCCAGTCAAGTGAGTTGTCAAACCAGGTTTATGATTTCCCCATAAGGTCAAAATCCTCCTTGTGCATTAGAAGTTTTAGTTCATCCACTTAATTAACCAGGCTTCTAGCATTTTTAGTACATGCATTTTAATTTTGTACACACACACACACACACATTTTATCCCTGCACGCCTTTAAAATGTCCTTTTAGGTTTTCATCTGGTTTGAAGCCCACTTGCCCCCTGACTTTGCCTCATCTGTACACTCTGACCTTTGCTCACTGCATGGCATACCTTACTCTGACCCCCACATCGTAGTTTAAAAGTTCCTCCAACTTTCTGGCCTTCTTCACCAACAGAGCTGCACCATCTGCATTTAGGCACAGTCTATAGAGCTGGTAGCCAATCTCAAAGTCAGACCAGTTCTCCCTGCACCCAAAACCCTCCTTCTTACATCAGTTCCTCAGCCACTTGTTTACCGATAGGTTTCCAAGTCCCTGAAATCATTTTTTTTAGGATGCTCCATCTTCCTCCGACTTTCTCATTTGTACCAATGTGTACCATGGCAGCTGGGTCCACTCCCGCCCCACACAGCAATCTGTCAATCCAATCCACAATGTGCCAAACCAAAGCCCCCCCCAGCAATCAACATACTGTTCAGTGATCAGTCTTTGTGACAGATTGCCTGTCTAATGAGTTCCTTACAACCAGCATCTGTCTATCCTTGCCTGTAACCTTGCCCCATCCTTCCTAGAGTAGAGTAGCAATTCCCCTGGCAGTTAGGGGTAGTAGTCTGCTCTAGCAATGCCATTCCTGAGCCGATATCATGCAACCAGCCTCTCTACTCTGTGTTGTAACCCACCATCTACCTACCTCCGTTTCCTGCACCTCCATATCGCCACCCTCTTCCATACTGCCCCCAGAAAGCATGTGATGGATAAGGTCCACACTCCTATTCAGGAGTGTTTTGCAATAGTTTTATGAAGCTTTGATTTTAGGACAATCAGTTAATACATTGAAGCTTTGAAGGAAAGCCGACACCTTGTGATTATTTCCAACCAGTTGGAAAACAATTTTGGCCAGTTTCAACTTAAGATCTAATAAATGCAAAATAAGTCTTTATA
This sequence comes from Rana temporaria, assembly GCF_905171775.1. NCBI lineage: Eukaryota > Metazoa > Chordata > Amphibia > Anura > Ranidae > Rana > Rana temporaria. Next base: position 217,744,454 of record NC_053491.1, on the reverse strand, counting down.
GTTTTTAAAAATATATACTGTATGTACATTCTGCACTTCTGCTTAGTTGTGTTCCTTCTCTCTATGGGTCAGTTCAGCCTGGCTAAAACACACTATAGTCTTCTAGGTGGCTTATCCTTTTATCTCATCAGTCGCTACTTGCACTGCCTGACATACAGAAAAATGAGCTACATGGCAGATCATGAAATATCCGATAGATAGCAGCAGAAGACAGGTAAAATATACATGTCACCTCAAGAATTTCCATGTACTCTATGGGGTCTAGTTATAAATTATTCATTAGACAAAATGTCACAAGAATTCATCCAGGCTACACAAATTTACCCTGTATTCTTTTGAATGGCCAAAATGTATTTTTTTCTGATTGAGGTATTTCAGAAAAAAAATACATTTTGGCTAAGATAATTATAGGAAGTCATTAGAGATAAGAGGACAATTCTTGAAGCCTAGATCAATGCCTGCGACAAAAAAAAAAAATAGACCCCCTGTGTAATACCAAATGTTTCACACAAAATACTGCTATGATACTGCAAAATACTGCTATTGAACCTTACACTCCTGAAATATTTCTTATTTTCATTCACACAAATTACAGCCTCATGAATTAGTACATCAGTGCTAACAGAGCTTGCATTTATGCATCATTCTCATCTGTTATGTTATCAGGCCAAGTCTTACCTGAAGAGAATTTCTGAGTTCTTTATAGCATTGAAGTTGTACACCTCCTGCATGCGCTTCACATGGGACACGGGCAAGGGATCCTAAAACAGAAAAATAAAAAAAGATGGAACGCTGCGCCTCAGATTTTTATACAAAATACTACACGATTATTTTTCAGGAGGTTGGAGCAAATTCTAGAACTAAATGGGTAACGCTATGCAATGTTTACGCTTTTGAACATAGAACATTATTGGGAGGCAAATTATCTCAGAATACCTGCTAAATTCTAGTAATTTTAACCTCTGGCACCCCTTTGCATTACACAGCCCCAGGGGTGGACTGACCATTCGGGCACTCGGACACTGCCCGAGGGCCCAGTGATACTAGGGGTTGCCAGTCTCAGTAAAACCAGTGACAGTATTGCCTTGTTTCCACTGAACGGAACGGTTCGGGTCAGTATGTTTGGAACAGTTTAGAATGGACCGGTCTATTCTCGTGAGTGTTTCCACTGCAAATCGGAACGTCGGGACCATACAGGATTTAGGAAAAATGCCTAGTGTGTCCACCAATCAGTGAGATGTATTTGTAGGTCCGCCCTAATGGAACCGTTCCATTTCTATGGCCCCACATCTGAAGCAGGACCCAGAATGGTCCGGTACGGTTCGCTTTTATGGCACGCTTTCATAATGGAAACACCCAAAATAGCGTACCGTACCGAACCGATCCGCTCAGTGGAAACGAGGCATATGTAAAAATCTGTTTAAAAACCCCAAGATCATAGCTGCTCCACCTCTCCAGTACCCTTTTAGTGTGGGTATGTGTATTCTCTGTGTATGTATAATGTGTGGCCCCATAATCTATTGCCCGGGGGCCCCATGAGTTGTCAGTCCGCCCCTGCACAGCCCACTGCACCTCTGGCACCCCTGTCAGTCCCCCTCCTTCACATTACACAACCTCCGCAGCCCTGCCCCTTCCTAGAGCATGCAGAGCGGGAGATACAGCAGTGATGAAAAGATGGGAGCTTCTGCAGTTCATTTTTTCATATTAGCAAACTGGTGATTGGTTGGTAGGTGGTCCTAGCAAAAATCACCTGCTGGTTAACTTGGAAAGTTAACTCCAGCAGTTCCCACCCTCTTTTCAGCACTGGTGTCTCCCCCTGTGTGTACAGAAGTGTTCTGCCTCCTGCTCTCCACTCTGTTAGTGACAGTTGCGGAGGCAATCCGGCCCTGGGTGTCATCTGGGTGCAGTCTACACCCCCTTTAAATAGCAATGCCACCAAGTTTCTAGTATACAAGGTTGGAGCAACCGTACCTCCTTGTCTAACCTTCAGTGGAGGTTTTAGACCAGTGTTGTTTTTTTTTAACACTTTTCTGTTTGGTCTTTGACATGGCATTTCCTGAACATGGTTAATCCGGTGACATTTAGTACTCGCCCAGTCAGAGTCCCTCTTGTACAGATCTATCTCCAGCAAAGAGAATCCTTATGGCTACGGATATGCTTTGCATACTAAGGCTGTAGGTTTTTTTTTTTTTTTTATTATTATGTTTATTGGGTATTTTCATTCAAGAAAAAAAACAAAGAGAAAAGTATTGCATTTATAAGTCATGTAACTGTGAAGGCTGCAAGACAGTAGACGGCTTAGTATATCATCAGCCTTGGGAGCATGGCCAAGTTCAGAACAAACATGGTTAATTAGTAGCGCAAGGCTGTATGTTTTAATGTTTCATGCTGGAAAATCTCTTCTTGCACTAATTATCACTTCCAGTCAAAACACATTTAATTATCCATTTTCTGCATGGTCCCGATTTTAGGTATGCTTCAGGGTCCTGTCGCAAGAATGACTTCATACCAGCTACAGCGTTGCTCCCCTTATTTCTGGTGCGGGAGAAAGTCACATAGATTTGTAGCTTTGTCACTTAGTGATCGACTTCTTTGCAGCCTTTGAAGCTAGCTAAACAAATTGCCAACGTCAGTGGCTAATCATATTACCCACAGAAGCCTCTATTGATTATGGGATACCAGTAATTATAAGCTGTTTAAACAAGTATTACAGCTGGCTACAAATCAGTGATATGGTCCTTTGAGTGACCAATGCAGTAGGAAACATTAGCATAACAACATTGCTAGAACAAGAGTAACTACACAACTGTGTTCTGTGCATTTTACTTATCCAACTCTTATCTACCCTCTTATAATAAAACCAGGGGCTCATTGTGTCCATCAAAAGACAACTTAATTGAGAATGGGAAGCATACAGTTCATTTTGCATAATAAACCATGACAGTTGTAACTGGTAATTGTAGAATGCAACAAAGCAGCAGCAATTACCTTAAGGAGCAAGAGAGTTAGGAGCTCAATTTGCTGATGGGATGATAATTCTTTCACATCTGCTGCTGTGAATGAGTTCAGATCACTCTCTTTGGCCTAGAAACACATCAAATTGCATGTTCCGTATGAAATGGCATTGTAGCAACAAGACAAATATGCAAAGTGTATGCCACTTACCTCAACCCATCTGTCGCTGAGTGCAATGCAAGCATTAGCCAGGGTCATATCATACCTAGGTAACAAAAAGAAAAAACCCCCATTCAGGTGGTCTGCCTAACTTACTTTAAGAGCAAAACCATGGCAGCAAATGTAAAGTAATAAATGGCGGATACATTTAGGAATAAGGCTGGATCCTGGGACGATTATGCACCTCCAGCTTTTAAAGGACCCCCACCATCAGTAGATTACAGCTTGAAAAGACTGAATAGTACACATGTATACCACACTTTCATGCAGCAAGAAAACAGACAAGTAGAAACTCCACGCTTTTCTGTGGGGCTGGTTCACATCCATGTGCTGCCGTTTAGAGCGAAAGGAAACTGCAAACTATATGAGCCCAGTGACACCTTGGCATGTGCAGTACCACACACGCTGCAACACACATGAACAGTGTAAATCTGCCCTTGTTTACCAAGTCAATCCTAAAGACTGAAGGATGGAATGATTGCTGTTGAGCAAGTTGCAAAATATGCAATTTTAGTGTGACTGTGGATGGATTGATATCTGCCAATTAAGCCTAGTGCACAGGGGCCGAATGCTGGGTGGCATTTGGCCGATTTATACTGCAGCCAGGCCAACTTCTGTTGATGGGGGATAACTGAAAATGGTCTACAGATCAGCTCCTGATCAGCGCTCTCAGCAAATGGCGGAGTACACTGCCTGGAGTGTTGTGGTGGGGAGCCGTCCTGTCAGTACACAGTAGAACAGCAGGGGAGATCACTGTGCAAGCGTCAGATAGTTAGTACATCGGTACCTCCGAAGCTTTGAGGTTTTTTTCCCCCATGCAGCCTGCTGGGTTGAATTTTTTTTTTTTTTTTATAAATAAAAAAACACACACACACGCACACACACACTAGTGTGTACTGGCCTTAAAGCTGGCCATACATATTTAACATTTTTGTTCAGCCTAGGCTGTAAAAATGCCTAAACAACTGCAAAAATGTTCCTGCCTATACAAATCCGATTGACTTGATCAAAATTCACTGAGGGGGGATTTACTACAATTGGTGCACACAGAATCCAATCAGCATCTAGGTTTTATTGTCAAAGCTTAATTGAACAAGCCAAATCAGAGATGAGACATTGAAGCCATTACTGACCATTTATTTTAAATGTGCATGTCCTGCGTTGTCAACGTCATCCCTGATCAACTACCCAGTGAGTCACTGACCTTGGGTTTGTCAAATATAACAAATTCTTTTTTTTTTTTTAATTACCAGTATCTGTTTGCAAAGTCAAAAAAAAGATTGTGACCTGATCACTTTGAGTGCTGCAATCAGCATTGTTCCCTGCAGACTGAAAAAAACCCCACCTTTGTTATGGGGAACAGGAGAGAGGAAGGGGAGGTGTTCCAAAATTACTGCGCTAGATTGCACTCCTTCTCCTCCAAAGATACATCGATTAGTGAGCGAAATATCCTTAGATGTGTGTTTTGATTACCAGGTAAAATTAAAATACAGTCACCACATCAAATGACTGCATCTACTGGTAGAGGGGGCACGCGACGGCTCAGCCAGTGATTGACTGCCGCCGTTCGGCTCAGACTCACGGAAGACAGGTGTGAGTGTAAATAGCACAGAGCTGTGTTCAGTGACAGGGGGATCTTCTTTTTTTTCCAATTCCTTTATTTTTCCATTTTTTTTCCTTCGTTTATACAGAGCATTAGGGATAACATTAATAACACAGGTAAACAATTCCAATCATTTTATCTAAACATAGTCTCTCTTTTCATTCATTCATTCATTCAACAACAGAGATAAAAGGGAAGTAAACAAAAATATTCCGGCCATTATAAGCCATACTTCTCCCTGTCAACTCCTCCCCTCCCTTCGACCTTCAGAATCAAGAGTGGAGCCATGAGTCCTTGGGTCCCAACATCAATCCATGATGGGGATCCAAAGGAGAGGGCTTCTGAACAACATAAAACAACCTTGCATTTCCTAAAGTCTGGTCGTGGGATGACGCTCTCCCACGGCCTTACATATCATCTTGACCCTCTCCCCCCCTTCTCTATCCTCAGTGCCTGTGATTCCTTATCATTTTATATTCATTCCTCTGTTCCCCTTTCCCTCACCCCTCTCACTCAGACCTGCAGGACTGGATACCCACATCCTCACTAAACCGTATGGATGGACAGATCTGTATTATGGCCATTTTAGTCTGTAGCTGAACAATATTGCCCCCGATTAGAAAGCAGGTGATGTGTAGCCTAGAATGTTCCTGCCTGGGTTCTTTAAAAAAAAAAGTCTATTGAAAATCTGTTTGTCGAGTAAGGTGGCGCCAACAGGGCCACTCAGATGGAATTTCAGCATGAATAAGTGTGAAATTCTATATATTGTGTATGGTCTGCTTAGAATAGCAACTGCCTCATAAAACTCCCTTTAGGGGTCCACTTTTCACCGCTTGAGAATATTTTTAAAAGCTCACTGTGGTTTTCAAATTTCCCCTCACACATGATTGGGTAGTCAAAGTGACAAGTTTTCTTGCATGGACTGGAAACTAAATATATAGTTTAAGTAGGTCCTCATAATATATTTTGGCAAATAAAAAGATTGTAATGTGTATGGTGAACCCAAGTCCTAAAAGACATGTCAGGCTACATTTTTAACTGGACATGGAAGAAAATTACGCTATCTAGGATAAAGAATATTTGCTGGCTATACCAGCTCATTTATAAAACTGTATTGGGGTTTTGAAAAAAGTTATTTTTAAAATGTCTACTTATGCCACATGTGGCTCATTAAAGTCTCAGGTATACAACTTAACCTCTTCCATACAGGGCAGTTATACACACTTCCATACCAGGCCTATTCTGGCACTTCTCTCCTACATGTACAAATCATAATTTTTTTGCTAGAAAATTACGCAGAACCCCCAAACATTATATATTTTTTTTAGCAGACACCCTAGGGAATAAAACGACGGTCATTGAAACCTTTTATCTTGCACGGTATTTGCGCAATAATTTTTCAAACGCCTTTTTTTTGGAAAAAAATTGTTTCATGAATTAAAAAAATTAAAAAACAGTAAAGTTAGCCCAATTTTTTTGTAAAATAGGAAAGATGATGTTACACCGAGTAAATAGATACCTAACATGTCACGCTTTAAAATTGCGCACACTCATGGAATGGCGCCAAACTTCGGTACTTAAAAATCTCCATAGGCAACACTTTGAACATTTTTACAGGTTACCAGTTTAGATTTACAGAGGAGATCTAGTGCTAGAATTGTTGCTGGCACTCTAACGCACGCGGCGATACCTCACATATGTGGTTTAAACGGCGTTTACATATGTCGGCGGGACTTGCGCGTGCGTTCGCTTCTGCGCGCAAGCTACCGGGGACAGGGGCGTTAAAAAAAATAAATTTTATTTCTTTTTTTATTTTTATATATTTATTTCTTTTTTTACACTTTTTTTTTAAATTTTTTTTTTTTTGATCACTTTTATTCCTATTACAAGGAATGTAAACATCCCTTGTAATAGGAATGTGTGTGACAGGTACTCTTTATGGAGAGATGCAGGGTCAATAAGACCCCCACATCTCTCCTCCAGGCTGGAAAGCATGAAATCGGTGAAAAAAAATTCACCGATCTCATGCTTGCTGTTGCTTAGCAGCCGCAATCGCGGCTTTGTTTACTTACGGGACCCGGGCGTGACGTCATCACATCGCGCCCGGGTCCTCCGACGGTCATAGAGATGACTGGTGACCATCTGGTCACCAGTCATCTCTATGCTTCCTGCGAGCGCCGGACGATTCGTTCTCCGGGCCCCCGATGGCACGGGAGAGCCCGGAGAAGCACCGGATGGCGGCGGGAGGGGGGATGTCCCCTCCCGCCGCCTGTAAGAACGATCTAGCGGCAGAACCGCCGCTATGATAGTTCTTACGTTGTGCAGAATCGCCGGCACAAGAGAAGGATATCTGAATGATGCCTCTAGCTGCAGGCATCATTCAGATATCCCCCCCACAAAGCCCAGGACGTCATATGACGTCCACTCTGAACGGCAGAGGTTCTTTGTGGACATCATTTCACTATGGGCCGGTAGGGAAGTGGTTAAGCAGATTATGTAACTGGAGGGGAATGGAATTTACATGACACCTCACCTCGATTTTAGTTTATTTTTTTTTAAATGTCACATTAGATTTTGAAGAGAATCTTACGTTGGTTGCACTGGTGGCAAACCCGGTGTATGCATCCAACCATTCCAATCGACTTTGTCAAGAAGGTCCACCTACATAAAGAGTAGTAAATAACCAAAAGTAAAAGATGTAAGAAAAAAAAAACACACACACACACACACACACACACACACACACGGTTACTGGAAATTAAAGTTATTGTGTCACCTTGTTTTTGAAATAGGAATACAAGAAGTTCTTCCATTCATCTGTAGTTACACTCTTGTAAGCATACACCTGTATGTACGTTTTCAGAAAACCCAGGAACACATCTGGAAAACAAAACAATAATTCATAATGCTGTGCCAGCTATAGTACAGTGCATCCGGAAAGTATTGACAGCACTTCACTTTTTCCACATTTTATGTTACAGCCTTATTCCAAAAAGGATTGCATTCATTATTTTCCTCATAATTCTACAAACAATACCCCATAATGACAATGTGAAACAAGTTTATTGGAAATCTTTTCAAATTTATTTAAAAAAAGGCTAAAATATATCCCATGTATAAAAGTATTCACAGCATTTGCTCAATACTTTGTTGAAGCACCTTTGGCACCAATTACAGCCTCAAATCTTTTTGAGTATGATGCCACAAGCTTGGCACACCTATTTTTGAGCAGTTTCTCCCATTTTTCTTTGCAGGACCTCTCAAGCTCCATCAGGTTGGATGGGGAGCGTCAGTGCAGAGCCATTTTCAGATCTCTCGTCTGGGCCACTCAAGGACATTGAGTTGTTCTGTAGCCACTCCTTTGTTATCTCGGCTGCATGCTTTTTGTTCTGTTGGAAGATGAACCTTCACCCCAGTCTGAGGTCCAGAGTGCTCTGGAGCAGGTTTTCATCAAGGATGTCTCTGTACATTGCTGCATTCATCTCTCTATCCTGACTAGTCTCCCAGTTCCTGCTGCTGAAAAACATGCTGCTGCCACCACCATGCTTCACTGTAGGGATGGCATTGGCCAGGTAATCAACAGTGCCTGTTTTTTTCCCCAGACATGACAATTGCCATTCAGTCCAAGAGTTCAATCCTTGTTTCATCAGACCATAGAATTTTGTTGCTCATGGTCCGAGAGTCCTTCAGGTGCCTTTTGGATAACTCCAGGCTGGCGTGTGCCTTTTACTGAGGAGTGACTCTGTCTGGCCACTTGACCATACAAGCCTGATTGGTGGAGTAATGCAGAGATGATTGTTCTTCTGGAAGGTTCTCCTCTCCCCACAGAGAAATGCTGGAGCTCTGTCAGAGTGGCCATCGGGTTCTTTGTCACCTCCCTGACTAAAGCCCTTCTCCCCCGATCGCTCAGTTTTCCTAGAGCAGGCCGCCTGGCCAGAGTCCTTGTGATTTCATACTTCCATTTAGGAATGATGGAGGCCACTGTGCTCATTCGGACCCAAAATGTTTCTGTACAATCCTGTCTCGGAGATCTACAGACAATTCCTTGGACTTCATTTGTGCTCTGCCATGCACGGTTAATGGCGAGGGCTCCTATAAACAGGCGTGTGCCTTTCCGAATGTCTAATCAACTGAATTTACCACAGGTGGACTACAATCAAATTGTAGAAAGATCTCAAGCACGATCGATCAGTGAACATAGGATGCACCTGAGCTCAATTTCAAGTGTCATGGCAAAGGTTGTGAATACTTCTCTAAATGGGATTTTATTTTTTTAATAAAATTTGCAAAGATTTCCAACAAACTTCTTTTACGTTGTCATTATGGGGTATTGTTTGTAGAATTGAGGAAAATTATTTAATCCATTTTGGAATAAGGCTGCAACAAAACGTGTGGAAAAAGTGAAGCAATGTGAATACTTTCTGGATCCACTGTATAGTGATATTACGCGATAATGCCCGACAGAATACAGAATTTTAAACATTTCATCTCCAGACATGGCTGAAGCCTTCTCAACATCATTCTCCACTGTGCCACCTCAATGCTTCCAGGAGGCTGCAGTGAGACAGATCAGTGGTGTGAATAAAATATAAATAACATGGATTAGCAAGTTTGGGGTGGAGGAACTTGACTGACCTCAACCCGATAGAATACCTTTGGGAGATATTGAGTGGAGACTGCGAGCCAGGCCTTCTCTCAAACATCAGTGCCTGACGTCACAAATGTGCTTCTGGAAGAATGGTCAAACATTCCCATAGACATACTCCTAAACCTTGTGGACAGCCTTCCCAGAAAATGTTAAGCTTTTATAGCTGCAAAGAGTGGGCCAACTCAATATTGAACCATACAGAAGCCATTAAAAGGTCATGTGCATGACGTAAAGACAGGTGTCCCAATTCTTTTGACAATATAATGTATATGCGCATACAAACATAAAAAAAAAAAACGCACACGTTGGGGGTGCCTACGCATAAAAACATTAATTGAAATGCACATGTCGCCATGCACGCCAGAGTGGGAGCAACATTTATAGCACCAGACCTTCTCTGTAGCGCTAAACACGTGCCCAATAGGGGGGCTTTTAAAGTGTTGCCTATGGTAAATTTAAGGCACTGGCGTTAATCGCCTTTGCAGCAATATCGTGTTTGGAAGAAAAAAAAAAACACACGAAAACACAATATTCTCCCTAGGGTGTCTGCTTGCAGAAAATAGTTTTTTGGGGCTTTATGCAATCTTCAGGCCTAAAAAAGATCTTTAAATCGTGTGGAGAAAAAAAAAAAAACTGGCAGTGAAAAGGTTAAAGAATGAATGGTATATGACAGTTAGGCCTCATTCACACTACGGGCCGTTCGGGTCCGTCTGTCACGGACCTGAACGGCCGCTCCATGCATCGCTATGGAGCTTCGGATGTCAGCGGAGACATGTTCGCTGACACCCGATCCGCTAAAAACAGACGTATGGGGGCCACGTCCCCATCCATGGACTAGAGAAATGCCCCACTCTAATAGATAACTGGATGACAAACAGTTATCTTAAACTCAATGGTTCGAAAACAGTTCTTCTCCTGTTTCACGCTAACCGGAAAAATCACCCCGCGTCGACATGGACTCCCCCACCCATTCTGGGTAAAACTATCACCCCTAAGCACCAAAGTCAAAAGTCTCGGAGTCATTTTCGATACCTACATGACAATGGATGCACAAATAGGGTCAGTAGTCAGCGGATCACACCATCTGCTGCGCCTACTACGTAGACTCACGCCCTTTATCCCGAAAGAGGACATTGCAGTCGTGGTGGGAACAATCATCAACTCCAGACTCGACTACGCAAATGCCCTATATCTAGGATTCCCCAAATACTAAATCACTCGTCTGCAAGTCGTTCAAAATACGGCCGCTCGACTAGTGACTGGGAAAAAACCATGGGAATCAATCTCACCTTCACCGAGATCCCTTCATTGGTTGCCGGTAAAAGACAGAATCACTTTCAAGGCACTCTGTCTAATACATAAGTGTATTCAAGGCAACGCCCCCCAATATCTATGCGAAAAAATAAAAGCCCATAACCCCAATCGCATTCTGCGATCCACCAATCAAAACCTCCTCCAGATACAAGTCCAAAGGAGTTTGAAGATTTGCAGTCCAGGGACCTCGCCTGTGGAATGCACTACCAACCACCATCCACCATGGAGTCGGACCACTTGGCCTTCAGGAGAAAGATTAAAACCCATCTCTTATGAGGTCAAGGGGTTCCTTACCCATGAAATGGATACAGTGCCCAGAGGCGATTCAGTTCGCATGTGTTGCGCTTTACAAGTCTCTCACTCATCCGTCCATGCAGATCGAATCGGGTAATATCTAATGAAAACAGACATGCTGTCCGTTTTCATTAGATCGCTCCATAGGAGGACAGCGGTGCCCGACAAGCCCCTCCCCGCTCCGTGAGCAGAGAGGAGCTGGTCATCCGTCGGCTCAGCGGGAGATCTGCGGACAGATCTCCCGCTGAGCTGACGGGAGCAGGCGGACTCCGTAGCGACGGAGTCCGCCAAGTGTGAATGAGGCCTTACACTTCTGCAGCATGAAGGTAACATTGTTCATCTGTATGCAGGATATCATTTTTTGTCAAAGAATCCTCAATTTTGCATGTAATTCCCATGTCAGAGCTTACATCACATGATCAAGAACCACACTTCCCTATGCTTTTGGGTCTGCCCATTTAATCAGCCGTTTCACCTCAATGACACAGAGGATCCACCACTTTCCATGACAATCTTATCGGAAAAGTATGCTGCCAGCCAACCCAGTAACTCAGATGATAGCATCTTAAAAATAAAAAAAACTTGTCTGAAATGGGTGTATCATCTTTTTCGAAGATGCGTTTTGTCCTACAAGCCATGCTATATTGCCAATAAAAAATGCCCACTTGAAAAAAAGCTGAATAAACTTTATACAGTACAAGTACCTAAAGTCTGCATTTTAAGATGGGAAACCGATGAGGACTACAGTGGAACCTTGGTTTACGAGTAACGCAGTTAACGAGCGTTTAAAAAAGAAAAAAAGTTGCTCGTTATTTAAAATCCTGACCTCGCTTTGTGAGCGTCGTCTCACAAAACTAGCAGAATTCAAGCCAATGGGACATGCAGTACCGCATTCGGCCCGAGGTGAGGGGGCGCCAGGGACACTGGGAATGGTTCGGAAACACTCAGAAATACTCAGTTCGAGATCAGCCGAGCTGTCCCCAAGTATTGCAGAGGCTCTCCGACACCCCCTCCTCCCCACCTCTGGCCACATGCGGTATTGCATGCCATAGAAGTCAATACAGAATGAATTGCCTTTGTTTCCATTGACTTCTATGGGGAAACTCGCTTTGATATGCAAGTGCTTTGGCTTACAAGCATTCTCCTGGAACGGATTATGCTCATAATCCAAGGTTCCACTGTTGTGACAAGGGAAACTCCTCCACACCCAGGCACTTGCTGCATGCAAATCCTGACTGTTAAAAGGAGTGTTTGACACACAGGTGCCATTTGCCCCTAACTAAGGAGAATCATACAACAGAAGACAGAACCCACACAGAAGTCCACCAGAAGTCACAGCATAGAAGGAAAAAAAAAAAAAAAAGGGTACAAACCTGGTCCTCCGAGAAGCTGTTCAAGATAGAATAGGAAAGCAAAGCCTTTTTCATAAGGGACAGAGGAAAAAGCTGCATCCACATCCACCTCATGCAGATTGGGGACAAGATTTGTAAGAGGATTGCTGGCCCCGAAGGTGTTAATCTAATACCAACAAATAAAGATGGCATGAAACCATTACCAAAACAATTGTGATTTTAAGAAAGAAAAAAAAAAAAAACATGGCATTACAAAATGTGGAAAACAAGGATTTATTGACTAGAATTGCTGTTATTCTATTACCAGAAAATAATGCTAAAGAGAATAAAAAAAATGCACAGTAATGGTTTTCATTTACCTTTAGCAACTTGGCATATTGTAAAAACTATTGAGGCTCAAAACAGAAATAGTCTTATTTTTTTTATGATTAATACGTATGTGAAAGTGATCAAAAGTATAACAGTTAATGTTTTACAGATCTCATGTTCCATTTGAATCCATTTATATATTAACCCCTTTACGCCCAAGGATGAAAAAAATCTTAATGGCCAAGCACAATTTTGCAACTTTAAGGGCCCTTTCACACTAGCGGACCGTATGTCCGCATTTTCATCCGTCCGTTTGCGGATGAAAACGGGACATACATTGGTCCCTATGTGATTACGGGTGTCAGCGGATGAACATCCGCTGACACCCGTAATTTGTCCGCCTCCGCAAAGATCCGCATTTGCAGACGGAAGAAATCCTATTTTTCTTCCGTCTGCCGGATCGGATGAACACGGACATACGGTCCGTGTTCGTCCGATTCCCCATAGGGGTGAACGGAGGAAACACAGAGCGGTCCCTGCACAGTGTGCGGGGACCGCCCTGTCAGCTACCAGCTTAGCGGGGATTTTACGGAGGATCCCCGCTGAGCAAAGCGGACACACGGAGCGGATCATTACGTGTGAAAGGGCCCTAACATGCGTTAGTAAACTGTACATATCGCAACTACTTTGTGCATCCAGGTGGATTATACCCCCCCCCCCCACCCGGGACAAATTGGGCTTTCATTTGGTGGTAAAAGGTTATAAACATCTCCCGATTTTATTTTTAGGAGCTTTACAAAAATAACTGAGCCCTGACTTAAGCCGGGCATAGATGGAGATTTTTTTCCTGCAACCACACAAAGACATTGTGTTCTCCCAGCAGGGGAAGGTGGGGGGGGGGGGGGGGAGAGAGAAAGAGAGAGAGAGATATCAGTAATTGCAACACCCCTCATTTAGGTAACCACCCTCCCATGATACAGCGCCGACATCTGCGATGCAATATATATATTATTAGTACAACTATATACAAGTTCTTCTAGTGGGGTCTAGGTCTATGCCAAGTGAACATTTTTAGGTTTCAGCCCGACGACCCGCAAATTGTGTCAGCCTAATCAGGTGTAACCAAGAGGATTATTGCTCTTTAATCTCTTGAATGAATGAAGTTTGGAGCTTTTTCTATTCTTTAGACTATATTCACTTCACCATTACATACTTGTTTATTTTATTCCGTTATCACAAACATGTTGTATACCAATTAAAGTGGTTGTAAAGTCAAGTTTTTTTTATCTTAATGCATTAAGATAAAAAGCCTTCTGTGTGCAGCAGCCCCCCAATACTTACCTGAGCCCCATCTCTAGCCAGAGAACACCAGGAATGTCTCGGTTGTCCAAGACTCTCCTTCCTGATTGGCCAAGACACTGCAGAGGCGCCATAGGCTGCCACTGCTGTCAAACCAAAGTCAGTTAGCCAATCAGGAGGGAGGAGGCGGGGCTGAACCACAGTTCCATGTCTGATTGGACACGTAGAGCTGCAGCTCAGCTCGGGTGTCCTCGTAGAAAGCTGCTTGCGCTGGGGCACTCAAGAGGGAGGAGCCAGGAGCACAGAAGAGGAACCCAAGAAAAGAAGGATCTGGGCTGCTCTGTGCAAAACAATTTCAGAGCAGGCAAGTATAAACATGTTTTTTGCTTTTTTTACAAAAAACAAAACAAAAAACAAAACATACAAGGGCCAGATTCACAGCTGAGATACAACAGAGTATCTCAGATACTCGGTCGTATCACTCAGAGTATCTATGTGACTGATTCATAGAATCAGTTACGCATAGATATCCCTAAGATCCGACAGGTGTAATTGTTTTACACTGTTGGATCTTAGGATGCAATACCGCGGCCGCCGCTGGGGGGAGTTTGCGTCGTAAACCAGCGTCGGGTATGCAAATTAGCAGTTACGCCGATCCACAAAGGTTTTTTGCGTTCGCTACGTCGCCGCTACTCTAGTTTCCTGTCGCAATTTTAGTCGTCGTTTGACCTGCCCTAACTTTATACAGCAATACGATTGCTGTGTGAAGTATGGCCGTCGTTCCCGCGTCTAAATTTAAAAACTAACGTCGTTTGCGTAACACGTCCGGGAATACGGAAGTACGCTACGCGCGTCGCCGTTGTAAAAAATGACGTCACTTCGCGCAAAGCACGGTGGGAGTTACGAAACGGAGCATGCGCAGTAGGTCCGGCACTGGAGCGCGCCTAATTTAAATGGCACACACCCATTTAAATTACGCGGGCTTATGCCGGAGGCCGCCGGTGTAGTTTTCATCGCAAGTGCTTTGTGAATCAGGCACTTGCGATGAAGACTTGCGGCGGTGTAATGTATCTACGATACGTTACGCCGCCGCTAGTCTACGTGAATCTGGCCCCAAGACTTTACAATCACTTTAGTCTGTATTTATTTATTAAAAAAAGTCATAAGCAAAACAAGTGTCACATTAATAAAGTCATGCAAAGTGTACTAACCCATAGTCACAAGAAGCTGTGTCTGATAAATGGAGTTCTGTTCAGGTTACCATTATTTGTACTACATTAACAGACATGTAAAATGTGTTCTACTGTACCGCATTTTGAAGTTCTTTCCAACCGCCCAAGGCTTTAAACTGCCGAAACTGTTCCCCATAGAGGAGTCCATCAATCCTCCGCTCTAGATAGACAGTGTGGCCCTCATTTAACCTGGAAATAAAGCAAATACCTTTTTATTTTTGTTTTTATTATTATTAAATAAGTGGTAAAAGCCAGTGACCAAATTAACACTCACACATCAGGAGAGAGAAAAAATAAAAGAATTCAGTCTTCATCTTATATTAGAAAGAATTGCACATTTAGTCTAGGTTCACATCTCCATGTTTTGAGCAGGTGCATTTGCACGGGCACAGCAGCCCATTCATTTGCTGTACCTGCGGGGAAAAAGTTGCCAACCCTATTCCCAAAACACAGCTGCAGGCCAGTTGCACAGGATACTCGCACACCACCACCATCCCCAGATACTAATGAACAGATCCTTCCTGCACACAATAGGAGGTAGAAGCAGTTTATCTGTGCCTTACACAACTGACGAACCTCTTCAAAAATAAAATGTCCAACACTATTTGACCATAAATTTTACCGCAAAAAACACACTGACACTAAAAAAAAAAAAAAGTGAGGGAACATGTTTGGTACAGACCATCTCAAAATCTCAGCAAATAAAAAAAACCAGGAAGACTCTTACAGAGCTGTTACACAAAATAATGGTGAGCACTGAACCCAAAGCCACTGCAACTGTTTGGGTGGCTAGAGTACTCTTTAGTATAACCACTAGGGTTGTCCCGATACCAGTATCGGTACCGATACCGACTATTTGCGGGAGTACTTGTGCCCCCAATGCCTGGCCAAATACTTGTCACCCCCACCTCCCCCCCGCCGCAACGCGCCGCCGCAAACCCACCGCCGCCGCGTTAATCTGCGTGCGGGGAACATTACAGCTTTCGTTTGAATAGCTGTGTTCCCCGCCGTGCCGCGTATAGACACTCCCCCTTGCTCGGGATTGGACAGGTGATCTGTCCAATCCCGAGCAAGGGGGAGTGTCTATACACGGCGCGGCGGGGAACACAGCTATTCCATCGAAAGCTGTAATGTTCCCTGCACGCTGATTAACGCGGCAGCGGCATCATCTAGGTATGTGGGGGGGGACGTGGCTGCAATATGTGGGGGGGACGTGGCTGCATATGTGAGGGGGGGACGTGGCTGCATATGTGGGGGGGGGGGGACGTGGCTGCATATGTGGGGGGGGGGGGGACGTGGCTGCATATGTGGGGGGGGGACGTGGCTGCATATGTGGGGGGGACGTGGCTGCATATGTGGGGGGGACGTGGCTGCATATGTGGGGGGGGGGACGTGGCTGCATATGTGGGGGGGACGTGGCTGCATATGTGGGGGGGGGGACGTGGCTGCATATGTGGGGGGGACGTGGCTGCATATGTGGGGGGGGGACGTGGCTGCATATGTGGGGGGGGGACGTGGCTGCATATGTGGGGGGGGGACGTGGCTGCATATGTGGGGGGGGACATGGCTGCATATGTGGGGGGGGGACATGGCTGCATATGTGGGGGGGGGACATGGCTGCATATGTGGGGGGGGGACATGGCTGCATATGTGGGGGGACATGGCTGCATATGTGGGGGGACATGGCTGCATATGTGGGGGGACATGGCTGCATATGTGGGGGGACATGGCTGCATATGTGGGGGGACATGGCTGCATTTGGGGACACGGCTGCATTTGGGGACACATTTAAAAAAAAGTATCGGTACTTGTACTCGGTCCTAAAAAAATGGTATCAGGACAACCCTAATAACCACCCATGTACCTGTTCTCCGATAATTCCAACCTGTGGATCTACAATGTAAAAACAATTGTACATCCTTCTTTCCCATCTGAAAGCCCCCTCTCTCTCTCTCTATATAAAGCTAGCCTTTAAGGAGATTAGTGAATACAAGCATTGTACATACCAGAAGTTTTCCCAGGTTCTGTTGGTAACCAAGTTTCCTGTCCAGCTGTGTGAAATTTCATGTGCTATGACCTACAAAATTAGAAAAAGGAGATCTTATAATATACTTTGGAACAGAAAAATGTGCTGAGAAAGTTCCTACATCAAATGTTATACAGGAAAAGCATTTTATAGGGAAGACTTTATACAAAACCAAACTTGTGAAAAATATTAAGCCTCGTACACACGATTTCCGCAGACAAAAGCGTAGGACATTTGTCCGAAGGGCGTTGGCGGTGAACTTGTATTACATACAAAAAACGGCAAAGAATTGTCATCCAAACAATCAAAACTACATGTTTCTTTCAGCTCTTTAGCGCCACCCTTTGGGCAACGTCTGCTAATGCTGTCTTACAGTTAGCATTGCTTCTGAGCATGCGTGTTTGTACTTTGAATTTTTTTCTGATGGACTTGTGTACACACGATCGGAAAATCCGACATCACACATTTGGTGTCAGAAAATTTTAAAGCATGCTATCCAACGTTTGAGGTTGGAAATTCTGACAATTGTTCGAAGGAGCATATAAAACGGTCGGATTATGCGACAACATCCTGCCATCACACAATTCCATAAGGGAAAATAAATTAGCCGCTCCAGGTAGAAAAGCCGTGATAGTAATCCACCTCATAGAAGCCGCAGGTACAGGCTATGCATTTAGCAAGGCAGGAATAAGGAAGTAGGTTTCTGAACAGCCGCACTCCGAACAAACGTTGCCTTTATTAAAATAGAACAGCACTACAAGCCACAACAAAACTGGACAGCGGATTGTCAGGAAAGGCCATTCAAAAGTGTTGGGGACTTTACAAGTGTGGACTGAGGCTGGAGTCAGTGCATCAAGAGCCACCACACACAGACTGATCCTGGACATGGGCTTCAAATGTCGTATTCCTCTTGTCAAGCCACTCCTGAACAACAAACAACGTCAGAAGCGTCTTACCTGGGCTAAAGAAAAACAGACCTGGTCTCTTGCTCAGTGGTCCAAAGCCCTCTTTTCTGATGAGAGCAAATTTTGCATCTCATTTGGAAACGAAGGACGCAGAGTATGGAGGAAGAATGGAGAGGCACACACTGCAAGATGCTTGAACTCCAGTGTGAAGTTTCCACAGTCTGTAGTGATTTGGGGGCCATGTCATCTGCTGGTGTTGGTCCACTGTGCTTCATTAAGTCCGGGGTCACCGCAGCTGTCTATCAGGAGATTTTGGAGCACTTCATGCTTCCTTCCGCAGATGAGCTCTATGGGGATGCCGACTTCATTTTCCAGCAGGACTTTGCACCTGTCCACACTGCCAAAAGCACCAAAACCTGGTTCAATGACCGTGGGATTACTGTGCTTGATTGGCCAGCAAATTCGCCTGACCTGAACCCCATACAGAATCTAAGGAGCATTGCCAAGAGAAAGATGAGAGACATGAGACCCAACAATGCAGAAGAGCTGAAGGTCACTATTGAAGCATCCTAGTCTTCCATAATTCCTAGGCAGTGCCACAGCCTAATAGCTTCCATGCCATGCCCATTGAGGCAGTAATTGCTGCAAAAAGGGGCCCAAACTGAGTTCACATGCATGGTTATACTTTTCACAGGTCCGATATTGTTCTATGTACAATCCTTGTTTTATTGATTGCATGTAATATTCTAATTTTCTGAGATTGTGGATTTGGGGTTTTCATGAGCTGTAAGCCATAATCATCACAATTATGACAAATCACGGCTTGAACTATCTTGCTTTGCATGTAATGAGTCTATCTCATATATTATTTTCACCTTTTAAGTTGCATTAGTGAAATAAATGAACTTTTGCACGATATTAAAAATGTTCACGTTTCACTTGTATGTAATAATGCTTTGCCTTGTATACAGCATCTGCCAAGAGTTCGGCTCTAGGTGTGTTTGTCATTAAAGTGGAAGTAAAGTCTTTTTATAAACTAGGCCAGGGGTCTCCAAACTGTGGCCCGAGGGCCAGATGCGGCCATTTGCTTGCCTTTATCCGGCCCTTGGAGCACTATCCCTCCCACTGATACGAGACACTATTCTGCCATCTGACACCGACAATGGAGCACCATTTCTCCCACTGACACCACTAATGGGGCACTATTCCTCCCTATGATACCAGCTATGGGGCACTATTCCTCCCCCTAATACCAGATGTTTACTCCCACTGATGCCAGGAAAATTTTCACTCCCGCTGGCCAAAGTCCGGCCCTCCAAGAGTCTGAAGGACAATAAACCGGCCCTTTGTTTAGAATGTTTGGAGACCCCTGAACTAGGCCTATAATAAATCTTACCTGTAGGTACACTGAATATCTCAAACTTTTACGGTTTGAGAGATATTTACACTGCATGCAGTCAATGACATCACTGGCACATGCTCTCTTAAAGGGACCATCTTCAGAGCTCTGTGCCATGGGAGTGACATCGCGGCTCAACCAATCAGATGGCTGGAGCACGTGAACTACAATGAAGATAGAAGCCCTTTCAGCAGTGACAATTTTTCTGGGACAAACGTAGCGTTATTCATGGGGCTTTTCTACCCTGTGGTGCCACTACCAGTGAATATTACGGTTGTGTTCTAAGTAACTTCATAAATCTCATTTTAGAATTAAAACACTGTATACCATTCCAAAATGTGCTACAATAAAAGATGCCATAAATTTGGGTAAAGGAAACAAATTCTAGTTTACAGATATTTTATTAAATGCCATTCAATATGAAATATTACAATTTTGAAAATATAAAATACTTACACTTGCAAGAGACCGATCGCCAGCCTAAAAAATAAATACATAATGTTAATTAAAATTGAATAGAACTGCAAGCTTGTAGGTCACAGGAAAAAAAAGGCAGCCGAATCGGTCAGGTTTTTTTTTGGAGCTTGGGGTTTAGTCACATTCTGACTTATGGATTACATTACAGGCAATCAGTGGTGAGATCTCCTAACATCTCTTGCTTGGTTCATGCCAACCCCAGAGAATCACTCCCGATACAGAAGGTGGTTTCCCAGTCATTATATAAATTAAATCCAATAGGCAGTCCTCAAATGCAAAGATCTCACCACCAAGGTACTCCGGAGATCAGAAATGGTTAGTGGATGTTAATTAAACAAATTACCATGTTGCACTGTGGACAGCTAGTGACAGCAATTTTATCATCTGTCTCCATTATCCATTTCCTCAAGATAGAATCATCTCAAGTGGATTTGTCTCATGAGAAAAGAATCCAGTTATACTGCTGCTCATTCATCAGGCCTGAATCATCACGAATGGAAAGTGACGAAAGCTCTGCATTTGATTTCTTGCTTGTGCGATCGTATTTATGTACTAACTTCTGTACATCAGAACACAGTTTTGTTACAGTATGTAGTTAAAACCACTTCAGCTCCAGAAGGTTTACCCCCCTTTATGACCAGGCAATTTTTTGCAATATGGCACTGCACTACTTTAACTGACAATTACGCCGTCGTGCAACGATGTACCCAAATAAAATACGTCTTATTTCCCCCCCATAAATAGAGCTTTCTTTTGGTGGTCCCCTCTGCGGTTTTTATTTGTGCACTATAAACAAAATAGACAATTGTGAAAAAAAAAAAAAATCAGATTTCTTCATAAAATTTAGGCCCATATGTATTCTGCTACATTTTGGTAAATAAATCCCAATAAATCGTATATTGATTGGCTTGCGCAAAAGTTATAGCATCTACAAAGCAATGGCTTATATTTATGGCAGGTTTATTTAATTTTTTTACCAGAAATGGCGGCGATCAGCGACTTCTAGCAGGACTGCGAGATTGCGTGAGACAAAAAAAAAACAAAAAAAACAAAAACAAACACACACCGACACTTTTTTGGGGACCAGCGCTAAAAATATACACGTCATTGCACTAATGACACTGACAGGGAAATGGTTAACAGGGGCGATCAAGAAGAACTAATCCTTACCGCGCAACACAAGAGAAATACACAAAGATCTGGAGTCTTTGGAATCATTTCATTTACTCTAATGAAGGAACATAAAACACGATTTAAGCCTGGGAGTGGAGTCGTCCACTTCACACCCTCACCCCGTCTCGGTCCCCCTCCCTTTTATTTTCCTCCACCACCCCCCCCCCCCCCCATTACTATTCCACCTTTTACTACTGTTTCCAAAAAATAAAATGAACAGAGGATTTTGCCATTTTCTGAAATTTTAAACAATCTACCTGATAAGAATGTACAGTACATGACTGACTCTCTCCCACGTATAATTTTGTACAGATGTATATCATAACGACAGTTGCAATGTATCCAAACTTTCTGTACATATTCCTTGATGACATATACATCTATGTTGTGATGTTGGAATCTCTCCATATGCGTTTTCTTAATAAAAACTTTTATTTGGAGAGAAAAAAAAAAAAAACAACACACACACACACACACACACACACACGTGTTTACCAACTGTGGGGCAGGTGCTTGTACTGTGGGAAGGCAGAGATCCATGTTC
This sequence comes from Rana temporaria, assembly GCF_905171775.1. Taxonomy (NCBI): domain Eukaryota; kingdom Metazoa; phylum Chordata; class Amphibia; order Anura; family Ranidae; genus Rana; species Rana temporaria. Next base: position 217,722,705 of record NC_053491.1, on the reverse strand, counting down.
CTACTTAGCAGAAACACAAGATTACTACCTTCCCTACAGACAGAACAGTAATCTGCTGTGTTTACATAGGCAGTCCGTCGCTCTGCTTCCCTCCCGAACGATTCTGCGCAGAGGAGCTGCCGCCCGCCCGCAATAAATGTTCATGGGGCGGTCAGCAAGAGGTTAAAAAAAAAAAAAGAAAAAATAAGCAGCAGGACTGTGTTTGGGGGCAGGGTTGTGTTAGATGCACTAGCAGATTTAGATATGCCAACAAAATTAAAGCCAAACTCCAGGTCACACTGCAGTTAACATGGAATTACAGCACATTTTTGTCTTTTGGGATAAAGGTTTTACATGAATAAAAGTGGACCATTGTAAGCACCCTTGTCAATGGTAAATGGTTTGTCCTAACACACTGCTACATTTGCAGAAGAGCTTGTTCTGTTGAAAAATAGACTTACTGGCTAGTTCAAACAGGTTAAAAAAAAAAAAAAAAAAAAAAAAAAAAAAAAGAAAGAAAGCCTAAAAAAGGAAAGAAAAAAAAATTAACTAAAGGCAGCCACCACATCCAAGGACTAGTAAGCTGAAATAAAGGTTTGCTTTTGGGTTTAATAAGACTTTAATAGGTGGGCCGAGAATCCAAGTTGTTCTCTGGAGACTGCAATAACCTAATTGCCAATTTGATTAAAGAGACACTTTTCTTTTTTTACTTTTTTTTTCTGTTGGGAACAGGAGCGGAACTAAAGCCACATCCACATTCTTCGGATCCCAGTGGAACAATTTTGCCTTAGAGAACCTCAATTATTTATCCAAAAGAGCACGAAGAATATACATACATTAGATAAATTTGTAACTTAAGTATAAAAAGTAACCAGTATACTGCAGAGATCCTTTATACAGTATTATGAACTGGAAGAGTTTACTATTGCATCTTATTACCCAGAATTTTAAGATTTTTTTTTTTTTAAATATGCCACCAAATAAAAGTTGTAGAAAAGGATATTGGTTTTTAAAAGGTTTTACGGTCTACTGCATTTAAAACCGGGCTCGTCAAAAACATAGTTCAAACGCTCCATTTCCACAAGCACATTCATCCTTTCAATATTGCTCTGTAGTAATGGGTAGAGGATAAAGCACAAGGACGGTTATGTGTAAAGTGATTTGTGTGCAGAAGACTTACCAATACAGTTGGTGTTACAAAAGTAAGACAAGGATTTTCCATGCCACCATAAGGAAATGAGGGTGGTAAAATGAGCAGATCATATTTTTCCCACACATAAGGTCCAACTAGATCTTCTGCATATTTCAGCATTTTCTCTGTCTAAAGATAAAAAAAAGAAAAAAAAGTTGCATTAAAAAAAATAAAAAGGAAGGAGGAAAAAAATAATAACCAAGGTACCATACAGTATATTTGAAGTAAGTTAAGAACAAATAAAATAACAATATAAAATCTGTTTTTATTACTTAGGATAGAGATTCGCTATAAAAAAAATAAAGAATTATGTAAAAGTATCTTTTACTCAGCTGTATTCTTTAATATGAATTTAGTATCCAGCCAGCAAGTGGAGCTTTAGGGTCCTTTTTAGGTTTTCCTTTGTTCACATAGCTCAACAGCCAAAGCAGACATTTAAACATATTAGTAAATAAAGCAAAGCAAGACTTTGCCCCTTCACTGCTCACCCCCTTTGACTTATAGCATCCCCGAGATTAAAGACCTTCTTACTTCTCTGCATGGAAATCAGTGGGAGATCATATGTGCAGTGGATTGCACTTCATTGGTAAACTATAGACATTCCAGTGTCAAAACGTGTTGCTGCAACTCTACACACAACCCACAGTTAAAGTATTTACATTGGGTATGATCTCTAAAAATTTCTCCCTTACCAACGGAACCAGACAAGGATGTCCACTATCCCCATAAATGTTTTCACTGGCGATAGAACCACTTGCGAAATATATAAGGAGCAGCTTCTAACATCAAAAGGCATAACTATAGGACAATATGAGCATAAAATTATGCCCCGTACACAGAACCGGTTTTCCCGTCGAAAACAAACAAAAACACACACACAGTTTTCCGGATGGAATTCCTCTCAAGCCTGCCGTGCATACACACAAAAGTCTGGTGAATTTTGAATGCCAAGAACGCGTGACGTAAAAAAAAAAAAAAAAAAAAAAAAAAAAAAACACACGACGACTACGACGAGCCGACAAAAATGAAGTTCTATGCTTCCGAGCATGCGAATTGTTTCCGAGCACGCGTGTGCTTTTTCCCGTCGGATAAGCATACAGACGAACGGTTTTCCCTCTAGGTAAAACCAGTTGTGTATACGGGACATTAGGTTTATTTGCAAACGATATCATACTTACCTTAACCAATCCTACCTCTTCCCTGCCAGAAGCTCAAAAATTAATAGAACATTTTGGCTAGTGTTGCATTACAAAAATCAATCAAAACTAAGGTTATGCTCTCCCTATGAACCTTCCTGCGACATTAACCAATATGCTGCGTGAGAAACATGGCTTTTCTTGGGATAATTTCTAACACACACACATACACGGTGGCATTCTTCATTTTAACCACTAGAAAATCTTTAGGAGGGATGAATCTACCTGACATCAAGAATAATTATAATGCAACCCTATTGGATCAGATGAAATTTTGGTTCTCTACCACGGAAGATAAACTATGGTTAACCACTTGAGCCCCGGACCAATATGCTGCTAAATGCCCAAAGGCGTTTTTACAATTCGGCACTGCGTCGCTTTAACAGACAATTGCGTGGTCGTGCGACGTGGCTCCCAAACAAAATTGACGTCCTTTTTTCCCCACAAATAGCTTTCTTTTGGTGGTATTTGATCACCTCTGGTTTTTATTTTTTGAGCTATAAACAAAAATAGAGCAACAATTTTGAAAAAAAAAAAAAAAAAAAAAAAAATGCAATATTTTTAACTTTTTGCTATAATAAATATCCCCCAAAAACATATAAAAACATTTTTTCCTCAGTTTAGGGCGATACGTATTCTACCTATTTTTGGTAAAAAAATAAAAAAAAAAAAATCGCAATAAGTGTTTATCAATTGGTTTGCGCAAAATTTATAGCGTTTACAAAATAGGGGATAGTTTTTTTGCATTTTTATTATTTTTTTTTTTTTTTTACTACTATTGGCGGCGATCAGCGATTTTTTTCGTGACTGCGACATTATGGCGGAAACTTAGGACAATTTTGACACATTTTTGGGACCATTGTCATTTTCACAGCAAAAAATGCATTTAAATTGCATTGTTTATTGTGAAAATGACAGTTGTAGTTTGGGAGTTAACCACAGGGGGCGCTGTAGGAGTTAGGGTTCACCTTCGTCCCGGATCGCTCCCCGCGGGAATCCGCCCGCCGCAGGGGGGGGGGGGGAACGACGATCGGACCCCCCACCCGCTAGAAGGCAAGGACATACATACATACATACATATACACATATATATATATATATATATATATATATATATATATATATATATATATATATATATATATATATATATATATATATATATATATATATATATATATATATATATACACACACACACACACACTCCCTTCTGCCTGTCCGTGCCATTTTGCGGACGTAAATAGTCGTGCGGCGGGCGTTAAGTGGTTAAAAACATAGAAAAAAAAAGCCACCAGAAGACATGATTTATACACCCTGGCAATAAGCTTACTCTATGCCTCCAAAGATTAACCCACCAATTTACTTAGTATCCGAGCTACACCAATAGTAAGAAGTATATACTTTCCAAAACTAAAGTCATCACAAATAAATCCATACCATCTATACCGGCAGGGACATTTAATTATTGCAGAATACGTCCAAATGTTGATGAATGGGTCAAGGAAAGATATCATCTTTATATAAATTTACCCTTGCAGTATAGAAAAAAACAAAACAAACACCATTATAATTTAAAGTTCGAGTTCAATCCCAATAATCCTATAGAAATCCCCTCAATAATGTGGCAATTTCTTACTCAAATAAAAAAAATTCTATAAACTACTAACCAATTACCGAAATATTAAACACACACACACACACACACACACACACACACACACCCTCTTCAGCCCTGGAAGAATTTACCCCCTTCCTGACCAGAGCATTTTTTGCAATTCGGCACTGCGTCGCTTTAGCTGACAATTGCGCGGTCGTGCGAAGCTGTACTCAAACAAAACTGATGTCCTTCCCCCCCCCCCCCCCCCACACAAATAGAGCATTGGATCACCTCTGCGGTTTTTATTTTTTGTGCTATTAAACACTTAAGGACCGGACCAATATGCTGCCTAAAGACCCAAGGTGTTTTTACAGTTCGGGACTGCGTCGCTTTAACAGACAATTTCGCGGTCGTGCGACGTGGCTCCCAAACAAAATTGGCGTCCTTTTTTCCCCACAAATAGAGCTTTCTTTTGGTGGTATTTAATCACCTCTGCGGTTTTTATTTTTTGCGCTATAAACAAAAATAGAGCGACAATTTTGAAAAAAAATGCAATATTTTTTACTTTTTGCTATAATAAATATCCCCCAAAAACATATATAAAAAATTTATTTTTTCCTCAGTTTAGGCCGATATGTATTCTTCTACCTATTTTTGGTAAAAAAAAAAAAATCAAAAAAAAAAATCGCAATAAGCGTTTATCGATTTGTAAACGCTATAAATTTTGCGCAAACCAAATAGGGGATAGTTTTATTGCATTTTTATTAATTATTTTTTTTTACTACTAATGGCGGCGATCAGCGATTGTTTTCGTGACTGCGACATTATGACGGACACTTTTGACACATTTTTGGGACCATTGTCATTTTCACAGCAAAAAATGCATTTAAATTGCATTCTTTATTGTGAAAATGACAGTTGCAGTTTGGGAGTTAACCACAGGTGGCGCTGTAGGATTTAGTGTACACTTAGTGTGTGTTTACAACTGTAGGGGGGTGTGGCTGTAGGAATGACGTCATCGATCGAGTCTCCCCTATAAAGGGGATCACTCGATCGATGCAGCGCCATAGTGAAGCACGGGGAAGCCGTGTTTACATACGGCTCTCCCCGTTCTTCAGCTCCGGGGAGCGATCGCGACGGAGCGGCTATAAACAAATAGCCGCGCCGTCGTCCCGGATCGCTCCCCGACCCCCGTCTAGGCAGGCACGTACAGGTACGTTGATGTGCCTGTCCGTGCCATTCTGGAAGTGGTTAAACAGGAAAAACAGCGATCATTTTGAAAAAAAAAAAAAAATTATATATATATATATATATATATATATATATATATATTTTTTTTTTTACTATAATAAAATGGTTCCGACTCAGCATTTGGAATATCTGGGGTTAATTCTGGACTCCTCGGAAGCGAGGGTCTTTCTACCCCTTAAAAAAAAAAATTGCAGACGCTCCAGTCTGTAGTGAGAGTTTTGGCGTCCCACAAATAGTCGTCTCTCCGATTTTGCATGCGAGTTCTGGGCCTCATTTGAGGCTGTACCGTATGCCCAGTTCCACACTCGAGTACTACAGAGGGAGATCCTGTCCAAGTGGAACAGATCTTCATTGTCGCTGGATCGTCAGATTCAGGTCAGCCACCTGGTCAGGGCCTCTCTGAATTGGTGGCCGAGATCCCAGTCTCTTTGGTCAGGGAAGTCTTTTCTCCCCTTTCAGTGGATGGTGGTTACGACAGACGCCAGCCTCACGGGCTGGGGGATCCAGTCGGCCCAGGGTCCTTGGACTCTAGAAGAATCCTGTCTACCGATCAAGGTCTTGGAACTTTGGGCGATCAGGCTATGCCTCTCCTCATGGTCAAGGAGGTTGCAAGGACGCCCGATCAGGATCCAGTCTGACAACGCCACAACGGTGGCTTATATCAACCATCAGGGGGGGGGGGGGGAATTCGGAGCTCGGCTGCAGCGTCCGAGGTCACTCACTTCCTAAGGTGGGTGGAAAGAAGCGTGCCGGCTCTGTCGGCCATCTACATTCCAGGCGTGGAGAACTGGCAGGCAGACTACCTGAGTCGCCAGATGCTGGACCAGGGAGAATGGTCGTTGCATCCAGAGGTGTCTCAACTCCTTTGCAGGAGATGGGGAACACCGGATGTGGATCTCCTGGCCTCTCGTCTCAGCCGCAAGGTGTCGAGGTTCGTGGCCAGGTCCAGGGATCCCTGGGCGGACGTGTCAGTAGCCCCGTGGGGGTCAGAATGTATTAATTTATGCCTTTCCCTCATTGAAGTTGCTGCCTCGGCTGCTCCGCAGAGTGGAGGCCGAGGGGATCCCAAAGATTCTAATCGCCCCGGATTGGCCCCGATGTCCTTGGTACACCGGTCTTGTGCGCCTAGTGGCGGATTCGCCTTGGCAGCTGCCAATGCGCGGGGACCTTCTGTCTCAAGGTCCTATACTCCATCCTGCTTTACAGTCGCTGGCTTTAAACGGCATGGCTATCGAAAGCCAGGTTCTAAGGGACCGAGGTCTTTACGACTCTGTCATTCCAACTATGTTGAGGGCACGGATGTCTTCTTCTACCATCGCACCTGGAAGGTCCACATCTCTATGTGCGAAGAGATGGGTTGGTGTCCACGGACGTATTCGGTGTCCAGGATCCTGCTGTTTTTTCATTGCGGTATGGATCAGAAGCTTGCCTTAAGCACCATTAAGGGTCAGATTTCAGCCTTAGCTGTGTTCTTTCAGTGGCCTTTGGCGGCACATTCTATGGTGGGTACCTTTGTGCAGGGGGTTCTTCATATACTTTCCCCTTAGACCACCTCTTCCCCCATGGGATTTGAATCTGGTGCGCTCGGTTCTTCAAAAACATCCCTTCGAGGACATCAGAGAGATTCCTCGAGACGCTTTGTCAGAAGGTGGCCTTTTTGGTGGCCATTACATCTGTCAGAAGGGTTTCTGAGTTGGCAGCCTCGTCTTGCAAGTCACCATACTTGGTCCTTCATAAAGATAAGGCGGTGTTACGCCCGCGACCTTCCTCTCTTCCGAAGGTGGTTTCGTCTTTTCACCTTAACGAGGAAATTGTTCATTCCATCCTTGTGTCCTCGGCCGGCGCATGCCAAGGAGGTTGCACTACATTCCTTAGACGTGGTACGCCCTCTGCGGGTGTACCCGTCAGCTACTGCTCAGTTTCGGAGGTCTGACTCACCTTTTGTGTCGGTATCTGGTCCACAAAAGGGCCTGGCGGTCTCATCAGCCACCATTTCTCAGTAGATCAGACAGACGGTCATACAGGCCTATGCTCTTAGGGGGTGGGCGCCCCCATTTCCGGTCACGGCACATTCAACCAGGGCAATTGGTGCTTCCTGGGCTTTCCAACATCAAGCGTCTGTCTCACAGGTGTGTAAAGCGGCGACTTGGTTGTCCGTTCACACCTTCTCCAAATTTTACAAGGTTGATGTGAGTGCATCGTCGGATGCTTCCTTCGGCCGCAAGGTTTTGCAGGCGGCTGTTTAAAGTTGCATCTCCTCCGTTGAGGAGCTCTCCCTGTTTGGGGTGAAGTTGTGTGTTTTTTTTACCGATACTGTTCCCACCCCTCATTTTTTGACACTGCTTGGGGACGTTCCACTTGTCAAGAATTGAAGAGGCTGTGTCCGTCCATGGACGAAAAGAGAAGGGGATTTTTTTCTTTCACCATAAAATCCTTTTCTCTGTCGTCCATGGATGGACACAGCCCCCATTCCTCCCTTTAGGTTTCTACTGCTTGTTACGAACTGAGGCTGCATGCTGCAGGGAGGTGGGTTATGTCCAGAGGGACCGCCCCCTGGGCGGGGCTGTTTAACTGTTTAAATGACATGTATATGAATACCTAACAAGTTTCTGCCTAGTCCTCTCCTGTAAACAGGGAACATAACCCACTTGTCAAGAATTGAAGAGGCTGTGTACGTCCATGGACGACAGAGAAAAGGATTTTACAATGAGTACAAAAAATCCTATTTTTTTTTAACCTGAATCATGATATATAACCCCCCCCCCCCCCCCCCATTCTTTTACACTTTATTTCATCACTTAAAAGCGTATCGTCAATTCCCCCCCCCCAATAATCCGTTGTCGTCATGGTTGCCAACCACCAAGGCTAGATGTCATATGTCTTCCTCCGTTTATCACCATTACATAGTGGCTGATAGGATTAGTAGTTTATATAAAGGAAGGTGAGGTTGTTTGTGCTTTCCATTTCATGGTTTAGTTATGCTTTAACCTTGAACAATATAGATTATCTCTTTCTCAGCAAGGTGATTTTATAAATAGGTGCATCTTTGGCACTTTTTTACAAGGTTATATCACTGCATGTAAAAGTGAAGTATATACAACCAACCTCCGCAAACTCATAGACAGAGGCCTCTAGCAGCTCCTTCTCGGTCCATACTGTCGTTCTGGGGCCAATCTTCCTGTGAAGATAATAAAATTAAGACATATTTTAAAGCCATCCAAAATTGGTTGATTTCAAGGCAAAATTGTTAATTGCTCAATATTCCAATCCACTGGCTTTACAAGTCCTTATCCTGGGTCGCAACGGCACACAAAGCCTCTTTTGCAAGCACTCGACTTCCTCCCCATCAGCAGAGCAGTGCAGGGAAGCATCAGTGAGAAACGAATGCATTCCAATCTCAGAATTGCCCACACTGCACCTGTATTGAGGTGGGGAGCCACACATTGTAAATAATGGGAAACATTGTTTCTCTAACTTTGCTGTAGCTATGATCATCAGCTTTTGTGATGGGGAAGAGAGTGGGTGCAGGTCTGCCTGTTTCCAGGAGGACGACTCTTGGCCATTGCTAAAGCCAATCACAGTTCTGCTAGCCTCATTCAACATCTGGAGGAAGATTAGGGCCAGAATAAGAACATCATGGGCCTGGTGGTGGTGAGAGGGTGAGTGAGTGATCAACCCAGCCAATGCAAGTGACCGAAGGCACAGAGCCTCTAAAAAGTAGTAATGTTAGTTAAGTCTACTACCGCTTTAATATCACAGGAGCCTCTCATGGGGGCCCCCTACTGACCCGGTGCTCATTGGGCAGTGCCTAAGTGCATAGTTGCTAACATTATAAAAATATTTTCAGGGACACTTTTTTGTACAAGTGCTAAATTTAGAGTAGCTGAGATTTCCTATGTTCCTCTATCACAGGAGTAATCACAAAATTAAATGAGTACCAATAATGGAGCAGAACAAATATGAGGACTGAGAAGATTTCCCATTGTGCCCATTCTAGAGCTGGTAACATTGAGGATATTCAATATAATTTTAAAGAACTGTTTTTGTGGGTAAGAGGCATAGGGAAGGAGTATGGATGGTATAAAAGTGGGAAGTATGTGCAGGTGAGGGTGAGGAATGTGGAGGGTATGGCAGAAGGCACCATGTACAGGAGAGGAGTGTGAAGGGTATGAGTGGGCAGTATGCACAGGAGTGTGGGGGGTATGACAGAGGGTAGTATGGCGCCCAGAGGCGATTAAGTTCGCATGTGCTGCGCTATATAAGTTTTCATTCATTCATTTATTCATTCAGAAGTGGTAGTTTAAAAAATAAATAATAAAAAAAACATTTTAGTTAGATTACCTTCCTTCTAAAGCTCCAACAACCAGGGCTATGAGGTAGCTTGGTATTGGCACCTAATATAAACAAAATGGAGTGTTACATGAATAAGTGAACTTAGTACATTAGGTCTTGGCTAATTTAGAAGTGAAATATTCAGTGCCAAATGACAAATTCACAAATCATTAGCCTTCAAATGCAGTCAAGCCATTTAATAGCCATCTGTGCATTAAACAAACATTCTCATTCATAAAACGTTTGGCTTTAATTTTCTTCAACAGAAAATCCCTGTCTCAGTAACAATTGTCATATTTACTGTATGCAACAAGCCACCAGATCCAATCTGCTTTGTACTTTCAGACTGCAGATGTTGAATTACTGATTTAAAGTGTATTTAAACCCAAAAATGAAATAGAATGCAGATTACTAGTGCTTGGGGTGGTGGCTGTGCTTGTTCCCCCCCCCCCCCCAAGCTGCTTTTGCTTTATTTTAAGCTCAGTCTTGCAAATAATACCCTTCCCGTCCCTGGGTGGCCATGTCACTTCCACTTCCCCACTGTATCTATAGAGGAAGCCATTGTCATCACCCTGAGCCTGGGTTCACACTGCCCACGACTTTCTGTGCGACTTTGAAGTCGGACCCCAGCGTGACTTCTGGACAAATTGCATGCAACTTCGTTAACAGATGTCAATGCAAGTAGTTTAGAAACCTTTTTCTAAGTCGGAGCTTCTTTAAGTCGCACTGTTTACAACAGTTCCATTGCACTGCTCCAAAGTCTGCGTGATTGTCGCATCAGTGTGAACCGGGCCTAAGGCTGCTCTCCTGGTACAAGCTCCAAACATAACCGTATCTCCTAATTTTCACTGCATGAAAGGCTGTTAAAAAAATAAAATGGTTTGTAGTAAATAAGCAATAGAAGGGAAAATCTACATTTTGCTTGAAGCGATAAATCTTCCTCCTCTTGTCATTTGGATCAAGGAAATCCCCATCATTAAGAGCACTCATTAGTGCCACTAGTTCTTTAGGAATGGAAACCTGATGGAAAAAAGAAATAAAATTATCCGTAATACTTTAGCCGCAATACTTTATGGTATACACTACAGCAGGGATATGCAATTAGCGGACCTCCAGCTGTTGCAGAACTACAAGTCCCATGAGGCATAGCAAGACTGACAGCCACAAGCGTGACACCCAGAGGCATGATGGGACTTGTAGTTTTGCAACAGCTGGAGGTCCGCTAATTGCATATCCCTGCACTACAGTGTAACACTTTTTTTTAGTAAAAAATTTTTTTTTATTTTTTATTGATTTTTTTTTTTATACAACATACAGTAAACATTTTGGGATTTTTGAGCCAATAGCATACTCAAAATGTTACATTTGTTTTTTTGTAACAATACCTGACTATAGTAGGTGAATTTCACACCTGGGGTATCTTGACAAGGAATTATCGTTCTGCAATGTGTAGCCTGAAAAAGATAAACATGAGGAAATTGTGACAATGGCAGTTGAATAAAATGGATGCCGGCATTCAACTGTGATGCCAAAAAGAGGTTTTTTACTTTTAAAATGTGCAATGTACATAATGAACTAAACACACACACACACACACACGCCAATTTAGTTAAAGCTACAAAAAAAATAAAAAATTCTCCCACACGTTTGTGCCCAAACAATACAATCTGCTTAGCAATGTAACAAATAGAGTGGTTATAAAAATTTGATGGATAGCAACTCTAAATTAGAGCCTTCAACTGCTTGGCTTTTGGTAAATCTGAAAAGAGATCGCATGATCCCGCTGTACTGTGCGTGGACAGCTTTAGGGCTTGAACACACCGGTACATGGATCTAGCACTGGAAATGAACCAGGCAGTTATGTCAAACAAGCCTGCAGTCCAATTAATTTGACCATGAAGCAAAGCATTATCTTAGCATAATCAGTCTTCTCTTGCCATCAGGGCTGCGGTCAATTTTGATGCCTGCATATGATATTGATGGTCATTTATTTAAAGGGAGAATCAATGCCCAGAATTAAACCATAGCCAAACCCCAAAAAGTCATTTATTGCAGCTTACTAGTTTTTAAATATGGGGCTTCATTTGTTTTCATTTTTTCCTAGCGTAAACCTGGTAATCCTGTAAATAACACTTCCTGTCCCCGAGCAGCTACATCACTCCTCCACTATGTCCATGGCGGGAGACATGGTTATCATCCTAGGCTGCACTCTTTATATTGACTACAAGCGTGTCCATCTCTTCATCTCTATTACATGGAGGCAGGGCAATTGGTAGTTTGTACATGTTATTTCTAAAAATAAAAGTTGGGTTATGAACAAGCTACTGCATCACTGCCATATATGATTTTTGTTGATTATATATAGATTTTGTACAGACAGATAAAATTATCGTATCGCTTTAATACTTAAGGAAATTCCCTTTCCACCCACCTGCCCTGGCCACTTATTAAATAGTTTGGAGGTGGGAAGGGAGGATTGGCAATCATGTGTCACAACAGTCACATGATTAGAAGCTGGTCTCGCCAGATACTGATCTTTACTCTGGACTGAGAGCAGTTTTAAACATCTGCTCAGCGATGCATGTGTGGCATATCAGCATTAATACCCACCTTTTTGCCACTGCATATATGTTGGGTGATCAGAAAGGGGTTAATACAGGATTCTTCCATGACAGCTGTCAGAGTATGCTGGGCTTTTTGATAAATAGCCAATCGCTGCTTTTTTACTTGTCAACAGCTTCTCGGTAAATGAAAACTTCTATAGAGGTCTTTGATTATAAATGCAACATCATTTTTAAAATAACACAGAATTTTCACTGTTACACATAGCTGGTTCCAATCGTTTTTATTTCTTATGGCACAATTCTAGTAGTCCTGCTTCATCACCGATAGCATTTTAGTTTTTCACCTCTAGAGGTCACTAGTGGCAAATCTGAACATGAACACATTTTACTAGTCCAACAGCAATGAAAAGCACTGCAAAAAGAAAAAAGGTGTTCCCTGTCCAAACACAATCCACTTGTGATTTTTTTGTGCTGGTTACAAATTAGATTTTTTTTTTTAAATTTACAATCATTGTTCATATGCATTGGTTACTAGATGCATGTCATCTGTCCAGGACCTAACTGCAGCTTTGAGCTCCATGCCGAGCACATATTTGTCCCGGGCAACAAACTCCGTGGGACGGATTCAGATACAATGGTGTATCTGTCCGGCCCGCGTAACGTATCTCCGATATGTTACGCCGCTCTAACTTTGGGCGCGAGTTCCTTATTCAGAAAGAACTTGCTCCCTTAGTTACGGCAGCGTAACGTATGTGTTGCGGCGTAAGGCCGCGTAATTCAAATGGGGATGTAGGGGGTGCGTTTTAAATATGTCTTGACCCCGCGTTTTTTACGTTTTGTTTGAACGGCCCATGCGCCGTCCATCAAATATCCCAGTGTGCATTGCTCTAAATGACGTCGCAAGGACGTCATTGGTTTCGACGTGAACGTAAATTACGTCCAGCCGTATTCGCGAACGACTTACGCAAACGACGTAAAATTTCAAAACTTGGTGTGGGAACGACGGCCATACTTAACATTAGCTACCCCTCATATAGCAGGGGTAACTATACGCCGGAAAAAGCCGAACGCAAACAACGTAAAAAAAAAAGCGCCGGGCGGTCGTTAGTTTCTGAATCAGCGTAAATCCTCATTTGCATATTGATCGCGTAAAAATACGGAAGCGGCCAGCCTGGAATTGCAGCCCAAGATCCGACGGTGTAAAACACTTACACCTGGCGGATCTTAGGGATATCTATGCGTAACTGATTCTCTCAATCAGTCGCATAGATACGACCGTCAGAACTCAGAGATACGACGGTGTATCAGGAGATACGCCGTCGTATCTCTTTCTGAATCCGGCCCAGTATTTGCAGGCTTCAAGGATTATTGATTCTTCGGCAGCAGCACACATTGAGAGAGCCCTAAAAAGGGAAATCGATCAGGCCACTCAGCAATTGTGTGTTTTATATACCTGGGAGAGTTAGATACTCAGTTTTTCTGCCAGGACCAAGGCTGCTACCGACCTCTCCTCTGCCCTCCTTTCACTTATTTTTCACACCTGGGACTCACTTGACCTTATGAAGATACCCCCATACATTTGCTTGAGCTGTGGTAGCCTTGCTACTAATCACAAGACACTATTTGTTTGGGAACAGGGAGCCCGAACAGTGTTGTGCTCTGGGAGGGGCCAGAGGATAGCCATGTTTAATCTAGTTTGCTGTATAGATGCCATTTTTGGCCTAGGCATTTTCTAGTCTACTTTACAACGTATGATCGATGTTCTTTTGTAGTGCTTTTCTCTTCTGTTTTTGTGGATTGGACACCCTGTAGTTTCCACATCCCTCGGAGATTGAAATGTGTTCCACCGCTTCTGTGTTTTTCCAGGAGCTACCTTGAAACTCCTGCCTATACTTGTACTGGCCCTCTGTCTCAGGCAAGCTCTTCTCCCAGGTTGTTGGCGTTTCCTTTATTAAAGGTATGGAGGAAGGTTTCTTTTAGTGCATTACTTATCCTGATGCCTAATGTGATTTAAATTGGAATAGGTTAGCCTTCTTTTTTTTCTGTCCAATTTGAAGAAGTTTGCTTCTTTCCTTTGGTGGGCCAATTTTCACACCCACTAGAAGGGAGGGTGTGTTTCCCCCCCACCCTTTACACTGCGTTGCCCCTTTAGGCCCCTCATATTACCTCAGAAATGTCTTCCCCTGCTAAACAAGCACAATTACCGTATTTATCGCGGTATAACGCGCTCTGGCGTATACCGCGCACCCCCAAAGTGGCCCCCAATCCTGTGGGAAAAAAAGATTTTTTGTTGTTTTGTACTTACAGTTTTGATGTCTTGCGCGGCGTCCATCTGCGGCCTCGGCGGGTCCGGCGTCCATCTGCGGCGGGTCCGGCGTCCATCGGCGGCGGGTCCGGCGTCCATCTGCGGCGGGTCCGGCGTCCATCGGCGGCGGGTCCGGCGTCCATCGGCGGCGTCCTCCCGCTCGTTTCCCGCCACGACTTTGAATACTGCGCCCGCATATAGCGAGCGCAGTACACTCGTGAATCTTCGGGCAGGCTCGGGCGCCTCTCGCACTGACGTCCTGTACGCTCAGGACGTCAGTACGAGAGGCGCCGAGACTGGCCGAAGATTCACGAGTGTACTGCGCTCGCTATATGCGGGCGCAGTATTCAAACTCATGGCGGGAAAGCGGGTATCGGCGTATATCGCGCACCCACGATTTTGCCCTGATTTTCAGGGCAAAATAGTGCGCGGTATACGCCGATAAATACGGTACTCATTCTAAATTGCCCAACAAATGTCTCAAGCCCTGAAAACAGTCAGTTTTCCCGACGAGATACCTGCCAAGCTTGCCTTAAAAAAAGTCATGAATACACACAGCCACACAAAAGACCCACCGTTCTTTTGAATGGCAAGAACATGGTGACATCAAAGACTATGACGAGCCGGCTAAATTAGGTTCTATGCTACCGCGCATACATCGAATTGTTGTTATCGAGCATGGTTTATTTCCCCCTTCAGGTAAGCATACAGACGACCAGTTTTCTCGTCAGGAGAATAGAGAGCAGGTTCTCTTTTTTTTTTTTTTTTTTTTTTTTTTAACGGCAGTTTTCCTGTCGGGAAAACTGCTAGGGAGCATACACGGCCGGGATTCCCGGCCAAAATCTCTCCTGGCAGTTTTCTTGCCGGGAAAACCGGTCGCGTGTATGAGGCTTCAAAATGTAAAGGGGCAAAACATCTTAGAAAAGTGATCGTAAGTTTTGGGTGACCTGTAGGAGAAAGAATTCAGGTGGCCTTTCTCCAAGAGACTAATTTCAGAACCAGGCAGACTCAGTGACTTACAAATTTTTAAGTCGCTGAGGGGAGGTACATGTTTATCATAGTACAGTACCTCCCCTGCTTCTTAATCTGGAGGGGTTAGTGTTATCTTCACCAACAGCACTAAATGGTCCTTAAAAGAATCCAAGACTGGTGCTCGAGGTCAGTAATTATTTTTGGTGGAGGTGACCCTTGCAAATCTTTATGTCCCCGATATTTGCCTGGAGAAACTGGCCACTTTTGTTGGGGACATCCTCATACTAGGTGGAGATATGAATATCACACTTGACCCCCTGAAGGACATCTCTCAAAGTGATAATCGTCTCTTCTATCAATTTCTCCAACATTTTAAACAACTTCTACAAGCTGAACAGCAGGTCTTCCATGTGGCGAGTTCTATAGTAAGGAAAAAAAAAAACGTAGTTTTCTAAGAGCCTTTCAGGACAACCTTGTAGAGAGCGCAGCTCCGCCTCTTCAATAGGAAACACACCCAGGCTTTAAATCCCTCCTCTTCCACCATGGCTTCAGTTATTGTGGCTTCCTACACTGGAAAACAAAGCACAGAAAAACCACAACACCATGATAGATACATCACAATTACTTCTAAGATATATTAGGGAGGGAAATAGCCATTGTCCTGAAAGGCTCTTAAAAATACCGGTAAGTCTAAGTTTTTCCCAAATCGCCTTTCAGGACAACCTTGGAGAGGATAACCAAGTAACTTACCTTATGGTGGGACTACTGCCTGCAGTACCTTCCTGCCGAAGGCTTGATCTGCGAATAAATGTCGAGTAACTGGACCAAGTGGCAGCCTTGCAAATCTGATCTGGTGTTGCACCGACCCTTTCGGCCCAGGAAACTGCCATTGACCTCGTTGAGTGAGCAGCGATACCTGAGGGAGGTATTTCTCCTTTGGCTCGATAGGCTTCTGAAATTGCTTGTCTAAGCCATCTGCCGAGCGTACTTTTAGAGGCTTTTTCCCCTTTGCGGGGGCCCCGAGAACACCACAAAGAGAGTTTGACTTTCTAAACTCCTTGGTGATGGAAAAAAACTAACAAACATCTTCTCACATCCAGTGTATGAAAAGCTTCTTCTCCTGCATTAGTAGGAACTGAGGAAAAGGTGGGTAAAATTATCTCTTGCGAGTGATGGAAAGTTGAGGCCACTTTCGGTAGGAAGGCTGGATCCGTTTGGAGGATCACCCGGTCTGAAAGGACGCTAAGAAAATGTTCTGAAATTTTTAAGGATTTTTTTTTTTTTTTTTGTAAGGGTTCCAAACAGAACACCCGCGAGACCCTGTAAAACAATAGACAAGTCCCAGCTAGGAAAAACTTTGAGGGCTATAGGTCTGTTTCGAGCAAGAGCCCTAAAAAAAAAAAAAAAAAATTATATATATATATATTAAAGCTTCTCTGGACAGAGGTTTTTCAAAATAAAACTGAAAGAGCAGCCACCTGTGTTTTTAGAGTGCTGGCTGCCAGTCCATTCTCCATTCCCTCATGGAGAAATTCCAAAACTGAAATAGTATTCTTGACTTCAAGGTTTTTGGAAGTACACCAAGAGTTGAACTTCTTCCACACTTTAAGGTAGATCGCCCTAGTTGCCTCCTTTCTACTTGAGTAGGGTCTTTACCACTTTATCGGAAAGTCCTTTAGGAGATGTTTCTCAGAAGCCAATCACTTAGGTGTAACCTGCTTGCTTCTGGATGGCACACAGAGCCCTGTGTTAATAGGTCCTTCCTGTATGGTAGCTTCCATGGAGGTTTTGTGGCCAAGTTCAGAAGTGTTGCAAACCAAGGCCCCTTTGGCCAAATAGGAGTGATCAGGAGTAAGTTGGTGTTGTCTTCCCTGATCTTCCTTAGGACCAAAGGGATTAGTGGAGGGGGGGGGGGGGGGGGAGGCGTAATAGCTGGTAATTCCATGGGTGTGCTAGGGCATCTATGCCTACCGCCTGATCCCCTCTGTGGAGAGAAAATAATTCCTGAACCTTTGCGTTTTGCTGACTGGCAAACAGGTCCACTTGAGGATGTCCCCACTCCTCCGAGATCATGGTGAAAAACTCCTGGTTCAGACTCCACCACCAAAACTGAAAATAAAGTGTCCCATCAGAATGACAGCAACCACCCAAACAAACTGCAGAGACGGCCAAGCAAGACGCTTCCGGCAAAGCAGACACAGGCTCCCATAGGGAGGAAGTTTAAGATAATAACAAAAGCAAAGCCCATAAGGTTCAGAATAAAAGGCACCGCTGTACCCCTCTTACCTGGGCCTGACCGATGCTTACGGCGCCTGCATCCGCCATTGCTGAAGATCTCTCCCCCATCCTGGTAGAGAAAACAGCCGGGTAAGGAAAACACTGAGGTTTTAAATTTCCCGGTCTCCGCGTCATCAGCAGAGGCCGAAAACGAAAGCGCCGGTCGGAGGACCCGCCCCCATGTCCCTACGTTCCAGGCGCTTGGAGCCACAAGCGCCGCCACAGGAAACAGCGTTGCCGGCGTGACGTCACCCGCTGGCCGGGACCGACATGCACCACTGACAACAGCGGCACCCGCGCGACCACCAGAGCCATGACCTGCGGACTCCGGGTGCATGGACGCTGAGCCTCCTGTGGGTGGGTCCTTTTGCTCCCATGAGCAGGCAAGACCGGGGACTCTGGAACACCCCCCCTGCAAGGTAAAAGGGGGGAGCTAAGATGGTCCATATAAAAAAGGCAAACCAACTGCTACCACTGAGGGAAAAGCCTGTCCTCCTCCAACCTTGGAGAGAAGCGCAGCTCCTCGCCTCCAGCCTGTTGCTTCCACCATGGCGGAGGAAACACAATAACTGAAGCCATGGTGGAAGAGGAGGGATTTAAAGCCTGGGTGTGTTTCCTATTGAAGAGGCGGAGCTGCACTCTCTCCAAGGTTGTCCTAAAAAGCGATTTGAGAAAAATACTTATCCTTTTTCTCTATTCCAGCATAGACTACTTTTCTGTCAAACAGTCAGACCTCCTGCAAGTTCAGAAAGTCTTCATTGAGACTTGTATACTGTCAGAATGTGCCCTGGTGGTAACCAAGATCTTCCTCTAGGCCAGGTCATACAAGAGTTGGAAATGGAAGCTCAATTAATTCCCCTATTCAGGACAAGGAAGTGAAAACCAGGTTGTCATCGGAGCCCTCCTTCTTTCAGATTAACCAACCATCTATTGGTAACCTGTTTACACTTGGAAGCCCACAAATGTTTTATAAGGGACATCCTCATGGTCCAAACAACAAACACAATGATCTGCACAAGTGGTCACATTGCTTTCTTAAATATGCACCCTTGAAATACTCCATAAACAAATCACAAGCCCATTTGACATTGATTGAATGCCAAGTTATACTTGCCTCCACTGTGCAGTCGATTTTGCACAGAGCAGCCCCAATCCTCCTCTTCTCGGGTCCCTCTTTGCTGCTCCTAGCCCCTACCTCCTATCGAGTGCCCGCTCAGCCAACAGCTCTCTAGGGGGCACGCAAGCCGAGTCAGAGCTCCATGTATCCAGACATGGAGTTCCGCCCCCTCTCTCCCCTGATTGACCGACTGCCGTGGGAGCCAATGGCGATGCTGTGTCTCAGCCAATCAGGAGTGTCCCTTAGGGCTTAGACACTCGTGGACATCACTGGAGAGAGATGGGGTTCAGGTAAGTAATTGGGGGGTGCTGGGGAGGCTGCTACACACATAGAACGCATGAAGATAAAAAAAAAAAAAAATTCTGACTTTACAACACCTTTAAAATTAATATTCTTCAGAGATTCCTCCATTTGATACAAACTCTCCCAATTAGGATTCCGAAAAACAATCAAAACGTGGGGTGAAAAGTCCAGAATACTAAAGGAACAAAAGATCAACGCTCCAAGAAAATTACCACTCTTTGGATCAGCTGTCGTTTTTGGTTGTAACAGCAGCATAGAAACAAAAATAGGCTAGATAGCCGCACTCCAAATATTCACTTTTTTATCAAATAAAGACAGGAGGTCCAAGGCATTCAAGTACACATGTACCAACACGTATAGCCAATGCGTTTCACACCAAAGAGTGCTTAACCATAGGTGCTGTACCCACGGTACAGCAACTACAGCAGGCTACTTGGATTTAATTAAATCCAATTAGAGCAGTCTATATCAGACATTCCATTGTGCAGGGTCCTGGGGTTTAAGGCTGCTCTGCCTACTCCTGTCAAGTCTCACCCTCTGGTAAATTATATGGCCCAACGCCTTCTCACTGAACGGGGAGATATAATTGCGGACCGATCCCCCTCGCTCATGACTCTGGTCATAGACCACCCCAACGTCCTCCCAGGTGTATTAGACCAGACTTTCCAAACTTTTGTCAAAGTGGATACATCTCATCTAGTTGCCTCTTACATCCTTGGGGTATAAAACCTTGGCTGAACTCCAACGTATGATGAAACCTCCATTAGCATATTGAAAGGCACTAAAATTCTAACGAGCCTAGTGGGGGGGAAGAAAAAGGTCCGCCTCCATTCCTAAGCAGCTTTGAAAAGTGGTGTGCTGCCCCGTCATCTTACAATTTACTCATACTGCATCTCTTCAGGAACCTGGATTCTGAATCCTCACATGATGGGTATAATGTCTGTCTCTCCACAACAACACTTTTTCACCTCACATACTTATGTGCTGGCAGCAGTGCCAAGACAAAAATCATCCCGCGCCCAGGGCGAACATGCCAAACTGTGACCCCCGCGTTTATCGATTTGTAAACGCTATAAAATTTTGCGCAAACCAAATAGGGGATATTTTTTTTGCATTTTTATTAATACTTTTTTTTTTTACTACTAATGGCGGTGATCAGTGATTTTTTTCGTGACTGCGGCATTATGGTGGACGCATCGGACAATTTTGACACATTTTTGTACGACCCAAGGCTGGGCACTTAAAGAGGACGTACAGGTACGAGCTTGTGCCCAGCCGTATATGTGCAGGAGGCGGTCCTTAAGTGGTTAAACAATTATATCATACTTACATTCTCTGTGTAAGACTTTTGCACAGAGCAGCCTGATCCTCCTTTTATGGGTTCCCCCGGTGGCGCTCCAGGCCCCTCCTCTTTATTGGGTGCCCCCAGGCTTTACTGGCTCTGATGTAGGGCTTGTTAGTCAACTGGTACAGTACAAGAGGAACTGAAGAGTTCACCTACAAATATGCAAACACTGACTTGTATCTGTGCAACATCTTCATGATGGGGAGGGATGGCCAGGCTCCCTAAAGGAGAGATGTAGCACTGGAGGAGTAGGTGGGGTTATTTTGCTTTCCTTTAAAACCCAACAAATGCATAGCTCCCCACTGTCCACGATTTGGAGGGACTGTCCCCGATTTGGAGCAATGTCCATCTGTCCCTCCTCATTTGTCCCTCATTTTGGTCTGATCCATATAATTGTATATAAAATTTACTTTTTTTCTTTCAAAAAGTGTTTCCCAGTGCTAAACCTTTCATCCAAAAATTCTAAAAGCCAATATAAAAGAAATAGTAGTGGTAAAAATAATAAAATAAAAAAAACCCTTGTAGATTTAATAAACCTTTTTTTGGTTAATTCTCCTTTAAGGGGGTGTGGCAGGGGGCATGTCCTATGCCTACATATGTTTGCTAGTAAGTGTCTCCCATTCCCATCTTAACCACTAGCCGACCAGCCACCGTAGTTATACGGCGGCAGGTCGGCTAGACTGCGCGAGATCACGTAGCTATACGTCATCTCGCGATTCAGCCAATAGGGGCGCGTGCCTGGCAGGCGCGATCACCACCGGGCACCCGCGATTGCTCGTTACAGAGCGAGAACCGGGAGCTGTGTGTAAACACACAGCTCCCTCTCCTGTCAGGGGAAGAAATGTCAGATCGTCTGTTCATACAATGTATGAACAGACGATCTGTCATTTCCCCTAGTCAGTCCCACCCCCCCCCCTTCAGTTAGAACACACACAGGGAACATAATTAACCCCTTCCTCGCCCCCTAGTGTTAACCTCTTCCCCTTACATTTTTATAGTAATCAATGCATTTTTATAGCACTGATCGCTATAAAAATGCCAATGGTCCCAAAAAATGTGTCAAAAGTGTCCGCCATAAGGTCGCAGTACCGGGGAAAAAAAAAAGAGCCGATTACAATTCATATGAAAATATCACAAAATGAAGCACAAAAAAATTATTTGAAAGATAACAGAACAAATCATTTTCAAAAAAATTGTCTGATATTCTCATTGTGTGTATGGGCCTTATATATGGTGTTCGCAGTACCGGGGGAAAAAAAAAAAAAAAAAAAAAAAAAAAAAAAAAATTGTGGAGGCTATAACTTTTGCACAAACCAATCAATAAACGCTTATTGCGTTTCTTTTATTCGAAAAATAGGAAGAGTACGTATCGGCCTAAACTGAGGAAAAAATATTATATATATATATATATATATATATATATATATATATAGTTTTTTTTTTTCAAAATTGTCGCTCTATTTTTGTTTATAGTGGGGGGAGGGGGGGAGTGACACCAATTTTGTTTGGGAGCCACGTCGAACGACCGCGCAATTGTCAGTTAAAGCGACGCAGTGCCGAATCGCAAAAAGTGGCCCGGTCATTGACCAGCAATATGGTCCGGGGCTGAAGTGGTTAAAATGTTCGGAGGTATGCAAATGTATTATAAGCAAAATAATTAAAACCTATGCATGCGACGTGATTTTAGCAGGAAGGCAGAACAGGGATGTTACCTGGCACTGGCTGAAAAGATAGGGATGAGTCTTCCCTGCAGTCTGCTCGGGATTGAGCCATTGAAGAGCTGAGGATTTGGGGGAGGTTTCAGAGCAGATTTCCACTATGGCTTCCTGCCCTCTGTAAATTAAAATGGACATGTTAAAGTGACGTGCAATGAAACATACAAAGATAACTGAAGAACACCATAAAATACCTGTAATATTATATAAGAAAAACAACCCATTCATAAAGAACAGCTTTTTTTTTTTAAGATCGATGAAGGGTATAAAACAGGGAACAGCAGGAAAGTATTATATATTTTTTTTTTAAAACACACACAGTGATGCTGCTAGGGACCATCTTAGTGGTATACGCAACCTTAGGAATACTCATGGAGAATACAGCCATCGCCACATAGATGTGGATAGGCAAGGCACTTGAATGCTCTGGAGCCCTGGTGCCCAACCTGCGGCCGCATGTGGCCCTTTGGTATACGAGGTGTGGCCCTCGGAGCTCTCACTGCTGTCAATGAGGAGAGAGCAGGGGCAGGGTTGAGCTGTGGGACCACAGCACAGCTCTGTGTCTTTTGGTGTCTCAGGAGCGAGTAAGCACTAGTGCCCCGATAGCAAGTGGTTTGCTATGGGGGCACTGGTCATGAGGGGGGGGGGGGACCCAGGAACATTGCAGGGGGACCAGAGAAGAGGAGGTTTGGGGCTGCTCTGTGCAAAACCATTACATGGAGCAGGCAAGTTTGACATGTTGACAAGCTGAACCTTTAACAAGACTTGATTCTCTTTAAAAAAAAAAAAATTCAGGTTCCAGATTGACCAGACTTGGAAAGATGAAAAAATAAAATAAAATGTTGCCTGTAAAGACTGAAAAAAAAAAAAAAAAAAAAAAAAAAAACACTACTGAGCAAGCAGCTTGTGGAACCATCAGACCCAGACTTTGTACTTGGATCATAGTGATTAAGAAAGTGCTGTAGACAAGACCGATTTGAAGGCAGTAAACACGCAATAAAAGAGGTCATATCGCTGCAATGAACAGGTCTGCAAAACCTAATCGTAAAATTCAGTACAAAGAATAGAAAAATCTAAATACACCAAGATAAATACTTTGCATCATACCAGATTATCAATAATGGTATACACTAAAGTGTTCCAATTTAATCAGAAAATGTGTTAATTACCACCCGAAACCAATAGCCCCATCTCCTATTCAGCACTGTAAAAAGTTAATAATCACTAACGTTCTGTACACAGTTCAAGAAAAGTTACTGCGCTCCAGAAGCATGTAGAACGTTTACCTTGTCAGCGGAGAGGGAAGGGAGATCTCAAGAGGGGTGCCTTTAAAACTGTGACTTGTCCCAAGAGAAAACTTGGCTTCTTGTCCATTTACTGAAACTTTATTTATGGTGAGGTCCTTGGTATCCAAAATCTAAGATTAAAATAGAAAAGATCACCAAGCCTGCATTGAATGCTAGTTTATAGATACAAAATTAATGACTAAATCATGAGTTTCAAGAAAGAATTATAACAAAATATATTCAAAAACAAAGCCAAGTGCCAGTTATTAGACCGCTTTATGGTAAATGCATATAAATTCACTGTATTCAGTGTGCACCATGCGATTTCCCTGCGATTCCCGCACCTGCAGACACGCTGTGGGTTTAGATGCTTGGGGGGTGCCATTAAGAATGAACGGCAGAGATTGTAGGTGGGGGGAATCAGCGACCATGTGAACCACGGATAAAGGCTTACCCGAGCCCGATCTTGATCTAGTGCTGTGCACATCTGCAGCAGCTCTTCTGCTATAGGATGGCATAGGGTGGGGGTGGAGTGGGATGGGATGGGGGTGGGGTATGGTGGGGTGGGATAGGATGGGATGGGCTACCTGACATACATGGACCTACCTGACATACACAATGACTTCACCTACCTGACATACATGGACCTTACCCAAACCTGACATACATGGACCTACATAACATACACTGACTTCACCTACCTGACATACACTGGCCTCACCTACCTGACATACATGGACCTACCTGACATACATGGACCTTACCCAAACCTGACATACATGGACCTACATAACATACACTGACTTCACCTACCTGACATACACTGACCTCACCTTCCTGACATACATGGACCTACCTGACATACACAATGACTTCATCTACCCGACATCATGTGTCACAGCATCCAGCCAGCCAGAAAGGAGGAGAGGAGAGCCACCCGCCCATGCACTAGTGTTGTCATATTCTGCTCCCTAGTGCATGGTGTCGATGAGGCTTGTAATTGCCGCCTTCTGGAGTCTGCGGCGCCTATGATGGACGTCACACGTCCCACGGTCCTGTGATTGGATCTTCAGGACATCCATCATAGGAGCTGGGTGTACCAAGATGGCCGACCCCCCCGGAGCTAGGCCGAAGCTGCGGCCTTTCCTAAGGCCGAGGCAGCGCTGCGCGGATCACGGATCGGTCACGATCCATTGCATCACTAGTGGCAACGGACGGTCCGTTGCGCGGGCCACATGGCAAGGTCTCGCGTGCCGGATTCGTCCCACGGGCCTTGTGTTTGCCACCCCTGCTCTAACATATACACAGTGAAGTGACTGGCCTCAGGTGATAGCCAGAGTGATGAAGGGAAGGGAAGGGAACCCCCCCCCCCCCCTGCACACAGTAACAGAGTTGAGGCTGCAAATCAGCTGGAGCTTCCTCCCCTGTCACCATTTTTACTCTTGGTGTCAGGAAAACTCCATGCTGATAGCAAAGGAGGGAAGGAGCAGACAAAAGGTCACAATACCCTGGATTGAGATAAACACACTTGAACAGCTAGTAGTGAATCACATTCATCTGGCCCAAGTTTGCAATGTTATAGACGTCTCCCCACTCAGAACAAGTCCAGTGGGATGTGACTTACTAATTCTAGCTGTGCCAAGATCTGGATAAATGAGAACCTTCACAAGCATGAGAAAATATATAAAGATACTGGAGATTTAAGCCCTGATTAATGCTTAAAACTTAATCACCTTCATACATTGGCCAGGAAAACCAACTGCCAATTTGAATGCAACAATTGGCCAAGTCTGGTATTACATGGGGCAGTATATGTATGAGGAGTGCGACAACCACCCTCACCCTTGTGCTCAGTTTCCTAATAATCCCCCCCAGAATCCAGACAAAGCCACCGGGCCCAACACCTCAGTTATCCCATCTCATTCATACCACCAATAACCAAAGTGTCCCCCCCAACTAGCCCTTCATCCACACATACTCCCCTGAGGCCCCCAGTAGCTCCCTGCAGAAAAAATAAATAAAAAAAACTTCCCCACCCTTACTTGCAGTTCATCCCCTGCAGGTAGTAAGATGGCATCCTATACCACAGACGTATGCCACCGTAGCTTCATGATTATCTACAGCATTCATAGGGTATCAGGAGGAATGGACAAGGCTGCACTTGGCATAGCTAATCCAGTTTCACATAATGTACTAGTACGCAATACAAGCACATTATGGCTTTACTTTACATGTCAGAAAAAACAAAAACAAACGAAATTCAGCCTGTTATTTACTTCCTGTTTATTTGCCGTCTGTGTCCCCTTTAGGGAGATTCACCCTCTCTCTATTTGTTCTGTTTACCATTATCATTGAAAGAAAACCCAAAATGTACGGTTATCCCCAGAAAAGTAATAGAGGGGAAATCTTGCAATGGGGGACAAAAGTTCTGGGGACCTAGGGGTCCCCTAGGGATTCCCTTCATTAGCAGGGATCTCCTCTCACTTCCTGTTTTGGCCATGTGACAGGAAGTGAAGGGATTTCTTCCCAATGGAACATAGATGTCAAAAAATAAATCCAAAATTAAAGTTTTGCATATATGCTCTACTTTAAAAGCTATATCAGCAAGTGGTTTTATATATACACCCCCCCCCCCCCCCACACACACACACACACACACACACACACACACACACACACACACACACCCCTCTAGAGAACCAGCACAACAGAGCCCTCCTTATACCAGAAGGTACTCATGCCCATCACATGCTTCAAAAACCACATGATTAGCCCTCATATGTGGACAGTGCCACAAGTCTCTCTTTTCTGCCTCACCGGCCATGTGCACTCCTGGTGTATAGTGTATAAACAGCCTAATATTATAGAGATTTATTTTTTCCCCCTCCCAAAACTTTATACAGTTGTTTTAGGCTTTGTGGCCCTCCACTTAATCACTGCGTAGGACAGTAGAGCCTCCTGTAAAAGATTGGCTTTAATAATCTTATCAAAGTGTGAATGATTTATAAGTGTATATCTCAGTATCGTGCAAACATAGCTTTGCTTTCTGCTCACTGGTGTTGCACAACGACAATACTTGCTTATTCTTCCACTTCACTGTCTCCCTGAAAATAAAATAAGTCTAGATCCCGGTTACATGAATCATCCATGTTATGTTATGTTACTCCAACTGAAAGGTTTCAACAACCATGTCTGGTTTTGTAACTCTGTAAGAGTGAAGCATTGCTTGCTAAATCTTACATTACATAATAGTAATTCAATCCTGAAAACTTTAAAAAGTTGTTCCACCAGGGCGTCTAAAAGGATATAAGTAAAGATGACGAAAACACACATTAAAGCAGTGGTTCTCAACTCCTGTCCTCAGGGCCCACTAACAGGCCAGATTTTAAGTATTGCCTTGGGGAGATGCAGACTAGAATACTGCAATCACTGAGCAGCAAATGATATCACCAGTGATGTAGTTCAGTTATCTTGCAAACCTGGCCTGTTAGTGGGCGCTGAGGACAGGAGTTGCACAAAATATCTACCAATACATATCTTGGGGTGCCCATAAACACATATCTTGGTACCAAACCAACAATGACCAGTGCTCATGAAGTGCCAAAAATATAAAGTTTGTCCCAGCAAAAGCAGGTGCCAGATATTTGAATAGATCTAGGTGCATGTGTGGCAGCAGAGACCAGGTCTGGGTGCATGTGTGGCAGCAGAGACCAGGTCTGGGTGCATGTGTGGCAGCAGAGACCAGGTCTGGGTGCATGTGTGGCAGCAGAGACCAGGTCTGGGTGCATGTGTGGCAGCAGAGACCAGGTCTGGGTGCATGTGTGGCAGCAGAGAACAGGTCTGGGTGCATGTGTGGCAGCAGAGACCAGGTCTGGGTGCATGTGTGGCAGCAGAGACCAGGTCTGGGTGCATGTGTGGCAGCAGAGACCAGGTCTGGGTGCATGTGTGGCAGCAGAGACCAGGTCTGGGTGCATGTGTGGCAGCAGAGACCAGATCTGGGTGCATGTGTGGCAGCAGAGACCAGATCTGGGTGCATGTGTGGCAGCAGAGATCAGATCTGGGTGCATGTGTGGCAGCAGAGATCAGATCTGGGTGCATGTGTGGCAGCAGAGATCAGATCTGGGTGCATGTGTGGCAGCAGAGATCAGATCTGGGTGCATGTGTGGCAGCAGAGATCAGATCTGGGTGCGTGTGTGGGAGCAGAGACCAGGTCTGGGTGCGTGTGTGGTAGGCTAGCAGAGATCAGATCTAGGTATGTGTAGTAGAAATCAGAAATAGATCTTGATGGATGTAGCAGAGATCAGATGTAGGTGTATGGAGGACTAGATCCAGGTAAGTACCAGGCTACAGATGGAGTCCTGCAGACATCTGACGGTCAGGGCACTGGAGGAGGAGATGACTCTTCTACAGAAGTCCACGTTCAGGTGCAGGTTGATATGGCGGGTGATGAACTTCTCGGCATCACAGAACGAGCTCGGGTCGGACATGATTGGTAGAAAACGCTGTCAGCTCTCCCAGCACACTGCGTGCAGTCACACAGCTCTAACGCTTAGTATAGAGAACAATCCCTGCATGCACTGGGCGAGGCAGGAGTCCTTATGGGAGATGTAGTCCTATGGTGACTCACTGAGCCAGTAATGCGGTCAGGTGGTGTGTGAAGGGAAAGTTATTGCATACAATTCTCAGAGAGTAATTACAATGTATGTTTTATTGCCCGGCAGCAATATAAACGTTGTAACAATTAAAGATATGCATGAAACACTAATTTGTAACCAACATCTATCCATGTAATAATAAACAGATAATGGTTACTATGGACTAAACCTCCACAAAGCTTTCTACAGAACACGCACGGGCCCGCTGAAAGCTGACTTCCCGTTGACTATCATGGAGATGCCCTGTACTGCTGACTAGACGTGTGTACTGTACACACACCAGTGATAAACCCTTCTGCCCAGAAATACACTAAAAATCTTCTGTCAGGTTCTTATCCACCCTTTATATTTGTACTGAGACAGAAAGTGAGGGGAAATCCAAAATATTACTGCGTTCTTCCCAGAACATGAAGCATCTTTTAATAATGGCCACATGTCTAAATATCCCGCACTTTGGTCGATTTCTGTCACTTCCTGTTGCCTCAGAGACTGAAAGTCAAGGCAAATTCCCCTACTAGCACACAGCAAAAAAAAAAAGATTTGAACCCTTTTCTACTTAACCCAAAACAGAAAAATGGCAATGCAAACACCTGGTCCACACTGATGCGATGATCGCACCGACTTTGGAGCACTTGTCGCATCAGAAGTCAGACCCCATTCACTGCAAGTTCAAATCGGTGCGCCTTGAGTCGCCCCGACTTACAAAAAGGTTCCTGTACTACTTTTGGTATGATTTGCATTGACTTCTGTTAAAGAAGTTGCATGCAAGTCGTGTCGAAGTTGCGCTGGGGTCCGACTTTGAAGTCGTGGCAGTGTGAACTCAGGCTAAAAGTATGCCATTAGGCCTTCCTGGTGGCAGTTATCCACCATCAGGGATGGACTGGCCATAGGGACTACAGGGAGTTTCCCGGTGGGCCGATGGCTCAGTGGGCCGTTTTTTAAAACAGAGATGCTGCTTGGAGGACTTTTTCTAACACCCTGGCAGCGCCCCAGTGTGAAAGCACTCAAGCTTTCACACTGGGACTGCAGCGGAAGCGTTTTTCAGTCGCTTTACAGGCGCTACTGTTAGCCCAAAAGCGCCTAAAAAACGCCTCAGTGTAAAAAGGGGTCCTACACTCACCCCCTCTCTTTTACACTCACTCTCTTTTTTTTACACTCACCCCCCTCTCTCACCCACCCCCTCTCCCTCAACCCTCCCTCTCTCTCTCATTACCCTCTCTCTCACCCTCTCATGATATACAATAATGGATTTATTGGTCTTTTGGTGGGCGTGATTTTTCGGGGGGGGGGGGGGGCAGCATTTTATTGAATTAAAATGGGACGGTCTGGATGAAGTCCAGGGCCAAATTTTTGTCCCAGTCCAGCCCTGTCCACCATATTGCTCTTTTACTGTTCTACAGCGTTTGAAAGGTATAAAACAAACAGTATGTAGAGTTTTTGAGAGGATGAAGAAGCTATGTTTCTGAAGGAACTGAGCAGCCTTAAAGCGGAGGTTCACCGCTAAAATGCTGTTTTTACCCTTAGAGTGATGCTCGTTGTGTCTAGGGGAATCGGCTAGTTGTTGCATCCATCGCGTCACGATTTTCCGAAAGTAGCCGAACGCCGGTGCGCAGGCGCAGTATAGAGCCGCACCGACGTTTGGCTTCTTTCGGCTACTCGTGACGCGATGGATGCGACTGTCGGAAGCCTGTCGGAAGACTGTCAATCAAGAAGGAACGCCCAGTCCCGAAGACCCATACCCGGAAGTGGCGGAGAAGATCGCCCTCTACAACGGTAAGTACTGCTCGGGTTTTAAAACAACTAGCCGATTCCCCTAGACACAACGAGCATCCATCTAAGGGAATCGAAGTTAAAAAAAACATTTATGGGAGAACTCCCGCTTTAAGCCCTGTACACAAGATCGGATATCTGATGGGATCTAATCCGATGGATTTTTTCGTCGGATATCCGATGAAGCTGACTTTCATCAGTCTTGCCTACATACCATCGGTCAAAAATCCGACTGTGTCCAAACGCGGTGACGTAAAACACTAGGACATGCTGAGAAAAATTAAGGTTAATGCGAGCATGCGTCGACTTGATTCTGAGAATGCGTGGATTTTTGACCGATGGACTTCCACACAGACGATTGATTTTTTCTATCGTTTTTTTATCCATAGGGAAATTTTAAAACATGTTCTATTTTTTTTCACCGATGGGGCCCACACATGATTGGTTTGTCCAATGAAAACGGTCCGTTTTCATCAGACAAACCGATCGTGTGTACAGGGCTTTATATTTCTCTGATGAAGGAAATTTTATTTGAATCTGATGAAGACATAACTTTGGCAGGGAATGTGCTTGTGAAACCAGTCAGACTTCCTACCTAAAAAGAATTTCATTGTCCCAAGAAGTAAACATTACACTGTGTATTTACATTGCATGCTTTCTGATCATCGCACTGACATGTGACTGTAAAATCAGAATGAACTAATATACTGACATAATACTGCCATTTTGGCTGCTAATGTTATCAAAAGCCTGGTTAGGTTTCTGACAGTGAACCTGTCACTAAGCTGTATACCTTGCTAGCAATGGCCTTCCTGCACTCTCCACACATTTAACGGAGTCACAGTCTACTCAGAACAGCCTTCCTCTAACCTTTAAGCATGGAGGAACCCTTAAAATAGCTTGTTCTCAGGGAACCCCTACTAAGAATTGTCAAATCTACAGGTCATGGTGTGATGGTCAGTGGGAGAAATGCGCCTTACATTTGTGGTCACACTGATCAGTAGGAAGAATCCCCCTCCTACAGATAGCTAAAAGGATCATTGGTGTCAGTGGTAACTTTGGAGAGGCAGAAATTGCTCCTTGCTCAAGGAACCCCTTGCACCCTATGGAGAAACTCTAGAGCTCAATGAAACCCTGGCTGAGGTAGCTCTAGAAATTCCTCAGCTTTCTGGCTTGATTTAGCCCACACAGCTCAAATTTTGTCTGATGCAAACCGCATAATATACGCGGTTTGCGTAAGTCGTACGTCCGGCGTAAAGTTATTCCCCATATATGAGGCGCAACCTATGCAAAGGTATGGACCAGGGAACACAGCCGTTGTATTTTACGTTGTTTACGTAGTACGTGAATAGGGCTCGGCGTAGGTTACGTTCACGTCGTAGGCAGTGATCCGTCGTATATTAGGGAGTAGTTCCGACGTGATTCTGAGCATGCGCACTGGGATACGTCCACGGGACGGCGCATGCGCCGTTCGTTGTAAGTACTTGTATGGCACTCGGCCCATCATTTGCATGGGGTCACGCCTCATTAGCATGGCTCACGCCCACTTCCACCTACGACGGATTACGCCGAGGGAACCCAGCGCAGTTTGGGAGGCAAGTGCTTTGAGAATTCAGTGCTTGCCTCTCTGCGCAACGTCGGCGTAGCGTATATTGGATACGCTACGCCGGCATAAATATGCGCCAATGTATGTGAATCCGGGCCTATCAGGGTATCTTTGGCATAGCCTTAAACCCACTCTCATACTTTTTAACCACTTTCTTACTGTGCACATATTCCCCCTTCCTGACCAGGCGAAATTTCAGCTTCCGGCACTGCGTCGCTTTAACTGACAATTGCGCGGTCGTGCGACGTGGCTCCCAAACAAAATTAGCATCCTTTTTTCCCCACAAATAGAGCTTTCTTTTGGTGGTATTTGATTGCCTGTGCGGTTTTTATTTTTTGGGCTATAAACAAAAAAAGAGCGTAAATTTTGAAAAAAAAACACAATGGGCCGGATTCAGAAAAGAGATACGACGGCGTATCTCCTGACACGCCGTCGTATCTCTGAGTCCGGTCGTCGTATCTATGCGCCTGATTCAGAGAATCAGTTACGCATAGATATCCCTAAGATCCGACAGGTGTAAGTGTCTTACACTGTCGTATCTTAGGCTGCAATTTCACGCTGGCCGCTAGGTGGCGCTTCCGTATGTTTACGAAAGGAATATGCAAATTAGTATTTACGTCGATTCAGAAACGAACGACCGCCCCGGCGCTTTTTTTTTACGTCGTTTGCGTTCGGCTATTTCCGGCATAAAGATACCCCTGCTATATGAGGGGTATGTGCGGCGTATCCTATGTTAAGTATGGCCGTCGTTCCCGCGCCGAGTTTTGAAATTTTTACGTCGTTTGCGTAAGTCGTTCGCGAATACGGCTGGAAGTAATTTACGCTCACGTCGAAAGCATGACGATTTGCCAACGTCATTTGGAGCATGCGCACTGGAATTCAGTCGCGGCCGGCGCATGCGCAGTTCGTTCGGCGCGGAGATGCGCTTCATTTAAATGATACACGCCCCCTACCCGCCAAATTTTAATTCCGCCGGGTGATTTACACTACGCTGCCGCAACTTTACAGGCAGGTGCTTTGTGAATAAAGCACTTGCCTGAAAAACTTGCGGCGGCGTAAGGAAAATGACATACGTTACGCCAGCAGAAAGATCCGCTGATCTTTCTGAATCTGGCCCAATATTTTTAACTTTTTGCTATAATAAATATCCCATTTAAAAAATAAAAAATTCTCAGTTTAGGCCGATACGTATTCTTCTACATATTTTTGGTAAAAAAATCGGAATAACCGTATAGTGACTGGTTTCCGCAAAAGTTATAGTGCCTTCAAAATAGGGGACATAATTATGATTTTTTTTTTATTAGTTTTTTTTTTTATCAATGACGCAACATGCTGGGGTGCGGGGCTGAGTGATACACTTGGCGGCTGTGGCCACCACTATATCACACGGGGGCATGCCCACAAGCTAACCCCTTTGGGAGAGCGCTTCCCAGAACGGGGGTTAGCTCTTGCGGGGAGGAGCCAAGACAGCCGCCGAGGGGCCCCAGAAGACTTGGATGCGGGCCACTCTGTGTAAAACGAGCTGCACAGTGGAAGTGAGTATGGTATGTTTGTTATTTAAAAAAAAAAATGAGTTAACCCTCACAACCCCTTTGAAAAAAGGGAAAATGTAATCACTAAGTGTTTCCTGCTATTCATGTGTAATTCTGAGATAATTATTTACACAATTTGTTGTGGTGAATTGTTTCATACACTTTTCTGTGTGATTCTTTTTAATGTATAGACAATATTACAAAATGGTGGTGATTTGTTTAGCAACTTTTGTTTAGCTTTCACATGTAAATGAATGTAATATTGCTTGTTTCTAAGTGCTGCAGGTATTTATATAATTTTGTATGTTTGGTTAGTATCAAGACCTGTGGTGCTGGCTGCTATTTTTCCCACATATAATTACACCTACGAGTTCCCCCTTTATATGAGTTATCACTAGTGCAGGGGAAAAGGGTCCCAAAACGTACAGCAGACCCACAGAGGGTCTTCACTACATAAGTATCTAGGCACCTAGACCAGGAGGTCATTTTATTGGTCTCTATGGCTGGCTTTGCTTTGCACACTCTGACAAGTTTTTTCTGGCCTGATTGAAAATGTTGTGATCTGGTGTCTGCACAGCCCTATTGCCCTATTAATTTCAAATGAACTTAGAAGTAGTGTTTATACTGACAGAATTCTAAAGGTTCAAAAGAAAAATAGGCATCAGAATGCAGGTCATTGCCAGAATAGGCCTAGACCAGGGGTCAAAAGTTGTGGCCTGTTTCCAAAAAGTGTACAGGGTGCCAGGGTTGGGTCCTGGACGGACGCTGTGGTCCCTTTAAGGAAATGGGATAGTGTTCAGGAGGTCACCCAGACGGGGTGAAAAGTTCCGGGCAATAAAAGTTGATCCAGAGAGGACGGGTCTCCAGTACTCTCTGTCCTTGTTAGTGTTATTTGGGGCCCGGAATTTCGGAGGCTCTACAGTGAGGTTCGGGAGGGAAAGAGCCTCCTCTCCTGACCACTGGCAGTCAAGCACACAGGGGCTTAAGAACTTCCAGGAAACCAGCTTAAAAGACAGGAAGTCCTGATAGAGGGTGTGGAGGAGTATGGGAGTGCACCTGTCTGAACAAGCTGTGTACCTCTGAGAAGCTGACAGAGGGTCAGTAAGGACTGGAAGTTCTGGGGAAGACCTGCCTAAAACTATATGTGCCTTTGCTTTTGATTTAGACCCCTTTCACACTGAGGGGTTTTTCAGGCGGTACAGCGCTAAAAATAGCGCTGCTATACCGCCTGAAAAACTCCTGCACTGCATACTCAATGTGAAAGCCTGAGGCGATGCGCTGGCGGGAGACAAAAAAATCTCCTGTCAGAAGCATCTTTGGAGCGGTGAGAGGAGCGGCGTGTATACCGCTCTTTCACGGCTCCTTCCCATTTAAAACAATGTGGAACCGCGGCAATACCGCCTGCATTGCGCCTCTGCAGGGGCGCATTGCAGGTGGTATTAACCCTTTATCAGCCGCTAGCGGGGGTTAATACCGCACCGCTAGCGGCCGAATCCCCCGGCAAATCCGACGGTATAGCGCCGCTATTTTTAGCGCCACCGCGGCTCCCGCCCCAGTGTGAAAGGGTCCTTACTGCTGTGCTGAAGAAAAACAGACTTTTTGTTTATGCTGGAAACAAGCAGACTTTTACTTTGATGTTTTTCCCTGTGTGCTGAATAAAAGCACTGTTTTTGGTTTGATCACAAATAAAAACCCTTTTTGTTCAACGTTAACGGTTTACGCACTTAATCCCGCAGAGCTAACCAACGCCCAAAGTTCACAAAAGTAATCAAACTGTGTTATTCAAAGCAGCTTATCAAGCCTTACTTTTTATATTTTACTAATAGGTAATGGGCATGTCAGCACAAAACTAAGAGCTGCAGGTATTACCTGTCAGCTCATATCTGTTCACTCCGGCCGTGAGTACGAGGCATAACAGCAACTAACTTGCTCTGCTCATTCCAAACAAACAGAAATAAGGGGGAAATGGAGAGAAGCTCACAGGAGGCAAAAAAAGAAAGTTAGAAAATGTAATAACAACATTTAGTCGTTGATGTGTATGGATATATTTAGTATATTGTTTAGTGACACTTTAACATCTTGCCAATAAGTAGCATTACAACGTTTACAATTACCTCTGGTAATGCTCAAGAATACACCCATTCACTACTAATGACTTTCATCTCCCAATACATGTATCCATGTACTATACACAGATAATGGAGTTGGAAGACCCAGAATGGTGAAAGTAAATCTTTCTAAAAAGTGAGGGGCCTTTTTGTGCCAAGGATGATGGTGGAAAGCTTACTGAAGAGAAACAGGAAGTGATAAATTCAAAAAATGAAAAAAAAACATTTAGAAGGGAAAAGGTAAGTGAACCAACAATGCGCTAGCTCAAAGGAACATATTTAGAAAATAAAAGTCAAACCTTTACAACCCCTTTAAGCTTGTGGTCAATACACTCTTAAGGAGTTGTTTCCATTTACCCTGTGAAGGGACGGGATCCAGGAAATTGGTCAAAAGAGGAAAGTGTACAATCTTTTAATTTAGCCATCAGACCCTCAAGAGTCATCCACTATTGGGTTACCAGCATAGCTTCCAACTGTCCCTGATTCCGAAGGACTGTCCCTGATTTGCAGCAATGTCCATCATTCCTCCTTATTTGTCCCTCATTTTGGTCTGATCTATACAGTTGTGTAACGGTCACCACCGTTTACGACCTTCCATCAACTACGACAGCTCATCTGACTCTCCAACCGTCCAACAGACATCAGACATCCCTTTTCCCAGAATAAGACGAGACACAGCTCTGTGCTTTCTGGTTTCAAATGCAAGACAACTTTAATGGTTAGCTCTCAAAGTTATATACAGTTTAAGCATGAAAGGAACAATCAAACTCTCCACCCACACCTCACACCCTGGGGGGGCTTCAATACACCTTCAGATGGCTAATTGCTAAACATTCTAGACATCTCGGTGCCGGGCTATAATTATCACTGCACCTGAGAGGTCACATTCCTTCATTAACAGAATTCAAAACAAAACACCATCACACAATGATTTCTTCTTAATCCACATCTTTAGACAGACGGTCCGTCTCCGACAGAAAGATATTCACACCTAATCATCAATAGGCTTTAAACCGTGTTATCACACCATGAAAGGCCTTTCAAGAGCCAGCCACATTTAACATGTCAACAGTCTACACAGAGAGATGAGTCATATAATAAACCAACACTTTGCAATATCTCCTGCAATATGAGCTATCAGTAATGTCCCCTGTCCTGTAATTTAGGATATAATTTCTCAGTCACCCTATGGCATTATCGGACATAAGGTGACCCTAGACATAAGAGTTATTAATGACGCTGGCACAGGAGTACCCCTCATCCTTCCAAAGTCTCTGTTTGTCCCGGGTCATTCCGTTACAAGTTGTATATCAAATGCACTTTTTATCTATCAAAAAGTGTTTTCCAGCACTAAACCTTTTATCCAATTTCTAAATGGCTGCATTTGTAAATTCCAAAAGCCAATATAAAGGAATAGTAGTGGTGTAAGAAAAAAAAAAAGAAAAGAAATGGAAAAGACACTTGAGGGTTTAACCAATCCTTGTTTTTTTTTGTACAATTCCCCTTTTAAGGGGGTGTGCCAAGGGGTGTATCCTATGCCTGCATACTTTTGCTGATAGGTGTCCCTCATTCCCATCTCAAAGTTGGGAGGTATGGTTACCAGGGTGATTAGATTGGCATGCAGGAAGTATGCTTTTCTGCAACAATTGCAAGACTATTTGTCTAGAGGGGTGGCAGCCTTTTGGGGCAGTTATGCCAGGATTGCTTGAAGGTCTGGTGCGGCCTTCATTCAATCTTGCAAGCTAAATATGCGACCAGCAAGTTTCGGACAAAAGAGATCAATTCTCTCTGGCTTTAGCAGTTTTTTTTTTTATTGTCCGTGGGTGTTATTTACTAAAGGAAAATCCACTTCACACTATAAGTGAAAAGTGCACTTGAAATTGCTCAGAAAGTGCACCTGGAAGTGCAGTCGCTGTAGATCTGAGTGAGTGAGTGAGTGAGAAACTTGTATAGCGCAACAAATGCGAACTAAATCGCCTCAAGGCGCTTCCCGTCCAGAGTCATTCCGGTCCTTCAGAAGAGGTGGGTCTTTAGTTTTTTCCTAAAAGCCTGATGGTTTTCTTCCAAGCGTATTGTAGAGGGTAGAGCATTCCAGAGCCGTGGTCCTTGGACCGAAAATCTACGTTCTCCCTTCGATTTGTAGCGGGATTTAGGAATTTGGAGAAGGTTTTGGTCGGTTGACCGGAGAACGCGCTTGGTGACGTAGGGTTTTATTTTCTCGCTTAAGTATTGGGGAGCGTTCCCCTGTATACATTTGTGGGTGAGGCAGAGTGTCTTGAATGTCACCCGGTCCTGTACGGGCAGCCAGTGGAGGGATCTCAAGGCAGGGGAGACTGATTCCCACGGCTTTTTACCTGTTACCAGTCTGGCTGCCGTGTTCTGGATGACTTGTAGACGTGAAATCTGGTATTTTGGTAGTCCTAAATAGAGGGAATTTGCGTAGTCGAGACGTGAGTTGATGATCGTTCCCACAACTACTGCCGTGTCCTTTTCTGGGATGAAGGGGATGAGTCTACGTAGCATTTGGAGCAGATGATGAGAACCGCTGACAACTGATCCTATTTGTGCATCCAACGTCATGTCAGAGTCAAAGGTGACTCTGAGGCTTTTGGCTTTATTGCTTGGTGCGATGGTTTGTCCGAGGATGGTGGGTGGTGTCCCGGTGGTCCTAGAAATGGATTTCCTATTTGCGTGAAGGGTGAGTAGTTCTGTTTTGGATCCGTTAAGTTTGAGGGAGTTTTCTGTCATCCAATTGTCAATCAGCGTAAGGCACTTTCCAAGTTCATGAAATTGGTCTTTTTTGTTGGTGATTTGAAGGTAAAGCTGCGTGTCGTCCGCATAGGAGTGGTAGCGCAGGTCCTGTTTGCTGATGATTTTGAGGAGCGGGCGGATGTAGATGTTGAAGAGTACAGGTGAAAGGGGCGATCCTTGCGGGACTCTGCATGTAGTGGTCCGTGATTCTGATGTAAACCCTCCAAGTTTCACGGTCTGAGTGCGATTTTCAAGGAAAGATGCGAACCACAGTAGGGCCGCGTCAGAGACTCCTGCTACTTCTTTGAGTCGTGCGATCAGTATGTTGTGGTCTACCGTGTCGAAGGCTGCACTGAGGTCCAGCAGCACTAGGAGACAGGATTCTCCGTCATCAGCTGCTTCGAGGGCGTCATCCCATATCTTAAGAAGAGCCGTTTCTGTGCCGTGGCCTGGGCGAAAACCTGATTGTAGAGGATCTAGGAGTTTGTGCTCGTCCAGGTGGGGCTGAAGCTGTTGTACTACTGCTTTCTCCATGGCTTGTTATCGGTCTGCGCTGGTTTGGGTCTTTCGGGTCGAAGTTGGGTTTCTTTAAGAGGGGTTTTATTATGCCTTGCTTGAGGTTGTTCGGAACAATCCCTTCCTTGAATGATTGGTTTATGATGTGCGTTATGATGGGTGCCAAGATGTCCGTGCATTCTTTTAAAAGTTTTGTAGGAATGATGTCATTGGGTGATGTGTTGTCTCGGAGACTTCTGATGATGTTTTTTGTGGTGTCGATGGTAATTGGGACCAGCTCGAAATTCGTCGATCGTACATTCTTTGTGTTGATTGCTTCTTCTTGCTGTATCTGGGTGGGGTTGGTGTTTTTTTTCTGTTGAACTGATGCCCGAATCTTTTCGATTTTGTCGATAAAAAAGTCAGATAGTCCATTACAGAATTCCTGTGTCTCACTTGCAGGGGGCTCCAAGCAGGAGGGGTTCATGGCCTTAGCGACTAGTTTAAAAAGTTCCCGTGGACGGTTTAGGGCTTTGGAGATGGTGTTTGCGAAATGGTCTTTTTTGGCTTTAAAGATCGCTTTGTGGTAATTTTTGGTGAGGATTTTGTACTTTGTGAGGTTTTCTTTTGATGGGTTCCTCCTCCAGGCTCCTTCAGCTCTTCTGCGATCCTGTTTCAGTAGGGTGAGGGTGTCGTTGAACCAGCCTGAGTTATTTTTCCGGCTGAGAGCTCTGCGTTTCGGAGCGACTGTGTCTGCTGTTTGTAGTACCGCTTTGTTTAAAGCGTTGAGTGTTTGTTCCGTTGAGTGGTTCAGATTTGGTACTTCTATTTTTGTTGCTAGTGTGGTTTTGAAGAGCTCAGAGTGTAATTTCTTCTGTGATCTTGTCCAATGTATAGTTGTAGGGGGTTTAGGTTTTTGAAGGACGGTATCGGTGGTTAATATAAATTTGATGGCGTGGTGGTCGGTCCATGGTAAAGGTCTGTTGTCCAATTTGTTGATATTCACGTTTTGCTTGAAGATGAGGTCCAGAGTGTGACCTGACGTGTGCGTAGAAGTCTTTATCAGTTGCTGCAGACCGCGTTCTTCGAGTTGGTCGATGCAGGCGGTAGCGATGGGATCCTGAGTTGAGTTAGCCCAGAGGTTGAAATCCCCAAGTAACAGCAGGTTTTTGGTTTTCAGGGTGTATGTAGAGAAGAATTCGGTGAAGGGTGTGAGGAGATGCGTCTTTGGTCCGGGTGGTCTGTAGCATAGTAGTATGTGGACGGTTTCCTCGGGTGCAGCTTGAAGTTGCAAGGTGATTGTTTCCATAAAGGGCAGTGCGTTCTGTAGGGTAGGTTTGGTGAGAGCGAGGTGGGATTTGTAGATCACTGCAAGGCCTCTGAGGGGGACATGCAAAGAAAAATAAAAAACAGCATTTTAGCTTGCACATGATTGGATGATAAAATCAGCAGAGCTTCCCCTCATTTCAGATCTACCCTTCAGATTTCCAGCGACTGCACTTCTGGTGCAATTTCAAGTGCACTTTGCACTTGTAGTGCAAAGTGGATTTGCCTTTTGTAAATAACCCCCATTGTCTCTTTTCATTTGTTCTCTCCCGCCCTATATCAGCTTGGGTATATCCCGTTGTGTACTGACGTGAGGTGTGCCAGGAAAAGGGAAAATAGTTATCAAATACTTACTGTAATTTTCCTTTCCTGGCCCATCCTCATGTCAGCAAAGGACTCCCTCCCTAGTGGCCTGTCGCAGGCTAAGTTATCGAACATCTTAGTTGGGGAAGGGGCTGTCTTTATATTCAGCTAGATACAGGTGGTCATGTGGGGCTTCCGGAGGAGGTGATAACCCATTGTGTACTGACGTGAGGATGGGCCAGGAAAGGAAAATTACAGGAAGTATTTGATAACCGTTTTCCCTTATTTTTCATTTTATAAAAATTAGAACAAAAACTAAGATTCTATCTGATATAGCAGAACATGTAAAACTCCATATAGTAGAGGGAAGCTAAAAGTAAAAATCCCAAAGAAGTTGGTGTTTTAATCTCAACATGACAAACACACAAACTAGCATGAAACATGGATAATTTAGTAGCATGCTCTTGGAATGTGGGAAATACCAGTGTACCAGATGAAAGCCAATGCAAACACGGAGTGAACATACAAATTCCGTACACATTATACTGATACATTTCCCCAATTCATTACATCATGTTTGCAGTTTTTTAAGCAAGACTTCCTAGATATACTTTTGTTATGCAAACACAAACCACAACTTCGCTTGTAACATACTTTCCCTACTGATGTAATTTTTAACTTCCAGCTATCTCCAATATGGGCATTGCTAGGGTGTTAACCTACCAGGTATACCCTAGCTACATGCTGTGGTGACATGTAGTCATGGCCAAAATGTAAACATGTTAGAAGCAATACCCAAGCACAAACATTTATTATTGCAGCTTTCCAATTCATAGATATGGTGACTGCATTTGTTTTCTTTTTTTTTTTAGGCATTCTTTTCTTTATTTTCATCTGGTGATCCAGCTGGTAAGTCTGTTGTTTTTCAACAGAACAAGCTGTCTAGCAGATGTAGCAGTTAGTGGGTTCAGACAAACCCGTTAAAGCGGTAGTAAACTACACCTACAAAAAATGTAAAAATAATTCCCATGCTAGGACCGCTAGAGTCACTTTTGTTATAAAAACCCTACATGAAGGGGTTTTTATTTTTTATATCAGTGACTTAAAGGTAACTCCAGTTTTGTGGGAATAAAATATTGCAATTTTTTTTTTTAAATACAGCATATACAGATACTGTACATCTAGGTGTATGTAGGAGTGATTAGGAAGAGATCTAGGTGCATGTAGCAGTATTTAGGAATAGATCTAGGTGTATGTAGCAGTATTTAGGAATAGATCTAGGTGTATGTAGCAGTATTTAGGAATAGATCTAGGTGTATGTAGCAGTATTTAGGAATAGATCTAGGTGCATGTAGCAGTATTTTGGAATAGATCTAGGTGTATGTAGCAGTATTAAGGAATAGATCTAGGTGCATGTAGCAGTATTTAGGAATAGATCTAGGTGCATGTAGCAGTATTAAGGAATAGATCTAGGTGCATGTAGCAGTATTTAGGAATAGATCTAGGAGCATGTAGCAGTATTTAGGAATAGATCTAGGCAGGGCCGCCATCTCAGGAATTATGGGGCCCCTTACACAGCTTCAGGCATGGGCCCCCTGGAGCAGAGAAACCGGGGGGGGGGGGGGGGGGTGCTGCCGCCTGAAGAAGCGGGGGGGGCTGCCGCGAATTGAGAAGCGGGGGGGGCCCTTTACACAAAAAAGAAGAAATAAAGAAAAATATATATTAAAAAGGGGGGGGGTAGCCATCCGGGGCCCTGGGGACCTCTGGGCCTTTTAATAAAAATACAAAATATATATATTTTTTTTAAAAAAGGGGGTTGCCATCTGGGGCCCAGGGGACCTCTGGGCCCTTTAATTATATATATATATATATATATATATATATATATATATATATATATATATATAAAGAAATTACAAAAAGGGGGGTTGCCATCCGGGACCTCTGGGCCCTTTAATAAAAATGAAAAAAAGAAACCTCTGGGCCCTTTAATAATATATATATATATATATATATATATATATATATATATATATATATATATATACACATATATATATAAAAAATAAACATTTATGAAAAAAAGGGGGGTTGCCATCCAGGGCCCTGGGGACCTCAGGGCCCTTTAATAAAAAAATTATATATATAAACAAAAATAAAAAAATAAACATTTATAAAAAAAAGGGGGTTTGCCACACATGGGGCCCTTGGGACCTCTGAGCCCTTTAATAATAAAATTAAATATATATATATGGGGACCTCCGGACCTCTAAAAAAAAAAAAAAATGGCCCTTTATTAAAAAATAAAATAAAAATATATAAAAAAAATTTTTTTTATAAAAAATAAATAAAAGAAGGGGGGTTGCCATCTGGGGCCTCTGGCCCCCTGGGGACTTCCGGACCTCTAAAAAAAAAAATGGGCCCCTAAAAAAAAATAAAAAAAAAATAAAAGAAAGGGGGTTGCCATCCGGGCCCCTTACAGGTGTAATGCCTGTACCCCCCTGATGGCGGCCCTGGATCTAGGTGTATGTACCAGTATTTAGGAATAAATCTAGGTGCATGTAGCAGTTCTTATCTTTAACTTGGAAGTTATGGAATCTCGCGATCACATCTCTGGGTATTTCCACTGCCATTTCTGCCGGTTTTCTAATCCGATGGATTCTTTCAAATTTAATTTTTTCATTTTCTATTTTACCCAAAATGTGGCCAAATACTTTATCCAATTTCTCTTGTAGATCTTCTCCTTCCTGATCCGGTAAACCACGGATCCTCAGGTTTTTCCTCCGGTTCCGGTTTTCTTGGTCTTCCATACCGCATATTCCTTTGTTCCCTCTGTAACTCCTTCATCTGCTTTTTTAACTCTGTCACTTCAGCTGCTTGGAAGTCCAATTATTCCTCGGTTTCTTCTACTCTTCTTAATAGGTGGTTCATATCCTCATGTAATATCGATATCTAATTTTTTAACAAAAGCTCCATCCTTGAAATGGTAAGTTCTAATCTCGAGAACATCTCTGATAACTCTCCTTTTGATGGAGGTAGATCTTTATGACTGGCTCCGTATGTTCCCGCTGCTTCCTCCTCTGTCTCTTCAATTGTAACAATTTCAGATTGCCTTATCTGACCGTTTTTCTGTTGGCCCTCCGATATTCTGCTTTTGGCCCCTGATATTTTACTAGGGCTATCTTTAGAACTGTTTTGAGTCATATATTTTTTTATAGTGCCCGGACTAGCACTTATTTTGGGGCATTGGCTGCTGCTCCCCTTACTGGTCGACCTCATATTCTTGCTACCCTCTACTCCGGTGTAGAGAGAAAAAAAACGCAAAAAAGACTGGATAATCAGGCGAACAGACGAACAGACAGACCTTAGCCAGTCAGACAGCATTTCAATTTCACTTTGCAATTTAGACAGTTTGTTTCAGATCTAGCAAATCAAGCAATTGAGTGACAGAGTGAGAGTGAGAGTAACAGCCTATCCTAGGCCTCCAGCCAACATACTGGCTCGGAAACAACCCACTAACCGCAGTGCACCCATTAACCAATTCCAGCTAAACCACCATTAACTGGAATACACCAGAGGGACCCATACCACCGATGGGTCCGAACACTTCCTTATCCGAGGATTCTTCATTCGCCAGCAAAGACCAACCTCTGCCACAGCGCAGAAGGGGAAGACCTTACCCTTGAGTGCCCCTCCACACCCTCAAAGCTCTCTGAATACCATACTGCAACCCCATGGCCCTCAAATCAATTCCCACTGCAATGAGGTGTACCCTGTCACCCCGAAGGTATCGCCAAGTATCCATTTCTAGTTCCAAATGCCGGATAACCAGGTCCATATTCCTAACTACAAATCTACCTACCCCCCTATTGACCTTCCTGTGGGCCTTATTGAGCCACTCCACCGACCTAGCCAAACGCCAAGTCGTCCAAGCAATGATGTCGGACCACACGACGAGCAAAAATAAAAAGGGCATGTGGAGCCGCAGGAAATCAAACCCTTGACATCACGAATGGCGACGTGAAGCACCAGAA
The DNA here is from genome assembly GCF_905171775.1 of Rana temporaria. NCBI lineage: Eukaryota > Metazoa > Chordata > Amphibia > Anura > Ranidae > Rana > Rana temporaria. Next base: position 217,678,691 of record NC_053491.1, on the reverse strand, counting down.
CATCCGGTGGTCTATCCAGTCGTGCAAAGTGATGCACGTCCAGGACCATCTTGCTCCACAGCATACCCGGTCCCCCCAACCAGCGGACAAGCCTCCTGCCTAGAAATGCCTAGTTGCCTACCATTAGGTCAAACGACCGCTCGTCTGACCCCCCAAAACACATATGAGTGGCCCAGTACCTGTCAGGCCGCCCAGGTATGGTAGCCCCCCTGCGGCGGACAAGGGGGATAGAGCGGAAATCTCTAAATGGAGGCATAATATAGGTAAGAACTCAAATAAAGAGCAGCAAAAAGGAGGAATGGGACACCCGTTTAGGGAAGAGAGAAGAAGGGAAAGGGGGAGGGAAAAGAGGGGATTAAAGGAAAGGGAGGAGGGAAATAAGGGGAAGAAAGGGCAGAACGGGGGGGAGGGCAAGGAAATTGAGATTTCCTCTCTATCCCCCTTGTCCACCGCAGGGGGGCTACCATACCTGGGTGGCCTGGCGCCGCACATTACCACCCCAAATGTGGGTAAACTTTTTTCCCTTTGTATTACCCATTTCTATCGCATTGTATTATTATGGCTATTGTTGAATTATTATGTTGCTTAACATTAATTGTATTTGTTTGCTTTATAGATTGGTACTCTTGAGGAAGCGGTTCTACCGCGAAACTAGTCGAGGCATAGACCAGTCTATATATTTGTAATAACAGATATTGCCCGGGGGTATCCTTGTGGTTCTGTTTTTTCAATTTTAATCATGTTTTTTTTGTTTAACAATTTTATGCAATAAAATGTATTCATTATTTTATATGTATGTCATTTTTTACCAAGTACCGAGATAGTCCACTAATCTTCTTTTTTTGGGGGGGGGGGGGGAGGGAATGTTAGAGGATCAGCATTAGCCAATGTCCCTTGTCCCCACCCTTTTCGTCTGTATATCAACCTGGATGATGGTACGCTTTTAAGATTAGCTATTCTACTTTATCTGAGGCCATACTCAACATTTTCGCACCCCCTCCTCAAGGTTCCGTGAAACAAAGTAAAGGACCAGCAACCTCACCTCCGGGCCCTCTTGCTCCACCTCAGCCTGCTGCAGCAAAGACAACCACTCTTGCCATACTTTATTATAGGCTGCCCACGTCGTGTCACTCACTGACCGTCAAAGCCATCCGCAGAGGACCCCAAGGTAATCCTCCACAGCCATTCCGGACAAGGGTCCCGCGTTGCTCCACTGCCGGTGCCAACTCCGGAACCTGCCCCACTGAAGGCGAGACAATGCGCCATATAAGCCGTCCTCAAATCCCGGGAGGTGAACAACATAAAGAAAAGCATTTAACTGTAGACAACGTAACACTAGTGTAACGGCTACCCAAGTAGTGTGAGGGTCTCAGCCGTTGGAGACGTCCTTTACCCTGGCAAAATGCGATATGCAGGTACCGCCGGTATATCCCATCGAACGCCCTTCCAAGAAACGAGACGGGCTACGTTTGAAGGGTCAAGCAGACTGACTTTATTTGCCACATTTTTCCTCCTTATATCTGGTTACAACTGTACAGAAACAAATGACACTCCCCCCCCCCCTCAGGGGGGACTTCAATACACACACTTTGAAACAATGACACTCCCTTGAGCCAATCAGCCGCTAGCCGTTTTGGCTCCTTAACTTGATCAGACAATAGAATTCAATTAACCTTTAAAACAATTATCACTCACACATAATCCCCCTCAGCAGACACCTCACAGGGGGGCTGTTTACCTCCACAAAAGAGAGAGTTCATTAGCTATGCGAAGGGAACAGTAGCATTCAGCAGTGAAAGACCATTGTCCAATTAACCCTTTGAGCTCAGAATACAATGTGGTACCTCCAATTGTGACAAGCCATGCAGTTCCTTGTAGTCCTCATGAAGATTATAACTGTCCCGGCAGCATAGTCCATGATCCGTTACACTGCCCCCCTTTTGTGGAACACTCCGGCAGACCCGGATTGATCCTTTTCGGATCAACTTGGGGATGTCCGGTCTGCTGTTAGGGTAAAAGTTCCGTTTGCCTGGACAGTCCGTCGGCCTTCCCATTGGCTTACCAGGTCGGTAGCTGATGGTGACGGTGAATAATAGAATTCAATTCTGGAACAGTCACTTGCTTTGCTCTCTCAATGGCTCCCAAAACCTGTTGCTGATGCTCTTGGGACAGATACGGCACCACCTGGATGCAAATCCCATTTAATCTTTTGACAATTTCCGCCTGTTTGTGCATTTCAATGTTCAAGCCACGGGACATCTCATAATACATGACATAGTGTCGTTGCATCTCTGATTTCTCACTGGCCAACTTGTCACATTCCCATTTTAGACTGTGATATTGTGCCGGATCTACAGTACATGTCGGGGAAGGTAGTCTTACCCGGTTCTCAGCAGCAAGTGGGTTGATTCCAGCAACGCAGGTGGTCACGGCACAAGCAGCAGCAGGTGTAGGTAAATAAGCCGAAGTCAGAGGGCCAATGTCGTTGCCCAGCACCACCTCGGCAGGTAGGTTGTCCATGATACCAACTGTGGTCTTTCCTGACCCGGCTCCCCAGTCTAAGTGCACCCGGGTGGTGGGTACGCGAAATACAGCACCCCCTGCGACCCGGACGGCAACTGTGCGAGTGGACACGTTCTCTGGCTTTACCAGATGTTTTTGAATCAGAGTGATAGTAGTCCCGGAATCTCTTAGGCCTTGTGCTACTTGTCCATTCACTCGTACCTCCTGACGGTGATGCTGACGGTTATCCAGAGGGGCCGCTTGTATTGGGTCTGCCTCATACCAAATTCCCAGACATTCCTCAGGGCCCCCCTCGGTCTCCAGGCAGTGGGCCGCAGAGGGACGTGATGGAGTGACCTCTGTGTTGGGTGTTGTGCGTCTCCAATTGTTATTTGTAGCTCTCAAAGGGCAATAACGAGCAATATGTCCAGTGTCGCTGCAGTGATGGCACGTCACCCTAGGCGAATCCCGGGGGTAGTTGCTAGGCCCCTGAGGACGTGGTGGGACTGGAGCCCGAAACTCTGGGCGTGGGGTGACGGTTGGAGTACGCGGTTCTACCTTCTGAGCCAGCCGCATAGTACCCTGGCTTACTTTCCTTGTCTCCGCGTACTCATCTGCTAGCCGAGCTGCCTCGTTTAAGTTAGCGGGACGGCGATCTCGTACCCAGTCTTGTATGTCTGCGGCCAGGTCTTGAAAGAAATGTTCCATTAGGAACAGCTGCAATACTTGCTCCCCGGTGTTGGCCTTGCACCCTTGGACCCAAATGGATGCCACCCTTTGTAACTGGTTGGCCCATTCCATGTGGGAGTCCACAGCCATCTTCTTGGACTCCCGGAAGCGCCGGCGGTAGGCTTCTGGAGTTACGGCGTATCGGGTTAACAGCGCCTTTTTAACTTGCTGGTATTGTAAAATATCCTCTGGAGCAAGAGCCCGAAAGGCTTCATTGGCTTTGCCCGACAATTTCCCCGACAAAATAGTGACCCATTGGTCTGGTGGTACCTGGTGTAGTGAGCACTGCCTCTCAAAGTCCGCCAAATATCCATCGATTTCCTCCTCACTTTCTACAAAAGCTTTAAATGCAGTGAATGGTATTTTCTTTCCTGTAGCAGCAGGTGGGGGGGTAGGAACTGCAGGTGTAATGGGCTGTCTCGCTCTTACCAGTTCCAGTTCTTGTCCCCTCTTCGTTTGTATCTCTTCCCTTGCTTCCCGGAACAGCTGGTTGATTAGTTCCACGGACGTTTCTGGATACAAGGATAATCTCCGCTGTACAATCCCAATAATTACATCTTCTTTGCTGACCGGTGCAAGGGGCTCCGTTCCTTCCATGGATCCATCCATTTCGTCCAGCTCCAGCAGTTCAGCTATCAGCTCCCTCCGTGGTCTGTTGCTGGCGCTCCTACCACGACTCTCCAATAGATCTTTTAGTGTGGATCTTTTCAGCCTGGCGTACTGCGACTCCATTCAGCACTTGCTGTTTGGATAAAAGGACCATCCCACCGCTGCCAACCAATGTAACGGCTACCCAAGTAGTGTGAGGGTCTCAGCCGTTGGAGACGTCCTTTTCCCTGGCAAAATGCGATATGCAGGTACCGCCGGTACCCCTTCGAACGCCCTTCCAAGAAACGAGACGGGCTACGTTTGAAGGGTCAAGCAGACTGACTTTATTTGCCACATTTTTCCTCCTTATATCTGGTTACAACTGTACAGAAACAAATGACACTCCCCCCCCCCCCTCAGGGGGGACTTCAATACACACACTTTGAAACAATGACACTCCCTTGAGCCAATCAGCCGCTAGCCGTTTTGGCTCCTTAACTTGATCAGACAATAGAATTCAATTAACCTTTAAAACAATTATCACTCACACATAATCCCCCTCAGCAGACACCTCACAGGGGGGCTGTTTACCTCCACAAAAGAGAGAGTTCATTAGCTATGCGAAGGGAACAGTAGCATTCAGCAGTGAAAGACCATTGTCCAATTAACCCTTTGAGCTCAGAATACAATGTGGTACCTCCAATTGTGACAAGCCATGCAGTTCCTTGTAGTCCTCATGAAGATTATAACTGTCCCGGCAGCATAGTCCATGATCCGTTACAACTAGGTTGATGGTTAATAGTTGATGACCTGTATCACCCCAAGATTGTCACCATTAAAACGCACTTTTAGGTCCCTGAAAGACTCTCTCCACGGCCACCACCCCCAGAAACAATTCCAGGAGCACCAAATTTTGGAGAAAACCCGCCTCTTTACACAAATTCGGCTTTGAAAGAAGGCCCCATAATCAGTCGAAATGGCCGCATCCGTGTAAAGTTGAGTGGAAGATTTGACCCGGCCGTACTTGCAGACAGCTGTCGACAAAATACTCTGCCCATAGAAAAGGATGCGACACGCAAAATTCAACTTACCCAACGACTTATCAATAAAAATATACTCTACAAATTTATCAAATACTACATTTCTGACCACATAAATACAACATTTTTCGATAGTCACTACATAAAGAACAGAATATGAGATTGTTACTCATATGGCAGTGCTATGCAATTCCTCGTTAGTATAGTGGTAAGTATCCCCGCCTGTCACGCGGGAGACCGGGGTTCAATTCCCCGACGGGGAGGCACAACTTTTTTTTTTTTTCTTATAAAAAAAAATAATTGTTACTAATTGCTGAAATATAGTGTAGCTATAATCTGTAATACAATTTGAGCTACAGAGTGTACTTCATTTACCTTTTATAGAAGGCTTGCTTGAATAAGGTTCTACAACTTTTTTTTTATACCCTCACTCAGATTAATCTGACAAAATCCGCAAAACATGCAGATAGCTGAAGCGTCTAGACCCCGAAGACGGCTCCTCACATTCAAATTTCTCTCAGCTAAAATAACTATTGCCAGAAACTGGAAGTCGGCGGCTCTACCCTTTGATCAGCTCAAACACAAATTGTCATGGCTTATGTTGAATGAAAGATTAACAGCGCTCGCACAAGATAAGATGTAGCTGTGGATTAGTTATTTGACAAATGGCCCTGAAACTATTGTGAATTAGATTGTACCCGGTAAGATAGATCTCTGAGCACGGAGCTACAATCCCCCCTCTCCCCTCCCTTTCCCCTCCCTCTCCCCTCCTACCTTTCTTTTCTCTCCCCCCTGTTAAAAAAAAATTTCCGTTACACTGACTCCTCTCCCCTTAACTTTTACTTGTTTGGCTTTGTTGCCTGCTTTTTCTCACCCTCGACAACAAGATATTGAGGGAGCAACCCGCCATTGGAAGGGCTGGACTCCCCCGGACAGATAGATGGGGAGCTGGTTATTCCTGGTGGACGGAGCATGCTCTATGAAAGACAAAACGGAGTGCACATCAGGCCCTGTGCTACATTATATCATATACAAATAGAGAACATCATTGGAGCATGGCCTGTGTACTATAAATATTGATGCGCTTATGTCCTAGGTTGTACCAGGAAATGATACAGTGTTGTGTAATTTATCAGTGGAGGATTTCCCAAATGTACTGTTTGACTCCCTACAGTAGTTATGTGCTGTACAATGTAAAGCTGAGACAATTGTTCTTTGTATTGTAAACTATAATAAAAATTATTGAAACTATAGCAGGCTTGTGATTTTTGTAAATTCTGAGGTTCGATACTGAACAATTTACATGCGTTTATAGGGCATTTCCAGACACATGTAAATGCATGTATTCATATATAAATGGTGTAATTCATACTGTATATGTCAGTGCATTTAGTTTGTTCTCTGAACTGATCCCAATGCATGTAAAGACATGTACATGAGGGCTTGTTCACACTGTGTTGGTCTCTGAAGAGCAATCCAAGTTTGGATCACTCATCAGACAGCATTTGACAGGAGGGGAGGAGGCATTGTATCACCTCCTCACTGCCTTCTTTAACCCCTTGAACCCTGCACTAGTGTGCCACAATTGCATTCATTGCACGCAGTTGCGGTTGCTAGCAGAATGGTTTTGTTTTCATGTTTGGCGGGCACTACACCCACCAAAAGTGACATGGCTTATATTTTCTGATGCGGCCACAAAGTAAAGCATCATATCTATGGCATGTGTATACCCCCTGGCTGTAACTAAAGGGGGTAACAGTTGGAGGGGGGGGGGCTACGAAATCCCCTGTGGGGATTATGAGACCGGACCGAAGCACCATCAAAATAGGTAAGTATACACATCTTCCTTTCACTGGGTAGTTAGAATAGGAGTTAGAATGGAGGTATGAGCAAGTTTAAGCTTAGTTAAGAAAAGCCTGGACTTCAACTTTAGCAAGTTTGTTCAGCTTACACTGGGTCATGGCTCAGGGGTACCTTATGTGTAACTACCATTGAATTACAGGAGTATAGATGTCCTTTAAACCACACAACAAAGTAAGCCCGCTCGTGATGTTGTGTGGCAACCTCAGCCTGGACTCCTGCCAGGCCATGCCCCAGACGTGTGTTCCCCATGATTAAGCTCTGAGGGGCGGAGTGAAACTTGTTGGGGCGTGGCCTGGCAGGAGCCCAGGCTGAGGTTGCCACACACCATCACAAGTGGGCTTGCATTGATGTGTGGCTTAAATTACATCTATAGTCCTACACATTCACTTTTGGATCCAGGACGGGGGCCCTCCCCAGCCAGCACTCACAGCAGTGTATCGGGACTAGGACCCTTTCCTAGCCTGAGTGGCTCACACACAAGGTGTTTGGTTACTATTGAATTACAGTTTGTTAATGGCTACCATAAGGTCAAAGCTCACATGCAGTTTATGTGTAATTATCAGTGGTTTATGGTTTAATGGTTTATCTAGGTCAGTGAGCTCCAAACTGCAGCTCGGGGGCCAGATGTGGCCCTTTGCTTGCTTTTAGTGCTTTGGGGCAATATTTCATCTACTGATACCAAAAATAGGGCATAATTACCCCCACTGACACCAATGAATGGGGCACATTTGCTCCCAATGACACAAACGATGCAGCCCACTGAAATGATGGGGCATAATTCCCCTCAATTACACAAATGATGGGGCACAATTCTTCCCAATTACTCCAAACGAAACAACGAGGCATTATTTTTCCCACTGACGTCATCACTTTTTCTATTCCCAATAGCCATAGTTCGACCCTCCTAAAGTCTGAAGGACGGTAAACTGGCCCTTTGTTTAGAAAGTTTGGCGACTCCTCCTGATCTAGGTTACCCAAATGGTGCACAAGTACAGGAGATAATACCAAATCCAAATGCATTTTGTGTGTTCTTCATACATATTCAGCTGTGTGTGACGCTTAAGTGTAAAAGTGGAAATGTATTGCAAATGCACTTGGTAGTGCAGTCGCTGTAGATCTGAGGAGAGACATGCAAGGACAATAACAAACAGCATTTTTGCTTGCACATGATTGGATGATAGAAATCAGCAGAGCTTTCCCTAATTTTAGATCTTTCCTTCAGATCTACATCAACTGCACTTCCAAGTGCACTTGCCTTTAGTAAATCAACCCCAATGTACTTATAGTCTAGCCTTGACTGATTATGATACTCAGTGATCAAGCAATTTGGGAACTGATTAACCACTTAACCCCTGGACCATATTGCTCGTCAAAGACCAGAACACTTTTTGCGATTCGGCACTGCGTCGCTTTAACTGACAATTGCGCGGTCGTGCGACGTGGCTCCTAAACAAAATTGGCGTCCTTTTTTCCCCACAAATAGAGCTTTCTTTTGGTGGCATTTGATCACCTCTGCGGTTTTTAGTTTTTGCGCTATAAACAAAAATAGAGCGACAATTTTGAAAAAAAAAATATATTTTTTACTATAATAAATATCCCCCAAAAATATATAAAAAAAACATTTTTTTTCCTCAGTTTAGGTCGATACGTATTCTTCTACATATTTTTCATTAAAAAAAAAAATCGCAATAAGCGTTTGATTGGTTTGCGCAAAAGTTATAGCGTTTACAAAATAGGGGGTGTTTTTATGGCATTTTTATGAATATTTTTTTTTTACTAGTAATGGCGGCGATCAGCGATTTTTTTTTCCGGTACTGCGACATTATGGCGGACACTTCTGACACATTTTTGGGACCATTGGCATTTTTATAGCGATCAGTGCTATAAAAATGCATTGGATTACGATAAAAATTCCACTGGCAGTGAAGGGGTTAACACTGGGGGGGGGGGGGTTAAGTATGTTCCCTGGATGTGTTCTAACTGTAGGGGGGTGGACTGACATGGGGAAATTACTGATCTTCTGTTCATACATTGTATGAACAGAAGATCAGCATTTCTCTCCCTGACAGGACCAGGAGCTGTGTGTTTACACACACAGCTCCCGGTCCTCGCTCTGTTACAAGCGATCACGTGTGCCCGGCGGCGATAGCGCCCGCCGGGCACGGGAGTCGGGGGCGAGCGCCCCTATTGGCTGCTGGGTGAGGTGACGTATAGCTACGTGCTCTCGCCCGGCAGAGCCGACCTGCCGCCGTAGAACTGCGGCGGCTGGTCAGCAAGCAGTTAAAGTCGAGTCTCCAGCACATGATAGAATGACTGAAAATTGCCAATCTTAGTCGGGCCTTGTGAAACATAAATCACATAGATCTCATTGCATTTTATGTGTTCAAGTGTAAAAAGGAAGTAACACCAGAATATGGAAGGAAACCATTTGCCTTTATTAAAATCTTGATAATTTGAACTTGTGATAAACGTATTTGCTTGGAAATGATTTGCCTAAATTATTACCGGATAAGCATCTTACGCTCACTTCCTCTGAGGTTTCGAAAGGGATTACTATGAGGGCGTTTTGTGTACTTAAAAATGTAATCCACTTGGCCCAGGCGAGTGAAGTGAACCCTGAATATACAGATAAGATGAAAGTATCCTTAGAAGAGGCATTGCTTCCAAATGCCACCCATAGGGAACAATTCCCCATGAGCTAAAAGATTTACAATATAGGCCAGGGATATGCAATTAGCGGATCTCCAGCTGTTGCAGAACTACAAGTCCCATGAGGCATAGCAAGACTCTGACAGCCACAGGCATGACACCCAGAGGCAGAGGCATGATGGGACTTGTAGTTTTGCAACATCTGGAGATCCGCTAATTGCATAACCCTGATATAGGCTTTGCAACCGAACCCTAGTATATGGAGGAAGAGTCTCTGACAGAGTGATTGGACGGTGTCCCAGTACAACTGTGACCTGTGTGAGAACCGGAGACTGTCATCCTGAAGGACTGTGATTGGAGTTCGCAGACTGAGTGTTTCGGAAGAACAAGGCCTGATCTGGTTGGGTGAGACGGGCACTTGCCCAAGCATACTGACTATATTGCAGGAGGGTGGATCGTTTACATCAACCACTGTGATTTGACTATCCGGGCCTTTCCCACCAGTTTATTTGTTCCCTTTTTGGATTACAAATTACACCCTTTGCGCGCCAACGCAAAAGTGCACGGACTTTTGGGATAATTTGTACTGGGGTTTGGTCTGATCAACCAAACCACAAAAGTGAATTACCTTGTCTAAAGACTGCCTGTTTAGTTATAGCAACCGTTGATATCTGTTTATCTATTCCTTAACCGGTTAATCGGTTCCATTAGGCTGTATAGCACCGTCGTCAGAGAGAGAGCATGGCAAGGAGTTGCTTCAGTGTGATGTCTTCCTGAAGGAGCCCCCTGTGCTGGGTGATTACACAGGTCGGTGCAGTTATTATAATATAATTTGTACTTATCTGCTATCACTAATTCTGACTCTTGCAGGGCTCTGCAAGAAGTCCACTACTGTTTTACCTTTGTCCTTTTTGCTTTTATCTTATCAAGTAAAGAGTTACATTGGTTAAGCTGAATTTGTGTGCAGTCTCTCTGTCACCCTATGGATCAAGACAACTCAAGGTAACCATTTGTTTATATAATTTTCTGTGGTGTAATATGGTATTGTGCTTCCCAACAGTTATTGGGGTCCACCATTCTCACTGATACCAGTTGTGCCAAGGGAGGGATCGAGACAGTTTTAGGGGTTGATAGCCAGAGCATAGACCCAAAACAAACCAGCAGCTCCTTCGGGGGGTAGTGCTACACCAGAATTAACAGCCCCTCTGGCACACCTAGCAATGTGATTAATGGAATAACTCAGCAGGAATACACAACACAGTTCTTCTTGTAGTTTACTTGAAGAAAATTAAAAATTCAGGTTAACATTAGTCAGCCAGGACCTGTGTAAGTACCCAGGACTTGGTTGAAACAGTTTAAAGAAAACTGTCAGGAACACTATGCAAACAACAAAAGCAATAGGTAACAATATGTACAAATTAAATAGACTCCCCAATAACTTTTGGTGTGTGTGGGATGCTGTGGCAAATGGGAACCCCATGCCGGCCTACCATGCTTCTAGTACACACCCAGTGAAATTATCTTAATACCCGTGGTGTGTCCCTTTTAAGAGCAACCGCGGTAATGTCCTGGAGGCAAAGCTTTGCGTTTTATTATATTCACCAGCAATGTGGGAGCTCTTTCTTTCCATCTAGGCTGACATTGGGTGGGTATCTGAGCCTGTGTGGGTGGATTCACTCACTCAGGCACGGATGCCTCCCCTTCCCTGCCACGCCCACGCGACGCTGGGCAGGATACATTGGTACAACTGGGAGCATTTAAATTCCCATCACTTGGTGTCTAGCTGTCTTTCTGGCAACACTTTCATATGCAAGCTCTCACTTATGCTTGGTTCATAAATTCCATGTGATCCAACAATGTAAATTTCCATAACTTTTACCCAATACCTTTAGCACTTTATTTATCCTTATGGCTTCTTCATGATCTCACTCAGGCTACATCTTCCTTTTTTCTCACCCACTTTTACACTTGGTGCTTGCTCAGTTCTTCCTTTCATCTGACCTGGTGCATGGGCTTTCTCACACTTCTTAATAATATTATACATTCATTATATACTACCGATCTCAATCCACATAAGTGTTGGCCCACTGTCTTCCACATATTGGCTTTGGAGAATCCACAGTGCTCCCTGTTTGTCCACGTGTCTCTACCTCAGCTCCCATGCCAGACAATTTCAACGGCTCTGGTCCTGTGCTCACATCTATACAGTTGACGTGAGTATTCATAGGGTTATCTATCTTCTTTTTACATTATTTATAATATTCTATTACAAAAATGATACCTTATGGTTATGTCTCTATAGATCACTATTGCATTCGGACCTGAAGAGTTGGTATATCCCAACAAAACGCGTCAGTATACATAGATGCATGATGTTTATACAGATGATTTTATGTTTTTTTTTATACTGTTTTTTTACTCCTAGATTCTCATTATACCATCAAGTCCCTCCAAGTAGTTTATGTTGTGCACGACTTGTCCTTACTCCACGATATGCCAAGTACTATGGTAATATGCATATGTAAGTTGTAGCATGTTTATGCAATTTTGTGGATGCAATTTTTGTCATTCAGTATGCTTTACATTATATCACAAGGCATAATAAAATGCGCTTTGCCAAGACTGCTTTTTGTTATACATCTCTCATTCCAAGTCCCAAACTTACTCCCCCCTTTTGTGTTGGAACCCAATTAAGCAATACTGTATATCTTATATGCTTACTTTGAATGGTGATTGGTCTCATTTAAAGTCCCGCTGACCAAACTCTCTTTTTTTCTGTTCAAATTTGGGATGGAGGCCATTTACCTATGATGCCTTGAACCACATAATTTTTTCTCGCTGTGTACCTAGAACGCTCCTCCTATTACCCAATTACAGTCGCAGGCTCTAACTGAAGCATGGGCTATGCTTCAACTTTCAAGTATGCACCACACTTCTATTGTCCCATTATCCAATCAACAGCCATTAGCACAGGGGCACTCTCTTCAAATAGGACAGCACAATGTGGATGGTAGATTTTAGGCATGCTCTTGGACACACAAAACGAGTCGACTAATGATACTTGTATCTGCTGAAAACTTTTAGACCCTGTTCTTAATTTGTACTGTTAGGGAGCTTTGGCAGGTTCACCTCAAAAGCAATTATGTTGCCAGCCAAAGTTGCAAATTAAAATAAAAAAACACCACTGCTGCAAGCACATTTTCAAATTCTGCCACAATATTTTTTAATACATGTACAATATCTACATAAACGTTAAATGTATAATTCCATGAAAATTCTCTTGACGAGCAAGTATTCCAAATAGTGATTTTTCAGCGGGTGGCATTATCCTAATGTTTCTTCTATCCCTTGGAATGCCTTTGGTGAGACCTGTAAGTTCCTGCCCACTTTGGATGTGTGACCAATTTAAGCCATCTTGGGGTATTCCCACCACTTATAGTGCATTTCCCATAATATAAAACAATGAAAAAAAACACACCAGCATTGAGGACACCCTGTAGCAACCAAGGCAGAAATTTCATCATTAGAATTCCATAGGGATTAGAAGCCGGTAGGAGGTTTAATGCTCCAGAAGTAACCCGACAATAAAATGTGGGTGGATACGTGTATATATACTTTTATGAAAAGCATACAGATATGCCAACTTTGAAATGATATATACATTGAAAAAATATATGCATAACATTCCACAGCGTAATTTATGCATATTGGGGTACATGTGTAAAAAAAAAAAAATCAACATCCGAGACACTCTAGTCTTTTGATTGGTAAGGACTTTCCTAACATTTGTTCCCCGCACTGGGGCTCCCTTGTAACCCTTTCCTGTCTAAAACATTGCACTGTCCTTGGTATTATACATACTAAAGGGTCATATTAACTTGGTTTCAGTTGGGAACTTGAATCCAAGACTTCTATTTTGGCTTGCTTTCTTTTTTGGCTCAGTCTGATATTGTTTTCTGTTATTTCTTCATCTTCTGGGTCACTGTCGGAACCTTCATCTGAACTATCTTCCTCTTCTTCACTGGAGTCAGAACTGTTCAGTTCAACCAAGGCCACATCCTGCACACAGAGGTTCAACATTAGTGACATATTCAATATTGCAAAAGATTTCCCTCATACCCTGCTCTTTTGATAGGACTTTTGGACACAAGGGGGAGATTTACTTAAACTGGTACACAGAATCTGGTGCAGTTTTTCATGGTATCCAATCAGCTTCAACTTGCTCATGTAAACTTTTGACAATATGGCCTCTTTCAGACATAGTTTAACCACTTGACAACCGGGCCTATTTTGGCACTTCTCTCCTTCATGTAAAAATCACAATTTTTTTGGTAGAAAATTAATCAGAACCCCCAAACATTATATTTATTTAAGCAGACATCCTAGGGAATAAAATGGCGGTCATTGCAACTTTTTTTCCTTGCACGGTATTTGCGCAATAATTTTTCAAACACCTTTTTTTGGGGGGGGGGGGAAACAAAAAACGGTTTCATGAATTAAAAAAATAACAAAAAACAGTAAAGTTAGCCCAATTTTTTTGTATAATGTGAAAGATGATGTTACGCTGAGTAAATAGATACCCAACGTGTCACGCTTTATAATTGCGCTCACTTATGGAATGGCGCCAAACTTCGGTACTTAAAAATCTCCATAGGCGACGCTTTCAATTTTTTTACAGGTTACTATTTGAGTTACAGAGGTTGCACACGCTCTAACGCACGCGACGATACCTCACATGTGGGGTTTGAACGGCGGGACTTGCATGCGTGTTCGCTTCTGCACGCAAGCTACTGGGGATAGGGCATTTAAGTTAAAAAAAATAAAAATAAAAGTATTTTATTTTTTATAAAATATCATTTTATTTTACTTATTTTTTTTATTTTTACACTTTTATTCCTATTACAAAGAGTGTAAACATCCCTTGTAATAGGAATCAGTGTGACAGGTCCTCTTTATGGAGAGATGTGGGGTCATAACGTCGCGCTCGGGCCTCCGATGGTCATAGAGATGACTGGTCACCAGTCATCTCTATGCTTCCCCAGTCAGCGCCGGACGAGTCGCTCTCCGGGCACGGATGGTGGCGGGTGGGGGGGGACGGGGACGTCCCCTCCCGCTGCCTACAAGAAACAATCAAGCGGCAGAACTGCCGTTTTGATCGTTCTTATTGTGCACAGAATCGCTGGCTGAAGACGGTAATATCTGAATGATGCCTGTAGCTGTAGGCATCATTCAGATATCACCGCACAAAGTCGAGGACGTATTTTGTCGTTCAGCGGTTGTAAAGTGGCTAATCCAGCGTTTCTCAACCTTTTTCCAGTCAGGGCGCCCTTAAAAAGTATTTTCAGTCTTGAGGCACCCCAGTCCAAGGCTTGGTTCACGTTACTGTGTGTTGCGGAACACGCGCAAAATTGCGCTTTGCTCTTTAGGGGGTGCAATTCTTAATGGTATCTGACACATTGGAAAACGTGGGGTGCTTTTGGTGCAGTGCAATAAAAAGGGGGGAGGGGGAAGACTTCTTTCCCTGCATTTTTATGGGTAGGGAAGCCCATTAAAATGAATGGGCTGCCCTACACGCAGCCACACAGATGTGAACCAAGGGCTTGTTCACATGTCAGGTTGGAGGGGCGGTAAAACCACATGGTTGAGCTGTTTTTACCAACCCCAACTTCTCCCCCTTTAGCTGCAGAGGCAGCAGCTGGTGGTGTGCACATGCTGTGGCTGCAGCTGGAGGTATACCCAGTGTGACCCATTGGACTGTACTGCAACCACCCCCAACTGTGTGCATTGCATGGGGGGCTCCCGCTGCTGTCAACCAAATCCAGTGACACAAGAGCAGTGGGTAGGGCCGAGTCCTGCTGTCTGTGTCAATGAATGCAGCAGCGGGTCTCGTGAAAACGTCAGCCCGCATGGGTGCCCCCTTTAAAAAACTTCTCTCTGTGGGGGCACCTGATGAAGAAGAGAGGCCAGGACTGCCGACACCAAAGGAGGAGGATTGGGGCTGCTCTGTGCAAAACCCTTGCTCAGAGCAGGCAAGTAGAATAGGTTATTTAAAAATAAAAAAAATCTTTGCAATAAGTTTAACTGAGTCTTAAAGGGGTTGTAAAAGGTAAAAAAAAAAAAAAAATCCCTAAATAGCTTCCTTTACCTTAGTGTGAGTGAGTGAGTGCAGTCCTCCTTCACCTACCTCATCCTTCCATTTTGCTTTTAAATGTCCTTATTTCTTCTGAGAAATCCTCACTTCCTGTTCATCTGTCTAACTCCACACAGTAATGCGAGGCCTTCTCCCTGGTGTGGAGAAAGCCTCTTGAGGGGGCGAGCAGGAGTGTCAGGACACCCACTAACACACAGCTCTATTCTCTATCTGCAAACTAGAGAGTGTCCCCGACACTCTCCAGGAAGTGGTTAAAAAGTGTTTGTTAACCAAAAAAATTAAAATAAGGACCGAGCCTCTCTTTCTGAGATTTGTTGTTTACAAGTTAAAAACTTTCTTTTGCTAGAAAAAGACTTTGAACCCCCAAATATTATATATTTTTTTTCTAACATGGCGGTCGTTGCAATAGTTTGTCACACTGTATTTGCTCAGCGGTCTTACAAGCACACTTTTTGGGGGAAAAATACACTTTTTAAATTAAAAACTAAAACAGTAAAGTTAGCCCAATTAATTGTTACTCCAAGTAAATTGATACCAAACATGTCACGCTTCAAAATTGCACCCGCACGTGAAATAGCGACAGACTTTTACCCTTAAAAATCTCCATAGACATTTAAAAAAAAAAAATTCTACAGTTTGCAAGTTTTGAGTTACAGAGGAGGTCTATGGCTAGAATTATTGCTCTCGAACCTTAACGATCGCGACAATAAATCACGTGTGGTTTGAACACCGTTTTCATATGTGGACGCTGCTCATGTATGCCTTTTCGCTTCTGCACACAAGCTCGACGGGGCGCATTAAAAAAAAAAAAAAAAAGAAGATTGTGTCACTTTTATTCTTATTACAAGGAATGTAAATATCCCTTTTAATAGAAAAATTAAAAAAAAAGCATTACATGACCTCTAAAATATCAGATCTGGTGTCAAAAAGACCTCCGATCTCATATTTACACTAAAATGCAATAACAATTACCAAGCCAGGGAAAGGACGCAATCGCCTCCGGTAAGCAGGGCGCCAGAGTGGCGGTAGTTGGGGGCACCCCCTCTTCCGTCGCCGATAAAAGTGATCTTGCAGCAAATCCGTCACAGAGACCACTTTTATCAGAGAGTGGACCACCTACTAAAGAGGATACCTGGGTTATGATAGCTAGCTGCTGCCATAACAACGATATCCCTCTTCAAAGTACCAACGTATAACGACCACAGGCAGTCCTGGCTGAACCTGCTAATTCCTGATATTCCCCTCTCTGGCACGGACCAGGAAAATCAGGGCTACTGAGCCCTGACCACTGTAGTCAGCGGATGTCCCTTTGTCATCCCGCAGCTGTCCTCTCTGCCCCTCACCCCCTCCTCCCTGCCTGTCAGCTCCGTGCTTGTCTGTCTGTGTCTCTGCCGCTATTAAAAATGAAAGAAAAAAAAAAAAAAACACTTACAATGGTCACTGCCAGCCCTTCTCTATTATAGGCAAGCATACCACACCTCAAGTTTTTTTTCTAAAACAAGGCTTGTAAATACCTATTTACAGCCATTTTCAGGCCAGTCACGCAACTCCCGATACATGACTTGTGCCAGAGGGGCTGAGCGGCCATGTGACCTTGTTGACCGACATCAGAGGGAGAGCTCAGCCCCTCCTGCAGAAGCCATGTATCGGTGCTGTAAATCAGCCACGAGTCACATGACCGGCCTGAAGCTAGCTCTAAATAGGCATTTACAAGCCTCATTTTTAGAAAGGACTTCCATATTGTGGTCAGTAGACTGCCTATAATAGATGGGGTTGGCAGCGATTTTTAAATTTAGACTTAAACAGTTTAAGAGATTTGGTGATGTCACTACTGTGTTTCAGTTCTCCTTCCTGCTTTTGCTTTATTCTTTCTGTGAATCTGTACCTCTCCATGTTTCTTCCTGAATATTTCCCTCATGAGTCTTCAGATCACCAGTTCTAATAAGCACCCATCTCTACCAAGCGGTTGGCCTCCACAAGAGATATAGTGGGGAACAAGCAATGGCAAGT
Organism: Rana temporaria; assembly: GCF_905171775.1. Lineage (NCBI taxonomy): Eukaryota > Metazoa > Chordata > Amphibia > Anura > Ranidae > Rana > Rana temporaria. Next base: position 217,661,159 of record NC_053491.1, on the reverse strand, counting down.
CAGGACAAAAGACTGGCTGTATGGAGCCTTCAGGCAATACTAATGACTAGTCCCTCACCCTAGGTAAAGTTTCCACAGTACAATTTAATTAGATATTAAAAAAGGTATCATTTTAATAGAATGCCCTATGTGGTGTCTTTTTCTACAGCCAGATGACAAGGATTTTCATCCATATCCTAAACCATAGCCTAATAGAAGACCTTTTTCACCATCTTATACAGTATCTCACATTTTTGTATAATATATATTACACACACACACACAATGTAAAAAAGTTAGTGTACAGCTTGTATAACAGGGTAGATTTGCTGTCCCCTCAAAATAACTCACAGCGCCAATGTCTAAACCGCTAGCAAAAGTGAGTGAAAATGTCCAGATTGGGCCCAAAGTGTAAATATTGTGTGGCCACCATTATTTTCCAGCACTGCCTGGGTTACTCTTGGGCATGGAGTTCACCAGAGCTTCACAGGTTGCCACTGGAGTCCTCTTCCACGCCTCCGCGACGACATCATGGAGCTAGCGAATGTTAGAGACCTTGTGCTCCTCCACCTTCTATTTGAGGATGCCCCACAGATTTAGGTCTGGATATATGCTTGGCCAGTCCATCACATTTACCTTCAAATTCTGTAGCAAGGCAGTGGTCGTCTTAGAGGCGTGTTTGGGGTCGTTATATTTGAATACTGATCTACGGCCCAGTCTCCGAAGGGAGGGGATCCTGCTCCGTCAGTATGTCACAGTACATGTTGGCATTCATGGTTCCCTCAATGAACTGTAGCTCCCCAGTGCTGGTAGCACTCATGCAGCCCGAGACTATGACACTCCCACCACCACAATTGACATGCCATGAGGTCCCATGTTGAACTTCCAGTGACCAGTATGAAAGAGAGAGCCATAACACCAAAATGTAACACACCTGCTGCCCATTCACACCTGAGACCTTGTAATACTAACGAGTCACATGAGACCAGGGAGGGTAAATGGCTAATTGGGCCCAATTGGACGATTTCACTTAGGGGTGTACTCACTTTTGTTGCCAGAGGTTTAGAGATTAATGGCTGTGTGTTATTTTTACTAGGGGACAGAAAATATACACTGTTATACACTTACTACTTTACATTGTAGCAAAGTTCTTCAGTGTTGTCACATGAAAAGATAATAAAATATTTACACAATGTGAGGGGTGTACACACTTGTGAGATACTGTATTTACTATAATTAGAGCTTTTAGGAGAAAGGGTTAAAAGGACATAAACCTCAGATATTGTCTTTGCATACTTTCATCAAGCAGTGGAGTTTTATGGTATGCTAGTTTACCTATTGGTGTCCATATGTGCAGGGGTTTGGACATTGAACACATGAAAATCCTGTGTTAGGACATAAACCTACTTATGACACAAAAGCAGTGAAAAGGGGGGGGGGGGGGAGGGGCTGATATTAAAGCGGTTCTCCACCCTAAAGTGGAGTCCCGCTGATCGGAACCCTCCCCCCCTCCGGTGTCACGTTTGACACCTTTCAGGGGGAGGGGGGTGCAGATACCTGTCTAAAGACAGGTTTTTGCACCCACTTCCGGCCCGGCATTCACAGGCAAAAGACGGGCATTGCGTCACATCCCGTTGTGTGCTGGGAACACTCGGCTCCCAGCACACAGCGGGAGCCAATCGGCGGGCGCGGCGCGACTCGCGCATGCGCCGTAGGGAACCAGGCAGTGAAGCCGCAGTGCTTCACTTCCTGGTTCCCTCAGCGTGGATGGCGGGGGAGCAGCAGAGAGACGAGCGATCGCTCGTCCTCTGCTGCGATCGGCGCTGGACTCCAGGACAGGTAAGTGTCCTAATATTAAAAGTCATCAGCTGCAGTATTTGTAGCTGCTGGCTTTTAATATTATTTTCCCATGGCACATCCGCTTTAAGAGGAAAGGAGCATTGATGGACATTTACAATCCTGAGAAGTGCATTTCCTAGCTTTTCCAATTGCACATCATTCAATCAAAATGAAGTGTACATGCAAGTAACTGATTAGAAAAGCCATCATCCTTGCCATTTCAATGATCTTCTCCTGATCTTCAACATTCTCTATGTCATAGGTCCCAGCTGGACAAGTTCCAATTTCTTTGCTGAGTTTTTCATTGGCTGAGGCCAGCTGAGGCAGGAAACTCTGGACGCGGTCAAGTACTGCGACAACAAAACACAAGATAAATGTTTGCTCCCCCCATCATCCATATAACCACATCCATTGTGTAATTATCATTAGAACTAATGTGCAAAATTACTAGTGTATATTTCACTGTTTTAGCAGCCCCTGACCCAGAAGATGTAGAGTGGACCTTGCACGCTATGCACTGCACAAAACTGTCAAAAAATAAACAAACCAAAAAACACCTTGTGAGGGGAAGGGATTGCCTGCTTACCATTAAATGGGATCTTGCTGGAAAGACAGCACCCTCCCCTAGGTGTATATTGCAGTATAACAACAATTTATTCACACAGGTTTTTTTTTTTTGTGCAGCACACTATCATTGGAGGGGACCTTCCTTCTATTTACATCTGGTGATCTGGCTAGTAAGTGTTTTTCAAAAGATCAAGCTCTCTTGTAGATGTACAATTAAGCCTGCCATAGATAGGTCAAAATTCAGCCATATGGATTGATCCGCCAATCAACTTTAGTACAGCCAGTCTGTTGGAAATTTTTCAAGCAAACACTGCAAATGGCTATAGCAGCAAGAAGTGATCATTGTATTCTGATGGATGGGAAACCTCCCACTGTCAGAAGATATAACATGTTCCTGATCTTGCAGCTGCTTCCAGATCTCCCCTCCCTGTGACAGCAGACCGGGGATCTTCTCCATGCATCCACTGTCACCATTTGAAGAGAAAGTTCTGTGAATGAACTACAAGTACCAACAGCCTTTGTAGTTCTCAATAAAACTACCATGAAACTTTTGAGCGATCTAGGTAGTTCATTGACTCTGTCATTGTGTTACTGCTTTGCCCGTACAAGCAGACTGCTTACAATGACATGTCTAGATTCCCATCGCACACATTCCTGGAATACAGACTCATCTGTAGCAGGTCCTGTAGCGATGACCAGCTGAAAACTGGATATATCACAGGGGAGAGGGAGAATAATTGCAAAGTTTGGAGCCCCACAGGACACCTTCATCAAGCATGTGTAAAGGTGTCCGAATAATTGCACTTGTTCTTTTGTGATGCGATCTCTGCAATAAAAGTTTTAGGCTACAATTGAAGATCCGCGGTGTGCTAGCGAATATGTGTATTGGGATTACTTTGACAGTCTGCAGGAGCCCTGCATTGCACCCATCTGCTGATCGTGGTGGATGCAATCCAGTCTAGGCTCTAAAAAATAAATAATATATTGCAAATGTACTTTTTTTACTTTAAAAAAAATAAAAAAAAATGCATTATTTTTTGCAAGGTGAACTTATCCTTTAATGTAAATATAAAGAAATGCAGCCATTTTACCAGTGGTAGACAATATAAAAAAAAATACTAGAAAATGTTCACTTAAAGTATAGAAAATAAAAATAGACTTACTGCTGCTCCGTGGCATTTTAACAATTGGAGAAGACAATCCATTTTTGTTCTGCTTTGAATTTATCAGTAACTTGTTGTACAGCCCTTTACCTGTACAGAAGAAAAAGTAAAACAGGTTATGTTATGCTGTCACACTAGGGGGGATTATAGCAACATCGCCAGAACCATGTTCTACCCTAAATATGGGTGTAACATGTTCCAAAAGGGTGGACTTATCCTCAAGACCCCTTTCACACTGGGGCATTTTTCAGGCGCTTTAGCGTTAAAAAAAAGCGCCTGTAAAGCACCTGAAAGAAGCCTCGTCTGCAATCCCAATGTGAAAGCCAGAGTTTTCCGGAGTCGGAAAACAATGCACCCACTCCTACTAAATTTAGATTGGAATTAAAAAAGCAAGTTTAAATGTCCCAATTCACAAAAAGTTATAATTAATGACTTCTCTACTGTAAGAATAAAGACCAATGCATGCAGTGCCTCACGTAACCGCAAAACTAACACGGTAAGTGACCGCGAAGAAGCATGCTTTTCATGTGCTTCACTATATGGCACGCAACGCACAATTAGGAGCGGCAATACTTATACTTTCCATAGTGTTGTGTTCTGCTGTTACAGGGAACGCAGCGCCCATGGGTAACCTAGCCTCTCACTGATAAGGGATTAAGTAAATATGTTTTTTGCAGGACTAGAGACACTTGTATAAGTGAAGGGAATGGAGGGTCAATAGTTCAAGACTGACGCTGTAAACCATTGGAAAAACTGCTGTCATTCAGCTAAGGCTATAAAAACTCCTGTGGTAATGACATGTATGTTGCCTTTCTTTCCATCAAGGAATGTATGAAATACATTTGCATATTAATACAGAGGAGTCGGTAGTACAAAAAACTGAGGAGTCAGAACATTTATCTACCGACTCCATAGCCCTGGTAAAAATCTTCCTTTAAAATAGTGTTTAGTACTACTTTAATTTTATTTTTTAATCCCCTCTTGTCTGCTGGACTGTCCTAAACAAAAACATACCCACACACCCAGCATTGTCTGTTTCCACTGTTAAGATGCTGTACACCTTATTTTGTGCGGCTACTGTATATACACATTTGTTGCATCATCAGGATCCAGCTGGGTTCTAGCAGCTGATGACGTGCTGCTGCGCATATGTAATGTGTGGTAGATGGCCCCACAGTGTCCTTGGATGAGCGACAGTAGTATCTCAGGAGACTGCGGACAGCGAAGGGACGCCAGAAAATGTGGGGCTAAATTTTATATATTACACACACACACACACAGGACACTTTATTAGGTAGTACAGGACTGTACCCCCCCCGTTTGCCTTCAAAACCACCTTCATTCTTCATGGCATAGATTCAACAAGGTGTTGGAAAACATTCCTCAAAACTTTTGACATGATAGCATCACGCAGTTGCTGCAGATTTGTCGGCTGCACATCCATGATGCAAATCTCCCGTTCCACCACATCCAAAAGGTTCTCTATTGGATGAGATCTGGTGACTGTGAAGGTCATTGGAGTATGCAATGAACTCATTGTCATGTTCAAGAAACCAGTTTGAGATGATTTGAGCTTTGTGACATGGTGCATTATGCTGCTGGAAGTAGCCATCAGAAGATGAGTACACTGTAGTCATAAAGGGATGAACATGGTCAGCAACAATACTCAGGTAGGCCGTGGCGTTTAATGCTTAATTGGTACTAAGGGGTCCAAAGTGTTTCAAGGAAATATCCCCCAAACTGTCAGCCTGAACCATTGATACAAGGATTGATCCATGCTTTCATGTTGTTTACGTCAAATTCTGACCCTCCCATCTGAATGTTGCAGCTAAAATCAAGACTTATCAGACCAGGCAACATTTTTCCAATTTTCTATTGTCCAATTTGTGCAAATTGTAGCCTCAGAGTGGCACCCGGTGTGGTCTTCTGCTGCTGTAGCCCATCTGCTACAAAGTTTGATGTGTTGTGCGTTCAGAGATAGTATTCGGCATACCTTGGTTGTAACAAGTAGTTGAGTTACTGCTGCCTTTCTATCATCTCTGCCCATTCACCTCTGACATCAACAAGGCAATTTTGGCCACAATGGATATTTTCTCTCTTTTTAGAACCATTCTCTGTAAACCCTACAGATGGTTGTGTGTGAAAATCCCAGATCTGCAGTTTTTGAACCAAGACTGGAACCAACAAGCATGTCATGTTCAAAGTCACTTAAAATTCCCTTTCTTCCCCATTCTGATGCTCGGTTTGAGCACGTCACGTCCTCACCATTAGGGATGAGCTCCGGCGTGTTCGCACACTCCACGTGCAGAGCCCATCAGGAAGTCAGCACTGCGCTAATCACAGGCAGGGAGACATTTCCCAATCTCTGCAGCCGAGCATCGGGACAAAGTCGCCCTGCCTGTGATTAGCGCAGCGCTGACTTCCTGGCGGGCTCTGCACATGGACAGTGCGAACATGCCGGAGCTCATCCTTACTCACCATGTCTAGATGCCTAAATGCATTGAGTTGCTGCCATGTGATTGGCCGATTATCAATTTGTGTTACCAAGCATTTGAATAGGTGTACCTAATAAAGTGGTGTGTGTGTATAGACACACACTATTGAAAGTTAAAGCGGAGCTCCACCCACTTTGACTTTCTCTTATGTAATGTAACACACACACATTATGGCCCGGATTCACGTAGAGTGGCGTATATTTGTGCGGGTGTAGCGCATCTCATATGCGCTACGCCACCGTAACATTGAGAGGCAAGAACAGTATTCACAAAGCACTCGCGCCCCAACGTTGCGCCGGCGTAAACGTAAATTGTACGGCATAAGCCCGCATAATTCAACGTAGGAAGGAAGTGGGCGTGATCCATTTAAATCAGCGGTTCTCAACCCGGCGGTCGTTTGGCAATTTGCCGGGGGTCGCGAATGCTAGTCCAAACTGTAACGCTGGCCGAGACGGACCCGAAATTACTGTTTACGCCTGAGTCTGTCCTTCTCGGTCAGCAAGACGTCACTTCCGGGAGAGGAGAACCGTGCAGAAGTGACGCCATCATGGTACTCTCATCCGCAGTAAGAAGTCAGCAAGCGGAGTTAACCGGAAGTGACGCCGCCATCTTGGTACCCTCGTCCGCAGCAAGCGGACATCTTTTTACACCCACCGAAGTCTTGCAGTTTACACGTATTTTTACCAGTAAACTGAGCTTATATATTATATAAGCTTTATATAGTATATAAGCTCAGTTTACTGGTAAAAATACACGTAGAATACAAGACTTTGGTGGGTGTAAAAAGATGTCCGCTTGCCGACTTCTAACTGTAGCCTTGCTGCGGATGAGGGTACCAACATGGCGGCGGCGTCACTTCTGGTTAATATAATAGACGGGTTGCTGATGCTGACAGAACACCTGAGGTACTTTGGCAAGCCAGGCACTAAATACCGGTAATTAAGGCATTTTTGTACTGTTTGTCACAGCAGTGTAATTAAAACGTGGATTTTGATTAAATAAGTCTGACATGACTGTGAAAAATATAATGTGGTACAATACATATTTATATATAAATGTCCCAGTTGGTTCCTCAAAAGTGGTTATTCCGTGTCAGTGCTAGATACATGTTTGGGTGCTATACACTTTGAATATCTAGCACTGACAAGGAATAACCACTTTTGAGGAACCAACTGGGACGTTCATATATAAATGATATGTCTTGTCGCATAATAATTTTTTTTCTTGCATAGCCACGTCATGTTGGACTTAAAAAAAAAAAAAAAAAAAAAAAATGGCGGAACTCCGCTTTAAGTCCAACATGACGTGGCTATGCAAGAAAAAAATTTATATGGAACATGACATATCATTTATATATGAACAGGAGTCAGTGTGGATCACCGCTGTTCAGCATTGCAAGATTTCTTCATTGCCATCACAGCGGGGTGGGCACTTTTGATGACACCACCCGTTGTGATGGCGACATAAAAAGTTTACGACACGGCAAGCCGAACATACTGCGAATGCGCGAGACACGGGTAGCACATGCTGAGCTGCTGAGACAGCAGAATATAATTTATATATTTATTCTTCAATCTAGTGGCGAAATTAACAAACTAAGCAAGTGGCATTAGTAATGATCCTAATAAATGCATTTTAATAGCTAGCTATATATATATATATATATATATATATATATATATATATATATATATATATATATAGATACTCTGCTTTAACTGCTTGTCTACCGCCCGCCGTCATATGACAGCGGGACGAAGACTCTAGTTCTGGGCGGACGTCATATGACGTTGCGCCTTCCCGAGCCACTAGGGGGCTGGAACCCAATGCGCATGCCCGGCGCCCAGCGATGTTTGCCGGGCACCTGCGATTGCCCAGTAACTGAGCAGGACTGTGGATCTGTGTGTAAACACGTCCTGTCAGTGGGAGGAGACTGATGTGTACATAGGGACACTGATCGGTCACCTCCCCCACAGAAATAATCATTCCCTAGGGAACACATTAACCCCTTTATCGCCCCCCAGTGTTAACCCATTTGGGTACAGCGTTGCATGACCGCGCAATTGTCAAAGTGTGACCGGGCTGAAAGCTGAAACATGGCTTGGGCAAGAATGGGGGTGAAAGTGTCCTGTAGGCAAGTGGTTAAAGCGAGTGAGTGTCCTCTTTCTAATTGTACATGACAGAAAGAAGTCCACCAATCCCCAACTTTCCGGACTATGCAAACATGCTACAATGTTTGTCATATACGAGAAAAATGTCCTATACACAGCACTATGCAAACTCCATTTTACAGAAAGAAAAAAAAAAGTCAGTATTTACAGCTTGTGCAGAGAACTCCTAAACTGTGTGTACTTATTATCTAGAATAAAGTAGGACAAACATCTGTCATCTCCATACAACAATCTGGGAGATGGTGGTGAAAAGACAAATCACAACATGCTTGCTCTGTCCCCCTTCTCCCATATCAGCCAGACAAAAGTTACGCAAGTGCCTTGTACTTCTTATTACAAACACATTGCCACCGATGGCTGCCATCACCTTGTGAAGAACCAACTTCCAGTAAATCCGCAGAATGGAGCTGCTTCGCTGTCTCACTCCCTACTTCCTCCATCCTCTCCTGATCAGCCTGCTAAACAGAAACACGTGAGAGTGTGCACCCAACCGGAAGCTGGCAGTACACTGATGATATCACTCAGTTCAGTCAGCTGAGTCACTGGCGGCCATGATAGATAAGGGAAAGAAATCTGTGTCAGCTCATGACAGCACTCAGTTGCTTTCCCGGAGCAGCTATAAAGAGGAATGATATTATCACTATTATACACTGCCTCTGAGAGGACATCTCCTGCCACATCTAATAGACGTATCATTTGTTGTCTCTTCAATTGGAAAGCGCTAGAATGTTCCATATATTCAGCTGTGCACCATTCCAAATGCTTTATAAGAGGGACACATGATAATCAGGTTTACTGGCCTACGAACTTATTTCCAAAATGATATTTCATCATTCAGGTTGTCTTGTGTACAGACCACAAAGGAGAAATGAATTTAGGAAGTGGAGAAAAACTCAAGGCAGCCAAGCATTGTGAAAACCTATTTCTGAAACACATGTAGCAATGTATAAAGAATGCTTACAACACTTCTCCCAGCCCCCCTTTGTTTTATCAGAAAGAGACCAGAATATTAGGCCACCTACCATCTCCTGTGCACTGAGGCAGTGGCGGGAAAAGGTCATCTAGAGCCCAGGCAGAACATGGCAAATTGTGCAACCCCCTCCTGAAGATGTAGGAGCATTATGTGTCAGCAAAAATCCCCCCACCAAAAAAAATATTGAGCACTAATCCGAATGTTTAACCCTAAGAGCCCTTTCACACTGCCAGCGCCTGGAAAAAGGCTGGTAAAGTGCTGCTAAAACTAGCGGCGCTTTATCAGCGTTTTCGGACGCTAGCAGGGTGCTTTTAACCCCCACTAGCAGCCGAATAAAGGGTTAAAAACAACCACAAAGCGCTGCTGCCGAGGTGCTTTGCAGACGCTTTGGCGGCGCTGTCCATTTATTTCAATGGGAAGCGGAGCTTTAGGAGCGGTGTATACACCATTCCTAAAGCACCTCAAAGATGCAGCTGGCAGGAGTTTTTTTTACATTCTGCCAGCACAGCGCCCCAGTGTGAAAGCCCTCGGGCTTTCACACTGGCATTGCAGATGAGGCTTTTTTCAGTCGATTTACAGGTGCTACTTGTAGCGCTAAAGCGCCTGAAAAACACCCCCAGTGTGAAAGGGGTCTACGCATAAATTTCCCCTCCTCCCAGTACAAATCAATCCCCGGTTGAAATACCCCCTCCCAACGATCGGGGGTGATTTCAAAGACATCCTGTACAGATGTCTATTGAAATAGCACCTGAAGTCACCAAAAATAGTACAGAAACTACTTTTGAGAATTGGTGCAGTGGCACAAAGTTGGCATTTCACCAATTCAGACAGTGCTATTGCCGGCGATAGCCGCCGATTTGGAATGCTATTTGACATGTCAAAATGCATGCCAAATTGCATCAATGTAAAACCTAGGCTAAATCACCACTCCTAGCACACCACCTCAAATTCCCCTCCCCCTAGAAAAATTCTTATCCCCCGCTACCCCCCCCCCCCCCAGATACCATATGAGAAGAATTGGCTCCTGAAAGCATGAGACAACTGTAGGTACCGAAAAAGGTATGGGGGGGGGGGGGTTGGACATTGTGGTTAGAAACAAAGGGCCAGATTCTCAAAAGGCTTACGACGGCGCAACGCCATTTGCGCCGTCGTAAATCCTAATCTGGCCCGGCATATCTATGCGACTGATTCTTAGAATCAGTTACGCATAGATATCCATTAGATCTGACAGGCGTAAGGCTCTTACGCTGTCAGATCTTAGATGCAATTTTTTTTCCCGCCGCTAGGTGTCGCCGACGTCGTTTTCCCCATCGTCTATGCAAATTAGCAATTTACGCGAGATTCCCGAACGTACGCGCGGTCGATGCAGTGAATTTACGATGTTTCCGTAGCATTTTTCGCCAGAGGATTTACGCTACGCCGCCGCAAGTTTACAGGCAAGTGCTTTGTGAATCAAACTTGCCCGTAAAACTTGCGGCCGCGTAGTGTAAACGAGATACGTTACGCCCGCATAGTTTTACGCCAGTATACTAGAATCTGGCCCAAAGTAATCAAAGGGGCAGATGGGAAGGTCTGACCTAACATCCTTCACTAATCTATCTATCTATCTATCTATCTATCTATCTATCTATCTATCTATCTATCTATCTATCTATCTATCTATCTATCTATCTAAAACTCAAGTGTGTGTATGTATGTATGTATGTTCCAGCATCACGTCCAAACGGCTAAAGATATTAACATGAAACTTGGCACACATGTTACTTATATGTCAGCAACAAACATAGGATAGGTGGTTTAACCCTTACCCACCCCCATTTGCCATGGTCGGGGTTTTCCTTTAAAGTCCCATTCAACTCTATGGGAAATACATGTTACTTCATAACTTCCAAACGGCTGTAGATATTTCGATAACACTTGGTCACATGTTACTTATATGTCCACTTAAACTATAGGATAGTTAATTTATCCCTTAACTACCCCCATTTGTGAGGGTCGGGGTTTTTGTTTAAAGTCCCATGCAAATCAATGGGAAATGTATGTTCCCACATAACGTCTGTACGCCTGGAGATATTTCAATAATACCTGGTACACATATTACTTATATGCCAAATAAAAATATATGACAGTTAAATTAACCCTTACCTACACCCTTATATAAAAGATGGGTATATTTATATTACTATGATTTTCCTCTCCAAAAGGTTAAGATAGGAAGACCGGGCAACGCCGGGTATTCAGCTAGTTTAACATAAAATTTGGTTCAGTCTATGGGTTCAGGCAGCCTAAAAATTAGGTAGTGTGGGGTTATTCCATTACGGGGCATTTGGGGAAAATGTGGTTTGTAAATAGCACTCACAGGTAAGTCCTGCCTTCCAGGCCCAAAGAGTGGTAAGCATAGAGGGCGTTATATCATAAGGAGCTCTGGGACTCCAGAATGGCAAACATTTAAGGACCTCCACTAAACGCACCATCACAGCTTCCAAAACCATGGACGGGTTGGACAGATCCGGATTTTACCACCAGGCAGCAGTAACCAACTGGGCCGCTATGTAGTATTTGTGGCAATCGGGTAGCGCTAGACCACCTTGAGAGGTGGGCCACTTCAATGTGGAAAACTTAAAACAAGGAGAATGCAGACCCCATAAAAAGGTTCTAGAAGAGACCCAGGAAGGTTCTCCCATGCATTCAGTTTAGCCTTAACAAATTTAACGACCGGAGACAAGTTCATTGGAATGTAGCTTTTAAAATATTTGGAGATTTGCACTCCAAGGTAGGTAGAGGCCTACAAATCCTAAACATTTCAATATAAAAAGCATCTGTTTAAAAAAAATAAAAGTTAGCCTTTTAGGATATACAGTCGAAGCTTATGTCATTCAATGCTAGCCTTTACCTCTGTCACCTCTTAGCACCCTGACCCAGCTTTCACATCCTCTCCGTAGCTTCTACATTCCTGACAAAGGTCTCTTTAACTGAAACAGTTTTGGATTCGCCACTACGTTCTGGTATGCCAAATTTAAAGCGGAGTTCCGGCCACAATTTCACTTTTTATATATAAATACCCCTGTAATACACAAGCTTAATGTATTCTAGTAAAGTTAGTCTGTAAACTAAGGTCCGTTTTGTTAGGTTGTTACAGCATTTAGACACTTTATAAAATAGAAATTGACTGGGGCCATCTTAAGTGTGGGCATGCAAAGGAAGAGAGATATGGACAGCCGCACTCCAATTTCTTAAAAAGACGTGCCCTTTATTGGGTAAAGGAAAAATGCACTACAGTTGAGCTATGACTAAGCATTGATATCCAATGCGAAACGCGTCAGCTGTTTTTCCCACTGTGTGCTGATACCTGTAGTGCATTTTTCCTTTACCCAATAAAGGGCACGTCTTTTTAAGAAATTGGAGTGCGGCTGTCCATATCTCTTTTCCTTTGCATATCCCGTGCATTGCCGGCACCCATTGGTTCCTGAGTGGACATTGATTGTTCTAGTGTGCTCGCCTGGAGCGGCAGCCTTCCTACCTCCTAAGTGTGGGCATCATGAAGCCAGACTGTATGACTTCCTGGATTTCAGCCTTGCAGATCTCGCACATGCTCATTGCTGCACAAGCAGTGTAATAGGTTTCAGATCAGGTTTCAGCACCTGTACTGTCCAAGTCACATGATTCTTCGAGACTGGGGAGTGCACAGACTCCTGGAAAGTTACACCCACTACATTCCCAGGAGTCTGTGCGGTGTAGGTTAGGAAGCTTAGGCACCTAGGTGCAGGAAGTGGGAAGATTAACTATTCTGCCTAGCAACAACACTTTGAAGGCATCTAAAAAAAAAAAAAAAAAAATTCTTAAAGGACTAATGAAATTGTTTTAAAACTACTGATGTAATGTTATATTTATGGGTGGAACTCCACTTTACAGTTTTTCTCTATTGTTTTGGCTCATTTCTTGAAACAGAAATGACATTCTCAAAACTCTAAGATCATTTGGCAAAACCGTCTTACAGTTCAGCACAACACTATAACTCACGTGCAAAAGCTCATATCTCTCCCAAAACTGTTCACTCTTGCTTCAAAACCATATTAATTTCCCATATAAAGAGTCAGTGCCCTCAAAATGGCAAATATTTTTCTCAATTGCTTTGGCTCATTTCTTGATACAGACCGGACGTTCTCAGCTCTCTTGGTACTTTTGCCAAAATAACCTGGATGGTTCGGCACAACACCATGGTTCACCTTCAAAAGTTCATATCTTTCCCAAAACAGTTCACTCATGTGTCAAAACTAAATTTCTTTCTCATTCAAATAGTCAGTGCCCCCAAAATGCTTCATTCCTTTGGCATTGTGTAAGCACCGCAAGTCAAAATGTTTAGATGTTTTGTCTCTATGGCAGAGGACCATTGAAATATCCCTCATGTCCACCTTTCAGTCTTAGCCCAGTCCTTCATTGACAATGGTTACTGTACAGTTTTTGTCTAGCTCACTGAATACAATTGTGTATAAAACTGAAAAAAAAAAAAAATATATATATTTTAGGGTAAGAGTCGCCTCCAAGGTTTGACATCACACATTGCACTCATACTGCCAAGGAAAAAATTACTTTACAGTATTGTAACCATTATCATTCACACACAAAGTAACTTCCATACATCAGAGTAAAAAGAAAATGTATACAGCATAATATACGGAAATATAAACACACAAACATAAAACAAGGAAAATTACATTTAGCCTACAATGCTGTAAATAAAGCTGGAGTTTTACAACTACTGTAACATCTCTTCACTGGTTGCTGTCCTTACCCTCCCTCTCCTGGGCACTGCCCTCACCCTCCCTCTCCTGGGCACCGTCCTCACCCTCCCTCTCCTGGGCACCGTCCTCACCCTCCCTCTCCTGGGCACCGTCCTCACCCTCCCTCTCCTGGGCACCGTCCTCACCCTCCTGCCCATCCACACGCTGCTGTCTGTCTGGCCACAGATTTTCGTCAACATCACAGCGTATATTCTCCCTTGCGATGCAACGAGGGAAGAAACAGCGTGCATGTTGCAACCATCCCCTACACTGATCTCCTGTAATATCCCCACAGGCAGCGTCCATTGTATGGAGCAGGGACCTCTGATCTTGAGCCCGATGCTCATACACTCTCCACCTCCAAGCGGAGAAAAACTCCTCAATAGTATTGAGGAAAGGAGAGTAAGGTGGTAGGAACACCATATCCATCCTTGGATGAGCAGTGAACCAGGCCCTGATAAGCGGGCCATGGTGAAAATTCACATTGTCCCATACAATTATATTTTGTGGTAGGTGAGGCCCTATGAGACCTCTCTCATTTTCAGGGATCAAATCCAAATGAAGGTGGTCCAAGAAGATGAGGAGCTTCTGTGTATTGTATGTGCCAAGACTGGGGATGTGAGTGGCCACACCATTCTCAGAAATGGCAGCACACATAGTTATATTGCCCCCTTGCTGGCCTGGGACATCCACCGTGGCCCGGTGGCCAATAAAATTACGGCCACGTCTTTGGCCCTTGGCCAGGTTGAAGCCAGCCTCATCCACATACACGGGTATGTGAGAGGTCTCATTTCCTTCCAGTGCCATTATTCTCTACAATAGAGTAAAAAAAGAAAACATCAAATCAGTCATACAGAAGAGTCATACACTAGAGTTACAGACAGCTACATAGGAATGTTCCATGTTCCACAAGTTCAATATACTACTGGCCAGTATTCCAGTGGTTCCAAACCTGGGGTACATGTTCTTCTCAGAATTGGGGACCCAGTTGAATACTGGGGCCCCGCCACAGCTTTAAATGTTCCTAGCCAACATGGTCCAGGAACCAAGAACACCGCGTGGCACGCGCACCCCTGTCTGGTAGGGCATCTCGCCGGGGGGCCGTGATGTATGGTCACCCTAAAGGTGGGTGCCACCTCAGGAAAAGAACCCCGCCTCAATGACGTCTGCTCCAGAAGTACCCTCCCCCAGCATGCCCCGCGAGAGAAACTCCCTCCCGATTGGCTGCTGGCAAGAGGCACCCCAGCCTGGACTCCACTGTCGCCCCGGGGTGGTATGACACCCCAGCAACCACAGAATGGACCCGCAGCACAGCCCAGCTGAAACAGAGACCCTTTGTAAAATTGCAATCAGAATCAGAGTCAACTACACTCTGATTATCCCTTAACTTTTACAGTAATAGCACCGGTACTTGGAAGTACACAGGCGCTACATCTACAATATGTTTCTTGTCATTGTTAGTATCATACGTAACATTCCACTGAGGTAAGATACTGTTATACTGCAGGCCTATCACACACACAAAATGAATATGTAAATGAATAAACATATTTGTTGCTCTATGCACAGTGTCCTGTCCTATACATTATATAATTCCATCATTGATTGTGAGGCCATGGCTGATGACATGGTCTATAATTGTGGCCCAAATTTCATCAGGGACAGCATGGCGTCTTCGTGCTCCTCGGCCTCTTCCCTCTATTCCACCACCACGCACCCTTACTCCTCCTCCTCTTCTTCTTCCTCGAGCAGACAGTTGCTATTGTTCATTTACTTGGCCAGGTGACTCCATGTTCAGACATTGTACTGTTCCTGCATGGTCAAGCTCTATATATACATGTTTGGCAGCATTCACAATCATGGACAGCACCTGTCAGGTACAGTAACTAATACTGTTTGATTGGTCATCTGAGACCAACTCCAACTCCTCCTTCGTTAGTCAAGTTCTAGTTGCACCCGACTGTCAATTGCCGTAATCATTTTATCAAATGTTCCAAGAGATTCATATCTGGTATTCATGGTATTATGTTCCTGAATCATTTTGACAATTGAACAGACTATTGTGCATGTGATGACTTAAACAATGAAATGACGCTGACACGTTTTGGAGAGAACGACCATTAGACTGAAGAAATGACAATCAGTTTAGATCAACAAGATCTATTCAATTGGAAATTGTGCTAAATGTAGGCTACTTGTACTAAATCATTTGAAAGATGTACTGAGACAGTGAGACATGTACTGAGACATTTGCAATTTGATGAAATGAATGAGAAATGCCATTCAGTTGTGAACATTTGCGAAGTGGTTTGGAGATTTGTCCATGTTGTTTTGAGAATGTCATTTCTGTTTCAAGAAATGAGCCAAAACAATGGAGAAAAACTGTAAATCACAATTTGCCCTCAGGAAAATGGAACCCAGGCAGATCCTACTCTACGCCCCAGGATTATAAGGTTTGTAGGTAAAGCTGGGGATGTTTTGCTTCCGACTGGCAGTGCCAGTCAGTGTTGCCAACCGCCAGTATTTTTACTGACAGCCAGTAAAAAATAGGCACTTTTCTCCTGCCAGTAAATGCCAGTGAAAGAAAAATGTTGTCAGTAAAAAATATGGCTGTGATGCTTGGCCGAGGCCACCCAAGTGCCTGCTACAGTGTGTTTGGACTTTGCCGGCAGTGTGTCACATTAAAGAGGAGTTCCACCCAAATTTGGAACTTCCTCTTAACCCACTCCTCTCCCCCTTACATGCCACATTTGGCATGTAATTTTTTTGGGGGGGGAGTGGGGGCTTCAGCACGAGTGGGACTTCCTGTCCCACTTCCTCCTTCCTGTAGGCGACTAAGCTTAATCGCCTTCAGGAAGTGGCTGCTGTAGGCAATCGCCTAGGACACGTCACAGGTCCTAGGCGATCTCCTGGCCAATTACACGGCGCGGCGCCGGGCCGCGCCGCTCGCGCATGCGCAGTGCCGCGCCGCTCGCGCTCGCGCATGCGCAGTGGGTGCCCGGCCGTGAAGCCGAAAGCTGTCACGGCCGGGTGCCCACACTGAAGATGAAGACGCCGGCCGGGGAGGGGGGGAGAGGAGCGGAGCCCCGGCCGGCGCGAGTCGCTGGAGCGCTGGAGCAGGTAAGTGCCTGTTTATTAAAAGCCAGCAGCTACACTTTTTGTTGCTGCTGACTTTTAATAAACATACAAATGGCTGGAACTCCCCTTTAAGTCATAGTGCAAGGGAACAGAGCAGCTGGAGCCTCATGTGCAGGTCTGTGGAACGGGTGGAAGGCAAGCCGGGAGTTGACTGAAGAGACCACCTGGCATGCAGAGAGAGGGTCACTGTGACTCAGGATGGGACGTGTCATGTTGGTGAGGTGCCATCATCGTCTGTGCTGCTGCACACTGCTGTCAGTGTTATTTTGAGCGTCAAGTTCATGTGTGTGTGCCACCCATTCTAATTTCTTGCCCTCTCGATTACTGTCCCTGAGCTACAAACTATATTGAAAATAAAATAAGAAATATGCTTTTGCCTCAACCACTTGCTTACTGGGCACATATACCCCCCTCCTGCCCAGGTGAAATTTCAGCTTTCGGCACTGCGTCACTTTAACTAACAATTGCGCGGTCGTGCGACGTAGCTCCCAAACAAAATTGACGTCATTTTTTTCCCACAAATAGAACTTTCTTTTGGTGGTATTTGATTGCCTGTGCGGTTTTTATTTTTTGCGCTATAAACAAAAAAGAGCGACAATTTTGAAAAAAATACAATATTTTTTACTTGTTGCTATAATAAATATCCCAATTTAAAAAAAACAAAAACAATTTTTTTTTCTCAGTTTAGGCCGATACGTATTCTTCTACATATTAACCACTTAAGCTCCGGACCAATACGCTGTCTAAAGACCAGAGGTGTTTTTACAATTTGGCAATGCGCTGCTTTAACTGGTAATTGCGCGGTCATGCAATGTTGTACCGAAACGAAACTTGCGTCCTTTTCTTCCCACAAATAGAGCTTTATTTTGATGGTATTTGATCGCCTCTGCGATTTTTATTTTTTGCGATATAAACGCAAAAAGACCGTAAATTTTGAAAAAAAATGATTTTTCTTATAACAAAAAGTAAAAAAAATCGAATAAACTAAATTTTAGTCAAACATTTAGGCCAAAATGTATTCAGCCACATGTCTTTAGTAAAAAAAATCGCAATAAGCGTATATTTATTGGTTTTCGCAAAAGTTATAGCGTCTACAAACTAGGGTACATTTTCTGGAATTTACACAGCTTTTATTTTATGACTGCCTATCTCATTTCTTGAGGTGCTAAAATGGCAAGGCAGTACAAAACCCCCCCAAATGACCCCATTTTGGAAAGTAGACACCCCAAGGAAACTGCTGAGAGGCATGTTGAGTCCATTGAATATTTAATTTTTTTGTCCCAAGTGATTGAATAATGACGAAAAAAAAAAAAAAAAAAAATGTTTACAAAAAGTTGTCACTAAATGATATATTTCTCACACATGCCATGGTTATATGTGGAATTGCACCCCAAAATACATTCTGCTGCTTCTCCTGAGTACGGGGATACCACATGTGTGGGACTTTTTGGGAGCCTAGCCGCATACGGGGCCCCAAAACCCAAGCACCGCCTTCAGCATTTCTAAGGGCACACATTTTTGATTTCACTCCTCACTACCTATCAAGGTTTCGAAGGCCATAAAATGCCAAAATAGCAAAAAAAAAAAACCAAATGACCCCATTTTGGAAAGTAGACACCCTAAGCTATTTGCTGAGAGGCATGTCGAGTCCATGGAATATTTTATATTTTGACACAAGTTGCGGGAATATGACAAACTGATTTTTTTTTGCACAAAGTTGTCACTAAATGATATATTGCTCACACATGCCATAGTTATATGTGGAATTGCACCCCAAAAGACATTCTGCTGCTTCTCCCGAGTACGGGGATACCACATATGTGGGACTTTTTGTGAGCCTAGCCACGTACGGGGCCCCGAAAACAAAGCACCGCCTTCAAGATTTCTAAGGGCATACATTTTTGATTTCACTCCTCACTACCTATCACTACCTATCACAGTTTTGAAGGCCATAAAATGCCAAGATGTCACACAACCCCCCCAAATGACCCCATTTTGGAAAGAAGACACCCCAAGCTATTTGCTGAGAGGCATGTTGAGTCCATGGAATATTTAATTTTATGGCCCCAAGTGATTGAATAATGACCAAAAAAAAAAAAAAAAAAATTTTTTACAAAACGTTGTCACTAAATGATATATTTCTCACATATGCCATGGGCATATGTGGAATTGCACCCCAAAATACATTCTGCTGCTTCTCCTGAGTACGGGGATACCACATGTGTGGGACTTTTTGGGAGCCTAGCCGCGTACGGGACCCCGAAAACCAATCACCGCCTTCAGGATTTCTAAGGGCATAAATTTTTGATTTCACTCCTCACTACCTATCACAGTTTCGAAGGCAATAAAATGCCAAAACAGCACAAAACCCCCCCAAATGACCCCATTTTGGAAAGTAGACACCCCAAGCTATTTGCTGAGAGGCATGTTGAGTCCATGGAATATTTAATTTTTTTGCCCCAAGTCACTGAATAATGACCAAAAAAAAAAAAATACAAAACGTTGTCACTAAATGATATATTTCTCACACATGCCACGGTTATATGTGGAATTGCACCCCAAAATACATTCTGCTGCTTCTCCTGAGTACGGGGATACCACATGTGTGGGACTTTTTGGGAGCCTAGCCGCGTACGGGACCCCGAAAACCAATCACCGCCTTCAGGATTTCTAAGGGCATAAATTTTTGATTTCACTCCTCACTACCTATCACAGTTTCGAAGGCAATAAAATGCCAAAACAGCACAAAACCCCCCCAAATGACCCCATTTTGGAAAGTAGACACCCCAAGCTATTTGCTGAGAGGCATGTTGAGTCCATGGAATATTTAATTTTTTTGCCCCAAGTCACTGAATAATGACCAAAAAAAAAAAAAATACAAAACGTTGTCACTAAATGATATATTTCTCACACATGCCACGGTTATATGTGGAATTGCACCCCAAAATACATTCTGCTGCTTCTCCTGAGTACGGGGATACCACATGTGTGGGACTTTTTGGGAGCCTAGCCGCGTACGGGGCCCCGAAAACCAAGCACTGCCTTCAAGATTTGTGTGAGTGAAATCAAAAATTTATGTCCTTAGAAATCTTGAAGGCGGTGCTTGGTTTTCGGGGTCTCATACGCGGCTAGGCTCCCAAAAAGTCCCACACATGTGGTATCCCCGTACTCAGGAGAAGTAGCAGAATGTATTTTGGGGTGCAATTCCACATATAACCATGGCATGTGTGAGAAATATATCATTTAGTGACAATGTTTTGTACATTTTTTTATTTTAATTTTTTTTGGTCATGATTCAATCACTTGGGGCAAAAAAATTAAATATTCCATGGACTCAACATGCCTCTCAGCAAATAGCTTGGGGTGTCTACTTTCCAAAATGGGGTCATTTGGGGGTTTTTTGTGCTATTTTGGCATTTTATGGCCTTCGAAACTGTGATAGGTAGTGAGGAGTGAAATCAAAAATTTGCGCCCTTAGAAATGCTGAAGGCGGTGCTTGGTTTTCGGGGTCCCGTACGCGGCTAGGCTCCCAAAAAGTCCCAAACATGTGGTATCCCCGTACTCAGGAGAAGCAGCAGAATGTATTTTAGGGTGCAACTCCACATATAACCATGGCATGTGTGAGCAATATATCATTTAGTGACACATTTTTCTTTTTTTTTTTTTTTTCTCATTATTCAATCACTTTGGACAAAAAAAAAAAAAATCAATGGACTCAACATGCCTCTCAGCAGTTTCCTTGGGGTGTCTTCTTTCCAAAATGGGGTCATTTGGGTTTTTTTTGTGCTATTTTGGCATTTTATGGCCTTCGAAACTGTGATAGGTAGTGAGGAGTGAAATCAAAAATTTACACCCTTAGAAAGCCTGAAGGCGGTGATTGGTTTTTGGGGTCCCGTACGCGGCTAGGCTCCCAAAAAGTCTCACACATGTGGTATCCCCGTACTCAGGAGAAGCAGCAGAATGCATTTTGGGGTGTAATTCCACATATGCCCATGGCATGTTTGAGCAATATATCATTTAGTGACAACTTTGCGCAAAAAAAAATATATATATATATATATATTTATATTTCCCGCAACTTGGGTCAAAATCTAAAATATTCCATGGACTTAAGATGCCTCTCAGCAAATAGCTTGGGGTGTCTACTTTCCAAAATGGGGTCATTTGGGGGGGTTTTCAATTGTCCTGGCATTTTATGCACAACAATTAGAAGCTTATGTCACACATCACCCACTCTTCTAACCACTTGAAGAAAAAGCCCTTTCTGACACTGTTTGTTTACATAAAAACATATTATTTTTTTGCAAGAAAGTAAAGTTGAACCCCCAAACATTATATATTTTTTTAAAGCAAAGGCCCTACAGATTAAAATGGTAGGTGTTGCAAAAAAAATTTCCACACAGTATTTGCGCAGCGTTTTTTCAAACGCATTTTTTGGGGAAAAAATACACTTTTTTTTATTTTAAAGCACTAAAACACACTATATTGCCCAAATTATTGATGAAATAAAAATTATGATCTTAGGCCGAGTACATGGATACCAAACACGACATACTTTAAAATTGCGCACAAACGCGCAGTGGCGACAAACTACATACATTTTTAAAAGCCTTTAAAAGCCTTTACAGGTTACCACATTAGATTTACAGAGTAGGTCTACTGCTAAAATGACTGCCCTCGATCTGCCCTTCGCGGTGATACCTCACATGCATGGTGCAATTGCTGTTTACATATGACTCCAGACCGACGCTTGCGTTCGTCTTTGCGCAAGAGCAGGGGGGGACAGGGATGCTTTTTTTTATTTTTTTATTTTTTTATATATTTATTTCGCTTTTTTTATTTTATTTGTTAACTGTTCCTTCCATTTATTTATTTTTTTACCATTTTTATTGTTATCTCAGGGAATGTAAATATCCCTTATGATAGCAATAGTTAGTGACAGGTACTCTTTTTTTTTTTTAAATGGGGTCTATTAGACCCTAGATCTTTCCTCTGCCCTCAAAGCATCTGACCACACCAAGATCGGTGTGATAAAATGCTTTCCCATATTCTCAATGGCGCCGTTTATATCTGGGGGGGGGGACATTCCCTCCCACTGAATGTAAAAGCAGTCTAGAGGCTAATTAGCCGCTAGGACTGCTTTTACATGAAAGCCGACCGCTGGCTGAAAAGAATGATACCAAGATGATGCCTAAACCCGCAGGCATCATTCTGGTATAACCATTCAAAGTCCTGCAACATACCAGTACGTTGATGGTTCTTGTTGGACATGTATTGTAATCTTTTTTTTTTTCATGCAGTCTGTTGGCTGAACAAAAAAAAGATTGATCGGTGGGTATGCCCACCATTAGAATACCTCCCTTCATCCACCCACTTCTAATGATGGGCATACATGCACCATTTATATATGCCGAAGCATGGGGGCATCCTCCCGCAAAAAAGTTATGCCGCGTACGGTCGGACTTTTCTATGCCGCGTACACACGGTCGGACTTTTCTATGCCGTGTACACATGGTCAGACTTTTCCACAGGAAAGCCTCCGTAGGAATGTCAACCGTATGTACGCGGCATTAGGAGCAAAATCGCTCCTCCGCCCCTAATGCCCCCATGCTCCGGCATATATGCTCTTTTTTGAACTGTAGTGGTGAAATCACCTCCTACAGCATTGGAGTCGCGGCTTTATATATCGTGGGAGCAAACGCTGTTGCTGTCACGCTAAATAAATCCGCACTGCAACTGAATGGCGTACCTGCTAAGCAAATGATGGTTAACATTAAAACAAAGTAACATTCCAGTATAACAGTAAGATCATACCATACCTGCAAAGCAAATACCTATAAAAAAACATAGTAAAAAATAAAACATTTTTTAACGCAACCTGTGCCTAAAATATATATATATGCCAAAGCATGGGGGCATCCTCCCGCAAAAAAGTTATGCCGCGTACGGTCGGACTTTTCTATGCCGCGTACACACGGTCGGACTTTTCTATGCCGTGTACACATGGTCAGACTTTTCCACGGGAAAGCCTCCGTAGGAATGTCAACCGTATGTACGCGGCATTAGGAGCAAAATCGCTCCTCCGCCCCTGCTGCCCGCATGCTTCGGCATATATGCTCTTTTTTTTAACTGTGGTGGTGAAATCACCTCCTACAGCACTGGAGTCGCGGCTTTATATATCGTGGGAGCAAACGCTGTTGCTGTCAAGATAAATAAGTCCGCGCAACAGCTGAATGGCGTACCTGAAAACAGTAAAATAAATTACATACCTGAAAAGCAAGCATGAAAAAACATAACAACAATAAAACTTTGCAGAATAGAATACAGTAAAAAAGAGCAGAACAATAGAGAGAGAATAGAGAGGGAGAGAACAATAAAACGACAACTATTTTTGGTTTTTTTATTTTATATTTTTTTGTGTGTTTTTATTTTTTACTTTTTTTTTTTTTTTTTTTAACACTTTTTTTTGTAACTGTGAACTGTAACTTCAACTTTTCGGTTCCAGGTTTGGGTCTCTCAAAATGCGATGGCATCTTGGGAGACCCTGTGTGAGTGTGCCTAGCCTGTGAAATGTTTCACCCTACACTAATAATTAACGTGTGTGTGGAAGCGTTCAAAACATTCACCAATACAAAGACCAGGATTGCCAGGACATTTGGGACAAAAATAACGGGTGTCACGCCTAAATCCGCGCTTGGTACAGACACGACATTTTCTTTGGGGGGCTCGTTGGGTAGGGGTACTCGGGAGGACATAAGAAAAATGCCTCTCATGCAGTCGGCTTACTGCATTTGGTAGGAGATGGTGAGGTACAATACCGCCTGGATACAGGAGTTCTGTGATGATATCCCTCTGGAATTGAAGGAAGGATTCATTCCGTCCTGAAGCTCTGTATAAGACATGAGCATTCAGTAGAGCCAATTGAAATAAATGTAGAGACACTTTTTTGTACCAGCGTCTCGTCTTACGGGCAATATGATACGGCGCCATCAACTGGTCGTTGAGGTCCACCCCTCCCATATTAAGGTTATATTCGTGGACACAGAGGGGTTTCTCCACAACACCAGTCGCCGTACGAATTTGGACTGTCGTGTCTGCGTGAAGGGTGGTAAGAACGAAAACATTCCTATTGTCCCGCCACTTCACAGCGAGCAAATTTTTACATCTGCAGCAGGCTCTCGCCCCCGGCCTAACACGGGCATCTACAAGCCGCTGGGGGAAGCCCCGGCGATTAGGTCGCACGGTGCCACATGCTCCAATCTGTTGATCAAATAAGTGGCTAAAAAGTGGCACGCTGCTGTAAAAATTGTCCACATACAAATGGTACCCCTTTCCGAATAAGGGTGACACCAAGTCCCAAACAATCTTGCCAGCGCTCCCCATGTAATCTGGGCATCCTTCCGGCTCTACCTGACTATCTTTTCCCTCGTAAACCCTAAAGCTCCATGTGTAGCCTGTGGCCCTGTCACAGAGCTTATAGAGCTTGACCCCGTATCTGGCACGCTTGCTGGGAAGGTACTGTTTGAAAGACAAGCGGCCAGCAAATTTAATCAGGGACTCATCAACGCATACAACCTGCTGGGGATTAAACAAGGCTGCAAAACGTTCGTTGAAATGGTTTACGAGGGGCCGAATTTTGTAGAGCCGGTCAAATTCAGGGTCTCCACGTGGACGACAAAGTGCATTGTCACTGAAATGCAGGAACCGCAGGATCGCCTCGTATCGTCTCCTGGCCATGTGAGCAGAGAAAATGTACATATGGTCAATGGGATGTGTGGACCAATACATCCGCAATGACGGAAATTTGTGTATGCCCATGTTGAGGGTAAGGCCCAGAAAGGTCTTAAATTCGGAAACCTCGAGAGGTTTCCATTCTTTGGCAAGGCGAGACTGGGGGTTAGCGGCGATGTAAGTACCAGCATATAAATTGGTCTGGTCCACAATAGATCTATAGAGATCTTCCGTGAAATACAGCGAATAAAAATCAAGTGACATAAAGTTCGCTGTATCCACCTGAATACCGGGTTGGCCAGTGAATGGGGGAAGTACAGGTGCTGTAGAAGTGGTGGGGACCCAATCAGGATAGGCAAATTCTACAGGAAGGGCACTATGGGCACGACGGGCCTGTCTCTGTCTTTTTCTTGGTGGCAGCGGGACACTACTTGTGCTTGCCACATCGCCAGCTTCAACTGCACTTATGGGACTCGCCACGTCACCAAGTGTTACTGCAGTGCTGGATAAACGACCAGGGTGTACTAGGCCGCTGGTGCTTGCCAATTCACCAGAAGGAATAGCGGCGCTAGTACTGGATCTCTGCTCCATACGAGGGTCCTGCGGTTCTTGCTGCTCAACAACATCAGAATGGGATCGGGTACGCCTGGCCTTAGCAGGGACCTCAACTTCGTCGTGCGAGCTATCTGACATGGAGCCGCTGTCGTAAATGGGTTCATATTCTGAGCCAGAATCTGTCAGATGCGTGACCTCCTCCTCTTCACTATCTGACATGCACATGAACTCAAAGGCCTGCTTATCATTGTACCTTCGGTTTGCCATTTTGGACTCTAAATTTAGTGGTACAATGGTAAGGATTCACAGGTAAAAAAAGCACCTGACTATAGAAAAGCAAATGTAGAAAACGCTTCAAAAAAAACTGTAAGCGATCGCAGGGATCAGGCCTGTCTCTGCGAACGCTGCAGTTATGTGTCTTGTGTTTTGTAAGTGACAGTGATCGATCGATACTGCACTTGGGTGGGTTGGGCTGGGCAGAGGGGGAAAACGCAGGTGCTAGCGGGTATCTGGGCTGATTCCGCTAACAATGCGTTTTTGGGTACCCTAAACTGCTGGGTACGCTAGTATAGATCTGATCAGATCAGGTATCGATCCGTTCAGATCCTATACCACTAAGGGGGGTGTATGCTTAGCGAGTGGGTGTAAGCGGTACTGGCTCTAACCTAACGCTGCCTGGGGTGACGCAGACCCTGACTGGCGCTAAAATTAAATTTATATCACCCGCCGGGTGATCAGGGGGTTAAACCTATTGGGTTATATACGGCGGGTGCTCTGATGCTATAAACAGCAAACTAACCAACCAGCGTCAACCGTAACACTTATACGGTGATCACTGGTGAAAGGGTTAACTAGGGGGCAATCAGGGGGTTAAAACCTTTATTCGGTAATATATGGGGGTACCTAACGCTTTCTAAAAACCTGGTGGCGAACCTAAAATAACTAAATAACTAACTGGCTAACCACGTCACCAGTGACACTTATACAGTGATCAGTGGTGAAAGGGTTAACTCTAGGGGCAATCAGGGGTTAAAACCTTTATTTATGGGGGTACCTAACGCTATATAAACCTGGCGGCGAACCTCAAAAAAAACTAACTGCCTAGCGGCAACAGTGACACTAATACAGCGATCAGAAACCGATCGCTTAGTGACACTGGCAATAGGGGTGAAAGGGTTAACTCTAGGGGCAATCAGGGGTTAAAACCTTTATTTATGGGGGTACCTAACGCTATATAAACCTGGCGGCGAACCTCAAAAAAAACTAACTGCCTAGCGGCAACAGTGACACTAATACAGCGATCAGAAACCGATCGCTTAGTGACACTGGCAATAGGGGTGAAAGGGTTAACTCTAGGGGCAATCAGGGGTTAAAACCTTTATTTATGGGGGTACCTAACGCTATATAAACCTGGCGGCGAACCTCAAAAAAAACTAACTGCCTAGCGGCAACAGTGACACTAATGCAGCGATCAGAAACCGATCGCTTAGTGACACTGGCAATAGGGGTGAAAGGGTTAACTTTAGGGGCAATCAGGGGTTAAACCTTTATTGGGGGGGGGGGTAGGGGGCTACCCTGGACCTAAAGGGGCCTAAACCTAACTGCCCTGACACTTTTTTCTGTCACACTGACACTAAAAGCAGTGATCAGAAAATAAATGATCACTGCAATCAGTGACACTGTGACAGGGGGTGATCTGGGGGTGCTGGGGGGGTGATCGGGGGGGGTTATGTGCCTATGTGTGCTGTGTCAGTGTGCTGTTGGTGCAACTCACAGTACTGACGTCTTCTCTCCTCTGGAATCAAACGAAAAGACCGCCAGAGGGGAGAAAACGTCACTTCCTCCCTGCCTGTGTTTACAGTTACACAGGCAGGGAGGGCTCTGCTGCATTCTCATTCGCTGAGGGAGATCGAGAGGGGACGGCTGGAAACCAATAGCCGCCCCCTCCTCCCGGACCTCCCGTACACCGTTCCCGGCCGCCGCATGTACCGGAGGGGGTCCCGATCGGACCCCCGAACCGAGGTAAGGCGGGGACGTACCTATACGCCCATGTGCCTGTACGTGCCATATTGTGGACGTATATGTACATGCGGTGGTCGGGAACTGGTTAATGGTAAAAAAAAAAAATCGCAATAAGCGACTGGTTTGCGCAAAAGTTATAGCGCCTACAAAATAGGGGACAGAATTATTATTTTTTATTATTTCTTTTTTTTACTAGAAATGGCGGCGATCTGCGATTTTTATTGGGACTGCGACGTTATGGCGGACACATCGGACACTTTTGACACATTTTTGGCGCCATTCACATTTATACTGCGATCAGTGCTATAAATATGCACTAATTACAGTATAAATGTGACTGCCATTGAAGGGGTTAACACTAGGGGGTGAGGAAGGGGTTAAATGTATTCCCTGCATTGTGTTCTAATTGTAGGTGGAGGGGGGGTGACTGGGGGGGGTGACTGATCTGTGTCCCTATGTACAAGGGACACAGATCGGTCTCCTCTCCAGAGACAGGACGCTGTCTCTGTGTAAAACGGCAATGAGAGATGATCTCATATGTTTACATATGAGATCATCTCTCATTGGCCGCACAGATAGCATCGCAAACGGCCAGTCTGATTGGCCGTTCGCGGCGATCTGTAATTGGCTGTGTCCAAGGGACACGGCCAACACAGAGTTTCCCCGCGGCGCGCTCTGGAGCGCGCGCGGGGAACGCGCAAAGGGGTGGACGTCAATTGACGTCCACTTGGATTTTCGGATCCGCGCTGTAGCTGTCATTTGACTATAGCGCGGATCCCAAGCGGTTAATATATACCTTAAATCACTTTGCTAATTGCATATTGTACTTGTTTGTAGCCTAAATACTGAAATCTGCACTTAAAGCGGGAGTTCACCCACTTATTTATTTTTTGATCTTTTCCCCTTAGATTCCTGCTCGTTTTGTCTAGGGGAATCGGCTAGTTGTTTTAAAATATGAGCCGTACTTAACGTTTTCGAGATGCATCTTCTCCGTCGCTTCCGGGTATGGGTCTTCGGGAGCGGGCGTTCCTTCTTGATTGACTGGCTTCCGACGGTCGCATCCATCGCGTCACTATTAGCCGAAAGAAGCCGAATGTCGGTGCGGCTCTATACTGCGCCTGCGCACCGACGTTCGGCTTCTTTCGGAAAATCGTGACGCGATGGATGCGACCGTCGGAAGCCTCTCAGAAGACTGTCAATCAACATAGGAACGCCCAGTCCCGCAGCCCATACCCGGAAGCGGCGGAGAAGATGCATCTCGTAAACGGTAAGTACGGCTCATATTTTAAAACATCTAGCCGATTCCCCTAGACAAAACGAGCATCCATCTAAGGGGAAAAAGTCATATATACGGGTGAACCTCCGCTTTAAAGCTGAAATTGTGTAACTTTTGGATATGGCCAGTAAATTTTGGATGTTGTGCCAGTAAATTTCAATCTGGTAGGTTGGCAACACTGGTGCCAGTCAACACTGAAAATGCTGATAAACAAGCTTTCCTGACTGGCTCCATGGCAGCATACGTGTGGGTTAGCCCCGCCTCCATAACTACCCAATAGGACCCCTCCCCTATAAATCTTAGCTGTGGGCTCTCAGCCTTGTTCCTTTTTTGTCCTCCTCCGTAGGACCATGTGTTTGGTTCTTCTACCCAAAAAAAAAAAAAATATATATATAACATATACACAACTCATCCCTTGATCAAGCTCGGCCAATGAATTCTCCAATAAGCCTTGTCTGTTAAGCAGGGTATGGAATGCATGGAATAGCGCTGAAGTTATGGAGTCTATTGCGCAAGATTGGTATGCCTAGCGGTGCAGGTAGCCTTCTTTTATCTAAAGACCGGTGTGTGTCCCTGGCCGAACGGATCATGGTGGTGAGCAGTATCGTTTCTCTTTTTTCATGGCAGCAGTGTTTATGTTTGTGGTTTGTGTTTTCCTTGTTTGTTAAGTCTTACTTGCCCTGTGCGCGTCTGGTTCCCTTGCGTTCCAGCCGCCGCTCCCTCTGACTTCCGGGTTCTGTCTGCGTTCTACACAGACAGACCAGGACTGAAAGCGAGGCCTGGCTCACACGCGAGCGAGGCCTGGCTAGCGCATGCGCGAGACTCGACTCGCGCATGCGCACTGGTTACGGCTGACGCGGCCATGGCGTCATACGCCCAGCCTTTAAAACAGAGCGAGAGACATGTGTACACCGGGGGCGTGCGTTCGTACGGCGGTTCCCGGTGTACTGTCCTGTCCACATCTAGGTAAGTGTTCTGGTGCGGTTTTTGGCTAAAAACCTTCCTCATGTTCCTACTTGACAGCTTGTCACTTTCCTGTTACAGTGTCTATCCAAGGCTACATGGACATCTCTTTGCCTCTCAGTGGCCAGCCCTCCCTCAACAGGTATGGCTAAGGGGAAAACTATGTTTTCTGCACCTGCTGGGGGGGAAGAGAGTGGAGTATAGGGACATAGTGTGACTATTTGTGTTTCTTCTTCTCTTTATCTCAGCCCTTCTAGGTCTGACCAGCAGCATAATGAGTCCCACGGTCACAGCAGGTCTTCTAGGTCACATCACCGGCACTCGTCCTCCAGACACCATAGTTCATCCAGAACTGATCATGCTAGTAGAAGTACTCCTCATCTCTCCCCCCATGATGAAAGATTGGAAAATTCTTGCTGGGGGTGCAAGGCTTCGTTATCTATTAACAAATCCCTTTGTGATCATTGTTTCTCTAAAGTAGCCAATGAAAGGGGAGGTGTAGATAAACACCTGGAAGCTCTTGTCAAAAGGGTCGTGGATAAATCCCTGCAGGAGAGAGATACTATAATACAGCAGGACTCTCCTATAGACCCAATGATTCCCTTATTGGATCAGGGACATTTACATGAGGTCTTCGCAGCCACTCAGGCCAGCCAGTCGGCTGCTTCTCCTTCAGAAAGTGGTTCAGAATTGGAGGATACAGTAATAGGCTTTGATTATGCCTTAGTCCCTGCCTTAGTGAAAGCTATTAAGGAAACCCTGAATTTGGAGGATCCAGCTACTTCCCCCCCTAAACAGAGAAAACTCTTTAAACAGCTCAACAAGGAGCGACATTATTTCCCGTTTATTACGGAGATAGGCGCCATTATTTCCAACGAGTGGAGTAAACCTGATAAAAAAGGCTCTATGCAGTCGAAGATAACAAAATTATATCCCTTCAAACAAGAAGACGTGACCCATCTTGAAGCTGCCCCGTCAGTGGACGCAGCGTTGATGCGTTTGGTGAAGTATGTGACCCTTCCCTTGGAAGATACAGTTTCTTTTAAAGATCCTTTGGAAAGACGGATCGATTCGGACCTAAAGAGAATCTACTTGACAGCAGGGTCCGCTTGTAAACCCATTCTGGCTATAGCAGCTGCCTCAAAAGCCTTAGAAGCCTGGTCTGACAGGCGTTTACAGAATCAAAAACGCACCTTCTTCAGACCACAGAATACAGATCGCTGGAGGGATGCACGCAACTATAGACCCGGTCGTGAATTCTCTAGACCATGGAGGTCCAGACAACCTCCCTTTAAGAAGCAAACTAAAGGCACTACTTCTAACAGCCAGGAATCTACGAAGTCTTTTTGAGGTTGGGCCCGCCCAAGCATTTCAGGTGGGGGCTCGCCTTTCCCACTTTCGGCATGTTTGGGCGGCCTCTATTCAGGACTTCTGGACCATCAAGACGGTCTCGTCGGGCCACACTTGGATCTTCAACAGCGTCCCCAGGCTCAGGTTTGTTCCCACGAACCTTCCAGGCACAGAAGAGAAAAAACAAATCCTTTTGGCCTACGTGAACTCTTTATTAATTCAAGGCGCAGCTGTCTGTGTACCAAGAACAGAACGAGGCGAAGGCATGTATTCCCCTTTATTTCTAGTGCAGAAAAAGAACAGTACTTGGAGACCAGTAATAGACCTAACTCATCTCAACCGGTTTATTCGGAAAGGAAAATTCAAGATGGAATCTCTGTTAACCATCCAACAGTCGGTCCATCCAGGGGATTGGTTAGTGTCAATAGATTTGAAAGACGCTTATTTTCATGTTCCGGTGGCAATAGGTTTTCAAAAATACCTCCGCTTCTCGGTAGGCGACCAGCACCTACAGTTCACCTGCCTACCCTTTGGCCTCACGAACTCACCCCGGGTGTTCTCCAAGGTCCTGCTAGCTGTCGTAGCCCTTCTACGGGTGAAAGGAGTTCGTCTTCATCATTATTTAGACGATCTATTGCTACTAGCCCAAGACAGAAATCAACTGAGAGATCTAGTAATTACCACTCTGCAAGAGTTCGGATGGCTAATAAATGTGGAGAAAAGTCATCTAGTCCCATCACAGACCCTAGTGTTTTTGGGTGCCCTCTTCAACACATCAATAGGCACCATCTCATTACCGGAGGAAAAAGTTACCACGATCAGAGGCAGGATCCGCAAAGCATTCGCTGCTCCTCAGCTATCTGCCCTTCATTGTCTGAAGTTAATCGGTACCATGTCAGCCACAATTCCAATGGTGAAATGGGCCCAGTGGCATACTCGTCCATTCCAGAAAGGATTTCTCCAACAATGGGTCTCCCGCAGGAAGAGTCAGCGCATCACGATCACTCAATCTATGAGAGGATCTCTTCTATGGTGGCTTCAGGGGAAGAATCTCCGCAACTGCCATTCAATTCGTCCTATCACTTGGGTTACAATAACATCAGATGCCAGCAATCTGGGCTGGGGCGCCCATTGCCTTTCAGAGATAGCTCAAGGCAGATGGAGCACACCCTCTCACGGAATTGTTTCCAACATATTGGAACTACGAGCCGCCTTTCAAGCACTCCTGTCCTTCAGCCATATATTAACAAAATGTTCAGTGATGCTCAGGCTGGACAATACGACTGCAGTGGCCTACATAAGGAAACAGGGTGGAACTCGCAGTTGGACCCTACTTCGAGAAGTAGAACCAATTATGAACTGGGCCCAGAAGAATCTGGCCAACATCTCGGCAGTATACATTCCGGGGATTCAGAATGTTCAAGCGGACTTCTTATCTCGAGTCCAGTTGGACAACAACGAATGGTCCCTACACACAGATGTGTTCAATTGGCTTCTAACCTTGGGAATATCCCCAGAAGTGGATCTATTTGCGTCCCCGCGCAACCACAAGTTGATAAAGTATTATGCGAGGGGCAGGGATCCCCAAGCCTATGGGATAGACGCTCTCACGGATCAATGGAGATTTCAAAAAGCTTACGCCTTTCCACCAGTCCCTGTGATCTTTCGGTTCCTTCACCGGCTCAAATCAGAGAATGCGGAAATCCTCGCAGTGATCCCCTTTTGGCCAAACAGGCCCTGGTTCTCTCTCCTATCGCTCCTCAGCTATCGGGACCCAATTCCTCTCCCCCCCAAACCAGATCTTCTCTCCCAAGGCTCAATATGGCACCCATGTCCAGCTCGTCTGCACCTCAGGGCGTGGTTCTTGAGAGGGGAAGGCTTAAAGCACTAGGTTGTCCAGAAGAAGTCATGTCAACCCTGCTTAACGCCAGAAGAAACAGTACTAACAGAGTGTATGAACGTATTTGGTCAAAATTTTCAGACCACATGTCGTCGAGGTCCAACCCTCCTAGCTCTCCAGAGGTTCAAGATATCCTTAGCTTCCTACAAACGGGCTTGGTCTTACCTTTAGCAGTCAGTTCTCTCCGAGTGCAAGTCTCAGCCATCTCTGCGTTTACAGGGATCTCTTGGGCTAACCATTCCCTGGTTCGCCAGTTTTTCAAAGGTGCCATTCGGCTCAGGCCCCAAAGAAAACCGAGGTTCCCCAAATGGGATCTACCTCTTGTTCTGGACTATCTTACCTCGATCAGCTCTAATCCGGATAAACCTCTTTCAGCTAGAGACCTTACTCTCAAAACCATCTTTTTAGTTGCAGTCACTTCAGCTAAGAGGATCTCCGACATAAGAAATCTGGGTTCAAAAGAACCATTCCTGACCTTCTTTCCTGACAGAGCAGTATTAATTCCTATGCTGGGCTCAAATCCTAAAGTGACATCCATTTTTCATGAAAATCAGGAAATTGTCCTGCCCACCTTTGGGTTGTCTGAAGATCAAAGTGTTCATCCCCTTGATGTAGGACGCACATTAAATCTATATCTAGAAATGACAAGTTCTTTCAGGCAAACAGACTTTCTTTTCGTCCTTCTCCATGGGAAGAATAGAGGGAAGCGGGCATCAATCAGATCCATCTCAACTTGGATAGTTCAGACCATCCAGAGGGCATATAAGGAGAAGGGCCTGGCTCCTCCAGAGGCAGTAACTGCACATTCAACTAGGAGCATCTCGACTTCTTGGGCAGCCTCACGACATGTCGCACCTGAAGTTATATGCAGAGCGGCTTCGTGGTCTTCAATTAATACCTTTGTCTCTCACTACTGTATTGAACCGGCTGCTTTGTCTTCCTTAAATTTTGGTTTACAAGTGCTGTCGGTGGACAGTGTTAAATAAATTTATGTTCTCAGCATTTTTGCCCACCCGGGTTTCTTTTTGTGAGTTATTTCCCACACGTATGCTGCCATGGAGCCAGTCAGGAAAAAGGAAAATTTATTACCAAATACTTACCGTAATTTTCCTTTCCTGATAGGCTCCATGGCAGCAGGAGTCCCTCCCAAAATGCGTGGAGTAGGATAGTTACGGAACAAGGCTGAGAGCCCACAGCTAAGATTTATAGGGGAGGGGTCCTATTGGGTAGTTATGGAGGCGGGGCTAACCCACACGTATGCTGCCATGGAGCCTATCAGGAAAGGAAAATTACGGTAAGTATTTGGTAATAAATTTTCCTTTTTAAGACATATGCGAGTAGGCAGAGCTGTAGTCCCAGTGGTTACAGCGGCAGAACAAGGGACCAAGGGCAGATCAGTGACCAAGTGGCATAGAAGGATAGTGACACGACAACAGACCTGGAGATTACACAAATCAGCAATGGCAGCTCTCATTTTTCTGTCTAGACAGGTTTGTTAAAAGTGATCTGAGATGACATAACAGTACGCTCCTCACTTTGAAATAAAAAAATGTCTCTGTAGCTTATTCAGTTAAATAATAAGAAAAAATCCTAAATTACCATTCACACCATAACGCAGTGCACTGCAATGCATATGTTGTTGTGCGATGACATGCATTGTGATGCGGTGTGTTAAACAGTCCATTGAAAAACAAGTTCAAACACACAGAAAAGCTCACAAAAGCATTGCACTGCATATGTGTTTTAGAAGTGCACTGGGGTGCCATTTATAATGCAGTGCAGTGACCCTAATATAAACATATTGATATAAACTAGCTGAATTAGGACAATCGTGTTTAACACGTTCCCTACCGAGTCATTGTAAAATGACGTTGGGGGGAACCCTTCCTCCTTCAGAGTGGACGTCATATGACGTCATTGCATTCCCGGGCAGCTAGGGGGCGCACGCGCGCCGCATTGCTCGGGACCCGGTGCGCGTGCCCGGAGGCCGCGATGTCCGCCGGGCACCCGAGATTGCCCGCAATCACGGCAGGACCATGGATCTGTGTGTAAACACACAGATCCATGTCCTGTCAGCAGGGAGGAGACAGATGTGTGTTCCCAGTACAGAGGAACACACATCGGTCTCCTCCCCTTGTGAGTCCCCCTCCCCCCACAGTTAGAACACACTTTGGGGAACATATTAACCCCTTCCGCGCCCCTAGTGTTAACCCCTTCCCTGCCAGTCACATTTAAGGCCCGTACACACGGTCGGACTTTCGGCCAACAAACTTCAAAATCTGCAAGTTTTCACATTTGTCCGACCGTGTGTACGCTCCATCGGACCAACTTTTTCGGGTTTTGTCGGACAAAAAGTTTGGTCTGCAAACGGACACTTTACGACAACAAAAGTCCGATGGTGCCTAGTCCGACCGTGTGTACAGCAAAGCCATCGGTCTTTTGTCCGAAGTACAAACACGCATGCCCAGAACCAATGTTAAAATCAACCAACAATAGCAGAAGTTAACCAAAGGGTGGCGATAAAGAGCAGAAAAGAGCAGAAAAGACACGTGATGTTAGGAAAGTTTTAGAAAAGTTTGCAGAAAAGTCCTAGCGTGTGTATGCTATGGGTGTGACCGGACAACTCATTGGTACACACCGTGGGGAATCCGAGCACACCGTCTCCCTCCCCCCCCCATTCCTCTCCTCCTATCCCCCTCCTTACTCCCTTCTCTCTATCTTTCCACCTACTTGATTCTCCTCTCCTCTATTCTGTCATCTCTCACTGACTTAGCCCGGCTAGGGTCACCCTCACTTTTATTTTTTGCATTCTCCTAGTTTACTGGCCAGCTACAGGCTTTAAGTAGAGTACGGACTTACTGCTACTTTACTCTGGTTTGCATCTTTGCATTGTTGCCATACTTATTTATCTTTTCACCTCCTCCTGGCCTCGGGCGCAGCAGACTCCCAGAGGGGCGCCCGAGTCAGGGAAAGTCCCTGAAGCTGCTGGATAACATTCACATATGCAAATGAGGGAGATACGCCGATTCACGAACGTCCGTCCATCCGACGCAGTGCGCGTAAAGTCATACGTCCGGCATAAAGTTATGCCCCATAAAGGAGGTGTAACTCAGCAGCATCCATGCAAAGGGCTGCACCAGGGAACACAAGACGACGTATATTACGTAGTTTACGTAGGACGTGAATATGACTAGGTGTAGGTTATGTTCACGCCGTAGGCAGTGATCCGACGTATCTTAGGCAGTTGTTCCGACGTGATTGTGAGCATGCGCACTGAGATGCGCCCACGGGACAGCGCATGCGCAGTTGGCAATACGTATCTGTCTGGCGCTCGGCCCATCATTTGCATGGGGTCACGCCTCATTAGCATGGCTCACGCCCACTTCCACTTATGCCAACTTACGCCAGAGAAACCCAGCGCAGATTTGGGAGGAAGTGCTTGCCTCTCTGCGCTGCGTCGGCGTAGCGTAAAGGAGATACGCTACGGCGACATAAATATGCGCCAGTGTCTGTGAATCCGGGCCATTGTGTTTTTTTTCAAAATTTTCGCTCTTCTTTTGTTTATAGCGCAAAAATAAAAACCGCAGAGGTGATCAAATACCACCAAAATAAATCTTTATTTGTGGGGGGAAAAGGGCGTCAATTTTGTTTGGGAGCCACGTTGCACGACTGCGCAATTGTCATTCAAAGTGCGACAGTGCTGAAAACTAAAAATTGGTCTGGGCAGGAAGGAGGTGAAAATGCCCTGTATGGAAGTGGTTAAAAGAGAAATTCCATCTCTTTATTTGCTAACAGCAGTGTTATACATTGTTCCCATTCCAACAGGGCGGACATTTCCTGGGATATTCAGTAATTGGCAAAAAAATTTCTGGTATGTCAGAAATATATACTTTATTTAGAGCATTAGTTGAGTTGTTTGTTTTCATTGAATTATAATTTAGAGTTTGTGGTAAATACAATGTGAAATCTTGTGAGTTTTGTTATAATCATGCATATTTCCTGTAATCTTTCTAGGATACATCGTTGTCTTGCAGAACTTAGATTATGCTGATGTTGTATTTTCTTAATATAATTTATTTTGCGGAAATTGCCACAAGTAAGATTTTTTTTTCTTTTATAACCAATTGCATAATGTTTGTATATCTTTTATTTGGATATTCATGTTTTGTGCATCAGGAAAAAAAAAATATCCTTAAAGTGGTTGTAAACTATTACATCTACTAAGGTGATACACAGAGATTAAACAAATCCTCCTACATAAGTCCAAACCTTGTAAAGGTTGTCTGAGCTGTCAGAAATAGGGGGCGGAGATCCAAAGTTACAGAGTTAGGCCCCTTTCACACGGGGCGGATCAGTAATGATCTGCCTCCGTATGCTCCGTATGCTCAGCGGGGATCGCTCCGTTGATCCCCGCTGAGCCAGCGGATGACAGGGAGGTCCCCGCACACTGTGCAGGGACGACCCTGTCTTTTCTCGGCTCTCCCCTATGGGGAGATCGGATGAACACGGACCATATGTCCGTGTTCATCCGATCCGCTCTGCAGACGGAAGAAAAAATAGGGTTTTCTTCCGTCTGCAAAATCGGATCTTTGCGGAGGCGGCAATCTCATAGGGACCAATGTATGTCCCTTTTTCATCCGCAAACGGATGGATGAAAAAGCCGACATACGGGCCCAGATTCTTGTAGATGGGCGTAAATTTGGGCGGGCGTAACGTATCTGATTTACGTTACGCCGCCGCAAGTTTTTCAGGCAAGTGCTTTATTCACAAAGCACTTGCGTGTAAAGTTGCGGCGGCGTAACGTGTCATTTAAATGAAGTGTGTCCCCGTGCCGAACGAACTGCGCATGCGCCGTCCCTAAAAAATCCCTAAAAAATCCCAGCGTGCATTGCTCTAAATGACGTCGCAAGGACGTCATTGGTTTTGACGTGGACGTAAATTAAGTCCAGCACCATTAACGGACGACTTACGCAAACAACGTAAATTTATAAATTTTCGACGCGGGAACGACAGCCATATTTAACATTGGCTGCGCCTCATAGGCCGCGCGTACGTTCGTGAATTCGCGTATCTAGCTAATTTGCATACTCGACGGGGAAATCGACGGAAGCGCCACCTAGCGGGCAAAAAAAAAAAATTGCATTTAAGATCCGATGGCGTAAGAGACTTACGCCTGTCGGATCTAATGAATATCTATGCGTAACTGATTCTAAGAATCAGTCGCATAGATACGACGGCGCTAGGCAGAGATACGACAGCGTATCTGGAGATGCGCCGTCGTATCTCTTTTGAGAATCTGGGCCACAGTCCGCACGTGTGAAAGGGGCCTAAAGGAGAGCTCTGAAAGCTGATTGGAGGGATGGGACATATTCTCTCTCACACCGCCCGCAGGAACAGAGCTGAGGCTATCAATCAGCTGGAGGTTCCTCACCTGTCACCTTTTATCTCTTGGTGTCAGAAAAACTTGTCAGAAGTGATTCACGCAGAGGAATGAAGCAGCAGACAGAAATTACACTTTGCCCTGAAAGGGCAACATTTCAGAATCCCTAAAAACTGTCATCTTTTTTCTTTTTACTTAAAGTTTGAATTTCTATCCATCTATTTCTAAAGCTGAGACCACAAGGGAACTGCGGTGGCTCAACGCGATTGGCAGTGCGCTGACAAGCCATTCACCTCTGCAGCTAGAGGTTCGGATCCCGGTCTCAGCTACATGTGAATTGAGTTTGGTGGTCTCAGCCCGGCTCCCGGTGGGTGTGCTATGCGAGGTAAGCTTGCGCTTAGTACGCCCACCCCCTCCCACAAAAACCACCACACTTACACGCACTCAAAATTGGGTTAACATGCACGCACTTTGACCACGCGGTCTCTAAAAAGAGAGGCGAAGGACTAACGGGGCTGGTTGAGCGGGCTAGATCCTCTCACTCCCTTATAGGGAGTCCCTCTGCCCAGTTGGGCTTCAAAGCGGAGCAGGTAGGGCGGGCTGTGTGGGAGGACCCCTCACACACCCACCATTGCCACCCGGGGCATGGAGAAAGGTGGCAGATTGCCTCTGGGGGAGGCCTGCCTACTCCCAACTCCTGCAGTCTGGCTCCTCTCTCGAGTACATGCACAAAATACACTTAAAAAAAAAAGGGGGAACATAAAAAGATTTTCTTGTTGCCAAAACACTTATCACAACACAAAATAATAATAAAATAAGAAAATCCCAATTTCATTACAAAAACAGGATTACATTTTTTTTTTAAACATAGGGGGCCACGGGTCGTACTCGGGACTCCGGATAAACTGGACCAAATCCCAAATTCTCCCCCTAGACATTGGTGTTCCCACTGCCGACCAGGCCTCCCTCCCCCTTGTCAGAGCCAGTACTATCAAATACCTAGGTGTCACAGTCTCTAGGTCCCTCTTTGACTACGTCACCCTTAATGTGGAACCCCTATTTGCACTGCTTAAACTTAAAACACAAGCCTGGTCCAGTTTCCCCCTTGGGGTGATGGGTCGCATCAACCTGATCAAGATGATCCTCCTCCCCAAATTGCTCTACGTTTTCTGGCAAGCCCCTCTGTACCTTCCCCCGCGTATATTCAAGACCATGGAGGCTATCCTCAACTCATTCGTATGGGGCTCCTCCCGCCTGAAGTGCCCAGCCGATTTAGGCGGCGCCGCACTTCCGGACCTCCTCCTCTATTACATTGCCTCTCAGCTCTCACATTTCTTTCACTACAACCGGTCCGACAGGGATCGCTACTCTACCCTAGTCTGCTCACATGCCCCAGGTCCCCTGTTTCACCCCTTTCAACTCTTGTTCCGTGGCCCACGTGCCCTCCCCCCCCTGTGCGGACGACGCCAGGCACATGCTCTTCCACCACTGTAAAATATGGCAGCTGGCCTTGCGTATTGGCGAGGCCCCTTCCCCCCACTCTCACACGCCTCTTTGGGACAACCCCCTCCTGCCCGAGCTTGCCTCTGTCCCCGACCATGGCCTGTGGATCAACAGGGGCGTTATTTACCTGTCGCAGATCGTGGCCTGTGGTTCAGTCAAGTCGTTTCAGTCACTTAAAAATAAATTTGCACTACCTAATCACATGTTTTTTCGCTTCCTTCAACTCCGGCACGCACTCAATACACAACTCGGTGGCCCTATACCGGCCCTCGAGGTCCCTCTCCTGGTGGACATCGTATCGGAGTCGGACGGCAAAAAACTAATTTCCCAATTCTATATATATCTCCTCCAACCCACTGCGACTGCCATATCCTACCGATTGAAGGCACGCTGGGAACCCGACCTTGGCGCGGTGACTGGCGGGGACTGGGGGGAGGCCCTCGCCAATTGCAAAACCGTTTCCCCTAAGCTCTCTGACCGCCTCACCCACCTATTTATTGTCCACAGGTCATACTTGACGTCATATCGCATCTCTAAGTTCAGACGAGGCCACGACCCCAATTGCCCTAGCTGTGGCCACCCCGACGCATCCTTCTTTCACCTACTCTGGACCTGCCCGCCCATACAGGGGTTCTGGACTCAGGTGGTCCGGTTCCTCCGTGACCGCATGGGCTCCCCCGTGTCACTCTGCCCCCGCCAGTGTGTGCTGGGGCTCCTCTCGCTCCCCGAAAGCGAAAAATACCTCAATACATTTTTGCAGGAAACATTATTCCTTGCTAGAATGCAGGTCGCTAGGAGGTGGATGAGGGGGGCACCCCCTCTACAGCAATGGATTAGGGCTGTCAACATTACCCTTCCCTATAAAAAAGTGATGTACACCCGCAGGGGTTGCCCGAAGAAATACAATAAGATCTGGGACAGGTGGCTGGAGGACTCCTCCACCTGTACTACAGTGGACTAGACGTTGTCCCCGCCCGCTGTCTGCCCATTCCCTCTGCATACCTCCTCCCCCCCCCCATCCCCTTTGGTTCCCTTTAAAGTGCAATTTTTTTTGTGTGCCTGGCGCCCTGTTGCCCTTGCCGTGTCCGTATCCTCTCCTCTTGCTTGTTACCATCAACTCCCTACTCCCCCTTGCTCTAATGTGTATCTGCTATGCATGTCTCCATGAATGTCAAATGGATATTATTTGCACTTGTAGTGCATGTTGCACTTCTGACCCGTTTGTTCGTCCATTTTTATTTTATGCTCAATAAAAGTCGTTTTGATTAAAAAAAAAAACATAGGGGGCCAGATTCACAAAGAAGCGCCTATCTTTAGGCGGGCGTAGCGTATCTCAGATACACTACGCCGCCGTAACTTAGAGCGGCAGGTTCAGAAAGAAAGAACTTGCGCTCTAAGTTACGGCGGCGTAGTGTAAATGGGCCGGCGTAAGCCCGCCTAATTCAAACTAGGCTGGTAGGGGGCGTGTTGTATGTAAATGATTTGTGACCCCACGTACATGACGCGCTTAACGAACGGCGCATGCGCGCGCATGCTCAGTATCACGTCGAATTTTCAAAGTAAATTATGCCCGCTCAATGCTTAGTCGACGTGCACGTAACCTACGCCCAGCCCCATTCACGGACGACTTACGCAAACGACGTAAAATACGACGCTGTTCGGACGTTTCCAACGTCCATACCTAACATGACTTACCCCTGCTTTATGAGGGGTAACTTTACGCCGGTCAGACGCCTTACGTAAATGACGTATCTTGATACGCTGGGCGCACGTACGTTCGTGAATCGGAGTATCTAGCTCATTTGCATATTCAACGCGGAAATATACGGAAGCGCCCCTAGCGGCCAGCGTAAATATGCACCCCAAGATACGTCTTCTACGCCGCTCGTATCTAGGCAAAATTCATGCGTAACTGATTCTAAGAATTAGGCACATAGATACAACGGCGCACATTCGGACTTACGATGGCGTATCTGGAGTTACGCCGTCGTAAGTCCTTTGTGAATCTGGGCCACAGTATACAATGTTGGAAGTATAGCCTCCCTTAACCTGTTACCTTGTGGAAAATGAATTCAGCACAATATTTAATGAGTGGTAATCTGCAGTAGGGATGAGCCGAACACCCCCCCGTTCGGTTCGCACCAGAACCTTCGAACGGACCGAACGTTCGCGCAAACATTTAGAACCCCATTGACGTCTATGGGACTCGAACGTTCGAATTCAAAAGTGCTAATTTTAAAGCCTAATATGCAAGTTATTGTCGTAAAACGGGTTTGAGAACCCGGGTCTTGCCCCAGGGAACATGTATCAGTGGAAAAAAAGTTTTAAAAACGGTTGTTTTTAATGGAGCTATTGATATGTACCTCTGAGGGTGTAAAAGTTGAACATTTTAAAGGGCGTACCATCATCCAGATTCTAGATATATAAAATTGGCTCTAGGGTCCCCGAACCCGAGGAGCCAAAAGGGGGAGATAATTGGGCCATTGTTGGACTATTACGGTACTGGTAATTAATGTGGGTGGTGTACAAAAAAAGGATAAAAAATAAAGAAAAACAATTTTATTATATAAAATGTCGATAACGACACAGCGGGGATACATGGTTCAAAGACACAACACAAAATACATGACCGACAAATCGCCAGTATAGTAGTCCCCAGGAGGGGGAGAAGCATAGTGGGTAGAGGGTCATGTCACGACATCTTGACTAGTTTCGTGGCTATATGCCACTTCATCAGAAGAGTCTAAAGTTCAAGATAACACAAAGTCAAACAATGAACATATACAGCAACAATACAGTGGGTATACATAGGGGAAGGGTAGACTCCGCTGCTCACCTAAAAACCCCCCCGCATCGACTAGCGGAGAGGGCGAACGCCACCTCAGAGGGTCCCGTGTGACAACCATGGGGTACGTGTATGGGCGAATGGACCTACTTCTCATGTATGGAAGATAAAAGATGTAATAAGTATATGAAGCCCAGATTGGAAATACAGATATTGGTGAATCACACGTGATGGAAATCAGTGGTGTGATCTCAAGGTTGAAATGCACCGTGTTTAAAAGAATGAAAAAATAACATGGTGTGATGGTGAGGGGGCAAAAGGAGAAAAAGTGAAAAAGGTGAAAAGAGGAAGGGACAAGTGGGTCCGAAATCACCAGAACAATAAAAAAAGCGGTGCAATCGAATGAAAATGTGAGTAAAAAAGAGGGGGTGAGGAGAGAGGAAGGTAGAAAGTGTACCTTGAATACAATGGTCTGTAGTGCAGGTAGGGGGCCCCAAACACAGGAGCCCGGGT
Organism: Rana temporaria; assembly: GCF_905171775.1. Classification (NCBI taxonomy): domain Eukaryota; kingdom Metazoa; phylum Chordata; class Amphibia; order Anura; family Ranidae; genus Rana; species Rana temporaria. The sequence continues at coordinate 217,618,075 of NC_053491.1, read as the reverse complement.
AAGGACTTCTCGGGCCACTAGTGACCTCCATACAAGGGGATCCAAGGTATTGGATCCCGGGGGGAGGGAGACCGCATAGGGTCTCATGGTGGCGTCAGGGTAAGGACACCTACCAGTGGTACCTGGAAGACAGATGGATGAAAAAGTGAACGTGGTGGAGGGGAGGGAATATACAGGGAGGGAGGGAGGGGGGGGAGAGGAAAGGGGGGAAGAGGGAAGAAAAGGGAAGAAAGAAAGCCTCCCTTAACTTGTTACCTTGTGGAAAATGAATTCAGCACAATATTTAATGAGTGGTAATCTGCAGTAGGGATGAGCCGAACACCCCCCCGTTCGGTTCGCACCAGAACCTTCGAACGGACCGAACGTTCGCGCAAACATTTAGAACCCCATTGACGTCTATGGGACTCGAACGTTCGAATTCAAAAGTGCTAATTTTAAAGCCTAATATGCAAGTTATTGTCGTAAAACGGGTTTGAGAACCCGGGTCTTGCCCCAGGGAACATGTATCAGTGGAAAAAAAGTTTTAAAAACGGTTGTTTTTTCTGGAGCAGTGATTTTAATGATGCTTAAAGACCCAAGTAAGCCAGAGGATATTCAGTGGGAAAGGTGTCCAAGTCTGATCTTGACTTTCCTGGCCTGCTTCAGGACATCCTGTAAACCCGGGTACCTGCCCAAGAACCGCTGCACCGCCAAGTTAAGGACATGAGCAAAACAGGGCACATGGGTCAGTTGTCCCTGTCGCAGGGCAGAGAGGAGGTTGGTGCCATTGTCGCAAACCACCATTCCTGGCTTAAACTGGCGTGGCGTCAACCACCTCTGAGCCTGCCCCTGCAGAGCTGACAGAACCTCTGGCCCAGTGTGGCTCCTGTCCCCCAAGCACACCAGCTCAAGCACCACATGGCATCTCTTTGCCTGCGTACCTGCATAGCCCCTTGAACGCCTACGGAGCACCGCTGGTTCCGAGGACACATCAGCACAGGAAGAGGCTACAGAGGAAGAGGAGAGAGGTGTGTCACAACCAGTAGTAGCATTTTGGAGGCGTGGTGGCGGAACAACCTCCAACAATACTGTACCTTGTCCTGCATCCTTCCCAGCTGCCAGCAGAGTCACCCAATGCGCCGTGAAAGATAGGTAACGTCCCTGTCCATGCCTGCTGGACCATGAGTCAGTGGTAATATGCACCTTACCACTGACCGCCCTGTCCAGCGAGGCATAGACATTGCCTTCCACATGCCGGTGGAGAGCCGGAATCGCCTTCCGTGAGAAAAAGTGGCGTTTGGGAACTTGCCACTGAGGTACCGCACATTCCACAAACTCACGGAAGGGGGCAGAATCTACCAACTGAAAAGGCAGCAGTTGAAGTGTTAGCAATTTAGCTAAGCTAGCATTCAACCGCTGGGCATGTGGATGGCTGGGAGAGAACTTCTTTCGGCGCTGCAGCAGCTGGGGCAGGGAAATTTGCCTGGTACAATCTGCCATCGGTGTACCGATAGTAGATTGCCCGCAAGTACTTGGCTGTGACACACCTAATTCTACACCTTCAGTCCTATCAGTGCAGTCTTCAGAGAGGACTGAGAGTAAGGTGGGGTTGGAGATCCCAGCTGATGAGGAGCAAGGGGAGGTCCGCTTTGTCATTTGGTGTGGGTCTTTAAGGTACGCTTGCCAACGAACTGCATGGCAGGTCGACATATGTCTGGTCAAGCATGTGGTGCCCAAGTGGGTGATGTTTTGGCCACGCGAGATACGCTTAAGACATATGTTGCAAATAGCAGCGGTGCGATCTGATGCACTCGTCTCAAAAAAGGCCCACACCAAAGAACTTTTGGAATAACGCTGAGAGACAGCAGCGTCCTGCACATGCGTAGCTCTGCGTTGTGATGCAGTCGGTGTGCTGCCCTTAAGCTGGCCCCTGGAGGGCATCCTGACTCGTTGGAGATGTGCCTGTGCCTCCTCCTCCTCCTCTCTCCTATCAGGCATCCACGTAGAGTCAGTGACCTCATCATCCCCTCCCTTCTCATCACTGTAGAAAAGCTGGCAGTATGCTGCAGCTGGGGGAACATGACTGCCAGATTGCTGTCCTTCTTGGGCACCCCCTCTCTCTGGGCTCACGTTACTGCCTTCCTCTAGCTGTGTACCATCATCGGAGCCTTCAAAACGCTGTGCATCCTCATGCAGCATGTACCCAACACTGTGGTCAAACAGTTCGGGGGACTCCTCAGGAGGACATGGTGGGGCTAGGGAAGGAGTGACTGATGCCATTGAGCAGAGGGAAGAGGCCGCCTTGGCAGCTGCTTTGCCAGACAAAGTACCCTGAGCCTAGGTGAGAGAGGATGAGGAGGATGAGGACGGCTTGGTCATCCACTCTACCAAGTCTTCGGCATGTTGTGGCTCAACGCGGCCAGCTGCCGAAAAAAAGGAAGAGTGTGTCCCACGGCCACGTGCTGATGAGGATGCACCGTGTCCACGACCAGCACTGTTGCCTCTAGACACAGAGCCTGCTTGCCCTCTTTTATCGGCTCGTGACGCTCTGCCTTTCCTTGTTGTCCTTCCAGACATACTAATGGCCTGCAGAGGACACAGACAGTACATCACGTGAAAGTACTTGCAGCAATTTACCCTGCCTGTAGTATTAAAGCGGGAGTTCACCCCCAAATCAACTTTCTGACATTAGTTCCAGCATACTGCTAACATCTGCAGTATGCTGTTTTTATTCTTATTTTTTGCTACTTATCGTTTTATGAGCCCTTGTTATCCGGCTCCGAGCGGGGATCGCTTCCGGGTATAGGCGTTCCTAAGCGAAGAGGAGTTGATTGACGGTCGGCTAAAGCGCGCCAGGCTTCCGAAAATACCCGAGAGTGACACTCGGGTGTTTACGGCGCCTGCGCAGTCAGCTCTACACAGCAGGGGCAGGCGCCGTTTAGCGCCGTAAACACCCGAGTGTCATTTCGGGTATTTTCGGAAGCCGTGACGCGCTTTAGCAGACGGTCAATCAACTCCTCTTCGCTTAAGAACGCCTACTCCCCGCAGGATTCCCCGCTCGGAGCCGGATAACAAGGGCTCATAAAACGATAAGTAGCGAAAAAAAAAAAAAAAAAACAGCATACTGTAGATGTTAGGGTGCATTCACACCACGATTTTGTCATCCGTTTTTTACTCACGATTTTAGCTTTAAAATCGTACAAATCTGTATGGCAAAACGGATCCATTCACTGCCATTCATTAATTTAGGTCCCCAAGTGCATCCGATTTGATCCGCATACGATTTAATACGATTTAAAATCGTATCAAAAAACGTGTCTGCCCACGATTTTTGGTCCTGATTTGAAATCGTATTACAATCGTGTCCGTTTTTTTTTTATATTGTGGTCAATGTAAATCGTACTAAATCGGATGACTGTGCGATAAATCGTACCCGATTTTTTATTACTAGGGTTGAGCGAACCCGAACGGAGGTCCCCGCAAATTCAATAACCAGACCCTTTAGGTCTGGTATGGATATTCAGGGGAACCCCGCCGTCAATTTAAAACAAAAATGACGTGCGGTTCCCGGTAAATATCCATAACCAGACCCTTCAGGTCTGGTATGGATATTCAGGGGAACCCCGCCGTCAATTTAAAACAAAAATGACGTGCGGTTCCCGGTAAATATCCATAACCAGACCCATTATCCGAGCACGTTGACCTGGCCGGCCGCAGAAAAGAGGGGGGACAGAGTGCGGCCCCCCCTCTCTCCTGAACCGCACCAGGCCACATGCCCTCAACATGGGGAGGATGTCCCCATGTTGATGGGGACAAGGGTCTCATCCCCACAACCCTTGCCCTGTGGTTGTGGGGGTATGCGGGCGGGAGGTTTATCAGAATCTGGAAGACCCCTTTAACAAAGGGGACCCCCAGATCCTGACCCCCCCCCCCTGTGTGAAATGGTAATGGGGTACACTGTACCTCTACCATTTCACGAAGGAAGTAAAAAGTATTGTAAAAAAAACACACTGACACAAAAGAATAAAGTCCTTTATTAAAAAAAAAAAAAAAAAACTCCAGCGCTGAAAAATCCACTCGTTCCCGGCTTCCTGCGTTGTCCTGATCCTGCGACGGGTGCGGGTGATCTCCCGTGATGAGAAGATCCAGCGTCGGGTGATCTCCGCTCCGGCGATGTGAAGATCCATCCATCCGGCGCAGCAGCATCCCGGACCTCCTCTCACCGCTGGGCACAGCCCAGCGAATGAGCGGCTGAAGCTGTGACATTTCTTATATAGAGGAGGCAGAGCCACCCGTCACGTGACCCTGCCCCCTCTGACGTACCTCTGCTACATCACTGGGGAAGACCAAGCAGAGGAAAGTGTGTCTTTTGTGTCAGTGTGTTTTTTTTACAATACTTTTTACTTCCTTCGTGAAATGGTAGAGGTACAGTGTACCCCATTACCATTTCACACAGGGGGGGGGTCAGGATCTGGGGGTCCCCTTTGTTAAAGGGGTCTTCCAGATTCTGATAAACCTCCCGCCTGCATACCCCCACAACCACCGGGCAAGGGTTGTGGGGATGAGACCCTTGTCCCCATCAACATGGGGACATCCTCCCCATGTTGAGGGCATGTGGCATGGTGCGGTTCAGGAGAGAGGGGGGGCCGCACTCTGTCCCCCCCTCTTTTCTGCGGCCGGCCAGGTCAACGTGCTCGGATAATGGGTCTGGTTATGGATATTTAGGGGGAACCGCACGTCATTTTTGTTTTAAATTGACGGCGGGGTTCCCCTGAATATCCATACCAGACCTGAAGGGTCTGGTTATGGATATTTACCGGGAACCGCACGTCATTTTTGTTTTAAATTGACGGCGGGGTTCCCCTGAATATCCATACCAGACCTGAAGGGTCTGGTTATGGATATTTAGGGGGAACCGCACATCATTTTTGTTTTAAATTGACGGCGGGGTTCCCCTGAATATCCATACCAGACCTGAAGGGTCTGGTTATGGATATTTAGGGGGAACCGCACATCATTTTTGTTTTAAATTGCCGGCGGGGTTCCCCTGAATATCCATAACTTCAAAAATCTTCTTTTTCCCAGACATTATTTAAAATCAGGATCCGATTTTTTAGTGAAAATTTTGACATACGATTACGTACGATTTTGTCACATACGATTCCATCCGATTTAACGGTCCGTTTATCGGATGGTAAAATTGTGGTGTGAACCTAGCCTTAGCAGTATGCTGGAACTAATGTCAGAAAGTTGATTTGGGGGTGAACTCCCGCTTTAATATGAGCAGATCTCTGCTTCTAGGAGTAAATATCAGAAACACCAGCTTTACGTTAGGTGCACACTGCAGAGGACACGGGCAGTACACACACCACGTAGCTTTAGGTGCACACTGCAGAGGACACGGGCAGTACACACACCACGTAGCGTTAGGTGCACACTGCAGAGGACACGGGCAGTACACACAGCACGTAGCTTTAGGTGCACACTGCAGAGGACACAGGCAGTACACACCACGTAGCTTTAGGTGCACACTGCAGAGGACACAGGCAGTACACACACCACGTAGCTTTAGGTGCACACTGCAGAGGACACAGGCAGTACGCACCATGTAGCTTTAGGTGCACACTGCAGAGGACACAGGCAGTACACACACCACGTAGCTTTAGGTGCACACTGCAGAGGACACAGGCAGTACGCACCATGTAGCTTTAGGTGCACACTGCAGAGGACACATGCAGTACACACCACGTAGCTTTAGGTGCACACTGCAGAGGACACAGGCAGTACACACCACGTAGCTTTAGGTGCACACTGCAGAGGACACAGGCAGTACACACCACGTAGCTTTAGGTGCACACTGCAGAGGACACAGGCAGTACACACCACGTAGCTTTAGGCACACACTGCAGAGGACACGGGCAGTACACACACCACGTAGCTTTAGGTGCACACTGCAGAGGACACAGACAGTACACCACGTGAGAATACTGCAGCTAGCACAATCACCTGCCTGCCAGTAAATTAGGAAGAGCGGATCTAGCTAAACTATACAGTGTATAAATATATATACACAACACCTGGGATGCATATATATCCTCTACACACTGTGGGCCAGATTCTTGTAGAATCTGCGGCGGCGTAGCGTAAGCCATTTACACTACGCCGCCGCAACTTACTGGAGCAAGTGCCGTATTCTCCAAGCATTTGCTCCGTAATTTGCGTCGGCGTAGTGTAATTGGCCCGGCGTAAGGCCGCGTAATTCAAAGGGGGCGGCTTGGATTTAAATTAAGCGCGTCCCCGCGCCGATCGAACTGCGCATGCGCCGGGCGGAAAAATAGCCCAGAGCGCATGCTCCAGCTCACGACGGAAAACATCAATGACGCCGACGTGAGCGTCATTGACGTAAAGTCGAATTAGCGGACGACTTACGAAAACAACGGAAAAAGCCGACGCTGACCCGACGCCATACTTAACAAGGCATACGACGGACCTACGTAAACTTGCCCCTCATATAGCAGGGGCAAGTTTACACTTACGTAAATGTCGTAAAATCACTGCGTCGTCCGCGCGTACGTTCGGGAATTCGCGTAAATAGCTAATTTGCATAGACGACGGGGAAAACGACGTCGGCGACACCTAGTGGCGGGAATTTTTTTTACATCTAAGATCTGACAGCGTAAGAGCCTTACGCCTGTCAGATCTAATGGATATCTATGCGTAACTGATTCTATGAATCAGTCGCATAGATACGCCGGGTCAGATTAGGACTTACGACGGCGCATATGGCATTGCGCCCTCGTAACGCCTTTGAGAAACTGGCCCTGTAACTTTAACTGACTAGCCTGCCTGCTCTATCTACCTACAAAAAATGACACTCTCTGCAGGCGGCCTTTTATAGTGTTGGGCGTGTACTAAACACCCTGAGCCATAATTGGCCAAAGCCACCCTGGCTTTGGCCAATTATGGCTCTCCGTTTTTTGCAAGCTGTGATTGGCCAAGCATGCGGGTCATAGTGCATGCTTGGCCAATAATCAGCCAGCAATGCACTGGGATGCCGCAGTGAATTATGGGCCGTGACACGCCACTCGAATTTGCCACAAACGGCCTGTAACGTTCGTATTTTGACGAACTGTCGAACATACGATGTTCGAGTCAAACGTGAGTTTGACTCGAACACGAAGCTCATCCCTAATCTGTAGTATTCTTGGGCTAAATTACACTTTAAGCCTACAGAAGGTGACAAACATTGTCGCCTTCTGTAGGCATGAACAGATTGTCATCTCACCTGTCCTGTTCTGTAAAAATGTACATTAAAACCCTGAAAGTTAGCTACTTGGCAAGGGCACAGGATGGCATTTCTTGTCAAAACTTGTCAAACAAAGTTTTGACAGGAAATGCGATTCTGTGCCCTTGCCAAGTAGCTAACTTTCAGGGTGTTAAAATGTATTTTTACAGAACAGGACAGATAAGAATACATTGAGAAGAGGAAGGGAGCGGGCATACTTACATCCTTGTACTCCAGTCTTATATTCTGGATACAGTGACTCAGAAATGGCATCATTCAGGCAACTAATGTCAAAGTATAATGAAGATCTGGATGGGAGTAAAGTGTTCCATGGCAAGTTGTACGTTACATTTTCTAGCAACACCGTTAGTGTATATGTCACAATGGGGTCAATTCACTAAGGGTTAGTTTACAATTGCTTCAAAACAAGGCTTTGGACACACTTTGCTAAAACTCTCTCACGTTCGACTCGAACATCGTATGTTCGACCGTTCGTAGAAATACAAACGTTACGGGCCGTTCGCGCCAAATTTGAGTGGCGTGTCATGGCCCATAATTCACTGCGGCATCGCAGTGCATTACTGGCTTATGATTGGCCAAGCATGCACTATGACCCGCTTGGCCAATCACAGCTTGCAAAAAACGGAGAGCCATAATTGGCCAAAGCCAGGGTGGCTTTGGCCAATTATGGCTATGGGGGTTTAGTACACGCCCCACACTATAAAAGGCCACCTGCAGGTCGGCCTTGTGTAGTGTGTTGCGGAGGCTAAGAGAGAGAAGACAGAGAGAGAGAGTGTCATTTTTTGTAGGTAGATAGAGCAGGCAGGCTAGTCAGTTAAAGTTACAGTGTGTAGAGGATATATATGCATCCCAGGTGTTGTATATATATTTATACACTGTAAAGTTTAGCTAGATCCGCTCTTCCTAATTTACTGGCAGGCAGGTGATTGCGCTAGCTGCAGTATTCTCACGTTGTGTACTGCCTGTGTCCTCTGCAGTGTGCACCTAAAGCTACGTGGTGTGTGTACTGCCTGTGTCCTCTGAAGTGTGCACCTAAAGCTACGTGGCGTGTACTGCCTGTGTCCTCTGCAGTGTGCACCTAAAGCTACGTGGTGTGTACTACATGTGTCCTCTGCAGTTTGCACCTAAAGCTATGTGGTGTGTGTACTGCCTGTGTCCTCTGCAGTGTGCACCTAAAGCTACGTGGTGTGTACTGCCTGTGTCCTCTGCAGTGTGCACCTAAAGCTACGTGGTGTGTACTGCCCGTGTCCTCTGCAGTTTGCACCTAAAGCTACGTGGTGTGTACTGTCCGTGTCCTCTGCAGTGTGCACCTAAAGCTACGTGGTGTGTACTGCCCACAAGGATGGTGGTGTGTACTGCCCACAAGGATGGTGAGCAGTGAAAGTGCATGCATCAGTGAGACTGTCCCTCTTATTCACCTGTTGGAGCACATGCTGCGTGGAATAATGGATAGGGCCCTTGAGGCAGAACAGAGGGAGGAAGAGGAGGAATTCCTTACCTCTCAAGGCCCCCTTTATCCAGAAAATGTTCCTGCTTGCCCGCCTATCACACAGGATGAGGAGGAGGAGGAGGATTGTGTCAGCATGGAGGTGGAGCCTAGCACTCAGCATCAGCAGCAGTCTTCAAGGGATCAATTACAGTCCCAAGGAACCCATGGACTTGTACGTGGCTGGGAGGTTACAAAATCTTGGACCTGGACAACATGTTGCTGAGGCTTCGGTCAGTCACAGAAGGAGCAGTGGAGAAGGTGGCCGTCTGAGCGATGCGTTCAGACAATTTTTTAGTCCGCAGCCCCAAGGTATGGCCGGTTTCCAGCAACCATCGCCAGCGTCTGTTTTACATGGTGCGGGAATACCTAGGGGCAAGATCAGACTTGGACCCCTTTCCCACCGAAAATGGCTTACTGGGTCTTGAGGATGGATCACTGGCCAGAGCTTGCACAGTACACAATTGAGCTACTGGCTTGTCCTGCATCCAGCATTCTTTCAGAACGCACATTCAGTGCTGCTGGAGGCTTTGTAACCGATCACAGGGTGCGACTCTCCACCGGTCTGATCGACTGACCTTCATAAAAATGAATCAGGCTTGGATCACCAGCAGCTACCAAGCACCTGATGCTTGATATCCTTTTACTCCTCAATGATCATGCTGATAGCTTGTAAGAACATTTTTGGTTCTGGGCACGTGTAATTAAAATTTTTGATGCAATACTTTGCAGCAGGCTCATTTCTGCGCTCCAACTACAGTATCTGTGAGGGGTTGCAGTGTTGTGGCACCAGCACCAGTGCCTAAGGCCCAATTTTTCTGCCCTTGTTTAACAGGGGCGTGTAATTAAAATTTTTGATGCAATACTTTGCAGCAGGCTCATTCCTGCGCTCCAACTAGAGTATCTGTGAGGGGTTGCAGTGTCGTGGCACTAGCACCAGTGCCTAAGGCCCAATTTTTCTGCCCCTGTTTAACAGGGGCGTGTAATTAAATTTTTTGATGCAATACTTTGCAGCGGGCTCATTCCTGCGCTCCAACTAGAGTATCTGTGAGGGCTTACAGAGTTGTGGCACCAGCACCACCAACAAAGGCCCAATTTGTCTGCCCCTTTTCAACAGGGGCATGTAATTACAATTCTAGATCTAAAATTTCACAGCCGGGCCCATTCCTGTGCCCACCAAGAGTAACTGTGAGGGCTTACAGAGTTGTGGCACCAGCACCACCACCACCACCACCAAAGGCCCAATTTTTCTGCCCCTGTTTAAAAGGGGCATGTAATTACAATTCTTGATCTAATATTTCACAGCAGGGCCCATTCCTTTGCCCACCAAGAGTAACTATGAGGGCTTACAGAGTTGTGGCACCAGCACCACCACCACAACCAACAAAGGCCCAATGTTTCTGCCCCTGTTCAACAGGGGCATGTAATTACAATTATTGATGTAAAATTTCACAGCAGGGCTCATTCCTGCGCCCACCAAGAGTAACTGTGAGGACTTACAGTGTTGTGGCACCAGCGCCAGCACCAAAGGCCCAATTTTTCTACCACTGTTCAACAATGGCATGTAATTACAATTCTTGATATAATAGTTCACACAGCAGGGCGTTCCAGCGCCCACCAAGACTCACTGTGAGGGCTTACAGTGTTGTGGCAACACCAACACCTAGGGCCCAAATTTATGCAGAGTATATACGGCAAAAAAATGCTTCAATTTTATGTGCCGTTTTTCAAAACGTCGTTTTTTACTTCACAGAAATTGTTTTTTTTTTCATCACATAAAGTGATGGTGTGTATGCGGCATAAGAGGTGTCTCCTGTCCACTGATGCTTTATCACCAATCCTTGTTTCACAAAAAAACACGAATTTTCAAAAAAATCTTTTGTCATTGGGACAGAAAGTGAATTGCAATCTTCTGAACAGATGCACACAAACAGCAAAACAAATGTTACAGGGGTGTTTTTAGAAAAGCTTAAAAATAGATTTTATGGCTGGAGCTACACTTTAAAAAAGTACCAGTTCACAATTACAAACAGATTCTACTTAACAACAACCCTACAGTCCCTGTCTTGTTTGCACCGCCTGTATAATGCTGTTCAAAGTATATAGGGCCAAAGGGGCTTGTAATGACCTGGGGGGAGTTGGGGGAAACCCATGCTATTTTTCTCAATGATTTTCATCCATATTGCAGGTACCAGACATTACATTTAAGCCGCAAGCAGTTTTAAATTACTTTTTTCTTATAGTAATCTCATTTTGTGCAGGGACATTTCTAAACACGTGCCACTTCACAGGCATACTATAGACACCCAGCAGGTACGATATTTAAAGGAATTTTTTAAGCATCATTAACTTCTTGCCGACCAGCTGCCGCAGTTATACTGCGGCAGGTCGGCTCTGCTGGGTGAGAGCGCATAGCTATACGTCAAATCTCCCTGCAGCCAATAGGGGTGCACGTGCGCCGCCCCCCACTCAACCCTGACTCCGCCGGGCACCCGCGATCGCTCGTTACAGAGCGAGAACCGGGAGCTGTGTGTGTCAGGGGGGGAAATGACCGATCGTATGTTCATACAATGTATGAACAGCGATTTGTCATTTCCCCATGTCAGTCCATCCCCCTTCAGTTAGAACACACCCAGGGAACATGATTAACACCTTCCTCGCCCCCTAGTGTTAACCCCTTCACTCACAGTGGCATTTTTATAGTAATCAATGCATTTTTTAGCACTGATCGCTATAAAAATGCCAATGGTCCCAAAAATGTGTCAAAAGTGTCCGAAGTGTCCACCATAATGTCGCAGGACCGAAAAAAATCGCTGATCACCGCCATTACTAGTAAAAAAAATATTAAGAAAAATGCCATAAAACTATCCCCTATTTTGTAAACGCTATAACTTTTGCGCAAACCAATCAATAAACGCTTATTGCGATTTTTTTACAAAAAATATGTAGACGAATACGTATCGACCTAAACTGAGGAAAAATATATATTTTTTATATATTTTTGGGGGATATTTATTATAGCAAAAAGTAAAAAATAATATTTTTTTTTCAAAATTGTCGCTCTATTTTTGTTTATAGCGCAAAAACTAAAAAACGCAGAGGTGATCAAATACCACCAAAAGAAAGCTCTATTTGTGGGAAAAAAAGAACGCCAATTTTGTTTGGGAGCCACGTCGCACGACCGCGCAATTGTCAGTTAAAGCGACGCAGTGCCGAATCGCAAAAAGAGGCCTGGTCTTTGACCAGCAATATGGTCCGGGGGTTAAGTGGTTAAAATCACTGCTCCAGAAAAAAACGACCGTTTTTAAAACTTTTTTTTCCATTGATACATGTTCCCTGGGGTAAGACCCGGGTTCTCAAACCCGTTTTTCGGCAATAACTTGTATATTAGGCTTTAAAATTAGCACTTTTGAATTCGAACGTTCGAGTCCCATAGACGCCAATGGGGTTATAAATGTTCGTGCGAACGTTCGGTCCGTTCAAAGGTTCTGGTGCGAACCGAACGGGGGGGTGTTCGACTCATCCCTACTCTCTCATGAAGAAAGGGGGATTTTGGGACTTTAAATGAAGCAGTTGACTGGTTGGGGTTGAGATAAAATTGTCAATTTTTTATTTTATTTTATCTCAACCCCAACTAGTCCCCCTTTCTTCATTACTTGAACCCAGTATGGCAGTAAATCTATGGCATGCTTCATTTAAAGTCCCTAAACTCCCCCTTTGCTACCTGTCAAAGCTCCTGTCACTAAATAAAATGGGTAGCTTACAGTCCTGTTTACATCTTTTGCTTGGTGCTTCAATGAGACTTTGGTGAGGCTTTGATGAGGTTTTGGTGGAGCTTCGATCAGTCTTTGTTGGGGCTTCAGTGAGACTTTGTGGGACTTCGATGAGGCTTTGAGCGAGCTTTGCCATAGACTTCTATAGAGGCTTTGAAGATGCTTTTAAGCACCACTAAAGCTACATGGGGAATCATTTTTGAAGCGAAGACGGAGCAAAGCAAAAGCAAGGTGTAAACAGGACTGTAAGCTAACCATTTTTTTTAGTGACAAGGGCTTTGAATGGCGTTCAGAGAACTTTTTTTTTAACAGAAAGGCATTCAGAGAACTTTAACAAAGCGTGTCCAAAGCCTTGTTTTGAAGCAAGTGTAAACTAGCCATTAATGTGTGTTGAAGCCAAAGCAAGTGTAAATGAGCCATTAGAGATAAATACCGCATATATTTTTTAATTAAAATAACTTGTGCAGTATTTATCTCAAAAGTAGTCAATTCACTAACAAACATGCATTATTTACCAAATGTATCCAAATATTTTGCAATATTTATTACTTCAATTTAGAGTTATGTTTGGCATTTTTTTGCATTTTTTTTTTTACATGGTAACATTGCACCAGAGGAAGATAGTTCTGTAAATACATGTGCGCAGATATATTAGGAAACTTTGATAACAAACTAGTATGCTTTCATTCACAGAACATTCTTCCTCTGGTGAAATGTTACAATTTATTTTCATTCCTGAGCTCAGGGCAGAACATTTCCACACTGATACATTGTATACGTTTAACTTACTGACCAATGCAGAGTTCCCCTCATTGTTATTTTGTACATTGTATTGCTAAAATACTGACTGCCTACTGCCAAATGCATGTGTTCTTTAGTGAATTGACTTTAACCACTTTGCCGACTGGCTCACGCCGATATTGTAACAGCACTGGTGAACGGATAAGTAGCAATTGTGTCACTTGTAGTTCTACAGAAACATCTGCTGCATACTTTCCACCTAAAACAATTGCTGTTATTTATTATGGTTTTCGGCTATTAACATACAACTTGGGATAGACTGTTGTGCCTATGATAGTTTGCTAAGGAATATCTTAAAGGGACATTTTCACTCAAATTACCTGAGCTATATTTGTCTCTTATGTGCAACTATTAGTTGTCGCTACAACTCTTATTTACTATGTGTACTCTCAAAGTACCTGAGCTATAATTGCCTCTCATATGTAATTATTAGTTGTCTCAACAACGCCTATTTACTACGTGCTTGACATAAGTGCTACCTGTTTATGGGCCTATGCCCTAAGTTGCGGAACATGTTCGCCTAAACTTTTCTATGCTAAGGGTTGACGAATTTCATACCTTCTCCCTTAGTGGCCTAATGCACGATGCTATGTAATACTGATAATCGCTTGCATACAGTTGTGCATTGGAATCTTTACGTGCATACTATAATTTTAAACGCTAAGCTTTGGTCGCATGTTGTAATGCGTCCAAGCTCAGTAGCTCAACACCTTTCTTTATGTGAGAGAGAGATGATGTAGAGAACCCCCAAACTCCTGTTTGTGTGGAGTGATGCCTGGGGCCTAATACTGAATTCTCACATAAAGAATAGCATTGAAATCCTTGCTAACCGCAGTTGTGGTTCACCAGAACCGTTACAGATATACGTCGGCAATGTGGCACGGGTGCACAAAACGGCGTACCCGACATCGCTGCGTCATCGGCGGCTAGCATACCCGCAGTTCCCACAGACTTGATGTTCGCCGCTGGCCAGCGATCGTGGCACAGAGAGGCAGAACGGGGAGATGCCTATGTAAACAAGGCATTTCCCTGTTCTGCCTACAACATGACAGGGATCTACTGCTCCCAGTGATCGGGAGAAGTGATCTCTATCATGTTCTAGTGAGCCCACCCCCCCTACAGTTAGAACACAGTGAGGGAACACAGTTAACCCCTTGATCACCCCCTAGTGTTTAACCCCTTCTCTGCCAGTGACATTTACACAGTAATCAGTGCATTTTTATAGCACTGATCGCTGTATAAATGCCAATGGTCCCAAAATAGTGTCCAAAGTGTCCAATCAGTCCGCCGCAATGTCGCAGTCGCAGATCACCGCCATTACTAATAAAAAAAAATTATAATAAAAATGCCATAAGTCTATCTCCTATTTTGTAGAGGTCCAGAGGTGCAAGGTGCTGTGAATTATAAAGGGATCGAGAGGTGCAGGGTGCTGTATAATGTAAAGGGGTCCAGAGGTGCAGGGTGCTGTGTAATGTAAAGGGGTCCAGAGGTGCTGGGTGCTGTGTAATGTAAAGGGGTCCAGAGGTGCAGGGTGCTGTGTAATGTAAAGGGGTCCAGAGGTGCAGGGTGCTGTGTAATGTAAAGGGGTCCAGAGGTGCAGGGTACTGTGTAATGTAAAGGGGCCCAGAGGTGCAGGGTGCTGTGTAATGTAAAGGGGTCCAGAGGTGCAGGGTGCTGTGTAATGTAAAGGGGTCCAGAGGTGCAGGATGCTGTGTACTGTAAAGGGGTCCAGAGGTACAAAGTGCTGAAACCCCACATCCCATCATTAACCACCGCTGCCACGCCAAGCCAGACTCGGGAATACCGCTAAGCAGGTTAATTAAAGCGGGAGTTCACCCCCAAAAAAAATTTAACATTAAATTCATGCTCATTTTGTTTAGGGGAATCGGGTAGTTTTTTAAAAAAACAAAGCAATACTTACCGCTTTAGAGAGCGATCTTCTCCGCCGCTTCCGGGTATGGTCTTCGGGACTGGGCATTCCTATTTGATTGACAGTCTTCCGACAGGCTTCCGACGGTCGCATACATCGCGTCACGAGTAGCCGAAAGAAGCCGAACGTCGGTGCGGCTCTATACGGCGCCTGCGCACCGGAAGCCTGTCGGAAGACTGTCAATCAAATAAGAATGCCCAGTCCCGCAGCCCATACCCGGAAGCGGCGGAGAAGATCGCTCTCTAAAACGGTAAGTACTGCTTTGTTTTTAAAAAAACTACCTGATTCACCTTGACAAAATGAGCCTCAATCTAATGTTAAAAATTAACATTTCCAGGTGAACCTCCACTTTAAACTAATGAATTTAAGATGATATCATATCCCTTTTAATATTGTATAGTGCTGCGTAAACTGTTGACGCTATATAAATCCTTTATAATAATAATATCAGTGTGCAGAGTTGTATGCTGCTGTGATTAAGGCAGAAGGGAATGCTGACGGTTATCTGTTAATTGTCACGGTACAAGGCCATTTCAATGTGGGAACAACCCTTTTGAACAAAGACTGCTTCAGTATTCAGAAACATTTATTTTATTTATTTTTAACAGAAAGGTCAGTCGCATTTTGCCACTGTAATTGCATCTTCTTTTCACTGGAATTGTTATACAAGAAACAAAATGTGGCAAATTTTAAATTATCCATGAGTTTAAAATGTAAAATAAATTATTTGGTTAACAGTAATCTGCAAGGCAAAGTTTAAATTTTTTCTCCATTTTGAGAAAATAAGTTATAGAAATTGTGATGGCGATCAAATTCTAACCCATTTTAAATTTTTTGAACAATCAAAACGAATACCTTGGATGTCAGATTACTGCTTTTCATGCATAAGAGGTGTAGTCAGTGAAGTTACTCCAGTGATTGGGGTTATGTAAACCAAAGAGCATGTATCAGTGAACAAGTTTTAATTTCTCATTGAAGTATTGTCTGTTTCTTTTAAGCACGGGTAACCATTATTTATGTAAGAAACATTTAATAGAAGTAAAAATATAGGCAACACTTTTTTTAAATTTTCGATAGAGCAAAGAAGGGTTATAATCCCTGCCAGATTTTTCACCATCTGTGTCCCTTTACAGAGATTTGCCTTAACTTCCTGTTCCACAGCCAGACAGGAAGTGAGAAGAAATCCCTACAAATGAAGGGATTTCTTTGGGCACCCCCAGGTCACCAGAACAAGTGTCCCCATTGCAAGGGTTCCCCTCTATTACTTTTCTGGGGACAACCCAAAATGTGGGGGTTTCTTTTACTTTCACTTTCAATAATAATGGTAAACAGTACAAATAGTGAGGGTGAATCTTCTTAATGGGAGCACAGGCAGCAATAATAATCCCTCTCCAGTCTATCAAAGTTTTGCCTTTAAGCTATTAAGCTGTATTTTTGTATCTAAAAAAAAGTACTGGAAAAACGATAGGCGTTTTGTATGCAGTTCTTCAGCCTTATATATATATATTTTTATTTTTTTTTTTTTTTTTTTTTGAGAGGGACATTTTTATACATTGGACCTGGACATGCTCTGATGTACGTATGCAAAATGTTAGCTTTTTAGCAAAAGAAAATTTTAAATCAGACTTTTTTTCCATTTCAGAGAGAGAAGGGTTATAACCCCTGTCTTTTTTGGGGAGATTAGTAGTTGTCACCATGGTCAAAAGAACTAGGGCCAGATCCACATACAATTGCATCGGCGTAGCGTATCAGAGATACACTACGCCGCCGTACCTTACATGGCGTATATTCGAATCCTCAGCGAGTTCGCGCATTAAGTTACGGCAGGGTAGTGTATTTCTGTCGGCGGATTTGAAATTGGGCGGGTTGGGGGCGGGTTTCATTTAAATGAAGCGCATCCCCGCGCTGAATGAACTGCGCATGCGTCGTCCCGAAATTTACCGACGTGCATTGCGCTAAATGACGTCGCTAGGACGTCATTTTTTAAACTTAGACGTGAGTTACGTCCATCCCTATTCACGGACGACTTACGCAAAAAAAAATAATTCAAATTTCGACGCGGGAACGACGGCCATACTTAACATGGCAAGTCTACCTATACGCCGCAAAATACCAGCTTTAACTATACGCCGGAAAAAGCAGACTACAGACGACGTTAGAAAATGCGATGGCCGCGTGTACGTTCGTGGAACGTCGTAAATCGCTAATTTGCATACCCGACACGGAAAACGCCACCCAGCGGACGCCAAAGTATTGCATCTTAGATCCGAAGGCGTACGAAGACGTACACCTGTCGGATCTAACCCAGAAGCCGTCGTGACTTGTTTTGAGGATTCAAAACAACGATACGACGCGGGAAATTTGAAAGTACGCCGGCGTACTTCGTCTGTGGATCTGGCCCCTAGTGTCCAGATTGGAAGGTTTCCCCATATTCCTGTTCTTTTGATAACCCAAAATTTGGGATTATCATTTACTTTTACTCTTGGTAATAGAGAGGGTGAATCTCCCTAACGAAGGCACAATATATACACACTTGACAGGTATTCTAATCCCTTTCCGCTCTGTCCAGAACAAAAACATATTTTGCCCTTAGTTATACTAAACATGATTTAGAGGAAATTTAACATCATACTATCAGAGATCAACTGGTTTGTATTGACATCTACAACAGTGACATCTTCTGGATGTTCAGACTATAACATTTTACAATGTTTAAAATCTAATACCTCATTTCTCAGGAATACCAGCACTGCCACCTCCTGGCATTTTGACAGATTGTCAATAATGCATATATTATTAGAACAAGTTATTGGAAGTGAGTTTGGCCCTAGCACTACCCCTGCATTTTCAGTTGGGGTTGGGGTTTTAGCCATATTCAACCTAAGTAATATATTACAATTTCTAGTGTGATTTGCATTTACTATCTCTCATATCATGTACTGTTGAAAAAAGACAAACAGAAAACAAATGAAAAAAATACAGTAAGGCTGGGTTTACATATGTGTGAATTGGATGTGTTTTAAATGTATTTTGCTACATGACTTTGATTAAAAAAATCCCAATAAGTGTATATTGATTGGTTTGCATGAACGTTATAGCATCAACAAACTATAGGATATATATTGCGATTTTTTTTACACCACTTGCGATCAGCGACTTATAATGGGTCTGTGATACTGTGGTGGGCAATTTTACACTAACTGACACTGCTTTGCAAGGATAAGAAACAGAGATTGTTCCCTCTGTACAGAACTCTGGGCCAAATCCTCAAAAGGGATACGCAGGCGGATCTGCTGTTCAGCCTGCGTATCCCTGTGCCTATCTTTGGAACTGATCCTCAGAAGCAGTTTTCCAAAGATAGGCAGAAGATCCGACATCTGTAAGAGACTTACACTGTCGGATCTTAGGATGCAGTACCGCATCTGCCGCTGGGGGCATTTCGCGTTAAAATGCCGCTTCGCGTATGCAAATGAGGACTTACGAGATCCACAAAGCTTTTGAGCTTTGTTTTTTCTCCGTAAGTTTACGTTTGCATTCGTAAAATTAGGGATGCTTTTACAAGGTGTAAACTGTTTACACCTTGTAAAAACAGACCTTTTTTTCGATCGCCGCGATTTTTTTTTAAATTTGAATTTTTTTTTCCCGCCATATCTTTTTTTTTTCCCGACGCAACTTTTTTACCCGGCGCGATCCTCAAAACTCGGCGTATCGTAAAAACACGCGATGCACGTCGGGAAAAATGACGTCACGGGCATGCGCAGTACGTCCGGCGCGGGAGCGCGCCTAATTTAAATGGGAATCGCCCATTTGTATTAGGAACGCCTTGCGCCGGACGGAGTTAAGTTGCACTGCCGAAAATTTCCAGGTAAGTGCTTTGAGGATCGGCACCTAACTTGGGAGATTTGCGGCAGTGTAACTTAACTCGGAAAAGTTAAGTTAAGCCCGTTTTTTGAGGATTTGGCCCTCTGTTCTGATTGTCAACACAGGGCTGTGGGCTGTGATTGGACACAGCTGATCACCAGGTCCTGGCCATGAAACATTGGCCAGGACTTCCTGCTGTGCATAATCACAGCAGATGTCGATGGGTAGGGGCATGCATGCATGTGCCCGTAAAATAAATCGGGGGTGATTTTTAGATTCCCCCTACTGAAAGCTCTGATAATATTAAAAGAAATAATACAATAACAAAATTAGCTATACAAATAAACACAATGCTCCAGGAAGAAAAGGTCTTATTTATTTACTAAGAAAATAGAACACTAACATATAAATCTAAAAGAATATTACAGAGCATATAGTAAAAGGTCAGAGCTGATAGATTACGTACGTCCGTCCTCAGTGTTCTGTATCCTAGCTGGGCTCAAAGAGAAAGAGGCCGTTCATCGCTGGCCCTCACATTTTTAAAGCACTCACAGACACAACCCACACAAACACCCTCTGCTTGCCCTGTGTAGTCCAATGAGCTACAACCCATAAGCTATAAGGGGCTGTCCTTCCTAATCGCCAGGGAGTATGATATTACCCCACACATCCTGCAGGAAGTGTGTTGCTGTCATCCACTAGGGGGCACTGGTACACTGTAAGAAAATACCCTGACCCAGGTCAAAATTCTAGTCCACATCTGTCTCCTTTGATCTTATTGCAGGCCAATAAATCAGTCATTTTATTCTCAATGCCCCACTGCTAGGGGTTATGCATGAATTCTCTTCAAGGTGCAGGATACTGGTATGCAATCTTTTCTTACACGTACCCTGCTGATCTGATTCTCCTGGCATTCCAAGATGACCTCCAGATGGCACTGGTATAACCAGGTCTCAAAAGTCCAGAAATATCTGATATTAAAAGCATGTTGCGGCTTCCAACAGCCCTAAACCCACAAGTAGGCAGCAATGTACCAGTATGTTGCTTTGCCTGCATGGGCCACCAGTCCCCAGTACACTGCGAGTGGTGCAGTCCAAAAGTGGTTATGCAAGTTGATGCCACTCACATGCATGCATGTGCATGGGGTGTGCCAGGTGTGCCTGGACACACCCTAACCCCTGTGTGTGGTGCAGATTCCCCCTACTGCCTGGGCTTCCCTCTGTGCTGCTGGCTTCCATTCTTTCCTCTCCCCCTGGTTGCAGTGGGGGATATTTCAGGATGGAGAGTGGGGGAAGGGGCTAGTAAATATGTAATATACTGGCCCCTTCCTTTTCCTTAATGAACAAACTCAGTCACTGTGTCCATTCATAACTGAAGAATAGTTTGTGAATGAACAGGAAGCCACTCAGCACAGAGCACTTCCCATCCATTCACTGTCCTGTGCAGCTGAGGCTGCAGAGAAAGGCATGTGTGTTTAAGCTTTGGGGTGCACACCGTAATGCAGTAGGCTGAGCACACCTATGGCCATTCAACATTCTTACAGGATCAAAGGAAATCTGGGAATCCCAAATTTGCTTTTTGCAAAGAGTCAGTAGCACATCAATGAACTATTTTATTGAGCTACCACTGACCACTGACAAATGGAATCACACACCACTGACCACCAATTAAAGGGGGCCCTTACATGGGAGTCCGCTGAAATTTTTTCAGGGGGGGGGCGCTTCGGCAGCAATACACAGTTGCATTTAACCCTTTCTTCAAACGCTAGCAGGGGTTAAAAGCGCCCTGCTAGTGGCCGAATAGCGCAACTAAAACGCCGCTTTACCAATAACGCAGCCAGCTGGCAGTGTGAAATAGCTATTGAGATAATTCAGCTTCACTCCATGCCCATATAAATATAGCCTAGAGAATGTGCAGACTCCCCTTCAGCACAGATGGACCCCCCTTCAGCACAGACCCCTCCATTCAGCACAGATGGACCCCCCTTCAGCACAACCCCCCCATTCTGCACAGACCCCTCCATTTAGCACAGATGGACCCCCCCCTTCTGCACAGAACTGTCCCATTCCGCACAGACCCCCCTTCAGCACAGATGGACCCCTTTTAATCACAGACCCCCCTTGAGCACAGATGGACTCCCCCTTCAGTACATACCCCCCTTCAGTACAGACCCCCCTTGAGCACAGATGGACACTTCATCAGCACATACTCCTCCTTCAGTACAGACCCCCTTCAGCACATACCCCTCCTTCAGTACAGACCCCCCTTCAGCACAGATGGACCCCCCATTCAGCACAAACCCCCCCTTCAGCACAGACAGACCCCCCTCCCAGTCAGTACCTCAGATCAGCCATCAGCGCGGTACAGGCAGCAGGTTCCCTCCCCCTAAACACTTCACTCTGCATGCTGTGCCTGTGTGACATCCGGCTCGTGACTGCTCAGACAGCCTGTGGCCGCAAGACTCTTCAACACCTTCTCAATTTTCCAGGGGGGTCAATTGCCCCCCTTGCCCTATGGAGCGGACGCCCATGGGCCCTTACTAAAGACTAGAGATGAGGGAATGTGTCTGAATTTGGTTCGGGGCTCATTCATTGAACCATCTTGAAAATCAGATCTAACCATTTTCAATGCTAATATGTAATGGGCTATTAAAAAAGGCAATAGCTGGTGTGTAGATACTGGGCATGGGGGAGAAAATGTCTGTGTACCAGCCCTTGGGATAGCAGCAAAAAAAAACTGCCAACTCACTGACAGTTTGCAGGAAAAGGAGGGGGAAAAGGGTGCATTAGCAGAACCAAAAAAGTGTCTGTTATGTGCCCTTGAGGATTAGGAGGAAAAGGGTGAGGAATGTTCCACTAGATTATATGGGAGAAATTGCAGGGTACGTAGCCAAAATAAAAAATGGTTGCTATGCTCCCTTAAGGTGGAGGAGGAAAATGGTGCATTAACACAAAGTGACCCCTATGCACCCTTGTTTCATTGAGGTGTGCTCCCTTCAAACTCTGTGAAACAGAATCATGTTTTTTCCGCAAGTATGTGGTGCCAAAATGGCTGTTACTTTTTCCACTTTGGTTTAAATTGTTTTTTTTTTTTTTTAAGAAGAAAACATTGAAAAATACAACACATCAAAATCAATATCATAAAACAAAAAAAACAAAAAACTAAAAAATCTATGGGAACAACAAAACCATTTCACAGAGCAAGGTAAATATGGCATGTTTGTTATTTTAAATAAATACAATTCTAACCTTTATAATCACTTTAATTGTTAGGGTTTACATACTCTAAAGTGACAGTGATCACTTTAGTATAAGTAGAGATAGGCTGGTGATCGCTATAAGCCTTTGGGAACCCTTAGGTATGTTGCCAATGGCCCAAAGAACCCTTCATGACTCTGAGGCCCCGTACACACGATTGAGTTTCTCGGCAGAATTCAGCCAGAAACTCGATCGGAGCTGAATTCTGCCGAGAAACCCGGCTGTGTGTACACTTTCGGCCGAGGAAGCCGACGAATTCCTTGTCGAGCCAAATAGAGAACATGTTCTCTATTTCCTCGTTGTTCAATGAGGAAAGTTGGCTCGCCGAGATCCTCGGCGGCTTCACACAGAACTCGACGAGCAAAACGATGAGTTTTGCCCGTCGAGTTCCTCGGACGTGTGTACGGGGCCTCAGACATTCATAGACTGTTTCTATGAGGCAGATAGTATCTTACAAGTGGTAACATTTGAGCTTGTTGTCTTTGGAAACAACAACATCTGTAACCAGCTCTGTGTTTTATACACAACTCTATGATCTCTGTTTTCCTATCCACCTGTATACACCTTTTGTTCTACTGTGTGAATAGAGACAGAAGAGACTGTTGTTATTAGGCCAAAACAAATGAAAAGTGATAGCTAGCGTATTGGACATCACAATTGTGTCAGGAAAGTATTCCCCAGTTTACAAGGCTGTGACAGATCTGTGTATATGGACTTCCTGTTCTTATTGCAGAGGTCAAAGAGGGGTTGGAAAGTGGTTCCCCACCCAAAAAATAGTTAAAGTGATGATTGTTTTACTTCTGCATCCTTCCTTTCCTTTTTTTCACTGATATTTTTCATCACATACACACCCGTATTGTGAACAGCATTTTATTTTATGACCAAACATAATTTGTAATCTGTAAGTTTTAAAGGGAACATGCATAACTATAACATAATGCATCACAGATACCACTTAAAGTGGAAAGGCAATTATGCTGGACACACACAAAGCACCACATAGTTGTTGGAAATTGGTCAAACACAAGGCCCGCGGGCCGAATCCAGCCTTCCAGGCCATTTCATGTGGCCCTCACACATCTTCTACAGCTGCAGGAGAGCTCCAGCCCTCCTCTGGTCCTCCTCCAGACCCTTACTTTCTGCTTTTAAGCAATGCATCCAGCTTCTTCCCAGCAGCAGCATAAAGTAAGGGGGGTGCACTGTGATGTAAGAGAGAGTGGGGGACTCAACTTTTGATGGTGGGGTGGCTCTTGACATTTAATTTAAAGGGAGGGAATGCGATGGACATCTAATCTTACAGATACAACCGGCCCTTTTGAGGGCAATCATAATGCTGATGCGCCCGACTATGAAATTGAGTTTGACACCCTTGGCCTAGACCAGTGGTTCTCAACCTGGGGGTCGGGACCCCCTTGGGGGTCGAATGATGATTTGCCAGGGGTCACCAAATCATGGGCTGTTCCTGAAGCCCACACCACTCCCCCAGCCTTTTTGCGTACCGACCAGCAGGGCTGTCCCTGGAGCCCGCGGCCACCCACTCAGCCTCTTAGCAGCCGCCCATTTAGTTCATGGTGATCTGCCAAGCTTGTTCCAGCTATGGTATTTGTTCCTCCTAACAGCTGATGATCAGCTGTTACGTTCGGCTATTTCCGTAGCCTGCTACTGCGCATGCCCGGAGTCTGCGCAGTCGGTTGTGGAACTTCTCAGATGGTCATTGTGATGCAATTGCCTATATATGCTTCAGTTTAATTCTCCCTGCTAATTTAATGCTGTGTTAGAGGTAACAGGTGGTTTCATGTGTGACTCATCTCTCTGTGTAACAGACTATTAATATGTTAAATAAGGCTGGCTTTTGAAAGGCCTTTAATTGTGTGATAACACTGTCTACAGCCTAGTGATGCTCAGAGGTGTTAATAGGTGTCAAGCTGCATGCAGACGAAGCGTCTGCCTAGGAAACTCAAGTGTGTGAAGGTGGTTTGTTGTTATGCTGTTTAAGGAATGTGCAGTGATTAGACATGATGATTATCAGTCGGTGCCGACCTGTCTAGAATGTTTTAGTAATTAGCCTTAGTGTGTGATTAGGGGGGTGGAAATTGTCATCTTCTCCCCTCCTCCTCCCTCCCTGAGGCAGCTATGGGGCCTCCCCCGCCCGGGTGCTCGCTGAGTGGTGCCCTGGATGGGCCGCTCGATATTGTGGTGGACATATGGGACACGATATTTGCGATATTGTGGTGGACATAGTTTTAATAATTTTGCCGCCAATATAGTTTCAATATGGTGCAATATTCCCGAGCACCCGTTGTGTCTTATTCCCGCCAACCCGTGTCCGCCAGTGCCCAGCGTGTCCGCGAGTGTCGCCCAGCGTGTCCGCCGAGCGCGCACTCGATGGCAAACGTGGCCGAGCGCATTAACAGCTAACGATCAGCTGTTGCGTTCGGCTATTTCCGTAGCCTGCCCATAGCCTATCACTGCGCATGCCCGGAGTCTGCGCAGTTGGGTGTGGAACTTCCCATATGGTGGAACAAGGATGTTAAGTCAACGGCATGGCTGGGGGGCAGAGACTAGAGGTCAGCTGACTGGTGATGAATGTGAGGTGGGAGGGGCTGCAGGAGACCCTATCTCCTGATTTCAGCATAGGTGTCACTGCTACGAGACACCACAAAGTTGGATACATAGTGAAGCTGGAGACACAATGAGTAACACTACCTGTGATTATAGTTGCCACAAAAAGTCCCCACTACAGTTCTCAGATCAGCAGATAACCTTGATCAAGAACACCTATGTTGGCTGATCAGAACTCCCCGCCAGCACTGCCACTCATCCAAACTCCCCACCAGCACTGTACTGTACGAGTGGAAGGGACTCGGGGCGCTGAATGTCCGTAGGTTAGGGGCACAAATTACCTGTCTTGCCTTAGGTGCTGACAACCCACGCTACGGAAATAATTTTACTGTTGGGGTCCCCACAACTTGGGAAAATTTATCAAGGGGTCACGGCACTAGTAAGGTTGAGAACCACTGGCCTAGACAATAATGTTTTAAGACACCTACCAACATTTAAAACCCAGGTGGGAACAGCCAACATACTTTTCCCCCCAACATGTAAATTACTCATTGGGGGTTATTTATTGATGGAGAGTGCAAAATCTTTTGCAACTCTGCATAAAAAACATTCAACTTCCAAGTTTTATTGCCAAAGCTTAATTGAACAAGCTGAAGTTAGAAGCTGATTGGTGGCTACCATGCACAGCTGCACTAGATTGTGAGTACACCAGTTTTAGTAAAGCTCCCCCTGTTGTCCTCCCTGTTCTGGGGAGGGTTGTGAGGAAGTTTGGGGCAGGGAGAGTAGAGTTTAAAGCTCTCTCCTCTATATCATCTAACCCTTAACTCTACATATTTGCACTACCTGTTAACAATACGGTCAGGAACTCCTAGCTAAAAATGCATGCGTTGAAAATTTTGAAAATATTAGGTTCTCGTGCCTCCTAATGTGCCAATTCTTTTTTTTTGTTTTTGTTTTAGTTTATGTCAGTTAGCCTAGGTTCACACTGCTGCGAATTCAAAATCGCGGTAAAATGCGCGATTTTACCGCGATTTCGCGGCTGCGATTTTGCCGCAATTTCGGCCACAATTTAATGTAAATCGCGGCCCGAAATCGCAAAAAGTAGTACAGGAACTACTTTTTGAAATCGCAGATGCGGCGTCGCACTGATTAGGACAGTGCCATTGCCGACAATTGCCGCCGATTTGAGATGCGATTTGACATGTCAAATCGCATCTCAAATCGTTCCAAATCGTACCCAGTGTGAACCAGGGCTCAAAGAGATATCAGTTCCCTGCCTGTTTTCAAGTCAGTCTTTCTCAGCCAGGGTTCCTCGAGAAGTTGCTTGAGTTTTTTTGAGCAGTGGCAGATTGATTACCACCTACAATGACCACCAATGTAAGGGTGCAATTTCACATGCAAGGGGTCACTTTGTTTGCTAATCTCCAAGGGGATTTTCTCCACTGATGACTTGGGATGAGCCAAATGTACCTGGGTTCAGTTTGAGGCAGGTTCAAACAAACATTACTAAAGTTCCAGCACCAAATCCGAACCCCAATAAAGTCAAAGATGTAAAAAAAAAAACAGTGATGAGCATTTTCTAGACTAATAGGCAAGGGTATTGTTAAACAAATGGCATGGGGGGTTGGGATGCGAACATGTTTTTAGGGAATGTGTATCAAGATGAAAAGAACGTTTTTAAATTCCATTTGGCCGGAAGTAGTCATTTTGCAATTAATGCCTGAAGGGCAACAGCAATAATTCAAAATCCTGGCTGTGAAGTGCCACATCTGTATAATGTATACAACCTACTACAGCAGAAGTGACAGTTACAAAAATAAATAACAATTTAATTTACATTAGGGCTGTGCAAATTAACTTTTAATTAATCGATTAATCTTTAATTTTTTTGATCGATCAAAATCTTTTTGAGCGATTAAAATTCTTTTGATTAGTACTCACCTCTCCGCCGGCTTCTGGGCCTTCAGGGAGTTCCGTCGGAGATCCGGTGATGTCACGGACACCGGCGGGGCTTACCGTGTCCATCTGAAGGGCTCCTTTGCTGTGCCTTCATATCTGCATGCCGGCGGGACCTTACTATCTGCCACACGCAAGGGCTGTTACACTTCCCTCTATCAATCTGGGATTCTACAACCATCCACTGGGAGTTGTGATAGTTCCCTTAATGGGACATCTACATGCCAACGGACTGATGTTAACCTCTCCTCATCTGTATTCAGCAGTGGTATCATTGTACACATTTTTATACCAGTATCATACTTAGTTACATGTTTTTATGACTGCTTTTGCTACCGGTTGGTTTTACTCGCACCATTTTTACAGTTTATGTAGCTACATCGATTTTCTCTCCAGTGCAATATTTATTTGGTTACCTACTTGAAGACTATAAAAGTTTTAATGCTATTCCCATCGAGCACTGACTTTGTGTGTTTTTTTTATCCTGCTATCCATTTTTCCAGTTGTTGGTAGCTGCACTGGGAATCAGCCTGCAAGAAGATCAGCTAAAAGTAGTTGGATCTGTATGTGCGTTATAATTATTCGAAATTAGTCGATTAATCGATTAAAAAAAAACGATTAATCGAACAGAAAAATTTTGATCAGTAACAGCCCTAATTTACATTACTGGTAAATGACAGCTCCTGGCTACTTAGTTCTGTTTGTTGATCAAGCAGCGTTGGGTTCCCCTAAAAATACATACAAGACACTTACCCTTAATGAGGGTCTGGTAATAATATCCAGGGGGGACCCCATGCATAAAAATATATACAAAAAAATGGCACAGGGTTCCTCCGATTCCTTTCTGGTCTGAGTTTTAAGGTGGTTACCAAATGTAAAAATCAAGAAAAAAAAAAAAAAAAAAAAGAGTATAGGGTTCCCTCAAAATCCATACTAAACCCTTATCTGAGCATGCAGCATGGATGACCAAAAAGGGAAGGAGGGCATAGTTTGGTGCCCCTCCGAACCATATCAGGCCACATGCCCTTAGCATGGAAAGAATACCTTACCAGAGCCCCTCTTTTCCCCCAGCAAGGCACCTTGCCCCCATGTTGAGCGCACAGGCCACACCCCGAGGGTTGTTGGGGTCTGCGGATTTGGGTGTAATTGGAATTTGGATATACCCAGATATCCAGCCCCCCCACATGAATAATTAAGGGACATACAATACCACTGCTCATTTACAAAAAAAAGAGAAATAAGAAGTCCACATGCTTAGACAAGTATTAAAAGTCAATAGTGTCCCAATGTAAATCCATCATCAGTTACATCATCCAGCAATGCAGATCCACATCAACTGGGGATCTGTTCACATCTGTGAGCAGATCTCTTGCTGCTTGAAGCTGAATGGAGTGGATATCACATCTTTGCCCATTCAGTTTCTGCCCAGCAGACATCGGTGGACCCTCTTGTCACCTTTTATGTTTACCAAAACTATGAAAATAAGATAACCCACCAATCCATCAATTCACTTTGTATCCAATCAGACAGCCCCTTGCACTAAATCAGTTGTGTCCAACCCGCATGTGGGCCCAGAGAGTTTAGCATGCGGCACAGGTCCGTCTGGAGAGTTTAGCATGCCAGTGATCTGATGATATGGTTCCTCCCATCGAGATGGTTCCTATCTTGACTGTGCAGGCGCAATCCTTGCCGACAGATATCACCGAACCTCCAGGGCGACTTGGAATTTGAGGTAAGTGGCCAGTCGGCCTCAAGTTCTCGATTTGCTCGGATGGGTCGCTACGCTCGCTCGGCCTCCTGGCTCTTTTTTTAACATCCTCCAATCCACAGGGATGTTAAGGAATGAGCCTGGATGCCGCCCGAGGCTCGGAGATTTCCGTGGCCTTTGTCCGCATTTGCGCAGTCAGGCACGGAACAATCTCCATAGGGGAACCATATCGACAAAACACCGGGAATGCCGTGCAAACATAGTTGATAGGTGCAGGGTGTGTGTGCTATTCAGGTGAGCTGGTGAAATGCTTTCTGTGTCTGACTGGGTTTTACGTCCTAAAGCTACAAACCAGGAAGCCATGAACACATCAGGGGCTAAGGCAAGGCCTTGTTTTAAAAATAAAAAATAAAACGTATTTTTCTGAAACAGAGGTACATTAATGGTATATTGGTACATAGGGAAACGAAATATGAAAACGAAGCCTCTAGGGTAAAAATAAATTAATAAGATAGTGGGAGGTACCATCATCCTGGAGAGCTGAATATAGGGTACTTGGGTCTAGGGTCCCCGAACCGAAGAGCCAAGAGGGGAGAAATGCGGGCCAATTAGGACTATCGCGGTACCGGTGTACAGTTAATGAAATAAAATAGAAATACGTAAAGAAAAATAATT
Organism: Rana temporaria; assembly: GCF_905171775.1. Classification (NCBI taxonomy): domain Eukaryota; kingdom Metazoa; phylum Chordata; class Amphibia; order Anura; family Ranidae; genus Rana; species Rana temporaria. The sequence continues at coordinate 217,588,781 of NC_053491.1, read as the reverse complement.
TTTATTACAAGAACATAACAGGACAAATACATGATTAAAAAAGTAACGACCGAACAACACCACCAGAACAGAGGTCCCCGAAGGGGAAGACATTGCGATGAGTTGAGGGCTGTGACCATATCTCAACTAGTTTCGCGGATTGGTGGTGACACGCGTGGACCTGCGAGAAGGTAGTGAAAAAGTGAAGAGTGGAGGATAAATGTGTGGTGGATTGGTGGAGAGGGATAAGAACTCCCCCATTCCCCCCCTCCTTCCCTCCACCCCATTCAACACGGTTTTAATTCCTTTAACAGGTTTTGCAGGCTGCATCATTACCCTGATGCTTCATTTGGGACAAGATTCGGTCCTCTCTAACAACATACACACCCACCAACATGTCACAGTTGTACCCCAACATGTGCCACTACTGGGCTCCTGCTCCCGGGACCCCCCTACTTCACTATTATTTTTCGTTACCATCCAGGTATTCATGCCATTTTATCACTTCTATATCTCAATTTTGCACTTATATATTTTTTTTCCCCACTCACGCCCCCATCCATTTTCCCATCTATACCCCCCCTTCTTCATTCCCTTTCCCCCAGCCCCCCCAAACCCATCCCCTCATTCCTCCCCCTCTTACCCTTCTTGTCCCCCCTGGGGCTCTTCCCCGCCCCCCCCCCCCCCCCTTTTCCCTTCCCTCCCTCCCCCCCCCTCCTCTCTTCCACTCTTCCCTCTCCCCCTGTCCCTGTTCTTATCCCTCTCCACCAATCCACCACACATTTATCCTCCACTCTTCACTTTTTCACTACCTTCTCGCAGGTCCACGCGTGTCAACACCACCTCCCCCCCCTCCCCTGTTGTACCCCAGGTTTGGCCTATTGCTGACCATATCTGTTTACATTAGACAAGCAGGATCCTCCACACTTGTGTCCCTATTGGTCACCGCGGGGGTTCTTGTCTGGTCCCGCCCGCCGTACTCCATCACTGATGTATTGTCTAATCATCATTTTTAGAGCTTTCTCCTGATGAAGCGGTATAATCCGCGAAACTAGTTGAGATATGGTCACAGCCCTCAACTCATCGCAATGTCTTCCCCTTCGGGGACCTCTGTTCTGGTGTTGTTGTTCGGTCGTTACTTTTTTAATCATGTATTTGTCCTGTTATGTTCTTGTAATAAAAATTATTTTTCTTTACATATTTCTATTTTATTTCATTAACTGTACACCGGTACCGCGATAGTCCTAATTGGCCCGCATTTCTCCCCTCTTGGCTCTTCGGTTCGGGGACCCTAGACCCAAGTACCCTATATTCTGGTACATAGGGAAGTTGGAATTTAGAAAAAAAAATATATGCTTTTAAAGAAAAGAAGTCCAGCAAACATGGTAAGTGCTGAGGTCTGCAATACGATATGCTTTTTATTAGGGTTTGGTAACACCACAGTACTTACCTTATTGGTGCTAAATATGTCAGATCTATGTTGCCAAATGCAACAGTTTGGATTAAATGGTTAGTTTGTATTCTACCTAAACTAGGTCAGTGTATAAATGTGTATTACATACATCAAAATAAATGTTTTAAAATGTTACATTAATCTTATGTTAATATTACATAGGAAGTCATAACATATAACCGCATGTATATAAGATACAACAATTCAGATGAAAAAATCAAAAGAAGAGGAAAATTATTTTACTCATAGGGATGCAGAATTTGGCATTTTGGTGCTTAGAACAAATCTAAATCTTACTGTCTCCTATCACTAAAACAAATAACCAGTCCTTCCTTCATCTCCACTATTCCCTTTCCCACAAATTATATCTATGCATGCTTAAGTTTAACTATGTGAGCTTTTACAGAAGAAAGAAAATCATTTTTAGGCTTATGTGATTACAACTAGGAGCCTTTGACTCTGTAACCTGATATTCAAACTTGACTAGGGCATGTACATGTGTTTGTGTTTTGTTCTGTATGTTGATGGATGAATCAAATTTGAAAAAACGCACAATGCCAGCTGTGAAGAATATATGAAATTGGGCTATTACAACATACCATCTATTTGCCGAAATTAGGTTGAAGCTTGACCTGTGATGTAAGTGTAATGGTTTGCAGAATTTACGTTCACAACTGAAGACACGTAGGAAGCTAGCGACAAACCAAGCCACAAGTGCATTTTCACCAATGCCAGCTTTCTGGTGTTTTTTTTGTTTTTAAGTGGAGGTGAATCCAGAACTTGATCTTAGTAACCAAATTGACTCAGAACAGGAGCTGCCTTGCAAGAAAGCCTTTTCCATGAAGACCTTAAAGGGGTTGTAAAGGTAAAAAAAAAAATCCCTAAATAACTTCCTTTACCTTAGTGCAGTCCTCCTTCACTTACCTCATCCTTCAATTTTGCTTTTAAATGTCTTTAATTCTTCTGAGAAATGCTCACTTCCTGTTTTTCTGTCTGTAACTCCACACAGTAATGCAAGGCTTTCTCCCTGGTGTTGAGAAAGCCTCTTGAGGGGGGAGGGGGCGAGCAGGCAAGTCAGGAAACACTCTACTTTGCTGTGTTTTTCATTCTCTTTGTAACATTCTCCATAATCTCCCAAGTCTCTAATTTCCCCCCTTGCATTTGTTTGTTTGGAATGAGTAGTGCAATTTAGTTGTGGTCATATGTAGTGATCTTTGAACACTATAAGTCCCATATAGATCATAGTCCCTAGTCCATTTTAGGAGTAAGCAAGAAATTGTAGCTACATTGCTACATACAGTGGGACCATGGCGCCACCCTCTAAAAAGAAGTCAGATCCCAGCAGCAAAGCAATATAAAATACATTTACAGATTTGGAGAGAAAAAGAAAGTGCTTGTTTGGATTAAGAATACATATTTAAATATATATATTTTTTTAGACCAAAGTTTAGTGTCATTTAAATTTTATTTCTGTGTTGTAAGTAGACTATTCAATAGGAAGCATGCATGACCACTCCCCTCCCATCCCAAATAATTGCCATATTAAGTAAAAAAAAGCCCAAAACACTCATAAATCACTTGGATATCCATTTTACGGCCTTGTTCACATGCACACTTTCAATTGGCGGTCCAGTGGCAGGGTCCTCACAGGCTTCACTTAACTACAACACTAACTAGAGGGCACTGGTCGACACAGACTTCAGATGCATGATCACTGCTCTTCTCTCCCTGTCAAGGGATGCAGATGGCAGGCTTGGGGGGATTAAAAGTTATTTTTTAGGAAAAGAGTACTGAATGGGTGTAAAGTTGGGGTTACAATTGTTAGAAGGGAAGTGTCCATGTCACCTAGGCTGGACGCTCCATGTAACTGAAGACACTCAACCAGGCATGGTCCTTCCTTATTGAGCTGCAATGTGGACAGAGTGTGTTTATATGGACAACCCCACCTTCATGAGTGCCACCTAAGGCAGCCACCTCAATTGGCCTCATGGGCACCATGGCCCTGGCTACATGGCCTGATTTTACATTGTTATTATGCACCTGTAGTCTGCCAACAGTAAATTTTGTGAGCATTTCCTTGGACCTTTGCTCTTGTTGATTGGAATCCATTTGGTTCACAAAGCTGTAGTAAAGTGCTACAGAGAACCAATAGAGAAAGATATATGGTGACAAACATGACATTCAAATTGTATTTGACCTGTAGCCAGGAATCTGCAAGCATAAGACAATAGCACTGTTAGCAGCCAAGGTGATTCTTTAACAGATAAGGGATTTATGCAGATAGAATGACTATGGAAAACTTAGTGAAAACTGGAGGAAATAGATACCTAGATCAGGGGTCTCCAAACTTTCTAAACAAAGGGCTTGTTTACTGTCTTTCTGATTTTAGGGGGCTCAACGTTGATGTCAGTGGGAGGAATAATGCCCCATCGTTGGTGTCAGTGGGAGGAATGGCACTCCATTGTTGGTAGTGGGAGGAATTGTACCCCATCATTGGTGTCAGTGGGAGAAATAGCACCCCATTGTTTGTAGTGGGAGGAATCGTACCCCAGTGATAGTGGAAGGTTAGTGGGAGGAATATTACCCAATCGTTGCTGTCAGTGGGAAGAATAGTGCCCCATCATTGGTGTCATTGGGAGTAGTACCCCATCATTGGTCTCAACGGGAGGAATATTGTCCCATCGTTGGTGCAAAAACACTTTATAAGTAAAAAAGGCAACTGAACTGGCTATTGATTTCAAAACTGGATTCAGTGTGTGGTAATTTTTTTTCCCAAAAGTTTTTATTTTTCTTCAGCATTGACAGTTATAATAACAGTATACATAAACCAACAACGTGAAAAACTTGCGGGCGCAGCCGCCACAATATGTCTAGAGCAAAAAAGGATAAGACCGTTTCTGGGTCCGCTCCGTGTGTCTCCGTCGGCTCAGCGGGGATCCCCGCTCAGCTGTCGGCGGATAGGGCGGTCCCCGCACACAGTGCAGGGACCGCCATGTCTCAGCTGCGCTCTGCCCTATGGGGAACCGGATGCAGACGGACCGTCTGTCCGTCTGCATCAGTTCCGTTCCGCCGGACGGAAGAAAAATAGGGTTTTCTTCCGTCCGAAAACCGGATCCCGACGGACGCTAGCGGATGCTCCATCCGCTAACGGACGCGATCCCATAGGGATGTATTACAAGTCCGTTAACGGACTTGTAGTAACGGACAGGTGGAGCGGACGTCTGAAAGGGGCCTAACTGAGAACGACGTTGCCTTCGTAGTGGATGCCAGCAGACATAAGAAACAGCAGTAGGCAATAAACATACCTAGCGGAATCTCAGGTCTAAATACAGAGATTGTTTACAGTTGCGCACCCCCCTAGTATAACAAAGTATGGGGAGAGCATTGCCAGAGTGACTGATACACGCTCAGGACTCCAGGTGTTCGTGGAGGTGGCAGTGGCAAACCAGGAACAAATGACCAACTACTTTTGCCTTCAGTCCCTAGGCTGGTCTTTAGTATTCACCTATCACTTAAGGCAGCAAAGTCCGGTATCTTGCAGACTCTTACGGGCACTTTCCTGGTTACTAGAAAGGGCAGAGATGGGGGGGGGGGATATGGGTCCGGACGAGAGGGGGTGTCATGATCATGGGGGGGGGGATCATCTGCCTCAGCTCGGTAAGAAAATGGTGTCAGGGGATCCATGGTCGTTGTCGTCAGGGTCTGAAGCTTTTGTATTTGTCAGTCGAAGTGAAGTGCAGCCAGCAGGCCCAAGTCTCCGTGAACTTCGCAGGAGTATCGTTTGATTGATGGATTAATTCCTCCATCTCCATTTGGTAATTTACTTTAGTTTTACAAAATGTTATTTTAAACCAAACTCCAGACAAACTTTTTTTATTCAAAGATACAGATAGCAACTGAAAAATCAGGTCCAGGTACTATTACTTTTGGCTCTGAGGGTCCGCCCTCGCAACGCGTAAGCCGCAGCTGTAATCTATGTCGTCTGGACTCTCCGGCCGTTTGGTTCCAGCAGGAGACCTTTCCGGAGGCATCTATCCCTTTGATGGAGTGATGTTTATGCTTGTTTTTTACTTGTTTTGTGAGTATTCATGATCTTTTCTACAATTTTAGTTAAACCTAGCCATTGGTAATGCACTAGGTCGGTGCGCCCTTCTTTTCCTTTTACATTTTAGTCTCAAGATTACCAAATATTCTGAGGAGGGCAGCAAGATCTCTGGTCATTCCCTATTCCAACGGAAGACTCTGGTTGTTCACTAAGGGCCAGATTCTCGTAGAAGAGCGTATCTTTGTTCCGGCGTAGCGTATCCTATTTACGCTATGCCTCCGCAACTTAGACGGGCAAGTGCAGTATTCTCAAAGCACTTGCTCCGTAAGTTGCGGCGGCGTATCGTAAATAGGCCGGTGTAAGCCCGCCTAATTCAAATGTGGAACAGAGGTGGCGTGTTTTATGTAAATAACTTGTGACCCGACGTGATTGACGTTTTTCACTAACGGCGCATGCGCCGTCCGTGGAATATCCCAGTGTGCATTGCTCCAAAGTACGCCTCAAGGACGTATTGGTTTCGACGTGAACGTAAATTACGTCCAGCCCCATTCACGGACGACTTACGCAAACGACGTAAAATTTCCAAAATTTGACGCGGGAACGACATCCATACTTAACATTGGTACGCCGCATGTACGCCTCATATAGCAGGGGTAACTTTACGCTGGGAAAAGCCTAACGTAAACGGCATATCTGTACTGCGTCGGCCGGGCGTACGTTCGTGAATTCGCGTATCTAGCTGATTTACATATTTCTAGGCGTAAATCAGCGTACACGCCCCTAGCGGCCAGCGTAAATATGCAGTTAAGATCCGACGACGTAAGAGACTTACGCCGGACGGATCTAATAGAAATCTATGCGTAACTGATTCTATGAATCAGGCGCATAGATACGACGGCTCAGACTCAGAGATACGACGGCGTATCTGGAGATACGCCGTCGTATCTCCTTTGAGAATCTGGGCCTAAGTGATCAAGCTCCCGAGCGCAGGAGACTGTCTGGGCCAGATTCATGTACAATGGTGCAGATTTGCACCGGCGTGGTGCATCATTTTTAGACTACACCGGTCCAGCGCGGAGCGGCAGTTAGGTGATTCAAGAAACTTTTTTTGTCTACGATGCCCCAGCGGGGCGGATTTTAGACGGCGTAAGGCGGGGTAAGGCCAACTGGGAGTCACCCTATGCTAATGAAGTGCCGACCGTGGCGCAGGGGTCACGCCGGGGCGCATCTTAGACCGCACATGCTCAGTGACATCCAGGGGTAAATGCCCCAATCTGCACATGCTCAGAACTGCGCCCCGGCGTGATCCCTGAGCTACGCCGACCCACTACCAAAGCCCAGTCCATGAATCAGCCCAGACTTCCGCCCTGCAGGTGCAAATGTACTGAAGCTTTTTTTTTTTCTAAGCTAGGTCGTTTGCATTGTGGTGGGGCAGTTATGGCTGATGAGGAATCCTCAGGTGGGCGGATGACCAATTTCAGCCCAGAGGAGAGGGCTGTAATTATTGAGGGCCTCTCCCAACATGGGGACCGCCTCTATGTGTTGTCCAGCAAGTGTTGTTGCTCAGTTTGTTTGTAATGCTGCTGCTTTAGCTGCTCTCCAGCTGACCTCTGCAAGTTTGGTGCAAAGTTACCCCTGCTTTTATGAGGTGTAACTTTGCACCGGAAATTTCAGCTCCGCTCACCGGGAGTAGCCTGCGCCGGTCAAGCTTAAGTTGATGAATCGGCCCAAAAACCTCATTTGCATATTTAAAACACAAAAACCATGGCCGCGCCAGATCCGACCAGCGTAAATCTGCGCCAACGCCGCGCCGGCGTGGAAAGGTTACACCGAGGCGATGAAGTCTATTTGGAGGCGTAATCTGGTTCTCTGGGTAAGGCGCAGCGATCCGCCGGCGCAAATCTGCACTTACGCCGTGCATCTACCAAAAAAACGGTGTAAGTGCTTCATGAATCTGGCCCTCTGTGTTTTAGCAACTGAAAAATGCCTTTTCTGTAGTTATCTTTGTTTCAAGTTAGAGAAATTTCCCATCATTACCTGTCTTGATGACCACCTGCCACTGGAACAAGGAGTATGAGGAAATCTCCCCATTGGGAACACAAGTGGCAGTAAAAAAACTTTCTCTCTCTGTCCAAACCTAAAAATAAAACTACTATCTGAAGCTGTGATGCAACTGCAACTCTTTAAAACATAAATAAAACATGACCAATAGTTAAGCTGTATTTTTAAATAGCATCTGTTTTAGATAATATGGCTTTCCCAAATCCTTTTAATGCTTCCACTTTTAAAATTTAAATTGCTTATGACATGGTTCCAGTCGAACTGTCTGTGACTCCTCGAATTGAATAGTCACTGGAATTATAATAATCAAAGCCACCTGATGCTCCAGATCCTCTGGTCCTAATGATGCAGTCTGCAAAGACAGTCATGAAACAAAAATAAAAGGACAAAGAATATTATAGTGACACAGTGACAAAATGCATCTGCCACTTTCTTTTCCCTAAGGGCAGAACCTATACAGGGAACAGTGTCCAACAAGTGCAGACTGTTCAGCTGCACAAGGACCCTCTGGGGCTTAAGGGGCCATTTTTACTTGATTGGGTCAGATGGGTGTTGGGATCCCACTTACTTTCACATAGACTTGCACATCCCTCATTTCTATCCAGATGTCAATCAGTATACAGTGGATAAGTCTTGGTCAGTAGTTACATTGTTGGGCTAAAAAGTGGTTTTGCACAGTGGCCCCTTGGCAACTCTGTTATCCACAGCAACCAACATATTAAAATCTGAGAGAAAACAGGGCTGCAACCAATGCGTTTATGCGCTGTAATGTCCTCTATCATATTTCAGGTCTGTCTGTGACTTGCAATTATAACAATCACAATATGGCATGAGCAAAACAATAACACTTTCTTTTACAAACTTGGTTTATCCACTTGCTTACTGGGCACATATACCCCCCTCCTGCCCAGGCGAAATTTCAGCTTCCGGCACTGTGTCGCTTTAACTGACTATTGCGCGGTCGTGTGACGTGGCTCCCAAACAAAATTGACGTCCTTTTTTCCCCACAAATAGAGCTTTCTTTTGGTGGTATTTGATCACCTCTGTGGTTTTTATTTGTTGCGCTATAAACAAAAAAAGAGCGACAATTTTGAAAAAAAAACACTATTTTTTACTTTTTGCTATAATAAATATACAATTAAAAAAAAAAAAAAATTCTCAGTTTGAGTGAGTGAGAAACTGAATCGCCTCTGAGCGCTGTTTCCATTTCATGAGTAAGTTTAGGCCGATACGTATTCTTCTACATATTTTTGGTAAAAAAAAAAAAAATATTTTAATTTTTACTAGTAATGGCGGCGATCTGCAAATTTTTATTGGGACTGTGACATTATGGCGGACACATCGGACACTTTTGACACATTTTTGGGACCATTTACACAGCGATCAGTGCTATAAATATGCACAAATTACTGTATAAATCTGACTGTCAGGGAAGGGGTTAACACTAGGTGGCGAGGAAGGAGTTAAATGTGTACCCTGTTAGTGTTTCTAACTGTGGGGGGAGGTCACTGACTGGGGGAGTTGACCGATCTGTGTCCCTATGTACAAGGGACATAGCATCAGTCTCCTCTCTCCCTGACAGGATGTGGATCTGTGTGTTTACACACACAGATCCACGTCCTTGTCTGTGTAACCGCCGATCACGGTTTAGGCAATAGGCTGGATGCCTAGTGGTTATAGACCATTTAAAGTTGACATTTTTATACAAAACTACATATTTTGAGTTACTGCTATCAGATAATATAAAACAAAATTAAGTATTGCTGTCAGTATGTATAATAGGGGTGCGGAATTATCAAACTATGCATTTTCCATTTTTTTGTCCAATGATAACCATACACTGGAACTACTGAATTCAATCCCCCTATATACTAAAGCCCTGTACACACGATCGGATATCTGACGGAATCTAATACAATGGATTTTTCCGTCGGATATCCAATGAAGCTGACTTTGATCATTCTTGCCTACACACCATCGGTTAAAAATCCGACCGTGCCAAAACGCGAAGACGTAAAACACTACGACGTGTTGAGAAAAATGAAGTTCAATACTTCCGAGCATGCGTCGACTTGATTCTGAGCATGCGTGGATTTTTGACCGATGGACTTCCACACAGACAATAATTTTTTTCTATCGTTTTTTTATCCATAGGAAAAATTTAAAACCTGTTCTATTTTTTTTTTACTGATGGAAAATAAACCGATGGGGCCCACACACGATCGGTTTGTCTAATGAAAACAGTCAACCGATCGTGTGTACAGGGCTTAAGACTAATCATATTGATATACAAATTAGTATAAAACGGTTATCAAGTTAGCCTATTTCTGAAACTGTAAGTTTCTCGGATTTTTATCGAACCTTAATACAATAAAACCTTGGTTTGAGAGCGTTTTGGAAGACAAGCAAAATGTTTTAATAAATTTTGCCTTGATATACAAGCGATGTCTTGATATAAGAGTAGCGTTATGTCACAACTGAGTATAAAAAAGAAGAGAGGAGCCTCTAAGTGTAGCAATATGGTTACATTTAACCACTTCCCGCCCAGTCAATAGAAAATTGATGTCCGGGAAGTGGTTCTGTAATCCTGACTAGGGATGAGCTTCGTATTCGAGTCAAACTCATGTTCCTCGTACACACAATCAGATTTTCCGACGGGAATTGTGTAATGACAGGCTGCTGTCGGAAAATCAAACTGTTTGTATGCTCCATCGGACAATTGTTGTCGGATTTTCATCGGACAAATGTGGGATAGCATGCTTTAAAATTGTCCGCCAACAATTGTGTTTTATCGGATTTTCCAAGCGTGTAGTCCAAATTACAAACATGCATGCTCAGAAGCAAAACTCACCATAACACAACATTAGCAGAAGGTTCCCAAAGTGTGTCGCTAAAGAGCTAAAAAAAACCAACGTAGTTTCGTGTTGGCTGGGCAACAATTCTTTGCTGTTTGTATGCAAGACAAGTTCCTGGCCAACGCTCTTCGGACAAAAGTCCTACGCTTTGTCCGCAGAAAGTCCGATCATGTGTACGTGGCTTAAGACAGGAGAAAGGAAAAAGAAAATTGGAAAATTGTTGTTAATTAAAATGGTTAAACTGACACAAAGCACACCACTTACATAAAAGATATTGACTATAATATTTTTAAAGGAGTTGTAGAGGTACAATTTTTTTCCCAAACAAATATGCAGATTGGCAGACTTTACATTCTGGGCTTGTCACTTTACATTAGTGGGTATTCACTTTGAATACCCAATAATGTGCAGGGAAAATAAATTTAATACAAAAATGGGTTCTGCCTTTCACTTGATTGAATGGTTGAAATGAACCCAGTTCCACTATTATTGATTTGCTAAATAAGTGAACAAGCCACTGCTTTAGTAAATCAACACCACCTTTACCTTAGTACAGTCCTCCTTCACTTAGCTCGTCCTTCCATTTTGCTTTTAAATGTCCTAATTTCTTCTGAAAAATCCTCACTTCCTGTTCTTCTGTCTGTAACTCCACACAGTAATGCAAGGCTTTCTCCCTGGTGTGGAGTGTCGTGCTCGCCCCCTCCTTTGGACTACTAACCCACAGCTCCTTTCTCTATCTGCAATGTAGAGAGCAACCTGACTCTCCTGTAGTCCAAGGGAGGGGGCGAGCACGACACTCCACACCAGGGAGAAAGCCTCGCATTACGGTGGTGAGTTACAGACAGAAGAACAGGAAGTGACGATTTCTCAGAAGAAATAAGGACATTTAAAAGCAAAATGGAAGGATGAGGTAAGTGAAGGAGGACTGCACTAAGGTAAAGGAAGCTATTTAGGGAAAAAAATTACCTTTACAACCCCTTTAAATTCAGTGGTGTTGATTTACTAAAGCAGTGGCTTGTTCACTTATTTAGCAAATCAATAATAGTGGAACTGGATTCATTTCAACCATTCAATCAAGTGAAGCCTCGTACACACGACCGAGGAACTTGACGGGCGAAACACATCGTTTTCCTCGTCGAGTTCCTTGTTAGGCTGTCGAGGAACTCGACAAGGCAAGTTTCTCCATTCCCGTCGAGGAAAAAGAAGACATTCTCTCTTTTTGGCTCGACGGGATCCTCGACAGTTTCCTCGTCGAAAAATGTACACACGACCGGTTTCCTCTGCAAAAAAAAAATCCCAGCAAGTTTCTTGCTGGTTTTTGCCGAGAAACTCGGCCGTGTGTACGAGGCCTGAAAGGCAGAACCCATTTTTGTATTAAATTTATTTTCCCTGCACATTATTGGGTATTCAAAATGAATACCCAATAATGTAAAGTGACAAGCCCAGAATGTAAAGTCTGCCAATCTGCATATTTGTTGCACGTTAGTGACTTACAAAGTACCGAAGCCATTGGAATAGCCTTACAGCCAAGCAAGTGGCATTTCAGAAGAGCAGCCTGCATACTTTTCCTGTACAGGTTTCCAGGTCTCTATAATGACTGCAGAGTGATTACAGACCTCTCTCGTTAGAATGGCACGGTACAAACGGCTGCACTAACATATGGAAATAGAATTGTATCGTCTTGGCAGCGCAATCACTTTAACCACTTGCCGACCGGCCACCGCCGTTATACGTCGACAAGTTGGCTCGGCTGGGCGAGAGCACGTAATATGACGTCCTCTCTCCCAGCCGCCGACTCCCGTGCGTGTGCCCGGCGGGCGCGATCGCCGCCGGGCACACGCGATCGCTCGGTACAGAGCGGGGACCGGGAGCTGTGTGTGTAAACACACAGCTCCCGGTCCTGTCAGCAGGGGAAATGCTGATCTTCGGTTCATACAATGTATGAACCGAGGATCAGTGTTTCCCCTAGTGAGGCCACCCCCCCACAGTAAGAACACACCCAGGCATACTTAACCCCTTCCCCGCCCCCTAGTGTTAACCCCTTCACTGCCAGTGGCATTTTTATAGTAATCCAATGCATTTTTATAGCACTGATCGCTATAAAAATGCCAATGGTCCCAAAAATGTGTCAAAAGTGTCCGAAGTGTCCGCCATAATGTCGCAGTACCGAAAAAAAAAATCGCTGATCGCCGCCATTACTAGTAAAAAAAATATAATAAAAATTACATAAAAATACCCCCTATTTTGTAAACGCTATAACTTTTGCGCAAACCAATCAATAAACGCTTATTGCGATTTTTTTTTTAAGAAACATATGTAGAAGAAAACGTATCGGCCTAAACTGAGGAAAAAAAATGTTTTTTTATATATTTTTGGGGGATATTTATTATAGCAAAATGTAAAAAATATTATTTTTTTTCAAAATTGTCGCTCTATTTTTGTTTATAGCGCAAAAACTAAAAACCGCAGAGGTGATCAAATACCACCAAAAGAAAGCTCTATTTGTGGGAAAAAAAGGACGCCAATTTTGTTTGGGAGCCACGTCGCACGACCGCGCAATTGTCTGTTAAAGCGACGCAGTCCCGAATCGCAAAAAGTACTCTGGTCTTTGGGCAGCAATATGGTCCGGGGGGTAAGTGGTTAAGTGACAATGGGAAAACTCTCTCTCCATTATTTCTACCAGATTTTTGTCAGCTTTTGTGCATAGAGTGGGTGGTCCTTATTCATTCTTTCAAATATTTCTGCACATCAGGGCAAAAAAGTTTATTTCTGTACACTGGGCACCCATCCTGCACTGATGGGAGGTGACAGCAGAGGCGCAAATACAACAGATATTAGGTCAATTCAGAAATCAGGTACCCCTAGTTTAGGGTTCAGTCTCTTAAGATGCATCTGTGCAAAACCTCAAACACAGTCATTGAAACCAATTTTTTATTTTTTTTTGTTATAATTAACAAAATGAAAGTCAGAAGCTGCTATGGATTAAAACAGTTTTACCATCTATACATAAGGAACCGATGAAAGGCATTGAATGGCATTTTTTGAGCATCCTGCACAGAAGCGTGCTTCTGATTTTCTTATACATTTATGTTTTGTCAGATAGAGCGTTCTCCCATGTTCCATGTCTGCTATCAGAGCCTCCATGGAAAGGATATCCCTGCAGGAAGGAGAAAGGTGGGGTAAGGACTGTGCAGCATTTCTGGTTTTCTATTGTGCAAATCTTTGGAGGGACACAGGAAAAGGATGCGGAAGTTTCTACCGGATGAAGGAGGAAAGTTCAAACATAAACAGATTCCAAAAAATTTCATTAGAGGAAATTTTTCATTTCTCACTCTGGGCTGAACCCTTTCATGGCTGGATGCCATGATAACATTGTATAAAGACATGTTATGCTGTTATCAGTCACTGAGAGTGAAAAAAAAAAAGAATTTTATAACTGTTGCATAATAACATGCGGTAGGTAGGAAAAAATGAACAGATAACAAAATCCTATTATGTGAGCACATACAGTAACACCGCATGCTGTCACTATTTGGATTTAAAGCTCAATGATAAAGATAAACCAACCAATCTGCTCAAATTCAGATTTGCCTCATGTTACTCTGATTCTTATTAAGATTTTCAAAATTCTCTTGGTTGTGTGCCTAACTTTGATGGATAGAGATACATGAATTGATCTGTAGAAACCAGACATTCCGTAGATAATTTAGAGTCCCGATCATGCGTACAGGGGCCCAGATTCACGTAGGAGATACAACGGCGTATCTCCAGATACGCCGTCGTATCTCTGAGTCTGAGGGGTCGTATCTTGGAGCCTGATTCAAAGAATCAGATACACCAGAATTTCTCTAAGATACGACCAGCGTAAGTCTCCTACGCCGTCGTATCTTAACTGCATATTTACGCTGGCCGCTAGGAGCGTGTACGCTGATTTACGCCTAGAATATGTAAATCAGCTAGATTCGCCTATTCACAAACGTACGAACGGCCGTCGCAGTACAGATACGCCGTTTACGTTAGGCTTTTTCCGGCGTAACGTTACCCCTGCTATATGAGGCGCAGCCAATGTTAAGTATGGACGTCGGGCCAGGGTCGAATCTTCCGTTGATTACGTCGTTTGCGTAAGTCGTTCGCGAATAGGGCTGTGCGTCATTTACGTTCACGTTGAAAGCATTGGCTTTTTGCGGGTTAATTTGGAGCATGCGCACTGGGATACTTTCACGGACGACGCATGCGCCGTTCGAAAAAAGCGTCATTTACGCTGGGTCACAATAGATTAACATAAACACGCCCACATGTTCCATATTTGAATTAGGCGGGCTTACGCCGGCCTATTTACGCTACGCCGCCGCAACTTTGCTTTGTGAATACTGCACTTGCCTGTCAAAGTTGCAGAGGCGTAGCGTAAATAGGATACGTTACGTCCGCTCACAAATACGTGCTCCCTACGTGAATCTGGGCCGGGAACTATAAGTTTACTATCAGAGACCCCCTTTGTTTTAAATAACATAGAATACAAAAAAGGGCTTATGTATAAAAGGTATGCATACAGGAAATTTCTTGTTGCCTATAAGAACCAATAAGTTATCAACTGTAATTTTTATGGTCCAGGGTTTCAAAATGTAACATAGTTTCTGATAGCTAGTGTAGCACTACCCCGGGAGGAGCTGCTGGTTGTTTTGGGTGGCACATTTACCTCTTGGCTCCCCCTAATTCCTAGGGGTGAATGATGCGTATTGCATTTGGTAGAAGTAAAGGAATATACAAAAGGAAGTATTCAGCACTGGAAAAATTTAAATATAAAAATAAAATAAAAAATGCTAGCCAGCACTCAGGATAAATTCAAATACATTTCCCAAAAGCAACATATACAGTGAAACAGTGCAGGGCAAACATAAAACTAAATAATACAATATAAAGAGAAATCCATATGTGAAAGTGAAAAAGAGGAATCCATATCATTTTCCATTAGGTGGTACAGGTTCGGAACAGGTGACCAGATAGTGATCCTCCACCAAGAAGTAAAGATGGCCTTTCACCTCATAAATTCGACCTTAAAAGGTCACACAGCATAATAATCAATCTCAGGTCCTAAACAAATCGATCAGAAGGTTGCTTGACAACTCCAGATAACAATGGATGGCCCATAGATAACAGCATTGATGGACATATGGAATAAAAGGAAGAGAGATCTAATGCTCTCAGTAGCAAAAAAGCATTTATTTTAAAAGACAAATAGTCAATACAAGGTCAGCCGAGTGCGGGCTCACAGTCAGAAGACACTAACTTGCATATAAGTGTTGAAATAAATCCGCGCAAGTATATTTAAAAACACCAGTGACTGTTATTCCATATGTCCATCAATGCTGTTATCTATGGGCCATCCATTGTTATCTGGAGTTGTCAAGCAACCTTCTGATCAATTTGTTTAGGACCTGAGATTGATTATTATGCTGTGTGACCTTTTAAGGTCGAATTTATGAGGTGAGAGGCCATCTTTACTTCTTGGTGGAGGATCTCTATATGGTCACCTGTTCCGAACCTGCACCACCTAATGGAAAATTATATGGATTCCTCTTTTTCACTTTCACATATGGACTTCTCTTTATATAGAAGTAAAGGAATGTCCGCAACAGGTGCTCTTTGCTGTGCTCTTTATTACCCAGCCGGGTAAAAACAATAAACTTGTGGTGAGGAAAGTAAAGTTGAAGAAGAACGGTGAACAGCAGATTCAGGTGTGATGATAGGGAAACAGTCCTGCTCCCAAGCGTAACACTTCTCTGCGCCACTCCCAACGGAGTGGGTTTAGCGTACCCGGACAGGCCTCTCTCACTGACCTGGCAAACGGAGTATCACTCGAACATTTGTAGGATAAAGTCCCTGCCACAGACCCTCCTTGGTGAACTTGAACTTGAGGAAAAGTCTCTGCTACAGGCCCTCCTTTGTGAACTTCAGGGAGACACCTCTGCCGCAGGACCTCTCTGACTTGTAGTTACGGAGGCAATCCTCCTTAGACGAATTACGCCTGGATCTCCTCCAACTTGTTGCCCAGGTACTGACTGACAGGTGATCAATCCTTCAGTGTCCGGCTACCTTGATCCCTGGTGGTTTGTCGAGGCCCTTTTGGACCGCCAGCCTCTCAATTGCGCTCCTCAGACGGACTCCCCACCGAACAGCAAATACAGTTTGGGATCCTCAAAGGTGGGAATCCAGTCGCTCACTGGGTCCCCGTCGCTGTTCAGATGCTCCAGGCCAACATGGTCCCAGAACCAGGAACACCGCGTGGCACGCACGCCCCGGCCAGGTAGGCCATAACGCCGGGGGAACCGTGATGTGGTCACCCTAAAGGTGGGTGCCACACTCGAAGAAGAAGACCCAGAACCAATGGCGTTTGACTCATAAATACCCCTCCCCAGCATGCACAGCGAGGCTAAACCCTCCTGATTGGCTGCTGGGAAAAAGCACCCAACCTTGACTCCACTGCTGCCACCTGCAGCACCAGGAATGGAAGAACACCCCAGTACAACAAAATAAGCCCACAGCACAGCCAAGCTGAGACAGAGACCCTGTTTTGCACATAACAATTTGGATCAGAGTTTAACTACACTCTGATCTCCCTCTTAATTTAAAGCGGGGGTTCACCCAAAAAAACATTTTTTAACATGACATTCAGCCGAGTTGTCAGAATGACAATCGGCTTTTTTTTTTTCTCAGTGCAGTACATACCGTATTTTCACAGCCGCTTCCGGGTATGTAATGTGCGGGACTGGGCGTTCCTAATTGATTGACATCCTTCCGACCGGCAAATACAGCGCGTCACGAGTTGCCGAAAGAAGCCGAACGTCGGTGCGCAGGCGCCGTATAGAGCTGACTCGCAGTCCGGCTTCTTTCGGCAACTCGTGACGCGCTGTATGCAGACCTGAGCATGTCTGTTGCTGGGTTGCACCGCCTTTATGGGGAATAACTTTAAGCCGGACGTAAAACGTATGCGCATCTCGCATAGCATGCGCCGGGCACACGCACGTTTGTGAATCGCCGTATTTCCCTCATTTGCATGTTTGAATGGCTAATCAATGGGAGCGGCACCATGCTCCCAGCCTAAATGTGCGCCCACTCTATGCCGGCGTAAGCAAGATACGTCGGCGGGGTGTAGCCTGTTTTTAGGCGCATATTAGTTTGTGGGTCTGGCACACAGATACAACGGCGCACATTTGTAGTTACGTCGGCGTAACTTGTTATACATCCGCGTAAGTGCTTTGTGAATCTGGGCCCAAGACTTTTCAAAATAAATATTTTTTTAGTTTGTGTAATAAAACGCAACTGACGTCACGCGACTCCAGCCAATCACAGAGCAGTAGTTTGCGGCCCGTAAGGAAGAGGGTGAAGATGGACACTTCCTGCAACAGGGGACAGCGGTGACATCGCAGGCTTCGATTTCAGGTAAGTGACACATAATGGGCTACTATGCGATGCAAGTCGGAGTGTGCAAGACTGCGTTCCGACTTTGATCCGACTTCAATGATATTTAATGGAGTGAAGTAGGATCAAAGTCGGACAAAAGTAGTACAGGGAGCATTTGCAAAGTCGCTCCGACATGTGTCGGACCAGTTAAGACAGCTCCCATTGATTTTCACACGTCATGCGACATGAGCTTCCAATGTCGGAGCGTTTGTTGGACTAGTGTGAACCCGGCCTCAAGAATTTTTCCATTTAGACAATTGGATTTTAGCCACACCTGACCTGGGCCTGTCTGACTATGGAAAAGACAGAAAGCAATGAGCTTGTTGGGCTAGACAATAATCACCATATCACCCTATCACTGCAACATTAATGTGAGAGGTTACGTATTATAATTGATGTTAAACCCTACCGTTAAGTTACACAAAGACTTACAATGCAGTTAATGGGTCCAGTGTTTTTGTTCCCTTCTGTGATAGGTGGTGTCCCTTTTCTCCTTCCACCCCATTAACCAATAGATGAGTATTTTGCCAAGCTAGACATTGCTATTTGTGACAGGACCACACAGTGAGCATACCTAAATGTGCATGTTTGACCAGCTGTCCTTGCTGTGCCCTTGCACTTGCCTGTGGAGCCATTGATGCTGGCCATACAGACAGCAATTTTCTGTACATTTTCAACCAAACCGATTGAATCAATCAAGGCAAGTTTCCACCAACAAGTTTATATGTACAGTATATCTAAAGGACAAGACTACTCGTAGGATGCATTAATCCGGTCAATAGTTTTTGTAGTCAAAACGTGATTGAAAGCTTTTGAAATTCCCACAAATTTGCTGTAAAGTATGTATTGCTTACCAGTCTCCCATCTTGAAACCCATAAAGGCGGGAAAAGGAAAGGCAACAGAAGGACACACGTAAACATATAATAAAAATCGACAAGCAAATTCTATACTGCATAACCCCTTGGCAGTGATGTCATCGCACACGGCTGTAGTACAGTACGGTGTGGAAATTCTGTGTGGCAGATGCTCAGTGCGCAATTTTGGAATAAATAGAATTTTATTGGGGTAATACACTATATAGCTCTTTATTTTTCATGCACCATAACTGCTATTTTGTCTGCTGTGAGACTTGTGTACTGGGTATCCCGAGGTCCGTTATGCCCCTTTCACACTTGTGCGACCTGAAAGTCGTGCGATATTGCCACAATTTCACCGCTATTTTTGCAGTGATTTTGATGCGACTTTAAACAATGCCTGTGTGGATCTCAATCCGCATCAAAGTCGGACCAAAGTAGTGCAAGGACTATTTTGAAGTCGATGAGACTAAGTCGTACAGATGTGAATGGTACTCATTGGAAAACATGAAGAACGACTTGTAATGTGACTTTGGAGTCCCAAGTCGCAGAACAAGTCACACAGGCGTGAAAGGAGCCTAAAGGCAGAGAGGATTAACTCCTTGAAGTCTGCTTGGGTGTAGTGGTGGTTGCCGGAGGAATATAATTAAATGTGTTTTGGCCTGCTTTCCTGAGGAGTTGATCTTTGGTAAGCAAGTTGTGTGCTTACTTGGGTGGTGGAGGTTCACGGAAGTAGCAGCCAAGAGTCAGTGGGAGATCCGCTTCAGATTGAAATATCCTTGATGAACTTTTACAATACGAACTTTTGGCTATTAATTGCACAAGTCGCTTTATTGCAATAGGCACATTTTTGACTATCCTTGAACACTTTTTGCACATATTGTTTTGTTTATATTCAATGATGCCATTTAGCACATGTATTTATTATTCATGAACTTTGCAGATGATTTGCTTTTTATATTTATTTTTTACACAATAGATACAGACAGCGAGGATCAGGATCAAGCAGGCACAAGTGTCCCCATAGGGACCGGCTCCCTATGGGGGGCACTCGACGGGGGGAGGAGCTAGGAACACTGGTGGGGTACCCCAAAAAGAGGAGGATCATGCATATCTGCTCTGTGCAATGATTTTGCACAGAGGAGCCCTAACATGTTTGTTATTTAGATGAGAAAATGTAAAGATTTACAAATGGTCTCCAAACTTTCGAAAAGAAAGGGCCAGTTTACAGCCCTTTAAACATTAGGGGGGCAGGACTGTGGCCATTGGGCATAACAAAGGCCCTGATGTCAGTGGCAAAAAGCAATGCCCCCGTCTTTGGTGTCAGTGAAAAGAATTGTGTCCCATCATTGGTGTCACTGAGCCTCATTGTTGGATACATTGGGAGGAATTGGGCCCCATCGTTGGTGCCATGGGGAGAAATTACACCCCATCATTGGTGTGGTTGAGAGGGATTGTGCCCCTTCATTGGTATCAGTGGGGAGAATTATGCTCCACTGTTGGTATTAGTGGATGAAATAGTGCCCCAACGGTCGGATAAAAGCAAGCAAAGGCCACAGTTTGGAGACCACTGGATATAAATAGTGGAGGGCAGAAAAGTGGTATCTTCTAAATAGAGCGGATTCTCTAGCCTTGGATGGAAAAAAATCCCTAAATACTTTGTGAGACTATGAACTGCATGTGAATTGCACAGGAACCGCACTGAATTCTTGTTCAGTTCACTTTGAATGGGCTCAAATCGCACCAGATCGCACCAAAGTAGTGCATGCAGCAAATTTGAACGCACACTGCAACCAAATTGCATGGTACTTTTGTACCATGCAATACGGTGCGACCAAATGCACTGCATTTCAACCTGCGTTTGTAATGTCCTTAAGATTACACTATTACCTCTACAGATCCAAAGGGCAGTGCGATTTGTATGCGGTGTGGGAAAATTTGCAAGGATCACTGGGTTTCCCTCACCACAGGCTTAAAGTGTAAGTAAACCCACCTATCATTTTCAGCCAAGGAAGCTGCCATCTTGGCCTATATTTAATCTTCAACTGCCATGGTGCTGCACATGTGATCAGTTATGACACCAGCCATTGGATGGTTTGACTGTTTGGTTGAGAGCACAACCAATGGGACAGTTAGCAATCCTGGCATGCCGGAAATGTAACTGCTTTTTGAAACTGTTAAATCGATGGGTTTACTTCTGCTTTAAAGGTAATATAATTTCATGATATATCCTGTCCTTTGGGTGAAGCTAGAAGACCTCTGAAATTAGTGACAAGGTCCTCTTTATGGAGACATCACATAGGAGTGTGTACTTGTCAGTACACACACACATACATGGTTAGAATAGGGCCGTCTTTAATATGGTTTGGGCCCTGGGCAAACATTTTTTTTGGGCCCCCCTCCAGCTTATTTTGGGCCTGGCTGGTTCACATGTATGTGTTTTGGCGGTCCTCATTTGTGCAGGTACAGCAGCCCATGCTACTTACCTGCAGTTCTTGCACACACAAAGGCACTGTGTTTTTAAAAGCGTGACCTAAACGTCTAAAAATGCAGCAAGTTTGACAGTGCGGGAACTGCAGATAAGTCACAGCAGACAGCAGAATGGACAGACAGTGCTGTATTTCAGTGCTTGATGGGCATAGGCGTGCCGTGTGCGCAGCCTATTACATGAGGCATGCGCTTTTCTTTGCAGGAAACGCAGGCATGGCGACCCATTCAAATGAATGGGCTGCTGTGCCTGCGCAAATGTGGGCCGCCAAAACACATACATGTGAACCAGCCAGGCCCAAAATAAGCCCGTCAAGCAGTTAAATACAGACAGTAATGCCATGTGCTCTGAGGCTTTACTCAGCCTGGACTGCAGGTCTGGTCTGTGATTTAAAGAGTTCCTCTATTTTACACATGGCATGGCATGGGGTCCCATGGTGCTAAAGCAGAATGGACAGACGGTGCTGTGACCCCATGCCATGCCATGCCATGTGGAACTTTTTAAAGCACTGACCAAACCTGCAGTAAATCATCAAATATTATAAAGACTTTGGGCACACTCTACAGAAAACTTCTATTTACAATATAGATTAGCAAACAGTGACATACCTTGAGGAGCAGGACATGAAGAAGTCAGCCTCGGGAAGAGCAAACTGGGGATGTTATAAAATCACATTCTAATTCACTTTTATATACAAGCAGCACCCAGTGGCAGGAAGGGAGAAGTGCACGTCTAAAGGGAAGCCAGGGGTGCTGTACATTTTAAAACACTGGGAAGGGAAGCAGTACTGTCACTGGCTGCGTGCCGCTGATGATTTTCAGCCTGATTTGTGGGCAGCACAGGGGCTTAACGGGCGGCAGGGCCACCATCAGGAATTATGGGGCCACTTACACAGCTTCAGGCATGGGCCCCCTGGAGCAGAGAACCGGGATGGGGGGGTGCTGCCGCCTGAAATTGAGAAGCAGGGGGGGTGGGGCTGCTGCAAATTTAGAAGCGGGGGGGCCCTTTACAAAAAAAGAAATCAAGAAAGAAATAAAGAAATATATATATAAAAAAAGGGGTGTAGCCATCCGGGGCCCTGGGGACCTCTGGGCCCTTTAATAAAAAGAAAAAAAGAAATAAAAAATATATATAAAAAATATATTTTAAAAAGGGGGTTGCCATCTGGGGCCCTGGGCCCTTTAATAATTTTTCTTTTATAAAAATAAATGACAAAAAAAAAGGGGGTTGCCATCCGGGACCTCTGGGCCCTTTAATAAAAAATATATATATAAAAAAGGGGGGGTTGCCATCCAGGGCCCTGGGGACCTCTGGGCCCTTTAATAAAAAAAAATCTATAAAAACAAAAATAAAAAATAAACATTTATAAAAAAAATTAAAAAGGGTGTTTGCCACATGGGGCCCTGGGGACCTCTGAGCCCTTTAATACAAATATATATATATATATATATGTATAAAAAAAAAAAAAAAAAAAAAATAAATAAATAAAATAATATAAAAAAAAATGTTTTTTATAAAAAAAAGGGGGGTTGCCATCCAGGGCCCTGGGGACCTCTGGGTCCTTTAATAATAATAATAATAATAATAATAATAATAACATTTATATTATATATATATATATATATATATATATATATATATATATATATATATATATATATATATATAAATAAAAGAAATATATAAAAAAAGATTTTTTTATAAAAAAAGGGGGGTTGTCATCCGGGGCCCTGGGGAACTACGGGCCCCTGGGGACCCCCAGACCTCTAAAAAAAATGGCCCTTTATTAAAAATAAAATAAAAATATATTTAAAAAAATATTTTTTTTTATTTAAAAATAAATAAAAAAAGGGGGGGTTGCCATCTGGGGCCCTGGGGACCCCTAAAAAAATTGTCCCTTTAATAAAAAATAAAAATATATTAAAAAAAAAATGTTTTTATTTAAAAATAAATAAAAAAAAGGGGGGTTGCCATCTGGGGGTTGCTTTGGGCCCCCAACAGTGACAGGGCCCTGGGCAGCTGCCCCGTTTGCCCTGTGGTAAAGACGGCCCTGGTTAGAATACATGTACAGGGGCGGACTGACAATGTTAGGCAACTAGTTCAACTAGACCCGGGTTTAAGGATATTCTGAATGTATGGAAAGTCCGCAATGCATTGCCAGTCAGAAACACACGCACTCATGGTATGTCCAAGACTGATTTTATTTCTCCTGCGTACTTGTACATAATCAAATCATACAAGAAGGGACGCTCTAGTCCCAGCCAATCATATGTGAGTAATTATGACACGCAGCTGTACCTTCGAATCACCAACAAAAAAGACCAATTTCATGAACTAGGAAAGTGCCTCACACTGATCGACAATTGGATGACTGAAAGCTCCCTCAAACTCAACGGATCCAAAACAGAGCTACTCACCCTTCACGCAAATAGGAAATCCATTTCCAGGACCACATGTACACCACCCACTATCCTCGGACAAACCATCGTGCCAAGCAATAAAGTCAAAAGTCTCGGAGTCATCTTTGATGCAGACATGACGATGGATGCACAAATAGGATCAGTCGTCAGGGGTTCTCATCATCTGCTCCGCATGCTACGTAGACTCATCCCCTTCATCCCGGAAGAGGACACAGCAGTAGTGGTTGGAACAATCATCAACTTACGACTCGACTACGCAAATTCCCTCTACTTAGGACTTCCAAAATACCAGATTACACGTCTACAACTCGTCCAGAACACGGCAGCCAGACTGGTAACAGGTAAAAAGCCGTGGGAACCAATCTCCCCGGCCTTGAGGTCCCTCCACTGGCTGCCCGTACAGGACCGGGTGACATTCAAGACTCTCTGCCTCACCCACAAATGTATACAGGGTAAAGCTCCTCAATAGTTATGCGAGAAAATAAAACCCTACGTCACCCAGCGCGTGCTCCGATCAACCAACCAAAACCTTCTCCAAATCCCCAAATCTCATTACAAATCTAAGGGAGAACGTAGATTCTCGGTCCAAGGACCACGGCTCTGGAATGCTCTACCCACGACTATCCGCTTGGAATAAAAACCATAGGGTTTTTAGGAAAAAACTGAAGACCCACCTCTTCTGAAGACCTGTACAAATCTGGATGGCAGCGCCTTGAGGCGATTAAGTTCGCATTTGTTTGCACTATATAAGTTTCTCACTCACTCACAAGTAATATTCGTCACAATTATACTACGTGCATAGAATACAGCAATCCCATCTTTGTGCCCAGCTAATCTTAATGTTTTTCATTCTTCATCTAGAACATAATAACAAAATGGCAAGGTTATTTGTTTCTATGTAACTTGTCCTAAAAGCTCTGGGTAAAAGGGTACATAAACATATACGCACTTATCACTAAGGGGGAACTCTAACAAGCCTTATAATGCATTATTAGTACAGGGGAACTATTAGCCTATCAATACATATGGGGGAACTCTAACCGCCTTTCAGACAACTCATGGGGCCCCCGGGCAGTAGAAGATTATGGGGCCCCCGGGCTTACAGATGGCCACCACACCAGAGGCGGGGTGTCTAAAATCTCATGATTTTCACATCAAAAGCATGTCAGCATTGGACATATCAGGGACAGATGTAGAAAAAACTTTTTCTAGTAGAGAAAAAAACACTGCGCAGAATAAACCAAATAATAAAATAATATAAATCAGTGCTGCCAAGTACCAAAAAATTGTGGATACAAAATTTTAAAGATAAGTGAAAAAGAAAAGGTACAGCGCAAAAAAATAATAAAACAAAAATAAAATGAAATAAATTAAAATGTGAATTGAAAACCTACACGAGAAGCGCAGGTTTATACAGGGGGTAATAAGATAATTGATTGAACACTGAAGACCAATCAACTAAAAGTGATCAATAGTACAAGAATAATGTATACAAATAAACCAATAAATTCAACATATCATTGAAAAATTCTTATAAAAGTGCCAAGGTGAATATCACAAACCAATGTGCCAAAAAATAAAATAAAAAACTAAGAAAGTCTTTTGTGATGCTAAAAGAAAAAAGAATCCATAGATGATAATCAAAATGAAGTGCTGTTTCTATAATATTCTAGTCGTGACACCAGACGTATCCCGAACAGACTCTCCACCAGAAAAAAGGACACCCAGGTGTTGAGGTAATGTAGTCTCCTTACCGCACTGTATGACCGCTACAGCGATCAGAATAAGCTCAGGTAAAGGGTCTCCCACTGAGACTAGATTGGTAAGAGATCCTGGATGGGTCCTGTGCTGTTGCCTCAAGGATCCAACTCAGAGGGAAAAGACACAAAAAACATCCCCCATAGCGTGATATAGTTTCAACTGACGATATTTATTGTAGCTGTAAACTGGGTACACTCACATTTTGGGTTTAAAATACCATGCACATAGGAACCAGAGCGACTGGCTACAACATCAAATCTCGGCGTCTCCTCCACACGTTCTCCCGCTGTCTCTGCTTGTGTAGTTGGACGTGATGATGTCAGAACGCTAGCCACGCCTACGCGTTTCGTCACAGATTGACGTCTTCGGGGATTGGCTGCGGCGTTCCTGACCTCACGTCCGCCCTTATATATCACCGATCCGCCATCTTGGAAAAGGGAAAAGCGGACAAGATCGGTAGTGCCCTTAGAAATTCCCAATCCTCATTGCTGAGAGAAGGAAATAACCCAGAAAGGGCTACGGGGGCCAGCACAGTCAATTAAAGTATGCCAGAAGGCCAGATGGACAGCATAAAGGAAGTACCGCCATCGTGTGGAAAAAAGGGCATAACATATTGGAATTTAAATGGGAGACAGCGGGAATAAGTGCTGCCATCATGTGGCCAAACAGGAGAAGACAAAAAAACTTTACAAATTAAAGTAATTGTAGAGCATGACAATAATAGGAGAACCAGGAAGAAACGCCAAGAGATATACATATCTTGAATATGCATAAAAATACTTATATTATTTAAAAAAAGTATATTAATTTAATTTAATTTAAAAATTAGTTCATACAATTATTATGACTCATTGAAGATATAAAAATTAAAATTTTATAAAAATACAAAATATTAAAAATTGTCCTAAGGGAACTCGAAAAATGTTGAAAAATGAATACCAACATATTAGATATGTCTGGAGGGCTTATAAGATCCTTGAGAATAAGGATCACTAAGAGTTGTTTATGAAACTGTTCACATCCCACTCAACATTAAGTCCATGTGGGATGTAACTTTTCATATTGAAAATAAGTTGGGTCTCTATCCTAGAGATGGAGCGTACCTTGTTAATACCCCGCCAATGTGGCTGTAGTTTAACAATGGGGACAAACAAAGTTCCTTCCAAGTTCCTTTTATGACATATGTCGTAGTGTTTGGACAAATTGTGCTTAGGGTAACCTCGTCTGATGTTGCCTACATGTTCCTCAAGTCGTACATGTACTTCCCTTTTTGTCCGTCCGATATACTGTTTAGTGCAAGGACACTGAATTAAGTAGATGACGTGGTCGCTAGAGCAAGTGATGAAAGAATCAATAGGAAAGGATTTAAGAGTCTGGGTAGACTGAAATGATTCAATTCTGCGACCCTGAAATTGGTTCACCTTACAAATATTGCACTTTCTGCATGGGAAGAAGCCCTTCATGGTTTGAAAAAAGGAAATAACATTTGGAGGATTGATGACATTGGGTGCCAATTTGTGGCGTAAGGATGGTGCTCCTCTATACAAAACTACCGGTTTGTCCGGAATAGCTGGTCCAAGTATTCGGTCATTCTTAAGAATATTCCAATATTTATTGAAAATCTTTTTTACCGAAAAATACTGGTTGGAAAAGCCGGTAATCATAGAGCAACCAAAACGATTGTCACGTATACGACCCGGTTGACCTTGTTTAGTAAGCATGGTCTTTCTATCGATGTTGGCAATTTGTCTAATAGTGTCATCTATTTTAGACTCATTGTATCCTTTTTCTAAGAATCTGGCCTTCAAAACTAAGGCCTGCTTGTGGTAATCATCAATGTTGGTGCAATTCCGCCGGATTCTTTGGAATTGTCCCTTAGGGACAGCATTGAGCCATGTAGGATGATGACAACTCGTTAGAGGGATAAAAGCATTTCTGTCCGTCTCTTTAAAGAAAGTACTAGTGGAGAAGGCTCCATCCTTGATACTGATATTAAGATCAAGAAAGTGTATTTCCTTATCACTGGCTTCTGATGTGAGACGTATCCCTCTATTGTTAGTGTTCAGTGAAGAGATGAACAATTCAAGGGAAGTGAGGTCTCCTTCCCAAAGAATCAAAATATCGTCTATGTATCGCTTCCAGAGACGCAATTCCCTGGGTGGATTCGAATCTATGACCTCTCTTTCCCAATGGGCCATGAACAAGTTTGCCAAACTTGGGGCAAACTTGGCTCCCATTGCAACACCACATTTTTGTAAAAAGAAGTTGCCATCAAACCAAAAATAGTTATGGTGAGTTGCAAAAATAATAAGATTAATGATAAAATCCTTCTGTAAAATACCCAATGATTGGTCATCTTGGAGATAAAATCGTACTGCTTCCAGACCATGTTCATGAGAAATGATCGTGTAAAGTGAATTTACGTCTGTTGTAGCCATAATGTAACCCTCTTTCCACTGTAATTCAGCCAAAAGATTAAGGACTTGTACAGAATCTCTCAAATAAGAAGGAGTTTGAACGACTAATGGCTGGAGAAATTCGTCAATATATTTTCCGATTCTCGATGTGATAGAATCAATCCCACTTATTATTGGGCGGCCAGGGGGATTGATCAATCCCTTATGTATTTTAGGCAGATAATACATGATGGGGATCCTAGGGGCTGATGGTATCAAAAAAGCCCTCTCTTTTTTGTTCAGTATGCCTAAAGCTGATCCCTCATCAAGTAGTTCTGTCAAGGCTTTTTTGTATCTATTAGTAGGATTGTTGGCCAACCTACCATAAGTAGCTTCATCGGCCAGTAGTCTCTTCATTTCTATCAAATAGTCATCCTTGTTGAGGATGACTACTCCCCCCCCTTTATCTGCCGGGCGGATTACTATTTCGTTTCTGTCGCAAATTGATTTAAGATTGTTTTGAAAATCTTGGCAGTTTCGAAACCTTGGGGCCTTTAGCGCAACAATGTCCTTCAACACCATCTCTTTAAAAACTTGAATGGACGGTGCCATAAAGCCAGGAGGATTGAATGTAGACGCATTGGCAAGTTGAGTGTGTTTTATTTGAACAACATGAGAAACTGGAGGGGAAATAGGACAAGAGGTCTCTGGTATGACCTCCGATATGATACAGGGATCAATAGGAGGGCTTGGGGCTACCACGATATTTTGTAGAGCCACACTAGGGATAATCCTATTTGGATTTCCAATAGGATTAAGAAGGAAATGCCTTTTTATGCTCATTTTCCTTATGAACTTATGGGCATCTATGAACGTTTCGAACTTGTTGAGTTTGTGTGGAGGTGCAAATTTTAGGCCCTGATTCAATACATATTGCTCGCCTTTTGATAGCTGTATATTGCTCAGGTTGAATACCCCACTAATATTTATAATTTCTTTTTTCCTTGCCTGTATCCTACTGCCCCCTCTAGATCCTCTCTTTCCTTTTGGCCCCTTTTGTCTCGAAGCGTGGCCAATTGAAAAAAACGAGACCGATCATCCATATTTGGATTTAGCACAGGCCTTGTTTGTTCTAAGTTAGATCCAGTGGCATATTCGTTGGGTTGGCTTGTCAGCCAGGATGCACCCACATCCCCCTCCAAGATATCATCCTGATTTTGAGATAAGATTCGAAATCTATTTTGGGTAGGAACCGGATTTGGGATAGGAGCCAAATTGGATCTTAATGTATGTTGTTCCAACCGAATGTGACCTGAGTGGATAGTTTCCTGATCTGTCACTCGTGGGGGCAAACGGTCTAACTGGTCATCATAGCCGCCATGGGTCTGTTCTCGATGGGGATCTTTCCATAATGGATAGTTTCTCCTCGGGGAGTCTCTTACTACCTGAAATCTGGATTGCTCAGACCCCAGATCGTGGCGGTTATCTGTAGGCTTCCGAAGATCCCCACTTTTCCCATGTGGTGTCTTTTTATTCTTATTTTTGTTCTTAGGTTTGACTCCTCTATATCCTAGATGGAAATGGTTGGTCGTAGGTAATGATCCCCATCTGGGGGGCCCCTCATCCACTAACTCAGGAGCAGCTGTTGGGATACCATTGTTATAATGTCCAGGATGACTGTAAGAGGAAGGGATATGTATAGGAGCCCTTAGAGCTTCATCTCCCCCATCCTCAATGGCTTGCCAACGAAAAACCTGATTGTTGGAATAATCGGTAAGATCTCTATTATATTTCTTTTTTTTCTTTATTTTTTGGTCTAGGTCTTCCTTTTCCAAAAAAGTTTGCAATTGGCCAGATCTCTGTTTGTAGATCTCCCCTTCCGTATATATAAACAGAGATCTGGCCAATTGCAAACTTTTTTGGAAAAGGAAGACCTAGACCAAAAAATAAAGAAAAAAAAGAAATATAATAGAGATCTTACCGATTATTCCAACAATCAGGTTTTTCGTTGGCAAGCCATTGAGGATGGGGGAGATGAAGCTCTAAGGGCTCCTATACATATCCCTTCCTCTTACAGTCATCCTGGACATTATAACAATGGTATCCCAACAGCTGCTCCTGAGTTAGTGGATGAGGGGCCCCCCAGATGGGGATCATTACCTACGACCAACCATTTCCATCTAGGATATAGAGGAGTCAAACCTAAGAACAAAAATAAGAATAAAAAGACACCACATGGGAAAAGTGGGGATCTTCGGAAGCCTACAGATAACCGCCACGATCTGGGGTCTGAGCAATCCAGATTTCAGGTAGTAAGAGACTCCCCGAGGAGAAACTATCCATTATGGAAAGATCCCCATCGAGAACAGACCCATGGCGGCTATGATGACCAGTTAGACCGTTTGCCCCCACGAGTGACAGATCAGGAAACTATCCACTCAGGTCACATTCGGTTGGAACAACATACATTAAGATCCAATTTGGCTCCTATCCCAAATCCGGTTCCTACCCAAAATAGATTTCGAATCTTATCTCAAAATCAGGATGATATCTTGGAGGGGGATGTGGGTGCATCCTGGCTGACAAGCCAACCCAACGAATATGCCACTGGATCTAACTTAGAACAAACAAGGCCTGTGCTAAATCCAAATATGGATGATCGGTCTCGTTTTTTTCAATTGGCCACGCTTCGAGACAAAAGGGGCCAAAAGGAAAGAGAGGATCTAGAGGGGGCAGTAGGATACAGGCAAGGAAAAAAGAAATTATAAATATTAGTGGGGTATTCAACCTGAGCAATATACAGCTATCAAAAGGCGAGCAATATGTATTGAATCAGGGCCTAAAATTTGCACCTCCACACAAACTCAACAAGTTCGAAACGTTCATAGATGCCCATAAGTTCATAAGGAAAATGAGCATAAAAAGGCATTTCCTTCTTAATCCTATTGGAAATCCAAATAGGATTATCCCTAGTGTGGCTCTACAAAATATCGTGGTAGCCCCAAGCCCTCCTATTGATCCCTGTATCATATCGGAGGTCATACCAGAGACCTCTTGTCCTATTTCCCCTCCAGTTTCTCATGTTGTTCAAATAAAACACACTCAACTTGCCAATGCGTCTACATTCAATCCTCCTGGCTTTATGGCACCGTCCATTCAAGTTTTTAAAGAGATGGTGTTGAAGGACATTGTTGCGCTAAAGGCCCCAAGGTTTCGAAACTGCCAAGATTTTCAAAACAATCTTAAATCAATTTGCGACAGAAACGAAATAGTAATCCGCCCGGCAGATAAAGGGGGGGGAGTAGTCATCCTCAACAAGGATGACTATTTGATAGAAATGAAGAGACTACTGGCCGATGAAGCTACTTATGGTAGGTTGGCCAACAATCCTACTAATAGATACAAAAAAGCCTTGACAGAACTACTTGATGAGGGATCAGCTTTAGGCATACTGAACAAAAAAGAGAGGGCTTTTTTGATACCATCAGCCCCTAGGATCCCCATCATGTATTATCTGCCTAAAATACATAAGGGATTGATCAATCCCCCTGGCCGCCCAATAATAAGTGGGATTGATTCTATCACATCGAGAATCGGAAAATATATTGACGAATTTCTCCAGCCATTAGTCGTTCAAACTCCTTCTTATTTGAGAGATTCTGTACAAGTCCTTAATCTTTTGGCTGAATTACAGTGGAAAGAGGGTTACATTATGGCTACAACAGACGTAAATTCACTTTACACGATCATTTCTCATGAACATGGTCTGGAAGCAGTACGATTTTATCTCCAAGATGACCAATCATTGGGTATTTTACAGAAGGATTTTATCATTAATCTTATTATTTTTGCAACTCACCATAACTATTTTTGGTTTGATGGCAACTTCTTTTTACAAAAATGTGGTGTTGCAATGGGAGCCAAGTTTGCCCCAAGTTTGGCAAACTTGTTCATGGCCCATTGGGAAAGAGAGGTCATAGATTCGAATCCACCCAGGGAATTGCGTCTCTGGAAGCGATACATAGACGATATTTTGATTCTTTGGGAAGGAGACCTCACTTCCCTTGAATTGTTCATCTCTTCACTGAACACTAACAATAGAGGGATACGTCTCACATCAGAAGCCAGTGATAAGGAAATACACTTTCTTGATCTTAATATCAGTATCAAGGATGGAGCCTTCTCCACTAGTACTTTCTTTAAAGAGACGGACAGAAATGCTTTTATCCCTCTAACGAGTTGTCATCATCCTACATGGCTCAATGCTGTCCCTAAGGGACAATTCCAAAGAATCCGGCGGAATTGCACCAACATTGATGATTACCACAAGCAGGCCTTAGTTTTGAAGGCCAGATTCTTAGAAAAAGGATACAATGAGTCTAAAATAGATGACACTATTAGACAAATTGCCAACATCGATAGAAAGACCATGCTTACTAAACAAGGTCAACCGGGTCGTATACGTGACAATCGTTTTGGTTGCTCTATGATTACCGGCTTTTCCAACCAGTATTTTTCGGTAAAAAAGATTTTCAATAAATATTGGAATATTCTTAAGAATGACCGAATACTTGGACCAGCTATTCCGGACAAACCGGTAGTTTTGTATAGAGGAGCACCATCCTTACGCCACAAATTGGCACCCAATGTCATCAATCCTCCAAATGTTATTTCCTTTTTTCAAACCATGAAGGGCTTCTTCCCATGCAGAAAGTGCAATATTTGTAAGGTGAACCAATTTCAGGGTCGCAGAATTGAATCATTTCAGTCTACCCAGACTCTTAAATCCTTTCCTATTGATTCTTTCATCACTTGCTCTAGCGACCACGTCATCTACTTAATTCAGTGTCCTTGCACTAAACAGTATATCGGACGGACAAAAAGGGAAGTACATGTACGACTTGAGGAACATGTAGGCAACATCAGACGAGGTTACCCTAAGCACAATTTGTCCAAACACTACGACATATGTCATAAAAGGAACTTGGAAGGAACTTTGTTTGTCCCCATTGTTAAACTACAGCCACATTGGCGGGGTATTAACAAGGTACGCTCCATCTCTAGGATAGAGACCCAACTTATTTTCAATATGAAAAGTTACATCCCACATGGACTTAATGTTGAGTGGGATGTGAACAGTTTCATAAACAACTCTTAGTGATCCTTATTCTCAAGGATCTTATAAGCCCTCCAGACATATCTAATATGTTGGTATTCATTTTTCAACATTTTTCGAGTTCCCTTAGGACAATTTTTAATATTTTGTATTTTTATAAAATTTTAATTTTTATATCTTCAATGAGTCATAATAATTGTATGAACTAATTTTTAAATTAAATTAAATTAATATACTTTTTTTAAATAATATAAGTATTTTTATGCATATTCAAGATATGTATATCTCTTGGCGTTTCTTCCTGGTTCTCCTATTATTGTCATGCTCTACAATTACTTTAATTTGTAAAGTTTTTTTGTCTTCTCCTGTTTGGCCACATGATGGCAGCACTTATTCCCGCTGTCTCCCATTTAAATTCCAATATGTTATGCCCTTTTTTCCACACGATGGCGGTACTTCCTTTATGCTGTCCATCTGGCCTTCTGGCATACTTTAATTGACTGTGCTGGCCCCCGTAGCCCTTTCTGGGTTATTTCCTTCTCTCAGCAATGAGGATTGGGAATTTCTAAGGGCACTACCGATCTTGTCCGCTTTTCCCTTTTCCAAGATGGCGGATCGGTGATATATAAGGGCGGACGTGAGGTCAGGAACGCCGCAGCCAATCCCCGAAGACGTCAATCTGTGACGAAACGCGTAGGCGTGGCTAGCGTTCTGACATCATCACGTCCAACTACACAAGCAGAGACAGCGGGAGAACGTGTGGAGGAGACGCCGAGATTTGATGTTGTAGCCAGTCGCTCTGGTTCCTATGTGCATGGTATTTTAAACCCAAAATGTGAGTGTACCCAGTTTACAGCTACAATAAATATCGTCAGTTGAAACTATATCACGCTATGGGGGATGTTTTTTGTGTCTTTTCCCTCTGAGTTGGATCCTTGAGGCAACAGCACAGGACCCATCCAGGATCTCTTACCAATCTAGTCTCAGTGGGAGACCCTTTACCTGAGCTTATTCTGATCGCTGTAGCGGTCATACAGTGCGGTAAGGAGACTACATTACCTCAACACCTGGGTGTCCTTTTTTCTGGTGGAGAGTCTGTTCGGGATACGTCTGGTGTCACGACTAGAATATTATAGAAACAGCACTTCATTTTGATTATCATCTATGGATTCTTTTTTCTTTTAGCATCACAAAAGACTTTCTTAGTTTTTTATTTTATTTTTTGGCACATTGGTTTGTGATATTCACCTTGGCACTTTTATAAGAATTTTTCAATGATATGTTGAATTTATTGGTTTATTTGTATACATTATTCTTGTACTATTGATCACTTTTAGTTGATTGGTCTTCAGTGTTCAATCAATTATCTTATTACCCCCTGTATAAACCTGCGCTTCTCGTGTAGGTTTTCAATTCACATTTTAATTTATTTCATTTTATTTTTGTTTTATTATTTTTTTGCGCTGTACCTTTTCTTTTTCACAGATGTAGAAAAACACAGATTTTTACATACTGTCCCTGGTTTTACTGAGCCTGGCAACCCTGATGGGGCCCCCTAGTGGCATGTACAGATGTACATACATCAATGACGTCAGAGACCGCAGCATGGAGCTCTGAAGGGACGTGACGCAATGTCTTCCCATCAGAGCGCATGCGCCGGTGATGTTACCGGCTGCATGCAGTGTGAATATCTCCTAAACTGTGCAAGTTTTGGAGATATTTACTGTATCTAAAGGTAAGCCTTATTATAGGCTTACCTGTAGGTACAAATGCCAAAAAAGAGTTTCTACTTCAACTGAAAGTACTGGTCATGAAAGGCTAAGAGGAAGCATTTGAAAGGAAAATATACCAATTTTTTATTGTGTGTTTATTAAAGTATGATTATGGATCTATTCACACTGGGCTTACAAAACGCTGCTTCTACAGGAGTTTTAGTTTTTTTTCTCCTGCCTGTAGAAACAGCTCAATGTTATCCAATGGCCTCATGCACACTGATTTATTGTAAACGTTGTTTCACCTGACAGGAGTAAAATTTACGTTAAAAACAAATTTTTCCAGGTTAGGCGAGTTTAGCATTTATTTAGTTGCACATTTATTTATTTCATTGGCCAGCTTTTTAATTTATTCTAGACAATGGGATGATTAAACACACCTAGCGCTGAGGCGCATTTAGCATTTTTATGCCCAAAAGCTCCTCTCCAAAATGCAATTCTTCTGCATTCAGGAAAAGGAGCTTTGACTGCCTCTAAACTCTGCTGCTCCTAAACCCCTCTAAAAATAGGCATTTAATAGGGTTCTGTGTTTGGGTCTGAACTTTTGAGACATTCGAGAGTTCTGGTGCAAACCGAACCAGGTTTTTTGTCGATCTCTATTAGCCAAGTACATTTAAATCTGCTAGGATATCTAACTGGACGGAATGGTGTGTTAATTCAAACTTACTAACCATGTAAACCCTCGCCCCAGATTGGCAATGCTGCTGTCCATGGTGGACTTTGTTGCTCCTCCAGTGTAGTGGAGATACCCTAAGGCCCCATTAATACCCAAGTGACACCTAAGGGCCTCTCTCTGATCCAAAAATTCATCAAATTAGCTCATGTACCAAATTTTCACACTGAGCCAGGCGCATTTATCATTGCATGTTTTTCGGATTTTTTTTGTGTGTTTTGACGCACGACAATCTTGCAATCTTGGCAAAAGCACACCATGTTGGGGGGGGGGGGGGGGCATTAAGAAATAATGGCATTGCAACTGCATCACATGTTTTGAAGCAAATCTGGAATCACAGGCAGAATTGCTTGATTCTACCCACAACTCCAATACACCCAGGTTTGAGCGGGGCCTAAGACAGGAATTGTGAAACTGGCTGGATCACCGGGTAAAATAAAGGAAAAAGTGTTCCCAGTTAAGTTGACCTTCTGATGGGTTTATTGCCTTTCCATTACTTAAATATCTTTCTTTAATATTATTATTATACAGGATTTATATAGCGCCAACAGTTTACGCAGCGCTTTACAATATAAAAGGGAGACAATACAGTTACAATACAATACAATACAAGAGGATTAAGAGGACCCTGCTCAGAAGAGCTTACAATCTAATAGGGTGGGGCAGGAGGTACAGTACATGTTGCCGAGAATGTGTTTCTAGCACGACAGCATCGCGCTGATTCTCGGCGACATGGTGCCGACATCTCGCACTCGCTGGAATAGACAAAGCACATTCCATTGAGCGTGTCATAGAAGCGACGGGGATCCGACTTGGATTCCCGCCAATTCTAGCTGCGGCATTTGGTATGCATTCCTGAGAGGGAGAACTCCACGCCAATTTTTAAATAAAAAACAGACATGGGTTCCCCCCCAGGAGCATACCAGGCCCTTAGGTCTGGTATGGGTTGTAAGGAGACCCCGCTACGCCAAAAAACCGACGTAGGGGGTCCCCCTACAATCCATACCAGACCCGTATCCAAAGCACGCTACCCGGCCGGCCAGGAAAGGAGTGGGGACGAGCGAGCGCCCCCCCCCCTCCTGAGCCGTACCAGGCCGCATGTCCTCAACTTGGGGGGGTTGGGTGCTCTGGGGCAGGGGGGCACACTGCGGGGCCCCCCCACCCCAGAGCACCCTGTCCCCATGTTGATAAGGAGAGGGCCTCTTCCCGACAACCCTGGCCGTTGATTGTCGGGGTCTGCGGGCGGGGGGCTTATCGGAATCTGGGAGCCCCCTCAAATAAGGGGGCCCCAGATACCGGCCCCCCACCCTAAGTGAATGGATATGGGGTACATCATACCCCTACCCATTCACCTGGAGGCAAAGTGTTAAAGTTAATAAACACATGACACAGGGTTTTTAAAATAATTTATTAGTCTGCTCCGGGGCCCCCCCTGTCTTCTTTAGCTCTTTCACCAGGGGGGGCTTCTTCTTCCGCTCTCCGGGGGTCTTCTCCGCTCTCTCCGGGGGTCTTCTCCGCTCTCGGGGGGGTCTTCTTCTATCTTCGCCGCTCTCCGCTGTTGACCCCCCGAGAGATTGGAGAAGACCCACCGGAGAGCGGAAGAAGAAGCCCCCCCTGGTGAAAGAGCTAAAGAAGACAGGGGGGGCCCCCGGAGCAGACTAATACATTATTTTAAAAACCCTGTGTCGTGTGTTTATTAACTTTAACACTTTGCCTCCAGGTGAATGGGCTTATTTGAGGGGGCTCCCAGATTCCGATAAGCCCCCCGCCCGCAGACCCCGACAACCAACGGTCAGGGTTGTCGGGAAGAGGCCCTGTCCTTATTAACATGGGGACAGGGTGCTCTGGGGTGGGGGGGGCCCCGCAGTGTGCCCCCCTGCCCCAGAGCACCCAACTCCCCCATGTTGAGGGCATGCAGCCTGGTACGGCTCAGGAGGGGGGGGGGCGCTCGCTCGTCCCCACTCCTTTCCTGGCCGGCCGGGTAGCGTGCTTTGGATACGGGTCTGGTATGGATTGTAGGGGGACCCCCTACGTAGGTTTTCGGCATAGGGGGGGTCTCCTTACAACCCATACCAGACCTAAGGGCCTGGTATGCTCCTGGGGGGGGGGACCCATGTTGTTTTTTTATTTAAAAATTGGCGTGGAGTTCTGCCTCTCAGGAATGCATACCAAATGCCGCAGCTAGAATTGGCGGGAATCCAAGTCGGATCCCCGTCGCTTCTATGACGGTTTTTCTCCATCGCGGCAAGCCAGCTCGGCGCTGGCTCCCGCGATGGGGCTCGTAGGTGGTCAATCTCGCCGAGAAAGGGAGCGAGATTGACACAATATCGCGGTCACCTACTGTACAAAATTTTGTAACTGTGGGTAATGAGCTGATGGAAGTGGTAAAAGATTAGTTGTAGATGTGATAGGCTTCCCTGAAGAGATGAGTTTTCAGGGATCCCCTGAAGGTAGCAAGAGTAGGGTATAGCCGGACAGGTTGAGGTAGTGAGTTCCAGAGGATGGGAGAGGCTCTGGAGAAATCCTGGAGACGAGCATGGGAGGAGGAGACGAGAGAGCTTGAGAGTAGGTGGTCTTGAGAAAAGTGAAGAGGACGGTTTGAGTGATGTTTGGAGACAAGATTGGTGATGTAGCTCGGGGCAGAGTTGTGAATGGCTTTGTATGCTGTAATTAGTATTTTGAATTTAATTTGCTGGGTGATCGTGAGCCAGTGTAGGGATTGGAGGTGAGGGTTGTCAGACACTGAGTGGTTGGGTAAGGTGAATAAGACTGGCCGCAGCATTCATAATAGACTGAAGAGGGGATAGCATATGAAGAGACAGGCCAATGAGAAAGGAGTTGCAGTAGTCAAGGCAAGAAATATCAAGGGAGTGAATGAGCTTGGTGGTTTCATTTGTTAAAAAGGGGCGAATTTTTGAGATGTTACAGAGGTGAATTCTACAAACTTCTGACAACGATTGGACTTAAAGGAACACTAAAGGTTTGGTTTTTATTAGATCAATTGATTGCTGTAAGCTAGAGCATTTAAATATTACTTACCTCATTTTTCCTTTTGACCTCCAAAATACAGTATTCCAGGTTTGAAAATGCCATTTCCTGTCACTCCTCTTCTTGCTTTCCACCAGCATCTGAGCCGTTTTGCATGGTGGAAAGCAGAATGTGCTCACCCCCTCCCTATGACTACAGCCCTGCGTGAAGATGCTCTCTTATCCCTCACAGGCATGGAGGTTAACCCTAATGGGAGCTGTAGTTCCCATTAGGCCGTGATGTAGCAAGAATGAATGTGCACCACAAACCAGGAAGTCAGTGAGAATAATGATTCAGGAGTGACCGAGGTGAATAAAACAGCTTGATTTCAACAGGTATCAAACTAGTTATAATGCAAAACATTACTTTTTACTTTATCAGCTACTGTCAGACTTTAAGGTTCATTTCATTGTTGGTTCACTAACTTTTTCCTTCGATTTCCCTTCTAAATGTTTTTTTTTCTTTCTTTTCTTTGTCTGAATTTCTCACTTCCTGTTCCTCCTCAGTAAGCTGTTCAGTAAGCTGTTCTGGCTGACTAACCCCCGCTCGGATGATGGTGGCAAGTTTACTGAGGAGAAACAGGAAGTGAGAAATACAGACAAAGGGAAAACATTTTTTTTAGAAGGGAAATGGAAGGAAAAGGTAAGTGAACCAACAATGCACTAGCTTAAAGGTACCTATTTAGAAAATAAAAAACAAACCTTTACAACCCCTTTAACCTCTTGACAACCGAGGACGTCCCTGGGACGTCCTAGACTTTGTGCGGTGATATCTGAATGATGCCTGCAGCTACAGGCATCATTCAGATATTACCGTCTTCAGCCGCCGATTCTCTGCACGATAAAAATTATCAAAGCGGCAGTTTCGGCGCTTGATCGTTCTTATAGGCAGCGGGAGGGGACGTCCCCCCCCTCCCGCCGCCATCCGGTGCTTCTCCGGGCTCTCCCGTGCCATCTGGGGCCCGGAGAGCGAATCGGCTGGCGCTGCCTGGAAAGCATAGAGATGACTGGTGACCAGATGGTCACCAGTCATCTCTATCACCGTCGGAGGCCCGGGCGCGACGTTATGACGTCACGCCCGATACCCGGAAGTAAACAAAGCCGCAATCGCGGCTGTCGGCATGTAATTGATTTTTTTTTCACCGATTTCATGCTTGTAAGCCTGGAGGAGAGATGTGGGGTCTTATTGACCCCACATCTCTCCATAAAGAGGGCCTGTCACACTGATTCCTATTACAAGGGATGTTTACATTCCTTGTAATAGGAATAAAAGTGATAAATAAAAAGTGTAAAAATTAAAAAAATTAAGTAAAATAAAAATAAAATAAAAATTTTTTTTTAAAAACGCCACTGTCCTTTGTAGCTCGCACGCAGAAGAGAACATGCATGCAAGTCCCGCCCACATATGTAAACGCCGTTCAAACCCCACATGTGAGGTATCTTTGCGTGCGTTAGAGCGTGTGCAATAATTCTAGCACTAGACCCCCTCTGTAACTCGAAAATAATAACCTGTAAAAAATTTTAAAGCGTCGCCTATGGAGATTTTTAAGTACCGAAGTTTGGTGCCATTCCATGAGTGTGCCCAATTTTAAAGCGTTACATGTTAGGTATCTATTTTCTTGGCATAACATCATCTTTCACATTATACAAAAAAATTGGGCTATCTTTACTGTTTTGTTATTTTTTAATTCATGAAACCGTTTTTTTTCCCAAAAAAAGGCGTTTGAAAAATTATTGCGCAAATACCATGCGAGAAGAAAAGTTGCAATGACCGCCATTTTATTCCCTAGTGATTGGATATTCTTTGCATAGTGAAACCTCACCACATTCACTAAGCTCTTGGGCAAATTCCCTTGCAAAGTGAACAGCATGTTTGCCTTTAGTAAATCAACCCTGATTATAATGACATATCAGGAATGTATTCATGAAGCCCTGTAGAAAGAGTTACTGGGGTGCTGGTGGAATTAGAAGGCAAGTCAAATGTAGGGGTTTTGTCTGGCACAATACATTTCACCCAGTAGTGAATTGCCGTCGTTGGAAGGAATTAATTATACTTTTTCTCCTCTATTATAAAAAAAGCTACTTCTTTTATCAGAGCATTACAGCACTCTGTTTCCTGTATCCAAAGGTTAATCAAATGTATTCAAAGGAAATTACTGATAAGAAAAAGAGGAAATTATGCCAGATTTTTCATATAATGGATGATAAATAAGGAAAACATACACTCTGATTAACATGTTATAAGCAATAGAAAATAGTGATTCTAGTATCCCAATTATCCCAGAGATGAAATTGTTCCTTTTTGTTGTTGCCGTTCTCATTTCTGAACAGCACAGCCAGTTTATAGGATGTGTGTGCCAATTTATAGAAGTGCGATTACAACCCAGCTGCAGCAGTTATGATAGAAACAGAGCACTTGTGAGATTAGACCAATGGCGGCATTTTGTATTAACTGACAAATTTGCGGTTGTGTGACTGTACCCAAATAAAATTGATGTTCTTTTTTACCCACAAATAGAGCTTTTGGTGGTATTTGATCACTACTGTGGTTTTTCTTTTTTTACGCTATAGACAAAAAAAGACCGATAAAAAAAAACAATATTTTCAAATTTTAGCTATAAAACACATTCAATAAGAATTTCAAAAAAATCGAATTTCTTCAGCAATTTAGGCCAAAATGTCTTTCGCTACATATTTTTGGTAAAAAAATACCAATAAGCGTATTTTAATTGCTTTGCGCAAAAGTTATAGCGTCTACAAACTATCGGATATACTGGAATTGACTTTTTATCCTTTTACTAGTAATGGTAGCGATCAGTGACTAATAGCAGGACTGCGATATTGTGACAAACAAATCAGACACCTACATTTTGACACTTTTTTGGGACCCTGTGACACCAATACAATGATCAGTGCTAAAAATATGCATTGACACTGTACTAATGACACTGGCAGGCAGGGGGTTAACATCTAGGGCGATTAAGGCTTTAAATGTGTGGTCAAAATGTGTTATTGTATGTGCTGTTTTTACTAAGCCATGGAAGAAAAAAAAACAGCACATTGCTGCTGTCAGAAGAGTGGCCTGTGTTTGTTTACCTACACAGGGATCTTTTGGTAATATCCAGAGCTGATCATTGGGTGTCGGCGACCAATCAGTGGCTGGCACCTGCTTATTGGTTGGTTCTGCAGCCAATCATAGCACAGCCGGGGCGGCAAGCTCCCTACCTCAGCATGCGGATCACATACTAGGTACATGATTCGGTGCAGTATGTCTACGGTGGGTGGTCCGCAAGTGGTTAAAATAGAAACATAAAACAAACCTAAAAAGTTACACTCCTCCCAAAATGGCAGACTTAGGCTTTTTCACACGGCCATGACCTAAAAGCAGTGTGACTTTCAGTCCGACTTTGCCAGACGACTTGAGTACTACTTGATGTGACTTTGAAGAGACTTTCTGGAAATGTCTGGGTAATCTTCCTGTAATGTCGGATCCAAATCACATCAATATAGATGAGGATCTGACTTGGAGGCAACTTCCATTTATGTCTATGGGCACAAGGTGGATAGAAGCTGCCTTAAAGTAGTACAGGAACCTTTTCTAAAGTTGGAGCCACTTCAGTAGTGCTAAGACAGCTCTCATTGACGAAAATGGGATTTCACATGTCATGCAACTTGGGGTCTCACAAGTCAGAACCCATGACGTGGCAGTATGAACCGAGCCTAAATGTTTAGGAAGCGCTCTGCTCTGTATAACACCACCTCTGTATATTTTATTAGGTAGTTCTTTCTAGAGGCAAAGGGTACATTGGGTAGGTATAGTTTTTAAATGAACCAGCTATGGAAAAGTGCCTTGAATTCCCAAGAATATAGCTTGTATTTAGAAATTAAAGTGGTTGCAAACCCTTCAATATACCCACTGAAATTACTGGCCTCAGGCATAGCTCCCAACTGTCCCTGATTTTGAGGGACTGTCCCAAATTTGGAACAAAGTCCCTCTGTCCTTCTTTCCTCCTCATTTGTCCCTCATTTTGGTCTGATCAATATAATTGTATATAAAATGTACTTTTTATTTTTGAAAACGTGTTTCCCAGAGCTAAACCTTTCAACCAATTTCTAAATTGCTGCATTTGTACATTTTAAAAGCCAATATAAATGAATAGTAGTGGTAAAAAAAAAAAAAAAAAAACCACACTCATGGGTTTAACTAATCATTTGTTTGTATAATTCTCCTTTAGGGGGCATGGCAGGTGTGCGTTTCCTATGCCCACATACTTTTGCTAATGGGTGCCCCTTGTTTCAATCCCAAAAAGTTGGGAGGTATGCTCAGCTGATACATGGAGATCAGGCCATAGGGCATACCGGGCATAAACGCATGTCACGTCTCCCCCCAGTGTAACATGCAGGAGGGCCAGAACTGTTAGGGGGTGTCTGTGTAACAACCTGTGGGGGGCTGTGTAATGTAAAGGGGTCCAGAGATGCGGTGCTATGTAATGTAAAGGGGTCCAGAGGTGCAGGGTGCTGTGTAATGTAAAAGGGTCCAGAGGTGCAAGGTGCTGTGCAATGTAAAGGGGTCCAGAGGTGCAGAGTGCTGTGTAATGTAAAGGGGTCCAGAGGTGCAAGGTGCTGTGTAATCTAAAGGGGCCCAGAGGTGCAAGGTGCTGTGTAATCTAAAGGGGTCCAGAGGTGCAGTGTTATGTAATGTAAAGGGGTCCAGAGGTGCAGGGTGCTGTGTAATGTAAAGAGGTCCAGAGGTGCAGGGTGCTGTGTAATGTAAAGGGGTCCAGAGGTACAAGGTACCCCACATCCCATCATTAACCGCTGCCGCAAATCACCACGCTGCCGCCGCCGCACCCCCCCCCCCCCCTGGGCTGCTCAGTCTAAAATGCCCAGGCCTATTTTGTGTCCCAGTCCGGGCCTGACGGAGATGAAACATTTTCCCCTACATATGTTTTACCTGTCTATCTGCAGCCCTCTCTTCTCTACATCTGTTCAAAGTGCTGAATTATAAAACTTGCCTGAGCTATCAGAAAAAAGGACTGAAGTTACACTCTGCAAAGCTCAGTGGGGACAGCTCTGAGAACTAATTGGAGGGAAGGGACACACTTCCCTCCACACAGTACACAGGAACAGAGCCGAGGCTATCAATCAGCTGGAGATCCCTCCCCTGTTACCATTTTTCTCTTGATGTCAGGAAGACTTGTCAGAATTGATTCATGCTGATAGCAGACAAAAGGTGACACTTAATGCTCTTAATTAAGACAAGTTCACACTATAGAGGTATGTCCAAAAGTAGAAAAAAAGTAAAGAAAAACACAGAGGGGGATTTTCGGGATTATACGGTATCTTTATTAAATCTTTATTACATGTTAACCATTAAAATGTATTATACAATACATAGAAAAAGTCAGATAAAAATATCTCTATATAATGTAGTGCGTAATGTATAACAACCACTATCTCTTAAAGGGGTTGTAAAGGATAATTTGTTTTTAAAAATAACAAACATGTTATACTTACCTCCACTGTGCAGCTCGTTTTGCACAGAGTGGCCCCGAACCTGGTCTTCTGGGGTCCCTTGGCGGCTGTCTCGGCTCCTCCCTGCAAGAACTAACCCCCTTCATGGGAGATCTCTCCCATGGGGTTAGTTCTTGCAGGTGCTCTCTCATGATACAACCAGCGGCCATAGCCGCTCACTGTATCACTTGACCCTGCCCCCTGGCGCTCTGCGACATTGGATGTGATTGACAGCAGCGCAAGCCAATGGCTGCACTGCTATCAATCCATCCACTCTAGCCAATCAACAGCCAGACTGAGCAGAGAAGAGGACGTCGGGGGTGAGCGCAGCAGGTGAATGGGCTCAGGTAAGTAAAACGGGTGGCTGGGGGGCCGTAACTGTCAGATGTTTTTTCACCTTAATGCATAGGATGCATTAAGGTGAATAAACATGAACCATTAGAACCCCTTTAAGTCTATCAAAAGAGAAACTCCAATGTGTTTCAACTTGTAAGTCTTCCTTAGGGGGTTGTGTATTCTGCAAAAATATATGCATCAGTATATTTCATATTGCACTAAAAAATAGGATTTTATACTCACCGTAAAATCCTTTTCTCTGAGTTCATGGACGAACATAGCCTTAATCTTGACAAAGTTGTATTAGCCTTCCTTTAGGAGTGACTAGGCAGAAAGTGTTAACAACTTCAAAGCTGAACAGCCCCGCCCAGGGGGTGGTCCTACTGGCTATATCCTCTCAGCCTGCACCAAGCAGCTCAGTTCGTAACAAGCAATACAAACTTAAAAAAAGAGGGGTGGGTGCTGTGTCCGTCCATGAACTCAGAGAAAAGGATTTTACGGTGAGTATAAAATCCTATTTTCTCTTTCGTTCATGGACGGACACAGCCTTAATCTTGTCAAAGTGGGACGTCCCAAAGCA
Source organism: Rana temporaria (assembly GCF_905171775.1). NCBI lineage: Eukaryota > Metazoa > Chordata > Amphibia > Anura > Ranidae > Rana > Rana temporaria. The sequence goes on along the minus strand of NC_053491.1, from coordinate 217,543,990 downwards.
GTGTCAACTGAGGAGTTGTAACTCTAAACAGCCGCCTGCAAAACTTTGCGGCCGAAGAAGCATCCGAAGATGTACTCACATCAACTTGTAAAGTTTAGTGAAAGTGTGACCGAGCAACCAGGTCGCCGCCTTACACACCTGGGTAACAGACGCTTGATGTCAGAAAGCTTAAGAGGCACCTATTGCCCTGGTTGAATGCATTGTGCCAGGGAGGCGCCCGACCCTTTATGGTGCAAGCCATATCACGATCTGTCGGATCCACCTTGAAATGGTGGCCGATGAGACCGCTGGGCCCTTCTTGGGACCAGCCACCGAAACAGACAGCGAGTCTGAACTCCGGAACGGAGCAGTAACAGACAAGTATACTCTCTGAGCTGTGACAACGTCCAAGGAATGTCACATTGTCTCCTTAGGATTCGACGGATGAGGACACAAGGATGGCAGTACAATGTCTTCCTTGAGATGGAAGGTCGAAATTACCTTAGAAAGAAAAGAAGGCTGCGGACACAGCACCACCTTATCCTTGTGGAAGATCAGCTAGGGAGCCTTTCATGACAAGGCTGCCATCTCAGAACCCGTCTTAACTGACATAACAGCCACCAAAAGGACCACTTTCTGAGAAAGTGTCAACAAGGGAACTTCCCTAATGTTCTCAAACGGTGGTTTCTGAGGCACCTAGAGGTCATGCCGTTAAGGCCATTGACTGTAAAGCAGTATGACGTATGGGACCTTGCGACAGCAGGTACTCTCGTAGCGGTTCAAATCCCCACGGAGGTAGTGGAACATTGACCGTAGGGGCCGCATGCCGAACCCCCTGTACAAACGTTCTCACTAGAGAGTGAGCCGCCAGGGGTCGTTGAAAAAAAACAGGCAGGGCAGATATCTGCCCCCTAATTGTACTTAAAGCAAATTTTTGGTCCACCCCACACTGTAAGAACAGCAGGACTCTGGGAACCAAAAAATGCATGCGGATGTCACCTCATTTCCTCACAAATGGATGTGTAGGTCTTCCAAGTGCGATGGTAAATCTTCCTGGAGGAAGATTTCCGAGCACTCCTCATGGAAGAGATCACCGAGTCTGACAGGCCCCGGTCTCTTAGCACCTGGCTCTCAATAGCCCTGCCGTTAAGCAAGTGACTGTAAAACAGGATGGCGTATGGGACCTTGAGACAGCAGGTCCTTTCCAAGCGGTAGACGCCAAGGGACGTCTACTACTAGATGCACTAGGTTGGCGTACCAAGGACGCCGAGGTCAATCCGGAGCAATTAGGATCATTGGAATCCCCTCTGTCTCCACTCTGCGAAGCAAATGAGGAAGGAGCTTTAGAGGAGGGAAGGCATAGGTTAGCCGGTACTGACTCCACAGTGCTACTAACGCATCTGTCACGTCTGCCCATGGGTCTCTTGACCTGGCCACAAACCTCAATACCTTCCGATTGAGTCGAGACGCCAGGAGATCTACGTCTGCCGTGCCCCATCTTGGGCAAAGGAGCTGAAACACATCCGGGTGCAGAGACCAAACAAGGGAGATCCTGACCAGGTGGTTCACCTGGATTTGATAATCCAGGGATGATGGGCACTTGTCCCATCTGGACAGAATTTCCTTCTGTAGCACTCGCGTGTGAGATTGCGCATATTGTACCGCCTCGAAGGAGGCCACCATGAGGCCCAGGACTCGCATGCAAAAGCGGAGTGACGACCATTTCTGGGATGTCAACTGCCGCACTGAAGCCCGAAGGGTCTGCAACTTTTCCACAGGGGGAAAAAAAAACCTTGCCTCTGAGGAGTCCAGAATCAACTCCAGATATACTAGGCATTGAGTTGGTACCATTACTGACTTCTGAGTGTTCAGTACCCAACCAAAGTGTCGGAGGGTTTACAGGTTATAGACACGTTCACCTCTAATTCTGAGCTTGAAGCGGCTCTCACAAGAAGGTCATCCAAGTAGCCCACGATAGCGATGCCACATTGTCTTAGTAGGGCGAGAATTGGGGCAAGCACCTTAGTGCCGATGACAGGCCAAAGGGGAGAGCCACAAATTGATAGTGGTTTTCCCCGACCGCAAAACGCACATATCTCTGATGCTTTGTGCATATGGGAACATGTAAATAGGCATCCCTGCTGTCCAAGGATGCCAGAAAGTCCCCCGGCTGGAGGGCAGTGACGACAGAGCGAACCGATTCCATCCGGAATCTTTGTACCTTCAAAGGTCCAGAATTGGGCTAACGCCCTACTTCTTTGGTACTATGAACAGATTTAAGTAAAACCCCTGAAACCGTTCCTGTACTGGGACAGGGATAACCACACCACCAGGTCTTGAACTGCCCCAAATAGGGCCTCCCGACGAGTCGGTTGTAGCTGGAGGTTGGAGGGAAAAAAATCTGTTTGGTGGGCAAGATAGAAATTCTATCTTGTACCCTGAAGAGACTACCTCACAAACCCACCGGTCGGAGAACCGAGATGTCCACCGGGTTGCGAATTTGCGAAGACGTCCCCCCACCCGAGAGATGGGTGGGGGAAAACCTTCATGTGAACGTAGCTTTGTCTGCAGGTTTGTTGGGTTTGCAAAACCGGGGACCTCTCTGTCCCTGAGCAGGCGCTATATCGGCCTGAGGTCTTTTTTGGACTGTGGGAGCAGTGTGCTCTTACCTCCTGTGGCATCTTTAATTATGTCATCCAGGGAAGCTCCAAAAAGTCTGTCGCCCTTAAAGGGCAACTCCATCAGGGCCCTCTTGGAAGATTGGTCAGGGGACCAAATCTTTAACCAAAGTAGACGGCGTAACACCACCGCCTGACTTGAAGCCCTGGCCAGCAGAGAAATAGTGTCCAAGGCTGATTCGCAAACAAATTTTAGGCCTTGTATCAGTTGGTCAGCTAGAGCTACCTCATTCGGGGAAGCCCGACGTGCTTGTAACCCATTAAGCAGCATCTTTGCCCATTCCGTGAGTGTCTTAGACACCAGGGCCCCAACTATGGTTGGGCATACAGCAGAACCTACTACTGTGTATAGGTCGCGGGTGATCGCCTCAGCCTTCTTGTCCGCAGGGTCCTTGAAGGCAGGAGCCCCCTCCACCGGTATGGTGGTTAGCTTGTTTAGTCTGGACACAGGAGGGTCCACTATCGGGGGTGAGGTCCATCTTTTCGAGAAACTCTCTTCAAGAGGGTAATGCACTGCCAGATTTTTAGGGACTGAAAAAAACCTTCTGTGGTTTGTCCCACTCCTTGTATAAAAGTTTGTCTAAATAAGACACACAAGGAAACACCTTAGCAGTGCGGGTCGCCTTACGGAACCCAAAAGGGACTGGCGCTACTGTTGTTTCTGTAGACCCCTCTATTTTTAGAGTATCTCGCACTGCAGTGATAAGGTCACTTACCAGAGCCCTATTGCGTGCTGACCTGGATCCAGAGTCATCACACTGTCCGGCCGATCTCGGTCCACATCCTCAGATACCTCAGAGCCAGGGTCATGAGCCGTAGCTGGACCTAGCTCCGCATCCGAGTTGTCCCCAGAAAACGGCAGTGGGCGCTTTCTAGCCCCCGTTTTCCCACACTCTGTTTCCACCTTGGCAACAAAGGCATCTAGGATTGCCCACATAGCGTCCACCGATACATAGGGTGCAGGGGCATCAATTGCAAGCTCAGGTGTTGCAGGGCAAAAAGCGTCTGCTACTGGCGCCATGCTGACCCACACGCCTGACACAAGGACTTCAAGGCAAGGCACAGTAACCCACCCTCCTAGCTGCAGCAGAGACGAGAGGTTCCCACTCAGAGGACTCACCACCCTGGAACAGTATTATGCTGCCGTCCGCCACTTAGTAGAGCTGCTTCCTTGTCAGATATGCAGTCTGACCCTTCAGCAGCGTGTGTCTGTCAGTCTGTGCCGTTTAAGTGCTGTCTGATAGATGGCAAAATGGCCGCCGAGCAGCCACTAGAGGCCAATAACTATCGCGGGCCACAAGAACATGGCCACCGAGCGGCAGCTAGAAGCCCACACAGTGAGGCTACAAAAACATTACCACCGAGCATGAATAGTCAAACACCACCTGGATCACAGAAAAGATGGCCGCCAACAGAAGATAGAGGCCACAAGAACATGGCCGCCAGTGCAGTAGAAAGTAAACACAGCAGGATCACCAAAAACATGGCCGCTAAGCGAAAGATAGAGGCCAAATACAGCGCGGCCACAAGAACATGGCTGCCAGTGCAGACAATCTCTTTAAGCAGCTTATAACAATGCTTTAGCGGATGTATATGCACAGTTCCCCAGGCGAAGCCCTCCCCAGGTGAACCCCCCACCCCAGCAGCTAGCTCAGAGAGCCTAGGGAGGAGGAGAGAGGGGAAGAATAGAGCCCTTTACTCATCTCTCCAGGGATGCCCAGCTGTGTCTTCCTGCCGAAGCAGGGGATTACAACTTACCCTTCCTGAGGATTGTGCTGGAAGCATCCTAGGCAGACCATCTCCCGCATGGTGACGGAGGTGACTGTCGGCCTGGCTGCTGCGACTCGGTCCTATAGACCGGCCATATGCATGCCCTGGAGTGTATAGCTCACTGGCCACCCATAGAGCAACGGGCCTGTCGTGGACGACCCAGTGCGTAGCTTTGGTCGGCACACGCTCGATGGCCCAGACTACAAGGATCTGGGATCCAGCCTGTCGCCTAGTCGGCAGTTGATCGAAGATCACATGAAAAAAAATAATTAAAAAATAAAACCAAAAATCCAAAGTAGATTTCAAATAAAGCCTCCAGGCCTATGGGCCCGAAGGGAGCCATGTCTTCTCCTTAACTAGGCAGAAAAAAACTGAGCTGCTTGGTGCAGGCTGAGAGGATATAGCCAGTAGGGGCTGTTCAGCTTTGAAGTTAGCACTTTCTGCCTAGTCACTCCTAAAGGAAGGCTAATACCCACTTTGTCAAGAATAAGGCTGTGTCCGTCCATGAATGAAAGAGAAAAAGAGACATACAACATCATATACTGAAGAAAACATAATTCAAACTATAAAAATAGTATTTTAGCTATTCCTAAATGTCTACGATGGAGTTCCACTTTAATGATGTGATTTACCACACATGGGGCACAAGAATGAACCAGTATTCTTCTATTTTATCAAGTATACAAGTTTACTTTAAATTGTATTTATAACCAAAACTTGAATAGAGATTTGAAAGAAACCCAATTGAAACGTTACTGCTATCTAGGGTACGTGACTTTCCCTCCTCGTCTGGGCTATAGAAAGAAATGAAGGAACATCTACAACAGGGACACATACAACAATAAAAACCTGAAAAGGGTTTTAGCTTTTACATAATCTATTTCTGTCTGGGTGATTTTTTTCCTCACTCCCTGTCTGCTGAAACCATTGTCACTGGGACAGTCTGAGTAACGGAGATCCTTCAAATGGTACCCCAGAAAGCAAAACCTAACAGAGGTTCCTATTTGTTCCCCACTCTAAAATAAAACAAAAACTTTTGGCAGGATATACACATTAATAACTACAATTTGATAACCAACGGTTGCTATAGTGGTGCTAAGAAGTGGAAGCGACATAAATTAAATGCACAATTTTAATATTTGTGTGTCAGTTAGCCCTCTAGAAAAAATTCAGGTTAGAAAACCCAAAACTTTCATTCACAAAAGCCAATATCCTCCTTGTATCATTGGAAACATTGATTAATTTTTGTTGGTCATAGATAGATAGATATTTAATGCATATAAAGCTGTGTGAAAATAACCAACAGTTACTAAAGTTCTCTATGAAGGTGTTATTTTTCTTGATCTCAACTGTCATCATGCGCAATGAGACCTTAGAGGTCCCAGATTTATTGGTGCAATCTCGAGAGAAGTAGTGAGCAGCTTGGAAAAAAATCACAAAAGGCTTAGCAGGATCAAAACCATGTACTGGGAAGGAAAAATGAAATGGTATAAATTCTATGGACCAAATTGTTTCAGGCTATCCCACTGTAATTTAATACTGCAAGGTGAAAAATATTACTACATTTACAGATTATGAGCCAAAAAGCACAAAGCATGGTTTTGATCTCTATGAACTTTACAGAACTGGTGCTCTGCACTGTCAAAGAAAGGCACCTAGAAGGTTTCCCTGGCCCTACGTTTCAAATTTAAAGGATATCTAAACCCAAGCACAAAAATGTAATATATTGCAGCTCACCAATCCTGTAGCTGCATTCGATTTTCATTTTCCAGGCTAAGAATATCATCAGTAAGTGCAAAAATACACGTTATGTATGTTAAACAGTGGCAAGAAAAAGTATGTGAACCTGCTGAAAGGAACTGGTTTTCTGCAGTAATTTGCCATAAAATGTGATCTGATCCTTATCCTACAAATGGGTCTGAACGGAAGCCGTTTTATAAAGAGGAATGGTCAAAAAATCCTTTTAAATATTGTTTTTCTGATCCAGAGCTGCCAAAAGCACTTGGTTGAAGTCACTGCTGTTAAAGGAGGTTCGACCAATTAGTACTTCCTGGGTTCACTTACCTTTTCTTCCAACACAGTGGATGTTTAATGTGTGTGTTCAATAAAGACACGAGAAATTAGAACTGTTTGCATGCTTTTGTGTTGGTCTATTGTTGTGACTTGAGGATGAGGATCAAATCATATTTTATGGCAAATTACATCAGAAAACCAGTTAATTCCAAGGAGTTCACATACTTTTTCTTGCACTTTGTTTACCATTTTAACAAGGACGGTGTGTGGGTCTTATCACATTTATTTCAAAGTTCACCTATGCGTTAAAGCGGAGGTTCACCCTAAAAACATGTATATACCATTCCATCCAGCATACTGCCGACATGTACAGTATGCTGTACAGTGCTGATTGGCCCTGTGCTGATCACATGCACTCTCCCAAGAAAATAAAACTCTCTAGCAATACACATCAATCTGAGCACGTGCAGCCTGACTCCAGTAGCTCTGTCTTATCCGGACATATTTCGGGGGCAATACAAGAAGGGGGGATCTGTGCATACAGGATCAAACAGCCTTTTTACACAATGCAGAGGATTAACCCCTTAGGTCCCACAGTGATTATAACAAGCATGCTTTACTGCATATACAGACTGATTTTACTGCTATGGGTTTAGTAACACTTTAACTATCTGTCTGTTTTTTCTCTCTTCTTTGCAGGGAGAAGAAACAGCAAGATTGCTGTCCACAATACACAAAGTTCTGTGTTTTTGTAAACACTGGCTGAAATCAGCTGCCAAAAACAGCACGGGTCGGCAGGGGGCGCAAGCAAATGCGTGCCCCAAACCCGAAAAAAAGGTTGCAATGTACCAGTACATTGCCAGGCCTGCAGCTGTCGCCCACGGTACAACGACTGTGGATGGGTGGCAAGTAGTTGAAGCCAATGATCAGCTTTAAAAAATAAATAAAAAATACCCCTCTACTTTAAATAATAATAATAATAAACAGCAATACCGTAACTGGGCTTTTACATTCTATGGGCTTTGTCTCCCATATCAGTGGTGTGGAGAACAGTACTGGCTTTGTAAATGTTGTACTTTCACAGCAGTAGGGTTATAAGGGTTATATATTATTTACAATGGGCCAATATTGGGTAATTGAATATATGTAAAAATATGGTTACTTTGTAAGTGCCCCCGTGGCCACCTAAAAATTTAAAAAAATTACTCTGCAAAAGAAGATTATTAATACTTAACATTCCTGCTGCCCATGCCTCTGATCTTCTCTCACTTGAAGAGCTAAACTAGATAAAGTGCAATTTCCATCTGGCACAATTCCAGGTGTGTCAGATGCCTGGTACCCCCATTGATTCCACCCATTGGTCAATACATCATTATAAGCACATGGGTCAAAGTTTTTTCACCAATGACCTGCACTACTGGGTCAAAGCAGTGTTAAACAAACAAAAAAAACAACTATATAATATAATATATTGTGCCTTTTTTTTTGTTTTTTTTTAGACTTTTTCCCCCTCTGTTTTCACCTGGTCATCTGGCCAGTAACCCGCCAGCTGTATTAGAGTGTCCCCACTCTGGATACATGTGCACAGGGGGCACCTTTGGACAACACTGTCAGTCTGGAGGATAGGGAGTGTTAGATGCACTAGCAGATTTAAATACGCTAAGAACTTGAAGCCAAACATGTTATACTATATGAAGTTTATTTTAATATTTTATATGGAAGGAAAAGATAAATGAAAAACAAATGGTGAAAAACACATTACAGACCTCAGATCAACAGATGATCTGGACCAAGAAGCCAAAGGCTTTTTCTCAATGAAATATAAATAACCACTTGGCCTCCAGAAGATTTACCCCTTCATTACCAGGCCACTTTTTGTGATACAGCACTGTGTTAATTTAAGTCACATTTGCCCAGTAGTACAATGCTGTACCCAAATAAAATTTATGCCCCTTTATTCCCACAAATAAAGCTTTTTTTTGGTGGTATTTGATCACCTCTGCGTTTTTTATTCCTTGTGCTATAAACAAAAAAGACCGTAAATTTTGAAAAAAAAACACATTTTTTTACTTTGCTATAAAACATATCCAATAGAAAAATTGAAAAATATCAAATGTCTGCATCAATTTATGCCAAAATGTATTCTGCTACATATTTTTGCTAAAAAAAACAAAAAAAAAGCGTATATTAATTGGTTTGCACAAAAGTTATAGCGTTTACAAACAATGGGATATTTATTTATTTTACTAGTAATGGCGGCGACTTATAGCCGGACCGCGATATTGCGGCAGACAAATCGGACAATGACACTTTTTGGGGACCAGTGAAACGAATACAGTGATCAGTGCTAAAAAATATGCACTGTCACTGTACTAATGACACTGGCACGGAAGGAGTTAACATCAGGGGCAATCAAAGGGTTAACTGTGTGCTTAGATGTGCTCTCTCACTGTGGGGGAGATGCTTTTACTATGGGAAGGCACTGATCCATATGCCTGCTTTGCAAGAACACAGGATGAATGCCTTCTCTACTGACAGAACAGCAATCTGCCTTGTTTACATAGGTAGACATCAAGTTTGCGGTACTCGCAACTGGGCTCCTGCTGTGTGTGATCACAGCGGGAGTGGGTTTCCGGCGGAGTGCCTGCGTGCACACCTCAGATCTTAAAGTGCATTGGGAGACCTCAGTATATTCTCAGTGCACCTTTGGGGGGGGGAGCGCTTTAGTATTCCCTGTAATCCTTAGCATGTCACCCCTTCAATTGCCTTAATGTTCTTCAGGGCTCTTTTTTTTTGGGGGGGGGGGGCGGCAAACAACACCCCGGCGGCGCGGCACTGAGACAGCACCTCGCCTCTCGCCAGGCGGCGCGGCACTGAGAGCACCCACCCTCCCGTGGGCGGTCCGGCACTCACCCGCTCGTGCGGCCAGGCTGTGGTGTCCTCTCCTGAAGTGTGGACAGCAGCGCGTCCGGTGTCCACTACTCATGCTTCCTCCGCCGTGTGTCTCCTCTTCCGCCAAAGCTCTATGCATCCAATAGGATCGCCTTACGCTTTGGCTAATCGGAAAACAGGTTTCACGACCTACCTCCTGATTGGCAGGCAGGAACTTTAGTGTGAAAATAGTGAAAATGTATTCACTATCATCAGACAACTGGGTGGGCTTGGAGCACAATTCTCTGCACTCTGAGGCCACTCTTTTTTGAAGCCTAATAGAGCCTCTGGCTCTAATCAGGTGCTTATAAAATACACCCACCCCGCATTGGAATCCATGGTCCAGTGCTCTGATACGTAGATCAGGGGGCCAGATGCATGGCTAGGGGAGGCGGCGCCCTAGTGCCCTCTATGGACGGGCCACTACAGTACTAATGTTATTTTGTAAAAAACAAAAACAGAAAAAAAGTTTGTAAATCTTTCATTTTCCATTCTTTGATACAAATTGTAATTTTAAAAGCTGAATTGAATTAAAATATATACATGCTACACATGAAAACCTGTGAAGTGAATCCGCTGGTTAACATTTACAGTACAAGAGGTCTCTGTACGGTATAACTGAAAAGCATAAACAAAAAAGCAATAATATACATGATTTTGAGACAAACTAGAGCTTATGCTGTGGGATGTCTCTGTGAATACACATCTGGCAGTAGTCAATAGACAGCTTTATTGCAGCCAGGATACAGAGGAATACTTTTCTCTGAACTAAATTTCGTTTTGGGACAACTGTACCAAAATACCTAAATAAATGCATACGTTACCTGAAAGCTAAGGTATACTGTGTTGAAAAGCAAATTCTATTGCTGTTGTGACACTAAGAGGCCATTTGCATTGTAATATTGGGCTGCCTTAAATTCTCTAAATTGTACGTATAGCCAAAACAACCGTAAGTGAGAAGTCTCTCCAAAGTGAGGGGAATTCCCTTCTTGGACAGTTGTCAATGAAACAGATGTCCCTATTGGAAAGCTTGCCTCATGTCTTGTTCTGGTGACAACTAAAAACATTTCAGATTTCCCATTACTTTCTGTCTCAGTGACAAAAAAAAAGTTTTCCCTAACTCTCTGTAATGCCGCATACACACGATTGGAAATTCCGACAAGAAAACTGGAATTGTGACTCAAACTTGTGTTGCATACACACGGTCACACCAAATTCCGAACGTCAAGAACGCGGTGATGTAAAACAATATGACGAGCCCAGAAAAATTAAGTTCAATGCTTCCGAGCATGCGCCGACGTGATTCCGAGAATGCGTATGATTTTTCTCCGTCGGAATTGCATACAGACGATCGGAATTTCCGACAAGAACTTTTCCCGTCGGGAAAATTTGAGAACCAACTCTCAAATTTTTCTTGCCGGAAATTCAGACAGAAAAACTCTGTTGGCGCCTACACGCGGTCAGAATTTCCAACCAAAAGCTCACATCGTACTTTTCTTGTCGGAATTTCCGATCGTGTGTACATAGCATAGGGAAACATTTGTTACACACAGACAAGGATTATTGCATAATGCCTCGTGCATATCGGGCGTTCGCCCAGCTCTTTTGAATGAGTTTTCTCCCTGCAGTAGTAAAGCCGCATTAAACACTCCTAAAGCTACATTTTGCAAATGCGTTTAGAAAAGTTGGGTGTTTGGGCATTGATTTATTTCATTTGCTGGAATATTGATTTATTATGGTCATTGAAATGAATGAATGCTCAAGAGCTAAACACACCTAGAGTAGAATAGCAAGCAGTAACTCACTATATGTTATGAAGCTATGTATTGCATCCTAGCTACGTTATTTAGTGTCCAAGTGTTGTCTGTATTTAGATAAGCTTGAGATATGCTTCCAATGGAACCATACCCAAAATACATTTTTCGTTGACACCAGAAGTTTGAAAAAACATAGCCATGCTCTTGAGCGCCTGTGGTGCAAGACCAAGGGCCCTTTTTACATCAGGTCCATCGGTCAGTTTTTCAGGCGGACCTGATCAGACCCTCCAGTCTCCCGCTATGGACAGCGGATGTCAGCGGTGACATCCACGGCTATCCGATCCTGTCTAAAAAATACAGACGAATGGTGGTCCTATTTTGCATTCATCTGGTGGATCCGATTGAATAGGACCAGATGAAAACAGACAGGCGGTCTGTTGACGAATGCGGATGTAAATGGATGATCATCCTTTTACATCCGTTTTTCCAGAGAGATGCATTGATATCAGTTTTTCATCCATCATCGGATGGATGAAAAACAGACAAATGGACTGTATGTGTGAAAGGGGCCTTCAAAGATTTCAACCAATATAAATCTGCCCTCCAAAAATACAATTCCTGCCTCCTCACTGCCAAGCAGACCTATTTTATCACTCTCATTAACAGCCTATCATCCCATCCCTGTCAACTCTTCTCTACCTTCAACTCTTCTTCGTTCTCCACTGCCTCCACCCACCAACTCACTCATTGCCCAGAAGATCCCCAATCACTTCAAACATAAAATTGATACAATTCATGAGGAGATCTCTGCTGTACAGTGATACCTTCTCCACTTAACACTCCATGCCCCACAGGTACAATCATTACATCCCTCATTAAACCCCTACGCTATAGACGAGTTTGCTAAACTTCTCGCTAACGTCCAGCTAACCACCTGTCCCCTTGACCCTGTTCCCTCGCAGATATTACGTTCACACTCTGGCTCTATTCTATACTCTCTAACTCACATCGGGGAACTGGGATTGTTGTGTAAGAGGGGGGAGGCTCTGGTGTTCAGAGACCCCCTATATCAAAGTTGACGTAGCCTCTAGCTCTCAGGTGAAGACTCTAGAAGACAATTTCCACCAAAAAGGAGTCTCTTCATCCTGACGTAGCCTCTAGCTCTCAGGTGAAGACTCTAGAAGACAATTTCCACCAAAAAGGAGTCTCTTAATCCTGACAAAGCCTCTAGCTCTCAGGTGAGACTCTAGACAATTTCCACCAAAAAGGAGACTCTTCATCCTGACGTAGCCTCTAGCTCTCAGGTGAAGACTCTAGAAGACAATTTCCACCAAAAAGGAGTCTCTTAATCCTGACAAAGCCTCTAGCTCTCAGGTGAGACTCTAGACAATTTCCACCAAAAAGGAGACTCTTCATCCTGACGTAGCCTCTAGCTCTCAGGTAAAGACTCTAGATGACAATTTCCACCAAAAAGGAGTCTCTTCATCCTGACGTAGCCTCTAGCTCTCAGGTGAAGACTCTATAAGACAATTTCCACCAAAAAGGAGTCTCTTCATCCTGACAAAGCCTATAGCTCTCTTGTTGGGTGTTTTTCAGGATTTTTTTTGGGCATTTTACGAACTTTTTATGAGCTGAAAATGCTAAGGTGTGAATGCAGCCTAAAGTGGTAGTAAACTTTTTTCTTTTCTTTTCTATATCTCCTAGACTTGCAGTGACTGAGCAGCAGCGGGTGATGTCACTGTGAGCTGTGTGCCACTCCAGAGACTCTTGTGCATGTCATCGTGGCTCATCCAATCAGACGGCTGGAGTCCTCAAACCGGGAAAAAAGACAGAGTGAAGATGGAAGCATCTTCAATGTCTCTCTCTTCTGGCATTCTCCCCAACTCTCAAACATGCACTAGTCATCCTCATACTTAAAAAGCCCTCACTGGACTCCACCAAACTTAACAACCTACGCCCCATCTCTTTGCTCCCCTTTTTATCCAAACTCCTGGTCTGGTCTACAACCGACTGAACGACCACCTCGCCGAGAATAACCTTCTCGATCCCCTTCAGTCTGGATTTTCCCCTAAACACTCAACAGAAACTGCCCTCCTAAAACCCACAATTGATCTACTAATGGCCAAAACCAATAGACACTATTCTGTACTCCTACTCCTTGACCTTTCTGCTGCATTTGATATGGTTGACCACCCCATCCAACTCAAAAAAGCTCCACGCCTTTGGTCTCCGTGACTTTACTCTTAGCTGGTTCTCTTCCTACTTATCCAACCACATCTTTAGGCCTGGTTCACACCTATGCATTTTTTAGTGCATTTCCAGTTTTGCAGAAACACACTACAGTCCATTTAACATGTTTCCTATGTATGTAGTTCACATCTTTGCATTCTATGGAAAGGGCCAGGGACGTTTTTCTGGTTTTTGGTTTAATGGATCAAAAACATGTATTGAAAAATGCCTCTGTAATATGCAAACTGCAACCTGCATAGGTGTGAATCAGGCCTTAGTGTGACTTACAATTCTACTTTCTCCTCTTCCTTTCTCTGTTGGGGCCCCGAAGGTTATTTTCTTGGATCACTCCTATTCTCGATCTACACCTCCTCTCTGGGTCAGCTTCCATAACCATTTCTACACCAATGACATTTAATGACATCTTGTAAACAGTCATTAGCTAGCCATAGCAGCTATACCTAGCTCCTTAGAAACCAACAATAGTAGAAGGCTCCAGCGCACAATTGACTTGTAGTTCCTAAAGTTAATTCTAAGGTCCCAGTATATGGCTGGGCTTCAACCACTGAACGTAATTGCTGTATGTTCCTCCAGCAGCATCTGGACATCGCGGGCACCTTATGCAGAGATGTCAGTCAGCATAACAAGCAGGAGAGTCAATCAGGTTCTATTATGGCGCATTCTTTCAGCACTACTGATGGGCTTATTAGTCTTTGGCGTAAAGTCAGTAGCTTACTCACTTTATTATGATAGGATTTGCTGAAGCGTCCCAACCTGGTAGCTAGTTATTGATCTATTGATCACATGTATGCTGTCATGGAGGCACCAGGAGAACAGAAAATTGTTTCATACTTACCGTAATTTTCTTTTCCTGTTGCCTATCCATGGCAGCATACTGAACCCACCCAGTTCGTTCCTAGCAATGTAAAAGGAAAGGACTGTTGTATGGGTGTTAACTATTTATAGCTATGCACTGGTCCTATGGGTGGAATTAAGAGGGGCTACTATCACATGAATGCTGCCATGGCACCAGGAAAATAAAATTACGGTAAGTATAATACTTTATCCAAAATAAAAAACAGAAAATTGTAAGGGAGAGTTAAAATCCCTGTCAGTTTTTTTTTTTTAGCCATTTCCTATTGTGGATATTTTCCTTCACTTCCTGTCTCAAAGTCACAACAGGAAGTAAGTGGAAATCACTCCAAAGCAAGGGAAATCCCTGGTAGTCACTAGAAATAGTGTCCCATTTGCAAGATTCTATTCCTGTTCTGGAGACCACTCAAAATTCTGTTTTTCTCACTCTCCCTGATAAGAATAAACAGGACTAATAAAGAGGATGAATCTCCCCAACAGGGACACAGACAGCAATAAAAATCGGACGTGTTCTAATCCTTCTGCTCTCTATGCAAAAAAAAGTTTCGCCTTTAAACAAGGGTTTCCTAGCGAAATGTATTAAGTCACTAATGGAACTATAACATGCCCTGACAAACGATTTCTCAGAATTTTTGTACAAACAAAATTCCGCCCGTGTATGACCAGCTCAAGTCCTTTCTGTCCTCATCAGACGCCAGCTAATTATCTCGGGTTCGCTTTGAATGGACTCCACCCCTGTGTTGTGGGGCAGGCAGAGAAGAGCAGACAGATGGAGCACTTTTGTAACTGTTGTGTGTGTGTGCACTTCATGTTGTTACTGTTTTACTATGTGTGTGTCTTATATTACAGCCATGCTGATCATCAGTGGCCAGAGAGAGGAGAGGGAGGAAAAGCCTGTTTACACAGACTGCAAACCGCCTGGGGAATAATGCAGGAAAGGAAGTGAGCCGGCTCTCTGTCTGACTGCTCCAACTTCCTGCTCACACACACACACACACCACTGAAAAAAAAAAGAAAAGAAAGAAAAAAAATCAGGATCTCATTACAACAGAAACGCTCGCAGACGACTGTCAGCATGGAAGACGAAGGGATTTTTACCAATTTCTTCCTAGAAAACTAATAAGTTCCCAGAGTCCAGCAAGAGTTTGGGTATGTGTGTGTCTATCTATGTACATGTCATTTATTGCATGGGGTGTCTGCTTAGCACTTGCATGTGCTGATTTTGAGTCTTGTGGATCAATGGTGGAGGGTTAGAGGAATAAAGGGGGGGGGGGGCGGTTTGGGGTCTGTTTTGGTCAGGTTTAGCATCCTGTGTGACATTTGCATTCTAGTTTACTTGAAGATGTGTTAGGAGCTAGTAAATCTTTGCATCAGTGTACTTCACACAGGAGGTGGGAGCTGAGTGCTGAACAGCCAGTAATTGCAGTAATTAGTGTAATATGGGTGTGATTGTCACTGACATGACACACCAAGCTCACAGAGTTCTGAGTGTCTGCTAGAAGAACAGATATTATCATGACAATATACTTTTAGATGTTTTTCTTTTTTTTAAATTAAGGCAAGAAGTAGAGAGGCGACTTTTGATCACACGACTTATCTATTTTTATCTTAACGTCTTTATTTTCGATTTATTTTCCTGTCTGCCTGCTTTTATTTTGGCACATCAATACAAAAGATTTTTCTGTACTTAAATTTCATCTCCGAGAAAAGTACAAATCCCCCTTGCAGCGGGAGTCTGTCCTTGTTTAGGTCTAGAGCAGCCTTTCCTAAACTTTTTACCCCAGGGGAAGCCTTAAAATCATTTTCAGGTCTCAAGGAACCCCTGCTAAAACAAATTTATCGGCGGTCAATGGAAAGAATGCCCCTCCTGTACAGCGAAGGTCAGGATGCCACCTTTACAGACAGTGAAAAAGATCATTAGTGTCCTGCCGCTGGCTCTGCCAAGCAGTGGTGTCATTAGGGTTGGGGTCATCTAGTGCGGTTAAAACATGATGCCCTCCCCATCAGGCTCTCGCTGTCTAGTTAGTTTTGGGCTGGCAGCACACAGTCACAAACCGACCCCTTTAAATGCTACAGTTGGTTGATGGTGTTACCCCTCTGGCGGCCACTGCTGCCAAGTGGTGCAGGACATGAAACTATGTAGGTACCATCAGATAGGAAGTCATTAAGCCACAGCTCAAGGAACCCCTAGGCAGCCTCTAAAGCAGGGGTCTCAAACTGGCGGCCCTACAGCTGTTGCATGATGGGACTTGTAGTTTCGCAACAACTAAAGGGCCACCAGTTTGAGACCCCTGACTTAAAGCAACCCCCGGGTTGAGAATGGTTGGTTCTCTGCTCCTTTGGCAGCTAGTGCACCCCTCTCCTCCCCTATGCATCAGCATCCTCATGTGAAACAAATGCAACTGTTATAAGCCCTGCATTGTGCTTGATGATGTCAGAGGACCTGCGACCTAGGGGAAACGTGGTTGTGGGTTCCAGCCTAGCAGTGTGGAGCCTGCTGGAGCAGGGGATCGTGGACATTTTTTTTCTCGTCCCCTACACATAAATGGGCATTTAACCCTTGCAGAGCCCCACTACAGGGGAGGATTTTTACTTTCTCCAGAGTTCAGTTTTATTATGTTTTAGGCTGTCAGATGGCCGACTCTGTCGCCAGTGATTTGTCAAAAGGTTTGCTAAGAGACTGCCTGTTTGTCCCTATAGAATCACTCCCTGTGTAGCTGAGACAGCAAACTGTTGCTCCCATCGCTGGTGGTCAGGTCAACATTCAGCAACATCTCACTGCATCTGGCTATAGAAGGAGCGATTCCATAGGGGCACACAGACAGCCTTTTCTTTAGCAATCCTGCTGCTGCTGCTGATTTGTCTCTAGTGGCAGAATTGCCTGTTTGACATCAGGCTATGATTGCACGCGGAAGCAACTATATGCAATTAATTGCTTGAACAATACTCATTCGGAGCAACATCACTATGATCAGACACCTTAAAATTGCCCATAAAGTTCTTTATTTTCCTAGCAGAAGAGCAGTACTTAGTGTGATGATCTCTCCCGTCTCCAGCTATGCCTATATTAGCACCCTGCCTAGCAGAGTGTGACTAGAACACACTGATAAGTCAGGCCAGTGTATTCGCACAGAAAGAAAGTTGTATGAGTCTGGCTTGTCTGGAAACAGCAAGACTAATTGCCATGCGCTTCCGGTTTGAAACTGGCAGCAGACAACATCTTGAAAATGACTCATTGGAGCACACAAAGAGACTCTGTGGTTTCTTTCTCCTCAGGTTCATGCATTGCGCTCTGCAGCTTCCTTTGTAGTCTTCAGAGGGATGGGTTTTTTTCAGCTCTAGCCTTTTAATAAAGCCCCTCAGCCAGAAAGGTAGAGAGCTGGAGTGTTGTTTTTGGATGAGAGTTTTTTTTTTTTTTATAAGGTTAGGGGACCTGATGCTGCTGGGGAAAAAGTTCCCTTGAATTTTCCACTGGCTGCAGGAAGAGAGCACATTTAGTCATGGCTAAGTAATGTCTGCGTACACCGACTAATCTCATTAGGAGTTTCCGGTCCCCAAACACAGGAGGGTTTTGTGTGGTAACAGAGAGGAGCCCTGCCACCAACATGCACAAGCCAGGACCATTAGATTATTTACACATAAACAGTCCTGCATGCTGCCATCCCATAATACTTTATTTAGTATCATCCATTACTATGTTGTCATTTATATACTGTGTGCATATATCTCTCTCTCTTCATATATATATATATATATATATATTTATATATATATTATTATACACACACACACTATCTCTCTCTCTCTCTCTATATATATATATATAATGTATTTATACACACACGCAAATATATTATATATATATATATTATATATATATATATATATATATATATATATATATATATATATACTGTATATATATATATATATATATATATATATATATACTGTATATATATATATATATATATATATATATATATATATATATATATATATACACACACACACTGTATATATATATATGTAGCACTAGTTTGAACTTTTGTTTTTAATTGTAAAAATGGAACATCCTCTCCTGGCAACATAGTGACATATCCCTCTAATGAAGAATTGCTACTTTTTAAATTGTAATTTTCAGTTATGGAAAATCTGAAGGTAACATGCCAGTGACTCCCATGCAAGACCACCCAAAAATATTTGATATTGAGATATTCTTGGCTGCAATAAATATTTTGAAGCTGTGATTTTTTTTTTAAAGGGTTTTACAAAGCAATATTTTTTTTTTTTTTTATTATTTCAGTGTGTTAAAAACATAGAATGGCAATTGTGCACCAGCATATGCAATAATATGCCATGTCACTTTAAAGTATGCTCATTGGTAAATGTGGTTCGTAAGGGGGGCACGGTGAACTGGTGGTACTGCAAAAATTCTTGAGACAGGGACACCTGGCAACAGTCCAAGCAGGTTTGTCCTTCAAGTGTTTATTACCCCAACACGTTATATTACTGATGTGTTCCTGCTTTACCATGTACTCTTTGTATTGCTTCCTGTATGTGACTCCCCTGATGTTCCTGCTATTCCCTCTGCTTTCCTATTAAAGCTGACCACACTAAGCAGGAGAACACATCATGATCAGTTCTCTAGCTATGCTGGGAACTCAATATGCTCTTCTCCAATGATCAGACTTGTCCCGACTCGCCCCTGCTGCACAGCTATTCACTGGGAAGCTCAGTGTGCTGCCGATTCTCCTCCTCCTCCCCCAGCTCTCATGCAGATAAGAACAGAGGGAGCAGAGCATTTATAAAAAAGGGAAAAACATTTTTATAATTTTTTTTAATGTTTTGCATTTAATCTCTATTTTAAACTGAAACATCCCTTGTAATAGAAAACAAACATGACAAGACCTCTTGAATTGGGAGATCTGGGGTCATAAACACCTCAGATCTCACATTTATTACACTTAAAGCGGGAGTTCACCCAAAAATCAACTTTCTGCAGTTAGATCCAGCATACTGCTGACATCTGTAGTATGCTGGTCTTTTTTTTTTTTATTTTGGTACTTATCGTTTTAGCAGTAATACTTCTATGGCTCCGAGCGGGGAATCATTCGGGGAATGGGCGTTCCCGAAGGCAAGCAAGTTAATTGACGGCTTTTGATAGCGCGTCACGGCTTCCGAAAACAGCCGAGGTGACACTTGGCTGTTTACGGCGCCTGCCGTGTAGAGCTGACTGCGCAAGCGCCGTAAATTGCAGAGCGTCACTCGTGTATTTTCGGAAGCCGTGACGCGCTATCGAAGGCTGTCAATCAACTTGCTTGTCTTGAAGGGAACGCCTATACCAGGAAGTAATCCCCGCTGGAGCCATAGAAGTGAAAAAAAAAAAAAAAAGACCAGCATATTGCAGATGTCAGCAGTATGCTGGATCTAACTGCAGAAAGTTGATTTTTGGGTGAACTCCCACTTTAAAAGCAATAAAAAAAAATATTAAATAAATAGTATTTTTTTCAATAAAAAAAAATTGTCCCTTTAAGGCCGATGGGCAGAAGTGACGTTTGACGTTGCTTCCATCATCCAATAGTATGGAGGGAAAGAGAGGGATAGCCGCTCCAGGCAGGAACGATCTTGATATGGATCCACTTCACAGAAACTCCAGGTGCAGGCAATGCATATAACAAGGCAGAAAAAAAATCATTTTCTGGACAGCCGCACTCCAAAAAATTTTTTTTTTCGTAAAATAAAATAAAACAGCACTACAAGCCACAGCAAACTGGATAGCCGACGCATTTCACACTATTCCTAGTGTTTAATCATAGTGATTAAACACTAGGAATAGTGTGAAACGCGTCAGCTGTCCAGTTTGCTGTGGCTTGTAGTGTTGTTTTATTTTATTTTACGAATAAAGGCAACATTTGTTTGGAGCGCGGCTGTCCAGAAAGATATTTATTTTTCATCCAATAGTATGGAGTCGAGTGGGGGCCATCATAAAATGTACCCATCAGAGTGGCCCTTAAAGAGGAAGTAAAACCACTTGTAAAAAAACAAAACGCCACCTACAAGACAAAGGCATAATGAGCTAGTATGCATAGCATACTAGCTCATTATATAACACTCACCTCAGATCGAAGCCCCCGCAGCCGTCCTCATTCACCGCTCGGGCGGCCGACATCTTTCCCGGGTGTTACTTCCGGGTATCGCAGCTACGGCGCTGTGATTGGCCGGAGCAGCAATGATGTCACTCCCACCAGTCATGGCACGGTGTCCTTTAGGAACGGCACGATCGCCGTTGTTAAAGTGCGCATGCGCTGTAGAGATCAGCGCCCGTGATTTTTGTAAATATCTCCCAAACCGTGGAGGTTTAGGAGATATTTCAAGCACCTACAGGTAAACCTTAATCTAGGCTTACCTGTAGGTTAAAGTGGTTGCCCATATGCCCATCAGCATGCCCCTTATTTTATGTTAAGGGGCACGCTGATGGGCACATTTTATGTTTAGGGGCACGCTGATGGGCACAACAAAATGTGCCCATCAGAGTGCCCTTTAACATAAAATGTACTCATCAGAGTGCCCCTTAACAAAAAATAAGGGGCATGCTGATGAGCATACTTTAGGTCATGCTGATGGGCACATATGTTAAGGGGGCACTCTGATGGGGACACCTGATGTCAGTCGGCTATCGGCTCTTTAGTAAGGATGGGCTGCACCTTAATGGGGATGGTACAACCCTATTGGGAAGAAAGATGGCCACAAAATTGGAGGGGCTTTTAAACTGGGTACCGTTGGGGGCAGAGGAAGCAATAGCCGGTAGTGAGCAAAGGACTGGGGGTAAAAGTGGAGTTAGCAGGGATAATACAGCTGTAACTTCTAATCCTGGGGTAAATGCAAGGGCAATTTGAAAACAAAGCCCGAGGAAAACTAAGGGGAAGTTAACCACTTAAGGACCGAGCCTATTTTTCTGACTCAGCATTTACAAGTTAAAATTATTTTTGTTTGCTAGAAAATTACTTAGAACCCCCAAACATTATGGGCCGGATTCAGATACATTGGCGTATCTGTCCGGCCCGCGTAACGTATCTCCGATTCAGTGACAACACTGAAGAAATTACACATACAATGTAAAGTAGCAAGTGTTCAGCTTGCCTCTTTCACACATACATGTGAGTTTTGTTGGCCTCCGCTTGCTCAGTAGGGATCGCTTCGTTGATCCCCACTGAGCTGGCTCACTGTGCAGGGACGGACCTGCCAGAGCCTCTATGAGGGATCGGATGAAAATGGACCGGAATAGGGTTTCCATCCGTCTGCATTTAGCGGACTGCATCGGATGTCAGCGGACATGTCACCGCTGACATCTGTCCCTTCATATAGGTGCATGGAGCGTCTGGTCAGGTCTGCCTGAAAAAAATGGACCTGAGCTGTCCACATGTGTGAAAGAGCCCTAACAGTGTACATGTTCTGCCCCCTCAAAATAACTCAACATAGCCATTAATGTCTAAACCGCTGGCAACAAAAGTGAGTACACCCCTAAGTAAAAATGTCCAAATTGGGCCCAAAGTGTCAATATTTTGTGTGGCCGCCATTATTTTGCAACACTGCCTTAACCCTCTTGGCCATGGAGTTTACCAGAGCTTCACAGGCGTTGGCACTGGTTGTCCTCTTCCACTCCTCCATGATGACATCACAGAGCTGGTGGATGTTAGAGACCTTGCGCTCCTCCATCTTCCGTTTGAGAATGCCCCACAGATGCTCAATAGGGTTTAGATCTGGAGACATGCTTGGCCAGTCCATCACCTTTACCCTCAGCTTCTTTAGAAAGGCAGTGGTCATCTTGGAGGTGAGTTTGGAGTTTTTATGTTGGAATACTGCCCTGCGGCCTAGTTTTTGAAGGGGGGGGGATCATGCTCTGTCAGTATGTCACAGTACATGTTGGCATTCATGGTTCCCTCAATGAACTGTAGCTCCCCAGTGCCGGCAGCACTCAGACCTTTTAACACTAACGAGTCACATGACACTGGGGAGGGAAAATGGCTAAATGGGCCTGATTTGGAAATGTTCTTTTAGGGGTGTACTTAGTTTTGTTTCCAGCAGTTTAGACATCAATGGCTGTGTGTTGAGGTATTTTGAGCGGACAGCAAATTTACGCTGTTATACAAGCTTTACACTCACTACTTTACATTGTAATAAAGTGTAATTTCTTCAGTGTTGTCACATGTAAATATATAATAAAATATTTACAAAAATGTGAGGGGTGTACTCACTTTTGTGAGATACTGTATATACCGCTTTCTAGTGAGTGCATTACCTTTGGATTAAATCTTGTTTTATACATTGCTACACTCAGATTGGCGCTGCTTTTTGTCCCATACCCCAGAGTCACTTCTGCTCTTCAGCATGCTGCCTCTCCAGTGTAAGCCTTTAGATCCTCATTAATATTCTGAGGTTACTACCCAGGATACATGGGCTTTGTTTGGACTCATTTTAATTATTATATCCTACAACAAGTTTTATAATAATTTTATCTTAAATTTTAATCCACTTTGAATCCATTCCCTGCTCCCCCATCTGATATCTGGAATATTGGTCCTTATTGTTTATCACTGACTCACCTTGCCTAATACCTCGAATATTTTCACTATTGTGTATGGCAATATATGCCGCCTTCTCAATAGTGGTGTCCCCGCTTATGCTTTGGGGTACCTAGCACAATGATAATTGTTGTTCTAACCTTAAACTTCGATCAGGGTTTTTCACTGTTAGAGCAATAAGGATGCGGAACTCTCTTCCACAATTAGGGGTAACTGCGGGGAGTATTACTCGTTTTAGGAAACTTTTAGATGTGCATCTTAAAGGGGTTGTAAAGGTAAACATTTTTTCCCCTAAATAGCTTCCTTTACCTTAATGAAGTCCTCCTTCACTTACCTCATTCTTCCATTTTGCTTTTAAATGTCCTTATTTCTAAATTAGAAATCCGCACTTCCTATTCTTCTGTCTGTAACTCCACACAGTAATGCGAGGCTTTCTCCCTGGTGTGGAGAAAGCCTCTTGAGGGGGGAGGGGGCGAGCAGGCAAGTCAGGACACTCTCTACTTTGCAGATAGAGAAA
This sequence comes from Rana temporaria, assembly GCF_905171775.1. Classification (NCBI taxonomy): domain Eukaryota; kingdom Metazoa; phylum Chordata; class Amphibia; order Anura; family Ranidae; genus Rana; species Rana temporaria. The sequence goes on along the minus strand of NC_053491.1, from coordinate 217,520,658 downwards.
GAAGCTGTGTGTTAGTAGGCGTCCTGATCCTCCTTCTCGCCCCCTCAAGAGGCTTTCTCCACACCAGGGAGAAAGCCTTGCATTACGGTGGTGAGTTACAGACAGAAGAACAGGAAGTGAGGATTTCTCAGAAGAAATAAGGACATTTAAAAGCAAAGTCAAAGGATGAGGTAAGTGAAGGAGGACTGCACTAAGGTAAAGGAAGTTATTTAGGGAGAAACATTTTTACTCTTACAACCCCTTTAAGAAGCACAACATACAGGGATATGGGAAATAATTAAAGACACTGACACCTACACAGGATGAACTAGATGGACTATTGTCTTTATTCGACCTTACCTACTATGATTAGGTGGCACTGTAATGGACACACCTGATGTGATGGGGACACCTGATGTAAAGGGGCACTCTGATGGAGACTAATGATGTAAGGCCCCTTTCACACGGGGCAGATCAGTAATGATCCGCCTCCGTATGCTCCGCTTGCTCAGAGGGAATCGCTTCGTTGATCCCTGCTGAGCCGGCAGATGACAGGGCGGTCCCCGCACACTGTGCAGGGACCACCCTGTCTTTTCTCCGCTCTCCCCTATGGGAGGATCGGATGAACACGGACCATATGTCCGTGTTCATCCGATCTGCTCTGCAGACGGAATAAAAAAAATAGGGTTTTCTTCCGTCTGCAAAATCGGATCTTTGCGAAGGCGGACGATTACGGGTGTCAGCGGATGTTCATCCGCTGACACCCGCAATCTCATTGGGATCAATGTATGTCCCTTATTCATCCGCAAACAGATGGATGAAAAAGCAAACATACGGTCCGCATGTGTGAAAGGGGCCTAAGGGGACACATGGATGAGAGACACCAGATGTAAGTCGATTGATAGATTGACTTCAGTACAACCAGCCTACCCATAGTTGGATTGAACTTCAGCCGGTCTCTGCTGAAACGGTTAAGATTCGATCCATCTATAGGTGGGTTTAGTGGTGTCAAATTGACGTACTTTTTTGTGAAAATAAGAAGAATCAAGATGTAAAAAAAATCTTGGGAAAACAAAATCGGACATATTGTAATGAAACCTGTTTAACACGTCTGGGATTCTAATCAAATAGCAGTTCTGGAAAAAATATTCAAATAAAGTTTGGCCATTAAATGGTAATGATACCATTGCTTACGTCTCTGAACTAGACTATCTCACGAATGCTATAGGGAATGTTTTGTATGGCTAAATGTCAGCTTTAAGTTCACTCGATGGCAAGAAAGCATCAGGCAGTTTGGGATTCGGGGCGGCCGATATATAATGCTGATTTTTTAGGCCAATTTCTTTTTCTTTTTTACCTTCATCTCAAACTCACCCACTCCACTCCCCCCTGCTTGCTTCTGTCACTCTACCACACACTTGATGTCCTCAGTACAGTACACTGATTGGAAGCACTACCACTGATTGACACTGGTAGGTGGCAAGGATTAGAAACATCAATTGGCACTGATAGGTGGCATTGGCTGGCACCGATATTAGGCGGCACTGATTGGAATCACCGATTGGCACTGATTGGAAACACTGATTAGCACTGGCTGGCACTGATTGGCACTGGCAGGTGGCACTGATTGGAAGCACTGGTTGGCACTGACAGGCATCACTGATTGGCACTGACTGATGGCTCTGGTTGGCACTGACAGGTTTCACACTGAGCTCATATAGTATAACTGTTTGTGAAACTGGCATATGTAACTGAATGCAGAGAGAGACCAGCTGTCAAAATTCAGCGGTGGTGTTGGGGGTGGGCTGGACGCATCAACTATCAAACACCTGCCAATGACTGGGCTGCTTAAAGGGGCGGGGCCACATACACGTATGGCCCTGCCCAGATCCCATTGGCTGGTGATTGATAGCTGCTGGGTTCCGCCCACCCCCCAACGCTCAATTTTGGCAGCTGGTCTCTCTCTGCATTCAGTTACATATGTCAGTTTCACACACTCAGCGGCTCTGGCAAGTGTCGCGCTGCTCTGCCATTGGAGTGTGGGGAAAGGAGGAGGAAGGAACAGGCACAGTGCGGTCAGTGTCAATCGGCCTAATTTACATAATAATCGACTGATGCCGATTTCTTAAAAAAGGCCAAATATCACCCAATATATCGGTCGACCTCTAAAACTGATACAAATATAAGTAGCTATTTCACTGGTGCACTTTGTGCTCCAGGGTTCCTACTAGGGTTGTCCCGATACTGATACTAGTATCGGTATCGGGACCGATTCCGAGTATTTGCGGGAGTACTCGTACTCCCGCAAATACCCCCGATACCAAAATAGAATACTTCCCCCCGCCGCCGCCGCATCCCCGCTGCCGCCGCCACTTGGTTAATACGGGCAGGGAACATTACAGCATTCATTTGAATAGCTGTAGTCTTTCCCGCCGCGTATAGACACTCCCCCTTGCTCGGGTGAACTGTCCAATCCCGAGCAAGGGGGAGTGTCTATACGCAGCGCGGCACGAATCATTACAGCTATTCAAATGAAAGCTGTGATGTTCCCCGCGCGTATTAACCAGTCGGCGGCAGCGGGGATGCGGCGGGATGCAGGTAAGGGGGACATGGCTGCATATGGGGGACATGGCTGGATATGGGGGAGACATGGCTGGATATGGGGGGAGACATGGCTGGATATGGGGGGAGACATGGCTGGATATGGGGGGACATGGCTGCATATGGGGGGACATGGCTAGATATGGGGGGAGACACGGCTGGATATGGGGGGAGACACGGCTGGATATGGGGGGAGACACGGCTGGATATGGGGGGAGACATGGCTGGATATGGGGGGAGACATGGCTGGATATGGGGGGAGACATGGCTGCATATGGGGGGCCATGGCTGGATATGGGGGGGGGACATGGCTGCATATGGGGGGACATGGCTGGATATGGGGGGGGCATGGCTGGATATGGGGGGGCATGGCTGGATATGGGGGGGACATGGCTGGATATGGGGGGGGGACATGGCTGGATATGGGGGGGACATGGCTGCATATATGGGGGGGACATGGCTGCATTTGTGGGGGGACATGGCTGCATTTGGGGACACATTTAAAAAAAAGTATCGGTATTCGGTATCGGCGAGTACTTGAAAAAAAGTATCGGTACTCGTACTCGGTCCTAAAAAAATGGTATCGGGACAACCCTAGTTCCTACATATGTCTAAACTGCCTCTTCTCCTGTTGAGTACAAGTCCCTCAATGGTAATATATCAAAGACTGAGTGTTTCTTTGGCAGAATTCCTTTGTTTCTGGCTAAATTAGCAGTACAATAAAATGGCCATTGACTTCACCTATCACTGGCCTTGGCAGCAAGGAGCAAATGGAAAGGCAACGCATGCAAAACAAAACCAGGGGAATTCCCAGCTCAATTTACCAACCAGCCTGCAAATAACCAAACAGGGGTTTAGTCTGCACACATTTGCAAATACATGCGTAAGTTACACAGCCCCGGCAAGGCACCCTGGTATTTTCTGTAGTCCTAATTCTAAATTGGCTGTGCCATATCTGCGTGTCTGTGTAAGAGAAATTAGACTGTAGGCTTCTTTGGAAGAAGGAACACACACAAATATACATTCTGTAACTGTAAAAGTTAAACCATGATAGCCTTCTCCTGTTGGTTAACTTTTGCCTTATCCCAGATATAAGCTTCTGCATAGTCTGAAATCGATGACTTTTCCCAGTTCTTTGTCTGTTCCTACATTTTCCTGTGCAGCAGATTTCACAGGGTTATGCAGAGGGCAGGTCTGTCCAACATTAGCAGTAGCCAGGCTGTGTCATAGATGGGAGGGGAAGGAAGTACACTCAGTACATTACTGGAAATATCCAACCCCAAATCCTCAAACTATATGACTGTACTGCCCATTATTACACAGCTTCATCGGTATGGGTTTGGGTATATAGCTGCTTACTATTCATTATAAAAAGGATAAGTATGCTAAATGTTATTGATACATAAACCAGGAAGATGATATAAACTCAAAATAGTTTCATTGAAAAGAAAGGAAAAAATTCAAAAACTTTTCTGTGAAAAATGGGGTTCGTGTTGTTCAAATGGCATGTAGAAAAATACAAAACAAATGGATTTTTTTCCAGCAAACTTGGCTCAAACTTGTGTTGCAAGGTCACACCAAATTCTGACCGTCGAGAACGCAGTGACATACAACACTACGACGAGCCGAGAAAATGCGTCGACTTGATTCCGAGCATGCAAAGGATTTTTCTCTGTCGGAATTGCATACAGACGAACGGAATTTCCGACAAGAACTTTTCCCGTTGGAAAATTTGAGAACTAGCTCTCAAATTTTTCTTGGCGGACATTCCGACAGAAAAATACCGTTGGAGCCTACACACGGTCGGAATTTCCAACCAAAAGCTCACATCGGACTTTTCTTGTCGGAAATTTCCGATCGTGTGTACGCGGCATTAGAAGCTGGCTTTTTAACCCTTTCTCTTCAGTATGTCACAGTGGGCACAGTATTAAAGTACCATCAACCAATCGGTTTAAAGGCAGGGTTGGCAAGAGACATCAAATCATTTTGGGTTATTTTGCTTATTAGCAACTAACAGGAACAACATAGGTTATATTTATAGAGCTAAACATCACTGTTATTAGTAATAGTAACTCCAGGCAGGTAGTGGCTTGGTTGGGATTTGAACCAACAATCCTAGTGAGCCCCACAATCAGTGAAATGGGATCCATGATGGTATTATGGACACCTAATGGAGAACCAGAGAGCTGAGGTCATTTTGTAGGCATTTTGTAGGCATGTGCAGTCTATCTTTCTCTATTGTAGGTGACACTTGCCCACAGTGGTATTACAGTTGGAGAGGAAGTCAAGAGGAATGTGGTTCCTCTATGGTTTCCTGGATCACTGGGGAAGCTATCCAATTGGATGCTGTCACCCCATGTGACTGTAGCAGCCATCTTTTGTCAGGCAGAGTCCCCAGGGTTTGTGCACATTTTGCAAGTAGGAAGTGTAGGGACAGGTTCCTTGTCTGATAAGGACAGTACTAGTGGCAGGGAAAGGTTCCTGACGAGGAGGGAAAGCATAGGCCATATGTCTCTGGACATATTACCGCTTCATCACACTTGGACTGTGTGTGTGGTATTGCCTCTGCACCCCACCTAAAAATTAGCAGTGAAACCAGAAAACTCTCCTTCTGAAAATGTTAGTTGTACGATTCTGCTGTCGGTACTAATCTGCACACTTTGTCTAAATTTCAAGCCATGTATGGTACCTTGGTACCTATTAAACTGTATAGTCATATGGTGACAAACAGCAAAACCACTGTAAACAAAATGTAATTGTAAAGGCTCATTTAAAAAAAAACAAAAAAACATGGTATACTTACCTCCTCTGTACAGTTGGTTTTGCACAGAGCAGCCCGGATCCTCCTCTACTCGGGTCCCTCTTTGCTGCTCCTGGCCCCCCCTTCTTTGAGTGCCCCTCAGCCAGCAGCTTGCTACAGGGGGCACCCAAGCCGAGTCAGAGCTCAGTGTATCCATTCAGACACGGAGCCCCGCCCCCTCCCGATTGGCTGACTGACTTTGATTGACAGCTGTGTGAGCCAATGGCAAAGCTGCTCTGTCTCAGCCAATCAGGAGGAGTGCCCTGGATGGCTGAGGGGATCAAGGACATCGCTGGAGAGAGAAGGGGCTCAGTTAGGCAATTAGGGGGGTGCTGCTACACACAGAAGTTTTTTTTACCTTAATGCATTAGAATAAAAAACCTTCTGCCTTTACAACTCCTTTAAGGTAAGGTTAATAATACAATGTCTATCTAACATATCTATACTGTGACTTTGACCGGGTTTTAAAGAAGTCTCATTACTAAAATGTCAACCTTATTTAGCCCCTACGGATCCAGGTGCATATAGCACTTGGTCCTATTCAAATCTGTGCTTCAGTTGCTAAGCAGCATTGTTTTCCCCCGCTATCTGACCAGACTGCTATAAGGGAGACAGATTTGTGATTGAAAGCACTGGTTTCTGGCTTTTGGGGCCACTCTAGAGACCAGCACTGCCATTTGCCAATGGATCGCACAGTGCTATTGGCTCCCGCTGCTCAAATCCAGTGACACGTGAGCCAGAGGGCAGGGTCAAGCCCTGATATCTGTATCAATGGATGCAGAAGCAGGACTCAGGAGCGTGCCCCCATGGAAAGCGGCTCTCTGTGGGGGCACTCGAGAAGAGGAGGAGCCAGGGGCACCACAGAAGAGTTGGATCAGGGGCACTCTGTGCAAAACCCTTGCACAGAGGAGGCAAGTATTACATATTTGTTATTTAGAAAAAAAAATCAGGTGCTACCACTAGGCAAACTAGACAGCCACCTAGGGCACACTTCTGCCTAGGGCACCCATGCCGCTGGTGTTTCTACTCTCCTCTTTCTGCAGCAAGCAACTAAGTCTCAGCATCAGCAGGCACCCGCAGCTCCATTCGCACATAGTGACAGAGGTACAGCGGTGGCGGAGGACTGTGTCCCGACTCCCGAATTAATGGAAGCAAACATCCCCTGCTGCGCCCCTTTGATTAGTCATCAGTGAACTGTGATCGGCGGGGCTCCAGGCTAGGTGACAGGTGGAACCTGTCTGCCCGGAGGAGGCACTAAGGCAAGCAGAGTTTAAAATTATTCCTCGCTCACGCTTGGCTGGGTCACGTCATCGTATGGATGCAGAGCAGTCTGTAGAGCCTCAGACCTGGTGAGTGAAATACTGTCACTGTCCGAGATTGCATTATCGCAGATTTGCATGTAAACTTATTTGGTGTATAAAGACTGATCTGTCCATGTACCGAGGGGTCGTGCCCCCTCCTCCCTCCTTGGTAGGCTGCATTGATGGGCGCTGATGAGGCTGCATTGATGGGTGCTGCTAGGCTGTATTTGATGGTCGCTGGTGAGGCTGCATTTGATAGGCGCTGGTGAGGCTGTATTTGATGGATGCTGGTGAGGCTGCATTAATGGGTGCTGGTCAGGCTGCATTAATGAGTTGCTGGTGAGGCTGCATTGATGGGTTGCTGGTGAGGCTGCATTTGATGGGTTGCTGGTGAGGCTGCATTTGATGGTCGCTTCATTAAAAAGGCGAGGTATACAGGGGCAGGGCAAAGAGGGTGGAGTCAGAGGATGAGCCAAGGGGTCGGCAAAATGAGGTTTTGCCTAGCGTGTCAAAAATCCTTGCACCAACCTTGCTCCACTTATACCAATCCTACTGTGAGCAACAATGGGAATCTGAGACTATGAGCTTTAAAGTAAAACACATGTTGATGCCAACTGCAACCCTGTACACATACAGCATACACCGAACAACCATAACGTTTTTATGATTAGCTAATATGGAGTTCCCCTATTGCTGCCAAAACAGCCCTGACCCATTGTGGCATTGATGCCACTATACCTCTGAAGGTATGCTGTGGCATGAGGTACGTGCTTTGCGATCTACAGAATTTGGATGCCGATCTTGAACCATTTTTGCAGTGTGGCAGGGCGCATTATCTTGCTGATAAAGGCCGCTGCCATCAGGGAACACTGTTTCCATGAAAGGGTATACTTGGTCAGCAACAACGTTTAGGTAGGTGGTACATGTCAAAGTAACATCCACATGGCAGGACCAGGGTATCCCAGCAGAACATTGCCTAAAGCATCACATTGCCTCTGCCAGCTTGCCTTGCCTATTTTGCATCCTACTGCCATCTCTTCTCCAGGTAAGGGGTGCACACACAACCTGACCATCCACATGATGTATAAGAAAATGTGATTCATTAGACCAGGAAACTTTCTTCCAGTGATCCGTGGTACAGTTCTGATGCACACGTGCTCATTGTAGGTGGAAATGGGTCAGCTTGGGCGCTCTGACCAGTCTGAGGCTTCACAGTCATATAAACAAACTGCAATGCCTTTTTTTTCTGCTTTCAACACATTAACTTCATGGACAGCATGTTTACTTGCTGCCTAATATATCCAATTGACTTTCACATGCCATATTGAGATAATCAATGCTATTCACTTAACCTGTCAGTGATCCTAATGTTATGACTGATCAGTGTACATATCCACTCTGCCCCCACTGCTGCCTATGCTGGGTTGCTCTTGAGAACTCTTCAATGAGGTAACAGGCTACTAATGATAGAGTAGTAAAGCTGTGGTTGTAGACCTGGGGCCAGTGCCTGTAATTTATATCATCCCTGGATAAGAGCCTAGTCCAGTCTAACCTAAAGCCTAACTCCGGGAATACAAAGCCCTTTCGTGTAGTGGGGCTGCACCTGAAATGCAAGGGTTAACTGGTCTTTTATGTCTAGGGGACTGGGTACAGTTTTATTTGCCTGATCCTCTGGTCCTGCAAGCTCCCCTGTGCTGCTGGACCAGTTCCCTATAGCCTCATCTTCCCTGGGCTTTGGTGGTCTAAGATCTTCTGACATCATCAAGACCCATGTAGGACAGGGGGATGTCAGGGGACATTCCACTGCTGGAGTGTAGAGGGATGCCATCTGCCAGGGAGCAGGATCAGGTAAGTAAAAGTTATTTTCCAGTCCCCTTGACAGAAACTAGCAATTAACCCTTGCAGTGCAGGCACAACACCACTGTACGTGAGGACTTCTAGTTTTCCCCAGAGTTGGGCTCCCAATTTCTCCCAATGACCCCAACGATGGGGCACATTTTCTCCCAATGACACCAACGATGGGACAAAATTCCTCTCAATGACATCAATGATGGTACACAATTCCTCCCAATGACATCAATGATGGTACACAATTACTCCCAATGACATCAATGATGGTACACAATTCCTCCCAATGACATCAATGATGGTACACAATTACTCCCAATGACATCAATGATGGTACACAATTCCTCCCAATGACATCAATGATGGGACACAATTCCTCCCAATGACATCAATGATGGTACACAATTCCTCCCAATGACATCAATGATGGGACACAATTCCTCCCAATGACATCAATGATGGTACACAATTCCTCCCAATGACATCAATGATGGTACACAATTCCTCCCAATGACATCAATGATGGTACACAATTCCTCCCAATGACATCAATGATGGGACACAATTCCCCTCAATAACATCAATGATGGTACACAATTCCTCCCAATGACATCAATGATGGGACACAATTCCTCCCAATGACATCAATGATGGGACACAATTCCTCCCAATGACATCAATGATGGGACACAATTCCTCCCAATGACATCAGTGATGGGACACAATTCCTCCCAATGACATCAGTGATGGGACACAATTCCTCCCAATGACATCAGTGATGGGGCACAATTCCTCCCAATGACACCATTTTTTTTACATCCTTTCTTTCTCACCATTTTCTTACATTTCACAGTTTTGGCCAGTGGAGAGTTGATAGGATGGAGCTTAATAAATCTCATGGATTTTAATGGGCTTTACAACAGCATATTTAAAGTGGGTATGAAGGTAGATAATTTAGAAAAGTTGATTTTAATCCACCTTAAAACAAATTCGCTATTGAAGTATGTCTGTCTCTTAAAAAAAAAAAAAAAATTGATAGCAAATATGTAGCCTCACTAGAAGGTATACATATATTCCCAATGGTCCATGCTGCACACCAGATGCTTTCTATAAATTGCACTTCATATTATTTGGCTTTTTTTCTATCTTAAGAAAGGTATCCACACATCTACACTGTGTATTTCTGAAATCCACTTAATCCAGCACTCTATAAAACCTGATGAAGTTGTTTTTCCAAAATACTGAGGTCACTACTTTGCAGGTGTAAGAATTTGTTTCCATTTAGAATTTTCTACCTCAACATCTAAATTAACACGCAATAAAATAAAGTAAGATTTTTTATTAGAAACATATTAATGATTCATAATCAGTTTCAGCCTGACCAAAGCAAATTTTGATGTGTTTGAATTTCAGTTTACATGTTAATTCATGGACAGATTTTTGCACAGACCAGAAAGACCATGGGTTGGTATGGCAGGCTTCCAAACTGCCTACCAATGACACCCAACTGGGCCTATGTTGTGGCAAGTCTAGGTATTTTCTTTGGTAGAATAGTGCACCAGGTATTTACAGTTCAACCACTCTGAGCCTATTTACCTAGAACTAACTGCCAGCAGAGATGTGTGCCTAACTCTTCTAGTCATGGGTTCTAGGTGAACGGACATAAAGTGGGCAAATTATCTCATTCATTCCAACCCCAATCCTGGCATGTCTGATCTATATATAGGATACTAAGGCTCAATTCACACCTAGCGTACTGCAAACGTTCTTTTTTACTTGACACAAATAGTTACACGAATAGTTATGATTTAACTTGACAGATAGTAACCCACGTTTAAAATGTCAGTTTTGCCGCGTTCTGCCACGTTTGCGTTTAGAAGCGTTTAAAATATTATATATATATATATATATATATATATATATATATATATATATATATATATATATATATATATATTTTTTTTTTTTAAATGGTCAAAAACGAAAAAAGTCTATAAAACAGAACACTGCTTACCTTGTTTAGCTGCGTTTGGCGTCTGAAACATGGAAGTCTTTTGCGTCTGAACCCTTTTTTTGCCTTTAAAGAAATGCTGTTAAACGCAACTGCCTAAAAACAGCAATAAACCAGACTGTGTACATGGTCACATAGGATAACATTGAATGAGTTTAGGGGAATTTGAAAAAAGCACCCAACTGCCTCTGAATGTACGTTTAGCAGCGTCCTGTGTACATGGGGCGTTAGTCTGGAAGTATTACCACTGTAACCTTACAACTAAGCCAGTTTTTTCTCAAACTTTTTTCAGTCAACTGTTTAAAATTCTATACAATCTCTAGGCGCTCCCTTCTAAAAAGTAAAAAAAAAAATAACAAATAGTTTTACAGATTGTAGCATCTTTCACACCCATAAGACACATAGAATTAGAGGCGATTTATTCTTTCGAAGCAAATGTCCTTTTGCACACTGGTACTGACTAGTATTCCATCACAGAATATTCCTGCTGTACAGGGAGTGCAAAAGGACTAATTTGCACTTATGCTTACAATTAAAATAATACGCGCTTCCCTAACCGCCCATTGTCAAATGACATCCGCAGGAGGGATCTCCCATCCTGGGCGGGCGTCATTTGACATCCTAGGCTTCCCGGCAGCCTATGGGGCGCGCACGCACCACGTGCTGCGATGGCCGCCGGGCACCCGCAATTACCCAGTAACAGAGCAGGACCGTGGATCTGTGTGTATAAACACACAGATCCACATTCTGTCAGGTGAGAGGGGACCGATGGTGTGTTCCCAGTACAGAGGAACACTGATCGGTCTCCTCCCCTTGTGAGTCCCCACCCACTACAGTTAGAATCACTCCCTAGGTAACACATTTAACCCCTTGATTGCCCCCTAGTGTTAACCCCTTTCCTGCCAGTGACATTTATACAGTAACCAGTGCATTTTTATAGCATTGATCGCTGTTTAAATGTGAATGGTCCCAAAATAGTGTCAAAGGTGTCCAATATGTCCGCCGCAATGTCACAGTCACAATAAAAATCACAGATCGCTGGCATTACTAGTAAAGAAAAAAAAAATGCCATAAATCTATTCCCTATTTTGTAGACGCTATAACTTTTGTGCAAACCAATCACTATAGGCTTATTGCGATTTTTTTTTTACCAAAAATAGGTAGAAGAATACATATCGGCCTAAACTCAGGAATATTTTTAATTTTTTAAAAAATTGGGATATTTATTACAGCAAAAAGTATTGTGTTATTTTCAAACTTGTCGCTCTTCTTTTGTTTATAGCGCAAAAAATAAAAACTGCAATGGGAACAGAACATTGGCCTGGGCAGGAAGGGGGTGAAAATGCCCTGTATTGAAGTGGTTAGTGATGTTTTGATGAATACAGAGCTGCATTAATGTGTACATGGCTTTTTTTCTCAGAGAATAGGTGCCGGGGCTCTCCGCTTCACCCTTGTCTCCATCCCTGCATGGTCCTCTGCAGCAACAATAGATCCCCCAAGCAACAATAGATCCACTCAAACAACAGATCCAGCAAGAATAGATTCTCCCCAGCAATAGATCCCTCTAGCCACAACAGATCTCCCAGCAACAGTAAACCCCCCTCTAGTAACAGATCCCCTCCAGCAACAATATACCCCCAGCAAAATAGAATACCCACAGCAATAAAATATACCAACAACAATATATTCCCCCAACCCCAGCAACAATAGACCTTCAGCAACAAAATACCACCCCATAAGGGTATTCTAAACTACACCACATTTTAACAGGGACAAAGACTGTCATGGGACTCCTGGGAGATTTAACAAGCCCTTTTAACTTCTTTGTGTTTTCATTAACTGCATGAAAGTAGTTGCAACTTCCTTATTTCTGCCCTCTCAAGTCCTTTTTAAATTAAACTGAGCCCTACATGCTGAAGATACAAATAAGTATCAGACACTTTATAGCAGGGATCCTCAAACTACGGCCCTCCAGCTGTTGCGGAACTACACATCACATGAGGCATTGTAAAACTTTGACATTCACAGACATGACTAGGCATGATGGGAATTGTAGTTCCTGAACAACTGGAGGGCCGTAGTTTGAAGACCCATGCTCTATAGTATAACTAAATCTTAATCTCTTCCCTAGGTTTACTATTTAAATAGCAATTTTTTAATATTTTCTTTGAAATGTTTTCTTGTTCTTTGATGTCAACATGTTTCTCCTGGTGGCTTCCTGTTCATTCACCCCTATGATGATGTGGGTTCTTAGTCTGTGTTCACAGGTTGATCATGCAGACGTCGCCATGTTAGCCTGAAGTACAAATCATAGGTGTAGTGTGAGTAATCATTGATCCCTTAAGGCTGGGTTCACACCATTGTAAATTGGATGTGGGATCCCCGCATCCAATTCGTAATAGCAGGAGATATTGACCGGCTCTCTATGGAGCCGGTTCACATAGCTTCGCAGCAGGTCCGGTGCGTTTTGCCGAAAAACGCTGTGCGTCTTTTGGTCCGTTTTAGTTCAAAATTCGGGCTGAAATTGGACCTGAAATGGTGAGTCAGCACGCATCGGACCCCTGTTGTGAGCCACATGCAGCTCATATGTGAACTGAGCCTGAGACAACATATGTTACTAAAGGATCACCAGATGACAATTGGAGGGAAAAAAACCCTGATTAAAGAAAACAAATTGACTGCATCTATGAACTATTAGCTGTAATGTATTACACTTTTGTTTTTGGATTTAGAATATAAACAGGATTGGACTACTTGTGTGGCAAAGCAGACTCCGAACACTTTCTAGACCTGATAGATAAAAAGTACATTCTTTGTTAAACAAGGTAACAAATAGGATGTTCATAGGATGTACAGTACGCTGTAGCATAGTAAAGGGCTGTTGTGTCCCTTTCAATATTGTCTCCCTAACCTAGGAATGTCTGCAAGCTCTGCTGTGTTTTTCATATTTTCTGTTCCCATTGTCGGTATCCCCTCATTTCCTGCTCAGCTGATTGGAGCCACCTAGAACAGGAAATGAGGGGAAGGCCCCCAACAGGAACAGACAGCATGCACACCTTTTTAGAATAGAGATTATACTTCGCTTCCTGTGTCAGTGACTGGTGCCACCTGGCAGTGAGGAGAAATCACCCCAATGCAGACACAGACAGCAAAAAAAGAACCTAAAGCAAGGTTCTGTCATTTTGCTATTCTGTTTGAAATGTAAAAAAAAAGTTTTGGCGTGATTTTTGCTTTAATGAGCACCAGCTGTCTATGAAAGTCTGTGAACACATCTTACCTTGATCAGTACATAAGGAGGCTTTCTATGCACATTCCTTGCAGATTTGTTTCTACTAGTACAAACCATGGAGACCTCATCCTTGTCTATCTTCCTAGTGGGTTATTAACCTGTAACAAATATTCCATAAGTCAAGTGGACTCCCTTGTTTGAGGTCAGTTAGTAAAGAAAAGTTAAAGGGGTTGTAAAGGAAAACATTTTTTCTCATAATAAGCATCCTTTACCTGCAGACATTCCTCTTTTCACTTCTTCATTGTTCGTTTTTGCTCAGAAGTTGCTCTATTTCTTCTCTGTTCACTTCCTGCTTGTCTGATTTTACTGACCACAGTGACGGGAGGCTTTACTGCGGTGGTCAGTAACGTGCTCACCCCCTTCTGGGAACTACATCTGTGCGGCAGGACGCTCTCCACGTGTTAGAGACTTCAAGGAAGTGTGAATTACTGGGCGTGCCGCAATTCATACTGGGAAATGTAGTTCTTACATGAACGAACGATGCAAACCAGGAAGTGAATGAGAGAACAGAAACTAGAATTTTCTTAGTTGTTATCTTGAACTACAGAACAATTCGTCCTTTTGCTTTGGAGATGAGAAGCATGGGGGATTCACTAGTTTGACAACTGGGCAGGGCTGACACCAGTTCTTGCAATTTCAGTCCACAAAAAACAAAACATGAGAAATATACATGTATTTTAAGTGTATCGCTTACGGGTTTGTTTGTTTTTTTGAGGACGGCTGCAATAGTCGAAACATGTCAGTATCCTATACACTGTGTTTACGTTATTTAGCCAATGAAGAGTGACAAGGGAGTTCACAGAGTGTCCGACTTTTTTCTGTTGTGTTTTTTTTTTTTTACCTGACATACTTACTAAAGCCAGGTACACACCATTTTTTTTTTTTTGTTCAACCCCGAGGGTTAAAACGAAAAAATACTGTCAGCTCCGGTTGGAGTCGCTGTACTAACCATGCAAAGTTAGTACAGCGATCACCTCCCCTGAGCTGTTGTGTTCTGACAGGGGGACAGCCCCCCCCTCACCAGAACACTCTGATCAGCGCTCTCTTTAGCAATACACACCAAACTGAGCATGTGCATTTTGTCCCCTAGCCTTCTGTTCTATCAGAAGGTGGTTTGGGAACTGTGGAACTGAGCATGTGCAGCCTGACTCCAGTAACTCTGTCTTATCTGGACAAGTTTTGAAGCCAGTGGAAGATATGTGCATGCAAGATCGAACAGCCTTTTTACACAATGCGGAAGAGTAACCCCTTAGGTTCCACAGTGAGTATAATAAGCATGCTTTATTGCATATACAGACTGATTTTACTGTTGTGGGTTTAGTAACACTTTAAATATTTACACACTGGGCTTCTCCATTGGGTGTTAAGAGGAAGCTCTCCCTGTCTTTTGGGATAGATTTGGATTTTTCTTGAGAAATGCTTTCAGTCAGCCATGACGCCTTCTCCTAAGAAACATCTGAGGCCTCGTACACACGACAGAGTTTCTCGGCAGAATTCGGCGAGAAACTCGGTCAGAGCCTGATTCTGCCGAGAAACTCTGTCGTCTGTACACTTTTGGCCTGATGGAGCCGCCGAGGAACTCGTCGAGAAAATAGAGAACATGTTCTCTATTTTCTCGTTGTTCTATGGGAGAAGGCGGCCCGCCGAGCTCCTCGGCGGCTTCATCCCTGAACTCGCCGAGGAACTCGATGTGTTTGGCACGTCGAGTTCCTCGGCCAAACACGGTACTGGCCAAACACGGTACTGCACACCGCAGAGGCTTGAATCCTGCTTGTTTTGTGAGACAACACTCACAAACTGAGTCAGGATTTTTTTAAATGATAGCTTGTTTAGTGAAATGCTCGTTAACCGCATCACTCGCAATCCGAGGTATTACTGTAATGGGTTTACTCAAATTTAACCGCAAATGTGGAAATAATTTTTTTGGGCTTGGTCTTCAAACCTGCACTGGAAACAGGATGAGAATGAAAGTTTGAATTTGATAGTTGGTAGCGTAATGCTGCATACTGTCCCTTCTGACACTTTGATAGATGAAGCCTATTTTTATTTGCATCCAGTATTGTGTGTCTCAAAATTCGATCATCCTTCTTATTGGTTCATATTAGAATACCTATTCTGCAGTATTAGATGTCAGTGTTTGGCCGTACATTGGGCCTTCCTTATATTTTCCACTGGGTGGTGCTGCAGGAATTCCTACCTTGTTTTGCTTTCCCAGCAAGACGCCTCAGAAACATAATAGGAGGAAGTCCGGATTTAGAACATTTTTACAGCTCGCGTACAATAGCAGCTCGGAGGATGCTCTGGGCGGAAACATTAAAATGCCTGGATATGGAAAGATCAGCGTCATTATGTTGTTATTGTGTATTCCCCAAGTTCTTTAGACACATAATTACTGCTGAAACGCAAAGTCATCAGGAGTAATCAGGATTTTTTTTTTATTATAATAAATAATGTTGATAATATATTTTACTCTACAGAGAAAACTATAGACAGCATTTCTAAACATTTAAATACAGTAGACACTGTTACAGAAAAATAAATAGCATAAACAGAAGCTTGACATCTAAAACCTTTCATTCAATAACCATGACACCCCAGATTTGGTCTGCATAGCAAACTATGGGCATATTTGGTAATGAATAAACTGCGGTTTTAATAAATTGCCACAAAAAGAGATTTAAACTTTGTATACAATGAGGGAAATTTACTAAAACTGGAGAAGACAGACTCTGGAATAGCCGAGTATAGTAACCAATCAGCTTCTAGCTTAGCTTTAAAAAATAATAGTAAAAGGTGCTCCAGACTCTGCTTCACTGTCAGTTAATTTCCCCTAATGTACAGTATATGATTAAACAATGGGTTTCTCCCTCTCATTTCATTTAGATTTTTACAATCCCTCACCATTTTGTAAACCAACTTATTAAAGACAACTGCATTGCCTGGGACAGAAGGAAGTGCAGAGTTGTGATTCCAGACTGTATAGATTTCCTGTGGTCTGTTTTCCGGTTTCCTGCCTGCAATGTACAGAAATACAGGAACTAAACCTAAACCGGTAATGACACAGTCAGTTCACATCTAACAGGCAACCACAGATAACTAAAGGTTAATAGTACATTGTAGGCTAATGTGGCGGTTACTCAAATTCAGTAAAGGAGAAGATCACCTTTACTATTTTGCAGGTTTTTTGTTAGGAGCCTGTAAAGTATTGCACCCACGGTCAGCAGATCGAAGGTGTAATGCCACGGTCCTGTGGACTGTCTGCTTGTACTTCTGATACAGGGTTGCAGTTCCACTCTGACGGGAAGCTCAATGAACTACCTAGGAATGCTCATCAACGCCCTGGTAGTTCATAGGGAACTGCAAGCCGGCAGCTGCAAAGGCTGTCGGTACTTGTAGTTTTCACATTCACAAAACACTGTTAATGAATGATGCGGGCAGAGACATTTTATTTAGATTGTGAAAGCAGGCGGGAGAGAAGATCTCACTGTCAAAATGAGGGAACGGGGGGCAGGGGCCACTGCATCTGTAACATGTTACACTCTGAATATGTGTGTAACATGTTACAAAAGGTGAACTTACCCAAGTCTGCAGTTGTAGCCAATTTGATTTTACTACAATTTTAAATACATGGTCAAAATCTTATCTTAAAGTGGAGGTTCACCCTAAAAACGATTTTTTAACACTAGAGGCAGCATAGTAAGGGCATATACTTTTGGCAAGTTTTTTTTTTTTCTCCGTACTTACCTTTATATTCTGATTTGGTCCAGGGCTTCCGGGTTCCGATGACTGTGGCACTGGGCGTTCCTATCCCTGCCTCAGGCTTCCGATGCTTGCGGGACTGGGCGTTCCTATCCTTTCGTTGGATGATTGACGGCTTGTGAAACAGGTGACCTGTCGCACAACGCGCGTCACCAGATTTCCGGAAATTCCCGAGCTAAGAGTCGGCACTATACGGCGCCTGCGCCCGCCGTGTAGAGCTGACTGCGCAGGCGCCGTATAGTCCCGACTTGCAGCTCGGCTATTTCCTGACATCTGGTGACGCACGTTGTGCGACAGGTCACCTGTTTCACAAGCCGTCAATCATCCAATGAAAGGATAGGAACGCCCAGTCCTGCAGTCATCGGAACCCGGAAGCCCTGGAGAAAAACAGATTATAAAGGTATGTACAGAGCAAAAAAAAATAAAAATACGCCAAATGTAAATGCCCTTACTATGCTGGATCGAATGTGTGTAAATTTTTTTTTTTTTTTTTAGTGAACCCCTGCTTTAAACTGTAATATACAAACCACTTTGTTTTCACAATTTGAGTTAGGATTGGAAAATAAAATAGTTTTCTCTCTGGTCCATTGAGGGACACAGAAAGTCCTTTATCTTCAGTTATATTCCCATCTACATGAGGACTGGACATGGCAAATAACAAATTGTGGGCCAGCCTTCAGTTTCCACCAAGGATCTGGCTATAGTACGAACCATGCTCTTATGGCACCCCAATTGTGGAATACTTAAACAACCTTCTGTTGAGGGAATTGTTGATGCAGGCTCTGTCAGATAACATGTCTCCAACTATCTAAACCTTACAGTGGTTCAAATGCATTCTAAACCTTCAGAAATCAGCCCTGGAACCAACTATTGTTTGGAGTATCTGGGTCTAGTCCTGGACACAGCTAATGCCAGGGTCTCTCCTATCTCAGATTCAAGCTCTCCAGTCAGGAGTCATCCAGCTTTGCACTTTAGCATGAGCATTTTGGGCCTGATGGTGGCCTCTTTCTAGTCAGTCCCCTTTGGCCAGTTTCATTTCAGAAACCGACAATTCAGCATCCTGGCATGGGACAAGCCATGACCCTGTAAACACCAATTAATTTGGCAGAAAAGTCCATGTTGGCCCTAGATTGATGGTTCTGGAATCAGGTGAAGTTCTTCCTTTCAGTCTTTTCAAAGATTCTCACAGTAGATGCTAGTCTGTCAGGTTGGGTAGGAGTCATCGGCACCTTGTCAGAGGAGTCTTATCGTCTAATCGACATCCTGGAGCATTAACCGTTTTGGCCGTCTTTGCAGTGTTAGAGGATCTTCCGTTCCATATTCAGTTAAACAAGTTCTGCCATGGCAAAACAGGTGGATCACATATGTACTTCCCTGGGCAGAACTTAAAGTGGTTGTAAAACCTCAGTCTTGGAATATGAGCAAAGCACATATATCTGTATTGTTTACTTATCTCTCGCCAAAGCTCTACGTGTGGTTTCTGGTGATTCGTTCCTCTTATTAGCATGAGTCACTTCTGAGAAGTTTTTCTGACAGGAGGGAGCTCAGAATGGAGCTGGTCTATTTAGATCACAGTTCTTTTGCTGTGTGAAGGGGATGTGTTCCTTTCTCACACACTAACTGCAGCCTCTCCACTCCCTCCTCTGTGTTCCTGACAGATGAAGACTTTTTTTTTTTTTTCACATTCTGCATTTTTGAAGGGGTGTAGGGAAGAGAAGACTGCAAGCAAGTGAAGCATGTAGGAGGATTTGTTTCATCTCGGTGTATTATCTGAGGCTGTTCACTTCACTGGGTATATGTAAGGGTTTACATCCACTTTGATTTCCAACCTTGTCCGTCATGTACATCCCAGGCATAAACATTTGGCTGGCAGACTATCTCAGTCAGCAATGTCTGAGAATGTGACATTGATTCCCACAATTGAAAGTGTTTCAGGACCTGTATCGCAGTTGGGGGACACTGGATGTAGACCTCTTGTCTTACACATTTAACAAAAAATTCGACACGTTTGTCTCCAGGCAAAGAAATTCTCTAGCGAAAGCATCTCCCTTGAAATTTCGCGCGTGTGTATTTTGAGTAAGGGGATGGGGGGGAAATTCCAGGTAATCTTGCTTCCAATTTATTAATTGCTGCATAAAATGTAATTTGGTAGCTTCCACATATAAGCACTTGCTGTTAACTATAAACAGATTTATTAAATCTGCTTTTCTAGCTACCAAGGCTGAGTACTAGGTATGTTTACATTTCAAAACCTTGGGGTTGGCATCACTCGGTGCAGAACAAAATTTGTTTTACCCCCCCTCCATTAACTATAGTCCCCCTTCAGTACAGACCCCCCCTCACTCAGTACAACCCCCCATTAAGTACAGACCCCCCCTTCCGTAGTATAGACCCCTCTCCCTCAGTACAGACCCCCCTTAGTACAGACCCCCTTTTCCTCAGTATAGAACCCCCTCCATCAGCATGGACCCTCCTCCTCAGACCCCCTCCATCAGCATAGACCCTCCCTCAGTGCAGACCCCCTCCATCAGCATAGACCCCACTCTCCACTTGTGCTAGTAGTCCCCCCCCTCTCCCCTCCCATAGTGCCCCCAGTACATGTCCATCTACAAATACAATACACTGGTTAGACCTCAAAACAGTGGTGTGTCCCTCCTGTGCAAACAGAGAGGAGGCGGCTTCGGTCGGCTCCGCTGAGGGACACAGCCAGAGAGACACAGATCACAGTGTAGGGGTGTGTGCAGACCGTGTAATGCTACTGCCCACAGGTGTCACCCCTATGGTGGGTGTCACCCCGGTGCGTCCTGCACCCCCACCCCCCCCAGCGACGCCACTGCATCCTGTTGAATCTCAATCAAGCCTCTGCAATGTTTACTTGAGCTAATTTGTCCATTCCTCCACTGTGTGTGCCAAACCAGGACCAGCTGTCAACTTCATGACTGAAGTTCACTGGCAAATAGTAACCAATCAAAGCAGATTCTGTGTCTCTCTCCCTCTACTCCTCTGCTCACCTTTCCGTCTTCCCCTGCATTCATTCTGCTCACCCTTCTGTCTCCCCCTGCATCACTAATTTAATAACTGACCTGACTGTGTGGATGTCACATCAAATCTGAGATCATTATTATACAGGATTCATATAGCGTGAACAGTTTGCGTAGCACTTTACAATGTAGGGAGACACTAAACCAACAGTACAATTCAAAACAAGAGGGTTAACAGGGTCCTGATCCTGCTTACAATCTAAGAGAGAGGGGCTGGTAAAACAAAAGGTAGGGACTGTGAGGAATGAACTCATGAGGGGAGTAGAAGATTTGGTTGTTAGTTGGAGGCATGACAGGCCTCCCTGAAGAGATGCGTTTTCAGGGATCGCCTAAAAGTGGATAGAGTAGGAGGCAACTGGACAGATTGAGGTAGTGCGTTCCAGAGGATTGGAGAGGCTCTGGAGAAGAGCATGGGAGGAGGAGACTAGGGAGATAGAGAGCAGAAGGTCTTGGGAGAAGTGGAAAAACATATCCACCTTACCAACCAACCACTTAGTATCCACCACCATTCTCTGCTAATCCTTTTACTGGCTTCTGCTTGCAAACAACTGCATTTTCAAATACCAATGTACAATGCCACAACTCTACCCCGAGCTACATTACCAATCTTCTTCTCACTCAAGACCTTCTCCCATGTTCACCATCAGGATTTTCTCAGAGCCTCTCACATCCTCTGCAATTTCCTACTCAAATCTCTGACCATCTCCTATTCTATGTGCCTTTAGGCGATCCTTGACAATTCAATTCTTCAGGGAAGCCTATCCTGCCTCTGCCTAAAAACTGACCTATTACTTTAACTCATCCACTACAGTGAATACACCTTTTGTATCACTTGCACCTCCTTTTTAGACAGTTAGCCCCCCCCCCCCCCCCAAAACTTTGTCCTAAATTTTATTGTAACTGTGCTGTCTCCTTATATTTATAAAGCAGGCATCACTAAATGGCAGACAGTGGTCCGCATCCAGACCAAGAAACACTGTTGCATCCAGACCTGCGCCCACGCCATCACACCATTTATGCGCCGCTTCTTTCCCACAGCCTCCAACGCTGTTATTATAAGCAGTGTTGTGGGGTGTGTGTTTGATGTGAAGGGGGCAGAGCACACTACTGTGGGGGAATTTTTGATGTGAGGGGGGGGCAGTGCTGTGGGGGGGGGGGGGGGAGATGTAATGGGGGGGGGGTTAAAGTTCTGCTGGGGGGTGATGTGAAGTCAGCAGACTGTGGGGGTGGAATGTGAAGGGGGCAGAGGAGAGTACTGTGGGGGAGAAATGAGAAGGGGCAGAGGACAGTACTGTGGGGGATGGATGAGAAGGTGCAGAGGACAGTACTGTGAGGTGTGTGGGGTGATGTGCAGTGGGCCTGAGAACACTACTGTGAAGGGGAAACTGATGTGAAGTGGGGGACTGTGATGTGTGGTGGGAACTGGGGACACTGGCTAATGCCCTTTACCTCGGACTCCCAAAGTACCAAATTGCTTGTCTGCAAGTCGTACAAAATACGGCCGCCAGACTGGTGACCGGGAAAAAACCCTGGGAATCAATCTCAGCTTCGTTAAGAACCCTCCATTGGTTGCCAGTGAAAGACAGAATTGATTTTAAAGCACTCTGTCTGACACATAAGTGCATCCATGGGAAGGCCCCCCAATACCTATGCGAAAAAATAAAAACTTACAATCGCATTCTGCGATCCACCGACCAAAATCTGCTCCAGATGCCCAAAGCCAGATACAAATCCAAAGGGGAAAGAAGATTTGCGTTCCAAGGCCCTAGGCTATGGAACGCTGTACCAACCAGCATTCGGTTGGAGGAGAACCACTTGGCCTTCAGAAGAAAGATCAAAACTCATCTCTTTTGATCTCAAAAGAGAAAGGAACAACGAGCGCCCAGAGGCGATTTAGTTTGCATGTGCTGCGCTATATAAGTTTCTCACTCACTCACTGATGTAAGGGATTGTGATATAGGAGGAGAGGACTGAACAAAAAACTATTTTGTTTTAATGGTCAGACCGCTGTGGATTTTAATTCAATACACCGGTTTTAAAGGATCGCGTAAATGGTTGGTGCTATATAAATCATATATTATAAAAACAATAATTATAATAATAATTACCTACAGCAAGTTGTAGCCACTATTAAGTGTGATTTTTTTAGAACTGTTACAGGTTTTCTGTGATGCGATACCAACTATAGCTGCAGCAAACTGCTTAAAGTAAAAAAAAAAAAAAGTAGATCCTATTTAAACACTATTTAGGCCCTAGATACTCCCCCCCCCCCCCCCCAATCATAGTCATTGTTATAGTACTCTTACACTTAATTTAATTTACATTATATTATTCTTGGACCAAACTTTCATAACATAAAAATTGTTTGTAAATGTGTTTAATGTGTGACAGCAGCATATTTGTGGCATCAGAACATGCAACACATAGCAGAAAAATATTTGTAACCCTTGCCTTGTTGTATTTTTAATTACCGGTACGTGGCATATCTGGGTAAAGTACATTTTAAAGTGCTTTCTTTATTTGTGCCTTAAAAAAAAAAAAAATTAAAAACAAATAAAAAAGGCGTAAGACAGAAATTTGTTTAACCCTTAAAAATACTTTTATCAATTCTAGGGTTATTGAGAAAAAATAGGTATATAGTAGAAACTAGTCTAGCTTTTAAATAGGAAACAGTTGCTATTCCTGATGTAGTTAAAAGCACATATCCCTCACTGCGTTTTTTTATTTTTTTATCAAGACATAGTTATAAAACATCTAATTTCTGGGTGAAAATTTGACATTTGAAGCCTGCTGACAGCAATACAAATGGATCCTGGGTATATAACTCCTTACATCTTCAAATAATCAGTACATAGATGACAACAAGGGCATTCTGGTACGTCTTTGTAAACATCATGGTATGAGCTGGAATTTCCCTTTAAAACGGAAGAGAAACTTCAAGAAGAGTTAGTCTGTTAGCATCCTTAACAATCTTCCAGTAGATTTTATATTTTCACATAGTTATAATCTTTTTGCATGTTTCTATATTTTCACATAATATTCCGACGTCTCCAAGTCAGTTCTACAACGGTATAATGAGAACTTGGGAGGATAATAGGCTGTGGCTGGATGTTTCTGCCACCTTGTGGCATTTAATAAAAAGGCTTTGTACTCATCTGTAGTCTCAGTGAAGGGGTCCCTCATTATTTCATATGGAATGGTTGTCTGTCCTCTCTGATCAGTGCTTGTGTGATGTAAGGGTTGTACCTTTCCACCGGAAAATGATGCCACTTTTACACACCACATTTATACTAAGCTAAGCTTAAAACCAGCTTATATTTTTAAAACCCCAAACCATGGCTAAAATTAAGTACATGAACATTCTTGATTATACATGCTAAAAAAAAAAACTGTATTGGGACAGGATTGTCGTACCTATCAGATATGGGTTGTAAAGTAAACCTATGTTGGCTATAGGCATTTTGATTATTTTTTTTATATATATATTTATGATTGGATGGTCACATTTTAGATCGGGGTATAGCGATAAATATTTGTGTAGTGTCTTTGCAAAAAAAATACATTAAAAATAAAGTGCCCCACAGTGACAATATGACGTAGTCTTTGTATGTAATAGTTCCATTTCGGTTTTATAGGTATGGAGAGTGCAATTACTCTGTGGCAGTTTCTGTTGCAATTGCTTCTCGATCAGAAACATGAGCATCTCATCTGCTGGACATCTAACGATGGAGAATTCAAGCTGCTCAAAGCAGAGGAAGTGGCCAAGCTATGGGGACTGCGGAAGAATAAAACTAATATGAACTATGACAAGCTGAGTCGAGCCCTTCGATATTACTATGATAAGGTAAGCATTTGATCTGTCTGCTTCATATCAACTTAATACTCAAAATTTTTACTACATAAAATAAGTAAAATACTCTATAGATACAAGCGTGTTAATTTTCTACATTGAAGGAAACTGGATTTGGGTCAAATGGAGTCTACCTTAATGCACACAACTAACTCAAGGGTGGTTAAGACACCAAAACTGATATATGTGCCTTTTTGTAGTTCAGCTTGTGAATGAATGAATGAATGAATGACTTGTATAGCGCTACTCATGCGAACTGAATCGCCTCTGGGCGCTTTTTCCAGCCAGTGTCTGCTTGGCTGGTGCGGTCATTTTACCCCATAGGATCGTGACACGCTTGGGACACACAGTCATACACACAGATATACATATATATACTGGGCCAATTTGGACAAGATCCAATTTACCTACCAGCATGTCTTTGGAGTGTGGGAGGAAACCGGAGTACCCGGAGGAAACCCACGCAGGCACAGGGAGAACATGCAAACTCCAGGCAGATGGTGTCGTGGTCAGGATTCGAACCAGCGACCCTTTTGCTGCAAGGCGAAAGTGCTTCTCACTACACCACTGTGCTGCCCACAGCTTGTGCCAGTGAAGTTGTCCTTTTCTAGAAAACCACTGCAGTGACTGTTGGGTCAGACCAGAAAAAAGAGCACTGACGGAAATAGCCTTAGAACATCTGTCTAACACATGGTTTCCATATACGAGCCAAAGCACTGGGGACAAAGCATGGCAATAAATGGATTAGGCTGTGCAATCAAATGTCAGCTGCAGCCAGGTCTAGGCATACACAGCGAGAAAGGAAAATACTAGTAATAAAAGCACCCTTATTTCTTAGTTAAGTATGGGAAATTAGAAACAAACACATCATAATAGTAGTAAAAACTACAGAACCTCAAAAATAGATTAACAAAATGTTAATGTACAGCTGATCAGTTTGGCTTCTCGATCCTCCATGAGATTTTTTTCACACTAAAGTCTAGTACACACTAATGCCCTGTACACACGATCGGTTCATCCGATGAAAACGGTCTGATGGATTTTTTCATCAGATATCCGATGAAGCTGACTTTCATCAGTCTTGCCTACACACCATCAGTTAAAAAAAACGATCGTGTCAGAACGCAGTGACGTAAAACACGACGACGTGCTGAGAAAAATGAAGTTCAATGCTTCCGAGCATGCATCGACTTGATTCTGAGCATGTGTTGATTTTTAACCAATGGATTTCCCCACAGACGATCGTTTTTTTCTATTGGTTTATTAACCATCAGATAATTTTAAAACAGGTTCTAAGTTTTTTCACCGATGGGAAAAAAACTGATGGGGCCCACACACGATCGGTTCGTCTGGTGAAAACGGTCCATCAGACCGTTTATCAGACGAACCAATCGTGTGTACGCGGCCTAATAGTTTCCAGTTGAAGCCACTGTACTAACGTCGGATCTCCGCCGCTGAGCTGTTGTGTTCTGACAGGGGGGGGAGGCCACATTGCCAGAACACTCCGGTCAGCTGCTGGTCTTCCAGCATGCTCGGCCAGCTTCTGTTGGGTTGGCTGACATACACACGAGCAGAATGTTGGCTTTTTGTCTCCCAACATTCGGCCCCTGTGTACTAGGCATAAGGCTGTAGAACTTGATATCCACATTTTGATTGCTTTGGTAATATCAAATAAAATACTCAAAACCTACACAAAATACAACTAATGCCACGTACACACGATCGGAAATTCCGACAAGAAAACCATGGATTTCTTTCCGACGGAATGTTGGCTCAAACTTGTGTTGCATACACACAGTCACACAATTCCAACCGTCGAGAACGCGGTGACGTACAACACTACAATGAGCCTAGAAAAATGAAGTTCAATGATTCCTGATTCCGAGCATGCGTGTTTTTTTTTGCGCATCTGAATTGCATACAGACGATCGGATTTTCCAACAAGAACTTGAGAACCAGCTCTCAATTTTTTGCTGTCGGAATTTCCGACAGAAAAAGTCTGCTCACATCGAACTTTTCTTGTCGGAAATTCCGACAAATTCCAACATTGGGCAGAGACAGAGCACAGCAAAAGATGTTCCACTTTCTCCATCAACCTCATTGCAATAAGGTACAGCAGTCTGCTCCTTTATAGGGGTCAGTAATCTATTTACAGTTTGAACTGAAAACATGTAACCGACAACCTATAAAAAAATAGGAGATACTTTATGTTAAAATATTATTTTCGACTGATTGAAATTATCATAAAAATCATGTACACATTTATTCACCTTTAAACATAGCTAGCTATACGCAAGTATTTTACTGATCATTACGCAGGAACTTTTCTCCTGGAAAACGTGTAATAGCATCAGAAACGTTTTTTACGGCTGTGTGAATGAGGCCTTTTTGAGTAAAATACTTCAAAAACAATTGTGACGTGTGGACTTCAGTAGTAGCCATATTTTGTTCTTGGCTGTCATGAAATCAAAACAACGAAAGAAAATTTCCTTGCTCACTGCTGTAAGTAAAAAAATATATATTTGTGCAGTAGTGATGCTTACCAGATGTTTTCATGTGCCAACGTATTGGCCATCATGTGTGACAAATAGCCAAAATGATAAACACTATAAAAAGAACAAAAAACTTCTAGTAACCACCTAATCAAAAAACAAAAATACTAGTAACCACCTTAAATGTGCCTTGGGTATAACAAAAATGATAAACACTATAAAAGAATTTTTTTTTTTAATAACCACCTTAGAAAAAACAAAAATACCAGTAACCACCTTAACCACTTAAGGACCGCCTCCTGCACATATACGTCGGCAGAATGGCACAGCTGGGCACATCAACGTATATGTACGTTGATCTTTAAGCCCAGCCGTGGGGCGCGCTCCCGCGACCTGGTCCGAAGCTCTGGGACCAGCGGACCCGATCGCCGCGGGAGTCCTGCGATCGGTCCCCGGAGCTGAAGAACAGGGCGAGCCGTGTGTAAACACGGCTTCCCCCGTTCTTCACTGTGGCGGTGTCATCGATCGTGTGATCTCTTTTATAGGGATCCACAATCGATGACGTCACACCTACAGCCACACCCCCCTACAGTTGTAAACACACATTAGGTGACACATAACCCCTTCAGCGCCCCCTGTGGTTAACTCCCAAACTGCAACTGTCATTTCCACAGTAAACAATGCATTTTAACCACTTCCCGACGGCCGTACGACTATATACGGCCGCAGGGTGGCTCTACTTCTCTGGGACGCCGTCTTTTACGGCCGCCCCTTTCCTCGCTCCCGAGAGCGCAGCGGGGAACTTCTGTATTGGCCGTGTCCCTTGGACACAGCCAATCACAGATCGCCATGAACGGCCAATCGGAGTGGCCGTTTGGTAGGCGATCTGTGCGGCCAGTGAGAGATGATCTCATATGTAAACATATGAGATCATTTCTCATTGCCGGCTCTCACAGAGACAGCGTCCTGTCAGGGAGAGAAGAGACCGATCTGTGTCTCTTGTACATAGGGACACAGATCGGTCACCTCCCCAGTCACCCCCCCTTCCCCCACAGTTAGAACACTATATAGGGAATACATTTAACCCCTTCCTCACCCCCTAGTGTTAACCCCTTCAATGCCAGTCACATTTATACAGTAATTAGTGCATATTTATAGCACCGATTGCAGTATAAATGTGAATGGTGCAAAAATGTGTCAAAAGTGTCCAATGTGTCCGCCATAATGTCGCAATCCCAATAAAAATCGCAGCTCGCCGCCATTACTAGTAAAAAAAATTATAAAAAATAATAATTCTGTCCCCTATTTTTCAGGCGCTATAACATTTGCACAAACCAGTCGCTTATTGCATTTTTTTTTTTTGACCAAAAAAATGTAGAAGAATACGTATCGGCCTAAACTGAGAAAAAAAATGTTTTTTTAAAAAAATTGGGCTATTTATTATAGCAACAAGTAAAAAATATTGTATTTTTTTTTCAAAATTGTCGTTCTTTTTTGTTTATAGCGCAAAAAATAAAAACCGCAGAGGTGATCAAATACCACCAAAAGAAAGCTCTACTTGTGGGGAAAAAAGGACGTCAATTTTGTTTGGGAACCACGTCGCACAACCGCGCAATTGTCAGTTAAAGCGACGCAGTGCCGGAAGCTGAAATTTCACCTGGGCAGGAGGGGGGTATATGTGCCCAGTAAGCAAGTGGTTAAATGCATTTTTTGCTGTGAAAATGACAATGATCTCAAAAAAGTGTCAAAATTGTCCGAAGTGTCCTCCATAATGTCGCAGTCACGAAAAAAAAAAAATCGCTGATCGCCACCATTAGTAGTAAAAAAAAAAAATTAATAAAAATGCAATAAAAAACTATCCCCTATTTTGTAAACGCTATAAATTTTGCGCAAACCAACCGATAAACGCTTATTGCAATTTTTTTTACCAAAAATAGGTAGAAGAATACGTATCGGCCTAAACTGAGGAAAAAAAATATATTTTTTAATATATTTTTGGGGGATATTTATTATAGCAAAAATTAAAAAATATAGATTTTTTTTTCAAAATTGTCGCTCTATTTTTGTTTATAGTGCAAAAAATAAAACCCGCAGAGGTGATCAAATACCACCAAAAGAAATCTCTATTTGTGGGAAAAAAAGGACGTAAATTTTGTTTGGGAGCCACGTCACACGACCGCGCAATTGTCTGTTAAAGCGACGCAGTGCCGAATCGCAAAACCTGGCCTGGTCCTTTAGCTGCATTTTGGTCCGGGTCTTAAGTGGTTAAATGTGCCTTGGGTTATGTGCACAACCATGCCCAAGCCACTGGATATCCTAATGTTATGGCACTTGCAGCCAATATAAATGGGCCATAAATGTGTAAATATGTAAAAGACTTTCATAGAAACATACAATGCAGAATTTTAAATACGGTTTGCTTTCGATGATAATCTTGAGAGGATAAAAGCAAGGATTTCTTCTGTAAATTCAGTCTTCCGGAGTGTGCAAAATCTGGTGTAGCTCTGCATAGAAACCAATCAGCTTCCAGTTTTTATTGTCAAAGCTTAAAGGGGTTGTAAAGGTTCATCTTTTATTTTCTAACTTGGTTCCTTTAAGCTAGTACATTGTTGGTTCACTTATCTTTTCCTTCCATTTCCCTTCTAAATGTTTTTTTTTCTTTGTTTGAATTTCTCACTTCCTGTTTCTCCTCGTAAGCTTTCCACCATCATCCGAGCAGTGGAAAGTCATTTAGAACAGCTTACTGAAGAGGAACAGGAAGTGAGAAATTCAGACAAAGAAAACAAAGAAAAAAACAATGCACTAGCTTAAAGGAACAGATTTAGAAAATAAAAAACAAACCTTTACAACCCCTTTAATTGAACAAGCTGAAGTCAGAAGCCGATTGGATACCATGCATAACTGCACCAGATTCTGAGTGCACCAGTTTTAGTAAATCTATCCCATTGCCTTATACATTATCCTGAAAACTCCACAACCTATTTAATCATTTGTATTATTTTTTTCAGAACATTATTAAAAAGGTCATTGGACAGAAGTTTGTCTACAAGTTTGTGTCCTTTCCAGAAATCCTAAAAATGGAGACTCATGCTGTGGAGATGAGCCGGGACAGTCTATTGCTGCAGGACAGCGATTGCAACATCCCGAATGAACTCCATGAGAGACACAAGCAAACCTTGTCTGCATTAAAAAGTGCTAGTCGCAACGAGTACATCCACTCAGGCCTGTATTCCTCCTTCACTATAAACTCACTGCAACATCAGGGAGAGTACAAAGTTATCAAAACCGAAAGCATGCAAGATGAGGATGAGCCACAAGACGATGGAGAAGATGAAGAGGAGGAGGAAAAGGCTGAAGTCAAGAGTCCAGTAGAGGAAGTCAGGACTGTTATAAGATTTGTTACTAACAAAACGGACAAAGAAATCATTCGACCTGTCATTTCTTTGCCCTCTACATCAGAATCGGCAGCTGCCTCTGCTTACTTAGCATCATCTTTGTCTGCTAAAGGAACTTCCTATATATCATCCAATACAACTAGTGTTTCCTCTTCTCCACGCTCCTCACGATCCCCATCCTTGTCCCCCAATAGATCCTTCTCTAATGAGCAAAGGAGTGTATTTTTAGATTATCCTGACACCAACGAACCATTAAATCTCTCAGCAGGATCCAAAACAAAGCTGTCCTATCATCCCCCCAAAGCAAAGAAACCTAAAGGATTAGAAATCTGCTCTCCACCTCTTCTGCTCTCCAGTAGTGATATAGGCTCAATTGCTCTGAACAGCCCAGCACTTCCCTCAGGATCTCTGACACCAGCTTTCTTTACTGCTCAGGTAAAAACGTGGGTTAGTCAGTATAAAAAAAATGAGAAAATACCTTGAAATGAACTAGTGTTCTCAACAACGTCAACTCTTCTGGGAAGGCCGTCCACAAGGTTTAGGAGTGTATCTCTGGGAATGTTTAACCATTCTTCCAGAAGTGCGTTTGTGAGGTCTGGCACTGATGTTGGATGAAAAAAGGCCTGGCTCACAGTTTCAGCTCCAATTCATCCCAAAGGTGCTCTAGTTTAGGTTTAGGACTCTGCACAGACCAGTCAAGTTCCTCCACCCCAAACTCGCTCATCCGTGTCTTTATGGACCTTGCTTTGTGCACTGGTGCGCAGTCATCCTAGAACAGGAAGGGGCCGTCCCCAAACTGTTCCCTCAAAGTTGGGAGCATGAAATTGTCCAAAATGTCTTGGTATGCTGGCGCCTTAAAAGTTCCCTTCACTGGAACTAAGGGGCCAAAGCCCAACCCCTGAAAAACAACCCCACACCATAATCCCCACCCCCCTCTACCAAACTATTTGGACCAGTGCACGAAGGTCCATAAAGACATGGATGATCGAGTTTGAGTCCTGACCTCAACCCGATAGAACACCTTTGCAATGAATTACAGCAGAGACTGCGAGCCAGGCCTTCTCGTTCACATCCAGCGGCGTTGCTATGGGGGTGCGGACCGCACCGGGTGACACCCGCCAGAGGGGTGACACCAGGGTCCTGGGCTGCAGGGGCAAGAGCGGGGCTTCAGTCTCGGCTGTGATAGCGAGTGGGCTACAACAGGGTGTGTCGGCATTTGCCGACATCTCCTGCGGGGTGTCCCCGGGTCCCCAGCGCAGCGATCGCGACGGCCGACACTTAAGCAGCTCCCATCTGTCCCAGCCGGCTGCCTGCATGTTAGCAGTGTCAGAGCGCCGGGAGATCTCCTTTGAGTGTGTGTCTGCATTTGCCGACATCTCCTGCGGGGTGTCCCCGGGTCTCCAGTGCAGTGATGGCTGACACTTTAGCAGCTCCTATCTGTCCCAGCCAGCCGCATGTCAGCCGTGTCAGGGCGCCAGGAGATCTCCTTCCCAGGTTCCTCCTCTGCTTTGGCGTGTCTTCTGATGGGACGGGAGGAGGAACCTTGGAAGGAGATCTCCTGGCGCCCTGACACGGCTGACATGCGGCTGGCTGGGACAGATAGGAGCTGCTAAAGTATCAGGCTCAGCCATCACTGCGCTGGAGACCTGGGGACACCTTGCAGGAGATATCGGTAAAATGCCGACACACACTCAAAGGAGATCTCCTGGCGCTCTGACACTAACATGCAGGCAGCCGGCTGGGACAGATGGGAGCTGCTAAAGTGTCAGCCATCAATCACTGAGAACCCGGTAACTGATAACCGGTAAGTCTTCTGCTGAGGGTGGCTTGGTTGGGGGAATAAGAGAATTTGGGCAAGAAGAGGGGTTTAATACTGAAAGAGGGGGAGATGTGGGGATTATTTGTGCTGAGAGGGGGGGTCTGTGCAGGAAGGGGGAGATGGGGGATGATTTACACTGAGGGGGTGATTTGTGCTGAGAGGGGGGATTTGGGGGGGTAAAATAATTTGTACAAGGAGGGGTTTGGGGGGGGATTTATACTGGGACGAGGGACATGGGGGGCATTTTGTACTGAGAAGGGGGATTTGTGCTGAAAGGGGGTATATGAGGGTGATGACTTGTGCTGGTAGGGGGAAATGGAGGGGAAGTAATGTGCCGAGAGGGGGTATTTGTACTGGAAGGTGGCATATGGGGCTGAAGATTTTTAAGAGGGGGAATATTGGGGGGGGGGATTTGTGCTGAGAGGGGGGGGGGGTGAGGGAAGGAGAAAGAGGAATTGTGCTAGGAGGGGGTATATGGGGGTGAGGGGCACTCTGCACATAGTTCTTTAGACGATGGGAGGAGGGGGGGGTGACACCATGTTTTACCGCACCAGGTGACACCAACCCTAGTGACGCCACTGTTCACATCAGTGCCTGACCTCACAAATGTTCTTCTGGAAGAATGGTCAAACATTCCCACAGACTCTCAGACAAACCTTGTGGACAGCCTTCCCAGAAAAGTTAAAGCTGTTATAGCTACAAAGGGTGGGCCAACTGAATATTGAACCCCATGGTCCAAGACTGGGATGCCATTAAAGTTTGTGTGCATGTAAAGACAGACGTCCCAATACTTTTGGTAATATAGTGTACATGGGCCCCCAAAAACACACATTAAGGGATTTAATACTGGGTCACTTCAGTTTGTAGAATTCAAACTGTTCTGAAGCTGATATATAATTGTCTGCATAGTAAAGTACTAGAAAGAACACAAAGGGCCCGACCTCTGCAGCATATTTATCATACAGAGAATGGTAGGAGTGTTGTGGTCATTTAGTATTTAGTATTTATAGACTGAAAATATTTACGGATAAGGGAAATTACCTTCAATTACTTTTGGGGTGGCTGCAGCCACAATAAACTGTCATACACCTAGCCAAAAAAAAGTGTTTTTTTGTGTCTTATTTTAAATTTTGCCTTTTATTGGTCAAGTTTGTTGTAGCAAGTAAAAATCTTATTTGTATATCTTCTTTAAACTTTTTTTTTTATTATTTATTTGCAGACACCCAATGGATTACTGTTGACCCCAAGTCCTCTTCTATCAAGCATCCACTTCTGGAGCAGTCTTAGTCCTGTAGCTCCATTAAGTCCTGCCAGGCTGCAAGGACCCAACACATTGTTCCAGGTGAATAGATGAAAAATGTAGAACCTAGTCCTAGTTACAACCACAATATCATTTTTTTTTTTTTTTAATCTTTTTGAAGTACTTTTATAATGCTAAAAAGTTGTGTAGCGCTATATATTCGATATCCCCTGTCTTCCCATTCCTCCCCGCACTATTAGGTAGATTCACAAAGAGTTAGGCCGGCTTATCTACAGATAAGCCGGCCTAACTCTGAATCTAAGCCGGCCTATGTTTAAGTGTATTCTCAAACAGATACACTTAAACATACCTAAGATAGGCTGGCTTGTGCCATTCTATCTTAGGCTGCAATGTTTCTTTTGCCCGCTAGATGGCGCTGCCATTGCGGCCGGCCTAGATTATGTAAATGAGGGGATACGCCGATTCCCGACGATTTACGAGCGTACGCCGGGCCTACACCGTCGAGTTACGTCATTTTGGTAAGGGATAGGCCGCCTAAATTTAGAGCTATGCTCTAGTGGACTAACTATTGTTAAGTATGGCCGCCGTTCCCGCCGCGAGGTTCGAATTTTTAGCGAACTTAGCCGCAATGCGCCCTGGGAAATGTAGTCGCCCGGCACATGCGCAGTACGCAAAAACGTCAAAAAACGTGAGGTCAAGCCTCATTTCAATAATACACGCCCCCCTCCCAGTCATTTGAATTAGGCGCGCTTACGCCCGCTCGTTTTAGGCTACGCCGCCTTAAATTTGAAGGTAAGTGGTTTGAGAATCACTTTTAACCTAAATAATTTAAGGCGGTGTAGCCTAAAAAGACTAGGCTAGGCCGTCCTAATAATAGGCCATTCTATGTGAATCTACCTATATGAGAAAATCTAATATTTTTTCTGAGTTTCTGATAATAACAGCCGTGGGGGTTGGAGACAAAGACACGGAGCTGACAGGCAGGGAGGAGGAGAGAAGAGAGCTGCGGATGACAGAGGAACTTACGCTGACCACGGTGGTCAGGGCTCAGCAGCCCTGGTTATCTTGGTCAGCACAGAGAGGGGGACACAAGAAGTGGCAGGATCAGCCAGGTTTCCTACAGTTTAGAGAGGGGCAGATTAGGCCTCGTATACACGATAGGTTAAACAGAGGACAACGGTCTGATGGACCGTTTTCATCGGTCAAAACCGATTGTGTGTGGGCCCTATAGGTTATTTAACCATTGGTTAAAAAAAAGCCAACTTGCTTTAAATTTAACCGATGGATTCCTAACCGATATGTCAAAAACGATCGTTAGTAGGCACGACCATCGGTTAAAAATCCATGCATGCTCAGAATCAAGTTGACGCATGCTTGGAAGCATTGAACTTAATTTTTTTCAGCTCGTCGTTGGGTTTTACGTCATCGCGTTCTGACACGATCGGTTATTTAACCTATGGTGTGTACGCGTGACGGACCATCAGTCAGCTTCATCGGTTAACTGATGACAACGGTCCTTCAGACCGTTCTCATCGGATGGACTGATCGTGTGTACGAGGCTTTAGACAGCACAAGCACTGTGCTGTTTAGCCACTTGCCGACCAGCCGCTGTCATTATACTGCGGCAGGTTGGCACGCTGCTTAAGAGCTATAGGGGGCACGCATCCGCGGCGGCGATGCGCATGGCCGTCAGCCGCGATGTCCTCCTGCGACCTGTGATCTTTCCTCAGAAAGACAGAATGGGGATCTGTCAATGTAAACAGACAAATCCCCATTCTGTCAGGGAAGTAGAGAAAGATCTGCTGTTCCTAGTGATCAGGAACAGCGATCTCTCTCTATTCCCAGTCAGTACACCCCCCCCCAGTTAGAAACACCTTCCTAGGGAACACTTATCCCCTTGATCGCCCCCTAGTGTTAACCACTTTTCTGCCAGTGACATTTATACAGTAATCAGTTGCTATTTTTTTAACTCTGATCGCAGTACATCAATGGTCCCAAAAAAGTGTCAAATCGTCCGATCTGTCCGCCAAACGTAGCAGTCCCACTAAAAATCATTGATCACCACCATTACTAGTAAAAAAATATATCCCCTATTTTGCAGACGCTATAACTTTTGCGCAAACCAATCAATATACGCTTATTGCGATTTTTTTTGCCAAAAATATGTAGAAGAATACATATTGGCCTAAACTGATGAAGACATTAGTTACTTTTTTTTAGGATATTTATTATAGCAAAAAGTAAAAAATAGTTTTCTTCAAAATTGTCACTTTTTTGTTTATAGTCCAAAATTTTTTTAAAACGGAGGTGATCAAATACCAATAGAAATCTCTATTTATGGAGGGAAAAAAGACATCAATTTTGTTTGGGCATGTCGCATGACCGCGCAATTGTCAGTTAAATCGGCGCAGTGCCATATCGCAAAAAATGACATGGTCAGAAAGTGGGTAAATCCTTCCGGGGCTGAAGTGGTTAATCTGCTTTAAGGGAACAGGAGCTTTATTTTTTAGATTAACAAACACTTTAGGCACTAAATATTAAACCTGTAACAAGACCATTGGCACTTTCCAAATAATGACAACTTTTTTTTTCTTTCAAGTTTCCAAACCTGCTGAACAGTCACCTGCCAATGCAGCTACCAGGGTTGGACAGAGCATCATCTCCAGTGCTGCTATCATCTAACTCACAAAGATCCTGATGAAGTTTGAGTGCCCTATGGACTGACTGGTTAATTCATTTAGTGATGAAACATGTTTTTTTACACGTGGACTGGCCTGGAGTTACCAAGACACTGATCACAACACAAACCGCTCCAAACTGAAGCACTGGCAGACACCATTGTCTTTTTCCCCCCTGGATTCTTTCTCCAAGGGATATTTGTATGACTATGTGTAGTTGGGGAAAAGGTGTGCTTGTGATATGTTTAATGAAGGAAAACATACCTCATAAGGTAGGGCTAAGGGGGAAAAATTTGATCAAATACGGACTGTTAAAAGAAAAGTATTTGAGGCCGAAGAATGTTCTGGATGTGGTGTACTAGTCATTGCTTAATTATTCATAGACACTACTGATGATTGGATGGTCAAAACCAGAGGCTTTTTCATTAGGTTTACCTAAGGTAGGTATATGTACATTGTGAGATATACAATGTATGCCAATGTACAAGTGTTACACATACTTTGGCCCTGTGTAGGCCTAATACAGACGGACTGCTTGCTACACTGCTGCCCAAACTCAGATTTACTGTTCAATCTTGGATGTTGAAATATAAATCATAATCGCTGATCTACAAAAGTCCTTTAAAAAGATCTGTTGGCTCTTACCTCCAGCTTCCCAGGAGAAAGATCAATCTGTAAGAATGCTCTACATTCCTCCTTCTACCACCATTAAAGCTGTGGTCTAGGTCAGGTAGAACACTGTAATAATGCTGTTTGACATCAATTCCTGTGCAACACAAAATGTATTTAGAAGATGGACAGGGGAGCAATGCATCTAATCTGAAGGTGTCCAAAGCACTACGTTTAAAAAAAGTTAAAGTTAAACTGTTAACATTAGTGTTAAATTGTGTGGGTTTAAAAAATAAAATAAGCAGTTTGTAACGGCACCCCAACATATGGGTCGTGTTCGCCAGCTTTAACCCCTGTCCCATTTGGGGTGCCGTTACACAGTTTATCATTTTGTGCACACATACGAAAATGCCCCAAAACATAGTTTCTGAAAGCAGGAACCCTATAGAATAAAGAGATTATGGTTGCAATTTTTATATCATACGATCTTTATCAAATCTATATCTTCAGTAAAAATACACCAAAATTAATTCTAGTGCACAATTTTTGGGTAAAATATACAGAATGAGGTTGAAATTTTTTGGCGACAGGCAGACCTGCTGCAGCTGTAGGAAAGACTGGCATCATATGAGCGGCTGCTGCTGCTGGAAGAGACAGGCTCAGGTCGATCAAGAGGTGCCTTAAGCCCACAAAGAGAGTCAGAGGGGTGGATTCCAAAGGAGAGAAGAAAGTTAATAGGGAACCAGGGAAGCTGGCAGAGCATGTACAATGAGAGTGGCAATATAGCAGCCAGAATTTCAACTGCTATATTGTTGCCACTGACAGAAGGAAAGGCAGGATCAACCAGGTATTTATCAATACAGAAAAACTTTATGCCGGTAAACTTCTGCTCACAGGTTTAGTAAATACTTTAAAAAAGGCAGAAAGAGAGAAAGACAGACAAATACAATTATTGTTTTTTATTGACACTTTAATAATAAATATTTCATCCCTGCAGACCCCAAGACTTAAGATTTTCGAGCATCCATCAATTGTTTTGGATGGAATGACCATTACATTTATGCTACCCCAAAGAAGCTAAAGTACTCTGATGTAGTATAAAACATTTTGAGGTTTCCAGGATTTATACAGTATTTCCAAAGTGTTACGAATTGTCCAGTCATCTTTCCCAACTCAGTCTATCCATTGTATAAATGAAGGATGTAAGGCTCAGCTCCTTCCCACAAATCTATGTTATGCACTTGAGCTTTTGTAAAGTATAACCGGCTGTGCCTTTTTTTTTTCTTTGCATAATGTTTTGTAAATGTTTTATATATTTTTGCATTATAGGGAACCATTAGAAAGAGATACCTCTGTTAGAAATTTGATGCCTATTTCCTAATACAGTATGTACTCTAGCCTTGTTTATATTTAGTGCTTCTAAAGTGTATTTGAAATTGTCTTATACATGGTTTTCCTTTTGTAGGAAATAAATACATGTTTCAAAAAGGTGTCATTTTAGTTATATACAGTGTGTGTGTGTGTGTGTGTGTGTGTGTGTGTGTGTGTGTGTGTGTGTGTGTGTGTGTATATATATATATATATATATATATATATATATATATACACACACACACACACACACACACACATATATACACACACACACACACACACATATATATACACATTATATAATTATACACACACACACACACACGCATATATAAATCACACACAGTGAGCGAAAAGGGCATTTGATCCGCTGCTAATTTTGTACCTTTGCCCACTGACAAAGAAATGATCAGTCTATGATTTTAATGGTAGGTTTATTTTAACAGTGAGAGACAGAAAAACAAAAAAAATATCCAAAAAAACGCATTTAGATAAAATAATAAATTGATTTGCATTTTAATGAGTAAAATAAGTATTTGATTCCTTTCAATCAGGAAGATTTGACTCCCAGGTGTCTTCTATACAGGTAACAAGCTGAGATTAGGAGCACTATCTTAAAGGGAGTGCTCCTAATCTCAGCTTGTTACCTGTATACAAGACATATGTCCACAGAAGCAATCAGATTCCAGGCTCTTTACCATGGCCAAGGCCAAATAGATGTCCAAGGATGTCGAGGACAAGTTTGTAGACCTTACACAAGGCTGAAATGGGCTACAGGACCAAAGCCAAGCAGCTTGGTGAGAAGGTGACAACAGTTGGTGCGATTATTCGCAAATGGAAGAAACTCAAAAAAACTGTCAACCTCCCTCGATCTGGGGCTCCATGCAAGATCTCACCTCATGGAGTTTCAATGAACTACACAGAAGAATCTTGTCAATGATCTCAAGACAGCTGGGGCCATAGTCACCAAGAAAACAATTGATAGACTACGATGTGAAGGACTAAAATCCTGCAGCGCCCGCAAGATCCCCCTGCCCTTGAGCACATGTACAGGCCTGTCTGGAGTTTGCTAATGAACATCTGAGTGATTCAGAGGAGAACTGGGTGAAAGTGTTGTGGTTAGAGGAGATCAAAATCGAGCGCTTTGTCACCAACTCAACTCGTCATGTTTGGAGGAGGAATAGTGCATATGACCCCAAGAACACCATAGCCACTGTCAAACATGGAGGTGGAAACATTATGCTTTGGAAGTGTTTTTCTGCTAGGGAGACAGGACAACTTCACAGCATTAAAAAGGGAAGATGTACCATCAAATCTTGGGTAAGAACCTACTTCCCTCAGCAAGGGCATTGAAAATGGATAGTGGATGGGTATTCCAGCATGACAATGACCCAAAATGCACAGCCAAGGAAACAAAGTGATGTCCTGGAGTGGCCTAGCCAGTCTCCAGACCTTAATCCCATAGAAAATATGTGGATGGAACTGAAGGTTTGAGTTACCAAACCTCAGCCTCAAAACTTTGAAAATCTGCAAAGAGTGGGACAAAATCTCTCCTGAGATATGTGCAAACCTGGTTGCCAACTACAAGAAATGTCTGACCTCTGTGATTGCCAACAAGTGTTTTGCCACCAAGTACCAAGTCATGTTTTGGGAAGGGGGCAAATACTAATTTCACTCATTAAAATGCAAATCTATATT
The DNA here is from genome assembly GCF_905171775.1 of Rana temporaria. NCBI lineage: Eukaryota > Metazoa > Chordata > Amphibia > Anura > Ranidae > Rana > Rana temporaria. The sequence continues at coordinate 217,480,853 of NC_053491.1, read as the reverse complement.
TTTTTTGTTGGTGTCCTGTCTCTCACTGTTAAAATAAACCTACCATTAAAATTATAGACTGATCATTTCTTTGCCAGTGGGCAAACGTACAAAATCAGCAGGGGATCAAATACTTTTCCCCTCACTGTATGCGCGCACACACACACATACATAGTGTGTGTGTCATATATATATATATATATATATATATATATATATATATATATATATATATATATATATATATATATATGACACACAAATATATACACAAGCTCCGCACTAAATTTGGGTATCTGGGACAGTAAAAAATTGCAGGCATTCATACATTAAAACATGTCAGGATAGAAACATGGAAACTGGTTTTGCCAACTTGTTTTGTAAGGTCCAAATTTTGAAACTGGTATGGTGATCCTGCCAGGCTGCTATGGTGAGTTAGTTTCATTACCAAGTAACTAGTGATGGTAGATTGTGATGCCAAGAGGGATGATATCACACAAAAGATCCCTTAAAGGGGTTGTAAAGGTAAAAAAAAATTTCCCTAAATATCATCCTTTACCTTAGTGCAGTCCTCCTTCACTTACCTCATCCTTTGAATTTGCTTTTAAATGTCCTCATTTCTTCTGAGAAATCCTCACTTCCTGTTCTTCTGTCTAACTTCACACAGTAATACATGGCTTTCTCTGTGGTGTGGAGAAAGCTTCTTGAGGGGGCAAGCAGGAGAGTCAGGACGCCCACTAACACACAGCTCCTTTCTCTATCTGCAACGTAAAGAGTGTCCTGACTCTCCTGCTCCCCGCTCAAGGGAGGGGGCGAGCACGACACTCCACACCAAGGAGAAAGCCTTGCATTACTGTGTGTAGTTACAGAGAGAAGAACAGGAAGTGAGGATTTCTCAGAAGAAATAAGGACATTTAAAAGCAAAATGGAAGGATGAGGTAAGTGAAGGAGGACTGAACTAAGGTAAAAGGAAGCTATTTAGGGAAAAAAGTTTCTACTTTACAACTCCTTTAACCCGTCCTCCTGCCTTAACAATACAATATTACCAATTATAATGACAATATATTTATTTTGTTGGAAAACATGCCCCAATGTATGTATTACTAAAACATCAAACAACAGAATTATGCACACATGCAGCTATGGTCCCCTATACAGCATAACTTGTACACTGGTCACTTTCTCCTCAAGCCAATTTCACAAGCCGTATGTCAAAAAACACATACACTTACCTCAACCCCTTCCATAGGGTAACAGTCTCCTCTGGTAAACCAGCATGAGCTGAAGTCAGTGCTGCTTCTTTTGCAGACTTCTGTGGGAAAAGAAAGTCAGGCGATGGGCCATATTTGCACCTTTAGATTACCCAGATAGCCCCTAACATCCCCATCCAGGGTGCATTTCAAGGGATGCATGTATAATGTACAGTAACCATAGTAACCAATCAGATCAATTCTGTACTAGAGTGACTCAAGTAGAGTAAATTTTGGTTGATAACTGAACTTTGCACCTCACATTGTTAATCGAATAAGTGTTTTTATCACCCAAGATTCATTATCATTTACTGACAATCTGTCAGAGCATTTCTGTAATGATCAGGTCTGGGATCGGTTATCCAACACACCTGAGTGTTTAGGCTTTCCTAGCGAACTATAAGGCCAGATCCAACAGTAATGCAAATACAGTGCATTGGAAAGTATTCACAGCACTTCACTTTTTCGACATGTTATGTTACAGCCTTAATCCAAAATAGATTAAATGCATTATTTTCCTCAAAATTCTACAAACAATACCCCATAATGACAATGTAAAAATAGGATTTTTATAACAGCTTACCTGTAAAATCCTTTTCTTGGAGTACATCACGGGACACAGAGTCTAGCAATTACTAAGTGGGTTATATTCCACCTTCAGGTGCTGGACATTGGTGTAAATCAATTAAGACAGGAAGTTTCCTCCCTATATAACCCCTCCCATACTGGGAGCACCTCAGTTTTTGTAGCAAAGCAATAAGTGTCCCAATATTCCCAAACAAGTGGGCGGGAGCTCTGTGTCCCGTGATGTACTCCAAGAAAAGGATTTTACAGGTAAGCTGTTAAAAAAGAACTATTTTCTTTATCGTACATCACGGGACACAGAGCATAGTAATTACTAAGTGGGACGTCCCAAAGCAATGCCTACTGAGGGGAGGGAGACACAAATAACGCAGACCGCCATCAGACGTGAGGACCTATACTGCTGCCTGCAGCATACTGCGCCAAAAAGCGGCATCCTCTTGCCGTCTTACATTCACCTGATAGAAATTAGTGAACGCAAGCACCGACGACCAAGTTGCGGCCTTGCAAATCCGAGTCATAAAGGCTTAGTAATGCACCACGCATGAAGCGCTTACTATCCTGGTAGGGTGCACTCCAAAAGAAACAGGGGGAAACCCTCTCTTTAAACCACAAGCCTGAATAATAACCTGATGAATCAACATTGAAAACAGTTGATTTAAACGCTGCCTGCCCTTTCCTGGGGCCTCCTGGTAGCGCAACATCAGTTTTCCATATCCAGTCGCTTCATAAAGGCCTTGACTTTTCTTACTCTAACGAGAAAGAGTGTAACCATTTTAATAGCTGATCATATCTAGGGTCTTCTGGCAGAACAACAAAAAGTCAGTTTCCTATATCTGAAACCTTCAGATAGATTTTTAACTGCTCTTATCTATATTGAGAGAAAAGCAATAACGTTTCCTTCCGCAGAACAAGGTTCTAGAAAAAAGAAAGGCAAGAATATCTTGATTCAAATGAAAACTAGATCCTTCTAGGAAATAAGGCTGGGGTGAGGATTTAACATCACCCTATCCTTCCTTAAGAATAATTAAGTATGGCTCTATACAAAGAAAGTTGCCAACACTGAAACGCTCTTACGGAGGCTACCACAACCAAGACACCAATTCCCTTGTTAGAAGGATAAAGGGAAATAGTGCATCGGCCCAAGGTGCTGACCTTGTAAGCCGACAAAACTAGACTCAATCTCCCCGAGCACAAGGGCGACCTAACTGGCGGACTTATACGCGTTACCCCTTGTATAAAGGCCCGGATCAAAGAGTGCGAAGCAAGCGACATTTGAAAATACTGACAAGGCTGAGATAGGATCCTTGATGGAACATAAGGCTAGCTCCATCGCCTCTCCTAATGTAGGAAAGCAAGATTTTTACCTATGACATAATTCCAAGGATGCCACTCCATAGGGCCTTCCAGATCCATAGGATCTGGAAGGCCCATTCCAAGGATGGTCCTTCCAGATCCTATGATACCTGGTCCTGAAAGCCAGCTTTCCTGTATGAATCAAGGTAATTTGCCTCTGATTCTGAAAGCCCTGATCCTCAAGAATGCAGGCTATAACAGCCAGACCATTAATTCCCATGTTTGCAAGACGGGATGGAATACCGCCATGCGAAGTAGGCCTGGACAAGATGTAAGGGACCCTGGGACCTCTACTACCACCCTTACTATTCCAGTAAGGTAGTCTGGGTTATGCTGGAGCAATTAGGCCAGCTTCCGTTTCCCTCTGATGTTGCATAGAAGCCACAAAAGTCGCGGCACTGGGGGGAGAGAACGCATAAACCAGTGACAACTGGTCCCACAGGGACTAACCCATCTGTCCCGCATGCGAGTGGGTCGTTTGTCCTTGACACAAAGCTGTTCAACTTATCAACTTATTGTTGAACCTGGATGCCAATACATTTTATGTACAGGGTATCCTTTCACTGGCATTTGGTCAGAAAAAAGTCGGGGTGTAGAGGTCATTCTCCCGGGAACAACTGTTGACGGCTCCAGAGAATCGCCTGCCAATTCTGCATTCCATGAAATGACGATTGTCAATAGGCAATGCACAAGCTCCTCTGCCCAAGCCAGAACATGGCTTACTTCCCTCTGGCTGCGTGACTTCTAGTGCCTCCTTGGTAAACAAAGTAAATCACTAGTGTGGCATTGTCGGATTGTACTCTGACAGAACAATCCTGCAACCTAAACGTCCAGGCCCTTAAGCCAGATGCTCCATCCGTAGCTCTAGAATGCTGACAGATAAGGTTCACTTGGAGCCTGACCACCTCCCCTGGGCAGTGGTCTCTTCTAGGCCTGGCCTCCACCCCTAGAGGCCAGCCTTCGAAGCCGCCACCTCCCAGGTAACGGGCATGAAGGATCTTCCTTTCTGCCAATCTTTTGGTTAAGAACCACCAACTGAAACTCCAGCATATCCCTGGGACCAGACTCTTTGGATAATGCTAGGTTAGGATCCACTCGTTCCAGGCAGACAGAATAATGTTTATATCAGCCTTGAATGAAACTTAGCATAGGGAACGGCTTTGAGTGAAGCCACCATCATCCCTAACAACTTAAGCAAAAGGCAAAACGTAAGAAACTGTTCCTTGCCTTGACCACATAGACCAGCTTTCTCATAGCGTTGATCTTGTCTGTGGCCAAAAAAACTCTCCTTTTTGGGCTCTGTCCTAAACATTCCAAGCTTCTTTCCAAACAAAAGAATGTACCTTTAGACTGGGATCCAAACCCAGGAGTTCCAGATACTTGACCATGCTACTGACTGATCTATCAGCAGGAGTTTGCCTCGGTATGCCATTACTGCTATACCCTGGGCCTTTAGACCTGCTAGAGGTGGGCCCTAGCACCCTGTAAATCCGGGCACGGTGGCTAACCCAAGGGGCAAGACCACCAACTGGAGAAGGTGCTCTTCCCATGTGAAACGCAGACAACCTCTGCAGTCCCATGTAAACACATATGCAAATTGCTCCCCATATGTGTATGTGGCAAGCGAAAGCCATATGCCTCTATGGAAGCGTGTGTTCATGGAAGCATGAATTCATATAAAATTTTTTTAGGCAAAACATAAAAAAGGGGCGCACTGTATACATGCATACATATAGCATGTGTGCTATGGAAGGAGCATCTTGCAAGCAAGCGTTATGAATGTGTTATGCAACATTGCGCAACATGTACCCATACAGACACGTATTCCTATATAAACACAAGGAATCCTGTATAATTAAGAAAACTTAAATTATCATGGCTCATTCAACCATGCAAAATCTAGGCAAATATGCAACTTTAAGCAATCATGCATCCTTATGCGATTCAGCATTTTGCATGCGATCAAACATCTTATGCATTTTAAGCACTACTGTGCGGACAAGTACCCTTGTGTGACCAAGAACTCTTGTGTCATCAAGCACCCCTGTGCGATCCAGCATCTATATGCAATTAAGCATTTTAATCCGATTTTAGGCATTTCTGTGAAAACAAGCCTCTCTGTGTGACCAAGTATCCTTGGGTAATCAAGGACTTGTGTGATCCGGCAACCTTGTGTGATCCAGGATCTTTATGCAATCAAGCATTTTTATGCGATTTTAGGCATTTCTGTGCAAATAAACCTCTCCGTGCGACTTAAGCACTTTAATGTGACCAAGCATCCTCATGCAATTATGTAAAAAACATGTAAACCCAAACAGACAGAAACATGTACCGTATTTGCCGGTGTATAAGGCGACCGGGCGTATAAGACGACCCCCTAATTTGAAATTTTTAAATTTAAATTTTTTTGCCTGTACTCACCGTATAAGACGGCCCCCTTCCGAGGCTTCTGACGCTTCATATTTTTTCCTTCTGGAGCCATATTCTTCTTCCTTCTTGCTGGAGCCAATCACAGTGAGCGATGTATTCCATTAAAGAATACAAAGCCTGCTTGGATTGGCAGAGGCTGTAACATCATCAGCCCACGCCTCTTTGACTCTCAAAGCCAATCCGAGCAGGCTTCTGTATGTAGCCTGCTCAGATTGGCAGAGGTTGTTTCTCCAAGGCTCTGTATTCATTTGAATACAACGTTCACCGGGATTGGCTAAGCTACATACAGTATTACTGCACATCCAGCAGGCATCCGACCAGCTGACCCGGCGTATAAGACGACCCCTGATTTTTGGCCAGTTTTTTTGAGTGTAAAAGGTAGTCTTATACGCCAGCAAATACAGTATCTTTATGTGATCAACAATAAACATGTTCTGTTACTTGTTTTTACCCCACATGCATTTTGAACATTCCAAACTCATGTATTTTATGCACACATGTGGAGTTAAAGAGGAAGTTATCCTCTGCAGACATGCGTTTCCGTAATCATGCGATATAGCTGTTGTGCGTTAGCAATGTGCACCAGCAACTGTACATCCCATAGTTGTGACAGAGGCTTTGGCCGTCTAGGTAAAGGGTAAGTTATATGCAGTATGAATCTCTGAAAAAGACTGCAGCTGCAACTCCAGAACTTGTGAGGCTTCTGATCCCTCTGCCTCGTTAGACTGCACCCGTTCCCTGTCCTCTGACAGTGAACTTTTATCCTCAGGTCTTTTAATCCTTTTGTTTGAGGATTTAGAGCAGGGAAAGGGGCACACCCCGGTTTCTGCTTCTTGTGAGGATGCTGCGAATATAGCAGTTAACCTCTTACAGACCAACAAATGCAATGCAAAATACATCCAAACAGACATATGCAGAGTGGCTGCAATGTTGGGGGAGGCTGTAATGCCTGACAGGGTCGATGGCTCAACCTGTGGGCTGCCTCAAGTCTCTACAGGGGAGGATGGTTACCATGCAAGCATGATAAGGGCCACCAGATTCAGGTGGCGATACCCTGGTGCACTTTTATATTCCTGCCCCTGATTCTTTTCTACAGGGAGACAAAAGTCCTAAGCTGTACTGCACCCTGCCAGAAAACTTTTGCTATTGGGTCTGACAAAAGCACTGGAACCCAGGACCCAGCCCTCCAAAGAGAGGCATTACAGGCAAAAACCTTGTGCTTCGGATACGAGGCCCCAGGTACCGTCCACTTTGGCCCAAGGCACTTTGGATGGATCTGGTTTTTATGGAGGCTATTTAAATCCAGCATGGATCCCTTCAATGGAGCTCCTCAGAGCACATCTTCACTCATGACCAACACCTTAGACACTGGCGAAAAAACTGAGGTGCTCCCAGTATGGGAGGGGTTATATAGGGAGGAAACTTCCTGTCTAATTTATTACACCAGTGTCCAGCACCTGAAGGTGGAATATAACCCACTTAGTAATTACTAGGCTCTGTGTCCCGTGATGTACGATAAAGAAAGAAGTTTGTTTGAAATCTTGCAAATTTATAAAAAGTACAAATATCACATGTCTTGGCTCAAAACTTTGCCGAAGCACCTTTGGCACCAATTACAGCCTCATGCCTTTTTGCGTATGATGCTACAAGCTTGGTACACCTATTTTTTGCCCGGTTTCTCCCATTCTTCTTTGCAGGACCTCTCAAGCTCCATCAGGTTGGGGAGCGTCAGTGCACAGCCATTTTCAAATCTCTTCAGAGATATTCAATCGGGTTCAAGTCTGGGCTACTCAAGGACATTTACAGAGTTGTCCCCTAGCTACGTCTTTGTTATTTTGGCTGTGTGCTTAGGGTCATCGTCCTGTTGGAAGATGAACCTTTGCCCCCAGTCTGAAGTCCAGAGCACTCTGGAGCAAGTTTTCATCAAAGATGTCTCTATACACTGCTGCATTCATCTTTGCCTTGATCTTGACTAGTCTCTCAGTTCCTCCTGCTGAAAAACATCCCCACAGCATGATTCTGCCACCACCATGCTTCACTGTAGGGATGGTATTGGCCAGGTGATGAGCGGTGCCTGGTTTCCTCCAGACATGACGCTTGCCATTCAGGCCAAAGAGTTCAATCTGTTTCATCAGACCAGAGAATTTTGTTTCTCATGGCTTGTGAGGCCTTTAGGTGCCTTCTGGCAAACACCAGTCAGGCTGTCAAGTTCCTTTTACTGAAGAGTGGCTTCTGTCTGGCCCCTGTACCATACAGGCCCGATTGGTGGAGTGCTGCAGAGATTGTTGTTCTTCTGGAATGTTCTCCTCTCTCCACAGAGAAATTCTGAATCTTGGGTTCTTGGTCACCTCCCTGAGTAAGGCCCTTCTCCCCCAATCGCTGAGTTTGGGCAGGCAGACACTGCTCTAGGTGTTTTCCTGGTGGTTACAAACTTCTTCCATTTACAGATGATGAAGGCCACCGTGCTCATTGGGACCTTCAATGCTGCAAATGTTTTTCTGTACCCTTCCCCAGATCTCTGTCTCAATACAATCCTGTCTCAGAGGTCTATAGACAATTCCTTGGACTTCGTGGCTTGGTTTTGCCAAGACATGCACTGTTAACCGTGGGACCTTATATAGACAGTATAGTATAGTGTGAACCCAGCTTCAGGTTGGGTTCACACTATACTACACGACAGTAGTACGACTTTCATCCTACTTTGCTCTGCGACATTGGTCCTACATCCATCCGACTTTCATGAACAAGATACTACTTTGCTCCTACTTTGTGATAGTCTGACTTGTTCTTTGACCAATCAAAACAATCCCAGTGTGAGAAATTCTTTTTACTGCAGCTGTAATCCCAATGTCGGATGTCAAAAGTCGGATGGTAAGGACAAGGCTCCTACTTTGATCCGACTTCAATGATATTCAATGGGCTGAAGTAGGATCAATGTCGGACCAAAGTAGTACAGGGAGCATTTTCAAAGTCGGACCGACTTGAGTCAGACCAGTTAAGACGGCTCTCATAGGGAAACATTGATTTTCACACGTCATGCTACATGAGCTCCCAATGTCGGAGCATTTGTTGGACAAGTGTGAACCCAGCCTAAAGGATGATCAGTGGAAACAGGACACACCTGAGCTCAATTGTGAGTGTCATGGTAAAGGTTGTAAAAACTTATGTACATGTGATTTTTAAATTTTTAATGCATTCAAAAAGACTTCAAACATACTAGTAGAATTTTTAGGAAAATAATGAATTTAATCAATTTTGGAAAAAGGCTGCAACATAAAACGTGGAAAAATTGAAGCACTGTGGATACTTTCTGGATGGATGCTGGGGGATTACCATACTTTGCACATTGGTCTTTGCTTTATAAAATAAGGCCGTCTATCTAGAATTTGTATGTAAAATGGAACATTGTTGTGTGTACAGTGGGTATAGAAAAGAATCGACCTCCTTAAAAAAAAAAAAAAAAAATGCAGCCTGAAATGAAGACAGACACAGTTTATGTCTGGTGTTATATTCACTTGAATGTTATACGTTTCACTGAGTAAATACAGTTGCATAAAACAAAAACCATGTCTGTCTTCATTTCAGGGTGCAAAGCAACAAAATGGTTTTGAAGGGGGGCGATTCTTTTCTATACCCACCGTATCACAGAATTGCAGTAAGAATCGTTGTGTAAAAGTTGTCAGGAAATTGTATTTTGATAATGGATGAAGTCTACATTTTCAAAGAATTTATATTAGTCATGGAAAATATAATATACAGTAAAACCTTGGATTGCGAGCATAATTCGTTCTAGAAACATGCTTGTAATCCAAAGCACTCTTATAATCAAAGGAAATTTTCCCATTGTAAATAATGGAAACTCAGAATATTTGTTCCACAACCATTTATTTATAAGCCCTTTAGTTTATAGCCCATATAAAAATATTATAGCATGTGATAGGTTATGTAACCATAAAATGTCCATCCACAAAATGGAAGCCTCCACAAGAGGATTAGAAGCAAAATCCAGAAGGAGCTACAGAGTATAAAAGAGAAGAGAGGTGCCTCTAAGTGTAGCAATATGGTTACATTTAATGAAGGTACAACATTTAGCAACTCAAATGGATGATGAATAAAAGAGGCACATTCAAGTATGCAGGCATCCGGGGGAAAGCTGTCCACATAGACCGTCTTCCTCACCGCCGGCTCTCACCGCTGTCGGTCTGCAATCGTGACCGGGAAGACTACCCTGCAGTAGAGCGATCTAAAAGCGAGGCTTGAAAAGCTTGTGGAGCGCAGTGTGGAAGGGAAGACGTCGATTGCAGTGAGGATTGCAGTCTGTCTATGTGGACAGCTTAACCCCGGATGCCTGCATACTTACAGTGCCTTGCAAAAGTATTCGGCCCCCTTGAACTTTGCTACCTTTTGCCACATTTCAGGCTTCAAACATAAAGATATAAAACTGTAATTTTTTTTGAAGAATCAACAATAAGTGGGACACAATCATGAAATAGAACAAAATTTATTGGATATTTCAAACTTTAACAAATAAAAAACTGAAAAATTGGGTGTGCAAAATTATTCAGCCCCCTTAAGTTAATACTTTGTAGCGCCACCTTTTGCTGCGATTACAGCTGTAAGTCGCTTGGGGTATGTCTCTATCAGTTTTGCACATCAAGAGACTGAAATTTTTGCCCATTCCTTCTTGCAAAACAGCTCGAGCTCAGTGAGGTTGGATGGAGAGCGTTTGTGAACAGCAGTTTTCAGTTCTTTCCACAGATTCTCGATTGGATTCAGGTCTGGACTTTGACTTGGCCATTCTAACACCTGGATATGTTTATTTGTGAACCATTCCATTGTAGATTTTGCTTTATGTTTTGGATCATTGTCTTGTTGGAAGACAAATCTCCGTCCCAGTCTCAGGTCTTTTGCAGACTCCATCAGGTTTTCTTCCAGAATGGTCCTGTATTTGGCTCCATCCATCTTCCCATCAATTTTAACCATCTTCCCTGTCCCTGCTGAAGAAAAGCAGGCCCAAACCATCATGCCCTAACCACCATGTTTGACAGTGTGGGATGGTGTGTTCAGGGTGATGAGCTGTGTTGCTTTTACGCCAAAACAAAGTTTTGCATTGTTGCCAAAAAGTTTGATTTTGGTTTCATCTGACCAGAGCACCTTCTTCCACATGTTTGGTGTGTCTCCCAGGTGGCTTGTGGCAAACTTTAGACGACACTTTTTATGGATATCTTTAAGAAATGGCTTTCTTCTTACCACTCTTGCATAAAGGCCAGATTTGTGCAATATACGACTGATTGTTGTCCTATGGACAGAGTCTCCCACCTCAGCTGTAGATCTCTGCAGTTCATCCAGAGTGATCATGGGCCTCTTGGCTGCATCTCTGATCAGTCTTCTCCTTGTATGAGCTGAAAGTTTAGAGGGACGGCCAGGTCTTCGTAGATTTGCAGTGGTCTGATACTCCTTCCATTTCAATATTATCGCTTGCACAGTGCTCCTTGGGATGTTTAAAGCTTGGGAAATATTTTTGTATCCAAATCTGGCTTTTAACTTCTCCACAACAGTATCTCGGACCTGCCTGGTGTGTTCATTGTTCTTCATGATGCTCTATGCGCTTTAAACTGACCTCTGAGACTATCACAGTGCAGGTGCATTTATACGGAGACTTGATTACACACAGGTGGATTCTATTTATCATCATTAGTCATTCAGGTCAACATTGGATCATTCAGAGATCCTCACTGAACTTCTGGAGAGAGTTTGCTGCATTGAAAGTAAAGGGGCTGAATAATTTTGCACGCCCAATTTTTCAGTTTTTTATTTGTTAAAAAAAGTTTGAAATATCCAATAAATTTCGTTCCACTTCATGGATTGTGTCCCACTTGTTGTTGATTCTTCCAAAAAAATTACAGTTTTATATCTTTATGTTTGAAGCCTGAAATGTGGCAAAAGGTCGCAAAGTTCAAGGGGGCTGAATACTTTCGCAAGGCACTGTAGATGTGCCTGTTTTAATAATCAACCATGTGAGTGGCTAAATGTTGTACCTTCATTAAATGTAACCATATTGCTACACTCAGAGGCTCCTCTCTTCTCTTTTAGACTCAGTTGTGACATGACGTTACTCTTATATCAAGACATCGCTTGTATATCAAGTCAAAATGTATTAAAAAATGTTGCTCGTCTTGCAAAATGCTCTCAAACCAAGGTTTTACTGTATCACCCTTTTTACAGATTTTCCACATTGCCATGTTCTTTGTTTTATAGCAAAAGCACATAGAGTCATTTACGTGTGTGTGCGTGCATTTCAGCTTGAGCTATTGAGATCTGTAAACACGAGACAGTGAGAAGAAAAAGAAAAGTTTAAATTGTTAATTGCAAGACCCAATACTCTTGCTTTTAGCCTTTATTTGTATGTAAAATGTGGATGTGGTTAGGATCCAGTGTGTTCAAAGGCACAACAGAGATTTGATTTCTGTGGCAACCCTTGTAACTAAATTAAAGCCCAATTCCAGATTTGATGTACATTTGAATAGTTTGGTGGGACCAAGCTGGTAATGCATGTGCCGGCTGGGAGAACTGTGCAAACTGTATGTAGCAACGACATATGTACCGTCAACAGAACAGGGAAGGTACATGGTAAGAGGTACAGCATCTCACAAAAGAGTACACCCCTTACATTTTTGTAAATATATAATTTTATCAAGAAAATTACACTTTGCTACAATGTAAAGTAGTGAGTGTACAGCTTGTATAAAACAGTGTAAATTTGGCATTCATGGTTCACTCAATGAACTGTAGCTCCCCAGTGCTGGCAGCACTCATGCAACCCCAGACCATGACACTCCCACCACCATGCTTGACTGTAGTCAAGACACACTTTGTACTCCTCACCTGGTTTCCGCCACACACGCTTGACACCATCTGAACCAAATACGTTTATCTTGGTCTCATCAGACCACAGGACATGGTTCCAGTAATACATATCCTTAGTCTTCTCATCTTCAGCAAACTGTTTGTGGGCTTTCTTGTGCATCACCTTTAGAAGAGGCTTCCTTCTGGGACAGCCATACAGACCAATTTAATGGAGCGTGTGGCGTATGATCTGAGCACTGACAGGCTGACCCCCCACCCCTTCAACCGCTGCAGCAATGCTGGCAGCACTCATACGTCCATTTCCCAAAGACAACCTCTGGAGATGACGCTGAGCATGGCACTCAACTTCTTTGGTCAACCATGGCGAGGCCTGTTCCGAGTGGAACCTGTCCTGTTAAACTGCTGTATGGTCATGGCCACCATGCTGCTGCAGCTCAGTTTTAGGGTCTTGGCAATCTTCTTATAGCCTAGGCCATTTTTATGTAGAGCAACATTTTTTTCCGGATCCTTTAGAGTTATTTGCCATGAGAGTAAGAGCGATAACATCAAATTTAACACACCTGGCCCCCCATTCACACCTGAGACCTTGTAACACTAATAAGTCACATGACACCGGGGAGGGAAAATGTCTAATTGGGCCCAATTTGGACACTTTCACTTAGGGGTGTAATCACTTTTGTTGCCAGCGGTTTAGACATTAATGGCTGTGTTTGGAGTTATTTTGAGTGGACAGCAAATGTACACTGTTATACAAGCTGTACACTCACTACTTTACATTGTAGCAAAGTGTAATTTCTCCAGTGTTGTCATGAACAGATATAAAATATTTAAAAAAATGTGTGGGGTGTACTCACTTTTGTGAGATATTGTATGTGTCCAAAAAATGTGTGGGGTGTACTCACTTTTGCGAGATACTGTATGTGCCTTTTTATTTTTTATAGGTGAACTCAATGCAAATAAACACCATATGGTCTCAAAGTACTCATTAAAATATAATAAATGTATTTTAATATACCGTAAATGACAAGTTTGCCTATTCAATATAAGTGACAGTCTATTACTGACCAATCCCCGGATCTACTTATACAAAACTTTTGCTGGACTCCCCCAGCACTTGGTTGCTCCATTGGAGCCATTGCGAAACACCCAGTGTTACCAGTAGGTGGGAGAATCTTACCACTTTCCAGGATACAATGCTCTGATCAATCAATCATTGGCCATAAACATTGTCATCAATGACATTAACCCTGCGTAAGCTCCTACACCATCCAACTGGGAGCTTAGAGAGGGTGTGACAACCACAGGAACAGATTGGCTGGGGACCACTAGGTGGGTAAACTATGATGGGTTTGGAAGTGGGCTTTTGAGAGACATTAAAGCGGAGCTGCGCTGTAAAAAAAATATAATATTAAAAAAGCCAGCAGCCACAAATACTGCAGCTGCTGACTTTTAATATTAGGACACTTACCTGTCCTGGAGTCCAACGATGTCGGCAGCTGAAGGCAAACAATCGCTCGTCTCTCGGCTGCCCCCACCGCCATCAGTGGTGAGGGAGCCAGGAAGTGAAGCGCTGCGGCTTCACTGCCCGGTTCCCTGCTGCGCGTCTTTCACTGGTCCCCGCTGTGTTCTGGGAGCTGTGCGTTTTTCCAGAACACAACGGGAGGGTGGGGGATAGTGGGACGACGACACACAGGAACTGATGTTCTGCCCGCAGTCTACCCACAGAGAGTAAGCACGGAAGTGGGTGGAAATACCTGTATCTGCACCCACCTGAAATTTGCCAATTGTGGCACCGGAGGGGGGGGGGGAGGGTTCCAATGGGTGGAAGTTCCACTTTAGGGTGGAGCTCCGCTTTAATACATATGCCACGTTTCCTTCATTAAAATAAAGATAGAAGAATTTTTATGCTTGTGTGTGCATACTTGCAAATGCACACTAGTGATATAAAGCCCATCCTCATGTTTTTTTTCTGCCAGGAATGTCTGATGCTCATACATCAGTACAGTGTGAAAAAGGTCTTAAAAGGGAGGGAGCAGAGGGTTGACCTTTGTGTGCTGCTTCTGCAGGCCAGGGGTGGATCTTTGAACAAAATATAATGTCTAACTGAACTGAAGGTGACAAACCTGTGCTGTCTGGTAGGGGTGCAGGGACCACAAGGATGCCTAAACAGAATTACATTATGTGTTGCAAGTAACAATACAATAAAATATGCATTTTATAAGAGAGACCTTGGCACCCGACTATATTCCTTTCAAGAAAAATCTTCTCAAAAGAGCATATGTTAATTAAACATACTTTATGCATGTTATTTACTTGCAAACGCCTCCCTTGTGTAGACATCCAAAAGCCACCAGTGAGTGCCCTCATCTTGGCACTAGTGACAGCTGACAGAGCTGTCACTCAAGTGACTCCAACATATTCCCCTACACTCCTTCCCCAGCATCTACATAAAAAGATAATGTAGGGAGGTGTAAGGGACATGTAAGGAAGGGTGCTGTATTAGGGAATTAAATCTGTCAATATTTTAGCAATTTCAAAGGCACATTGCATGTAAATAAAATATTCATAGGAAGAAAAAAGCACTGCAAAAATGTAAAATGCTGCTTTATTTCTTGATTTTTTCTGTGCTTTTACCTGCATATTATTTTTTATTTTTTTTAGTTGGTGACAGGGTCTCTAACATGTGCTTGTAACTCCGCATCAACTTCACACAGAATTCATAGTTCAAATCTGAAACTGTGGACACTACTTGTTATGTTTTTAAGAACCAGTTTATTAATTTCAACCTGGACAATTTTATAAAACACCGTAGAAATCAGCACCACGGGGTGAGGATAAAAACAAAAATTAAAAGGGAAAAAAAATAAAAACATGAAACAAAAAAAATAAAAAATAAAATTCACAAGTTCCTCTGTTGTGCAAGAAGTTCTTATGGAAAGTGCCTTACAACAAAGAAATATTTTCTCCATGAGATTCAAAACAAGACTATTGTATTTCACAGAATATTTATACTTCAGAAAGTACAATATTAATACAGGCTTGTCAGTTTCAAATAAACAGCAGTTAGCGCTACAGATTTCTCTTTCTGTCTTAATTTAAAACGATTTACAATTTATGAAAAGTAGTAGTGGTCCAACATTCACTGCTATTTTAACATGAGTTTGTTTGTGTCCTAACAAAATCAAAGGAAAGAAAACCATTTTTAATATACTGGTTATATAAATGAAAACAAAACCACGTGTTCCACAACCACTAGTCACAAATAAAGTAGAAAAAAAAAAAAAAGTCCACGTAATACTGTTAAATAAACGACACGTTTCTCTTCTGAACATTAGTGGCAAGACCCTGAATGCAGGTGAATTAAAGAAAAGCAAATCACAATTCATTCAGGATACACCAGGTGGAGATTAACGTCACCATTTTTGGGAGTGGGGTGATTACAGTATTTTTATTAATTTTTTGTACTAAAGGCTTACAGGTAAGCACAAACCTTCAGAAATACTGCTGCCAGCAGAAAATATACTTTTCATGACAGACACCAGCTCCAATACAAATTTTGAAAAATTGTGTAGATAAAAAATAAAATAAAAAAATAAAGAAAAAAAACAGAAGCTTGGAAGCAATTTTTTGGTCAAACTATTTTTTTTTTCCTTTTACTTCGCAATAAACCAAATATTTACAAGCTGAGCAACAATTCAGCAGTAAAATAGCTGGACTGGCTGCTGTACCTGCTTTGGCTGTAAAATAAAAATAATAAAAATAAATTAAATGCACCATTGTTGAAGGGACACGATTCCTGTCCTGAAATACGTCTGCCACAAGTGTACTCTGGTACCTATGCTGGCTCTCTCAATATCCTCATAATGCTGCACTGCTCTGACTTGGTATTAAGTTAGCGAGTAAGAGAAAAACACGGAGAGGATACACAGTAAACTATATTGCTTATGCCGCGTACACACGATCGGAATTTCCAATGGAAAAGGTCAGACTGACTTTTTCCATCAGATATTCCGATCGTGTGTTGCCCCCATCAGAGTTTTTTCATCGGAAATTCCGATGAAAATCCATCGGAGTTTAGATATAGAACATGTTCTATTTTTCTCCGATGGAATTCCGTCAGAATTCCAATGTGATTGATTTGGCCGGGCAAAAGCCTGATCGTGTGTACGCGGCATTAAAGTTTTTTTTCTTTACAATGAGCAATTACTATAGCGATAAAAGACCGCTGACAGATTTCTTTGAAAAACAGGATTTTTTTCTGGATTCTGAAATCATGTACGCTTCATCCATAAAGGGTCAGTCCTCCCAAAAACTGGAATTTCACGTGCTGGTGGGTTCAGATCACTCTCTAGCTTCTTATGATAGGAACCCCAGCAAAGTTAAACTGGCCATACACACAGATTTTCTTTTCTTTCATACTGCAGGCAGAATGAAAAAAAATTCAACCGATGCCTCTATCCACCCCTAAACACTGCAGGCTGTCAAAATACCTAAACCGTGCCAGCATATTTGGATGTAGTCGCTGTATGGCCAAAAAATGTTCACCCAGGTTTTTCAATTAAGGGATGCCGACAGGGCCACGCATGGCGTGAACTTTGGCTGGTTCATTAGGAACTGGATGAAATGGACCCTTGTGGGTTCATAAATGAGTATGTTCTATGCTTGACTTACCGACTGTAGGCATCACAAGGGTGACTCACAATCATGGCAGCATTTTTAATGCACCCCCTCAATGTTGTCCATCTAAAATGGAAATATCCGCTTTTAATAGACTTGCTTTGAAATGGGTTTTACATTTTTATATATGTGACTGTTGCCCATTAGTGATACCACTTTATCAGAGACTCAAATTTATTTCAAATCCATTTTCATTTGTAATTACAAAAGAACCAACATTTGAGAAATAAACTCTACAGAGTATATGCACACATTCATTTTCTGCCTACTCCCCAAATTGGGTTTCCAGAACACACAGAAGCTCTGGCGGAATAAATGATTAAAAGGGAATGCGCAATTTCTATGAATATTTCTATCAGCAAGAACAAAAGGAATACTGTTACCCAATAATATAGAAGAGGCTGCAGACAGAAGACAGACAATGATTATGTGCACATACCTTCATTTTGGTCATTCTTTTAAACGTTTGTACAAGAGGGTTTTCATTATTAGAAGAGTGTTTCACAACTACCGTATGTGGTTGAAGACTATTCCCATTTTTACCATTAAAGTTGTTGAATTAGGCATACACTAATTTCAGAATAATGAATATCAAATGACTGAGTTGCTACAGAAAACAGTTTTACAATACTGGTCTTACTTGGATTAAATTGAATTCTATATAAATACTGCCAGTTAGAAATCATTCTATTTCAGCTGTGAATTTACAGATAAAATCCATTCTAATATCTGGGTGGATTAAAAAAAAATTCAAACAGTGGAATGTAGTAACTGATCTCATCCAATCAGATATTGCTTCTAATAAAGATGACATTTGGTTACTGAGAGTTGTAATTCTGTTTGCATTGTGTCAATACTTGCACAGCTGCCCATATTTTTACCATTCTTACAGGATTTTGCAATCTGATACAACACAGTCTTTAATAAAGCTGGCCATACACCTTGCATAGGGCTATTACAATCTCATTTATCTACCAATAATCACACTTTGCCTGACTGTACTAAAACAGAACCGATTGTTTAGACAGGGCTTAGAATACATAGTTTTCGTAGATCTAAAAGGAGACTAAACAGAATTTTTCTTAATGCGTTTGTAATGTACGTGGCAAACTTTAAGCTTACAAGCAACTACTGGGCCACTGTTTGGCCATTGAGACACTTCTTAGTCACAGATTTACATTTTTTATAATTGTCTGTGTCTTCAATATTTTTTCATTAATAAGAATTGTTAACCTTTTTAAAGTGTGCCCATAAAGTCCATTCCTTTCTATTTGTTAATGGTTCAGACTTACTAGCAACTACCAGACTGAATATACATCGATCAAATTGTTTAGACCCTTAAACCGGGTGCACACTATTAGTTTAACCCTATAAGTTGAACGAAAAGAAAAAAATGGTCAGCTTCGGTTGGAGCCCCTGTACCAACCATGCAAGATTAGTACACTGATCTCCCCCCCCCCCCACTGAGCTGTTGTGTTCTGACAGGGGGACAGCCCAGTGCTTCTAGTTTTCCCAGCATGCTTGTCTGACAGAAGCTTGCCTGTCAGACATACACATGGGCCGAATGTCGGATGCTTTTTTTTGGGACGGGACGTCTCTTGACATTCGGCCCATGTGTACCCGGCTTTACATTACATAGTTGCTTGTAATTCTAATGCTAAACACTCATAATCTGATCAGACAATCTTCTCTATACTTGTAACTATGTAGCACATGGCTTACCTAAATGATCCATTCAAATTATATTTGATCAGGTAGGCTTTCGCACTACATAATTGTTAGTAAGTCTAAAGGAAATTGTACAATCGGACAGTAATGTGTATAGCCATATTAGCAGGGATTGTTAAGGCCTTCAACCATTTAGGATTTTCTGACTTGGATTCTAAAAATTCTACAAAGTAAAAATCAATTGGTATGGGCAACGCAAATCTTTTCTAAAGACATGTTAATGAAAACTATTACTTCATTTGTTAGAAGTTGACAATATTTCCCCAAATATTTGCAGCAAAAAAAAAAAAAAAAAGATAAGAAACCCCCAAAAACAAGTCTGTACCCCTTCTTGTACCATGTATTATTCAGTATTTTAATGAACTGGGACAAATGTTAGATTGTGATAGCATTAAAAAGTTGCCGTTACCGATGGTGATCGATAAAGATTAACTTTTTTTGCCTATTGTCTGCTTAACCTGCCAGCTTAGGTACACCATTGGGCTTGAGCCACCCTATACTTTTCTTAGCCTTTCAATAGAGGGAGTAAAGGATTGACTACCTGCTGGGTCTTAACCACTGTGTATGGGGAGATTTTCATTCATCACTAGGTTCAGCTGGCCTTAAAGTACATTTTCACCGAACGCATCGAATCAGTGAGGTGGAATCTATGCTTACAGTCAATCTTTGCCTAGATAGCACAAAATATGGGGGACATGTTGCTACCAAAGTCACAAACAATAAACTTTGTATAGGAGAATACCATGCCTTTCTCCACCCAGAAATAGAATGGAGCACATTGATAATGCAGCATATGTGGCCTGTTTCACTTAGACCCCTTTCACACTGAGGCGGTTTCCAATCGCTATTGCGCTAAAAATAGCGCCTGCAAACCGACCCTAAACAGCGGCTGCCATTTCTCCAGTGTGAAAGCCAGAGGGCTTTCACACTGGAGCTGTGTGCTAGCAGGACCGCTCCAAAAGTCCTGCTAGCAGCATCTTTCCAACTCTCCTTCCCATTGAGGCGCATTGCCGGCGGTATTAACCCTTTTTCAGCCGATAGTGGGGGTTAAAACCGCACCGACGGTATAGCGCCTCAAAAAAAAGCGGCGCTATACCATCACCACACCTCTTGCCCCAGTGTGAAAGGGGACTTAAGCTTATTTTAGTCACACTATTACACACATTTTCTAATAGAATATCAAGTCTTAAAAATAATAAAGTTATGTTTTCTTTGCCAGACATGTCCTGAACACATTTACATACTTTAAAACATCATTCTCGATCACCCTAGTATTCTCTTGCCACAAAAAATAAATAAAAAAAAGTCTTCATGATCTTGGTCACGTGGTTACCAAATAAGCTTAATGAATCTTTCAGGAATTTTTATGCTAACTGAAAATATCAAACATGGTCCATTTAACTGAAAGCAGAGCAATGGAAAAATAACTTGAATGGAAACAACAGAATTTAATATAAAATAAAACTAAAAAGGAAAAAACATAAAACAAAACAAGTGTTTGGAATAAAAAAAATAAAATAAAAATGATGCATTCACAGATTATCAAGCCACTGCAACTTCTTCAGGCATTCAACTGTTTGTTATGGTAAATATTCTGACAGTAGTCATTTAGCAGCAATGATTCGGCAATAAATAACGCTTTGTGTCTCAGTCCTGCACAAGAATTGCAGCCACACTGACAGCTGTAACCTACTGGCTCTAACAGCAGAAGAGACCTTAAAACCGACTGTACAAGCTTTGTCACACTGTGACAACAAATATTAAAATGAAAAAAAAAAATATATATATATAGAAATCTGCAGGCCTGAAATAAAACGACCCCACTGTAGGCAGGTCAATGTCGACAAACAGATAGTCCTTAGTCCACCAGAAGTAAAAGTTGCCATAGAAGCTTCCAATGTACATATGAAACTGTGATAGGAAAAACATCTTAAAAGAGCATGCTCTGTCGTCTGTTCTTGCCGTGCCCTACAAGAGAACAAGGAAAAATACAAGATGGACAGTGTTAGAAACAATAAAAGTATTACCTGATTCAAAGTCGTTAATTAGTTCTTACTGAATAACTAAATATTAATATAAATTAAAATCTTTATATGTTATACTACTACTAATGTACAGATAGACATATACCCTTAAAAAAAGTATTATTAACTTTAAGTTATATGGCTTTTTATAGCATGATCGATTTACAGAAGATCCATATTACAGAAATGACCAAAAACATTTCACCTACCATTTAACACTACAGTCCCACTGATATGAAAAGGAATATACAATGAACACAACTGGGAGGTGTTAGTACCTCCTCCTTTATTGTGGTGTCCATGTGGAAATTTCACTGGTTGTCCTTTTCCTGTGACCACAGAAGACAAGAGAATCTCTCCAAATGTGGACACAGACCACAAAAAGCCCAGCGCAAAAAATTTGACTAGGTATGCAATACTTCCCATCGCGATCCAAAAAAACAACAAAAAAAAAAAGGCTTTTCTGGTGGTGTATTCTCAGTGAGGAAATTATTGATTACACAGAAAGTAATGGGGAAGTGTCCCCCCCCCTCCCCAGATTACATATTTTTTTTTTTTAACTACCCTCTCCTGCACTAGTTTAGGAGGCAAGCAGATACCAGAGCAGCTTGACTGTGAAACTGTCCAAGCACAATTTTGTAATAAGAAAGCCATCAAGGAACTGGACCCTGCACATTATTATTCGTGAGTGAGAAACTTATATAGCGCAACACATGCGAACTGAATCGCCTCTGGGCGCTTGGTATCCATTCCCTGGGCCCTCAGAAGAGATGGGTCTTGATCTTTCTCCTGAAGGCCAGGTGGTTTACCTCCAATCGGATGGTGGTTGGTAGAGCGTTCCATAGTCTGGGTCCTTGGACCGCAAATCTTCATTCTCCTTTGGACTTGTATCTGGAGTAGATTTTGGTTGGTGGATCGCAGAAAGCGATTGGTGTTGTGAGCTTTTAGTTTCTCGCATAGATATTGGGGGGCATTTCCCAGAATACACTTATGCGTTAGACAGAGTGCTTTGAAAGTGATTCTGTCTTTTACGGGCAACCAATGAAGCGATCTCAACCAAGGCGAGATCGATTCCCATGGTTTTCTCCCAGTCACAAGTCGAGCGGCCGTATTTTGAATTCTAGTAACTTAACTTCACACCTCTAACTTAGGTGGTTGTAAAGATTATACAAATAAAAAGATTTCTGGGGAACTGAAAAAAAAAAGCATAACCAATTTGCATTGTGACATGTTAAATAACAAACTCTGTTTTAGGCATTAGCAATAAAAACGTAAAAAAAAAAAAAAAAAAACACAAATATATATATATATATATATATATATATATCTACAGATTCAAAATAAAGCGGGGAAAAAAAAACATAACTAAAAAGATTTCCCCCATCCACAAAGGTGACTACCATCAGACCCAGGATTTCCATGCAAAAGTGGTGGCGTCAGACAATTTGTTGACTGGAGAGCTTGAATCGAAGGTTGGCATGTGGAAAGTTTCTCATGTGAATGGATGATCCAGATACTCAAGATGAGGAGACTGCTCCAGCGACAGATTTAGAAGGTTCAGGATCCATCTTAACCCCTGCAGCACCTAAACAGTGAAGACCACATTTCCCAACAGAGCCTGCACAAACTGTTTCCTCAGCAGGAGGTTGTCCAAGTATCCCACAATGGGTATACCATGGGCGCACAGCATTGGAGGTGCAGTTGAGAGGTCCAAGATCAGGACCATGAACTGTTAACACCGGGGTTCAACAACAAAACACGGTAAGCAATGAAATTAAAAGATGGGGAAATCCAAGTATGAATCCTTGATGTCCACAGAAGCCAGATAATCTCCCTGGTAAAAGGGAAAAGATGAGTGATGTGGTGGATTTTATGGGGTAATTTGAGCTTGCATGAAGACAATTAGAGCTTTGAGATCCAGAATGGGCAAATTCCATCTTTGGGCTTGGGACCAGAGAACACATCGTCGTAAAACCCCTGAAAAAAAATCCTATCAATAGAACTGGGGCAAGAACGGCTTGATCCAGAAGACCACAGAGGACTCAATAGAGATCTCCTATCCTGTGCAGTGACACAGGAAGGTTGGAGGTGAGAAAACGAGGTGTAACCCTTGGTAACCCACCTCCAGCACCCCGGGGTCTGTGATGCAAGCTTTCCACGTATGGTTAACAAATGTCTCTCCCACTATGGAAAGTAGAGGCACACCTTCATACTGAAGGTTTATTTTTAGATTTAGCAGACAGAGCCCCAGGATTTGTGGATGGAGGGGGTGCCAAGCTTGAGGGTGCTGAACATGGATAGTGCAGGAGCTGAAAAATGAAAGGGGCTTTCATTAACAGATCAAAAGAAAACAGACAGGGGAGCAAACATTTTATCAGCCAATATAAAAAAAAATCTCAGAAAAAATGAACAGGGGGTGCACTGGAAAAGTCTTTGCAGTCTTAGGGACTTTAAAGGTCCCAAGACTAGGGATAGCAAGGAGTAGAAGCAACAAGCTAATGCCCTAGTTTCAAAGTGGGGGCAAACGGCATTATTAGAAACTGAAACAGTCTCTCTCAGACCAAGTCTTAGGAGCTGAGGGCTCAGAGGTCATGGGCAATTTAGATACATAATCAGTAGAGGAAGGCACCGGACACGCTCATCACCTTTTTCATAATTGGAGTGATTTGGGCCAAGAAATCTTGCAATAATGTAGTAGGGCAGAAAATCCAGCAATGTGTGATGCAGCTGAGAAAGATTTCAAGGACAAAAAAGACTCTGGTCACAATGAGTGACACGTATACTGGATGCATTCATCAGCTGTATTGGTAGGCGTGCTACAAGAAGCACCAGAGCTGTTAGAGTGTAAGCACCCCACACAAATGATTTTACAACCTGTTGAAAAAACATCCTCTGCAGATTGCCCTTTGCCTTGTTATCACTACAATAATTTAAAACACACAGTAATTTCATATCCATAGATACCTGCTGCTGTTATTGTACAAATGACAGTATATTATACAGATATTGGAGCATTATATCTTAAAAATCATACTCTAAATCAAATATGCTAAAAAAAATAAAAAAAAATTCCATGCATTTCCCTAATCCAACAACGTACCTGTCTCTGGATAGGAAGAATTTCGGAAGCCGGGATCTTTCTGCAGCTGGATATCCTTAAGACTGAATATCGATATATCTAAAAAGTGAACCATGACATCAGTTTATTATTAACACTGTACAAAAACAAAACTAATGTCTGTTAGACAAATTTCCAATAACTTCCTGCCCTGACAAATAGTTGAGGGGAAATCATACCAATAGGAACAAAGACCGCAACAAAAACCTGACCGTCCGTTACCCTGGCCTCACTCTAACCAAACCAAGGGGAAATCCAACGTTTTAGGCCCCATGTACACGGGACACTGCTAAACGTACGTTCAAAGGCAGTTGGATGCTTTTTTCAACTGCCCCTGAACTCATTCAATGTTATCCTATGTGACCATGTACACCGTCTCGTTTATTGCCATTTTTAGGCAGTTGCGTTTAACAGTGTTTCTTTAAAAGCAAAAAAATGGGTTCAGACGAAGATTTTCGCATTTCAGACGCCAACCGCGACTAAACACAGTAACCCGCATTTCGTTTATCATTTTTGGCCATTTAAAAAATATATATATATTTTTTTAAACGCTTCTAAGCGCAAATTCGGCATGTAAACACGGCAAAACGGACGTTTTAAAATATGGGTTACCATCTGTAAAGTTTAATCATTTAGGAGCAGTTGTAAAAACGTCCCGTGTACATGGAGCCTGTCACCAAAGCAAGAAGTTATTTTGGTGGAGTACTTGTTTTCAATTGTGACCATCCGCTTCACTGGAAAAACAATGATCAGGTCTGTAACCATCTCTCACTGTGGCTGAATTTTCATGCTGTAGACTTGCAGGGCTCTTGCTGTCGACTCACCACTGCAACTTTGCTCTTGCTAGAGAGTTGCCACACAAATTTGCTACAAATTGGAAAATTGTCAACTAGAACTTGTGGTTCAAGTGCTCCTCAAGTGTACATCTTGCCACTGAAAATGTACAGCAAGTTAACAGATGTACAATTCAACACTGCCATAACATTTGTGGCAAGTTATCCTTGCCTTGTGGGCTAGACCCAGCTCTCCCAATGTAAGAAATAGAGCAAGCATACCAAGTTTCAAATGAGTTAACACCTGGGGTCAACCATGACACTGTAGACAGAACTTGTTAGGATTATTATAACCCAAATGCATAAAATCTTGCCTTTTGCCCTCATATGCGAATTGACTGACCACTTCACCCATATGAATGTACCTGTATATCTCCTCTGGTTAAAGTGTTTCTACCATGGTCATGGCTACAGCCGCAGTCATAACCCTGGTATCGTTTTTCAGCAGGTGATGCTGACTAATCTAAAATCGATCCGATTGGCTAAATAGCTTTTATATAAGCTTTTGCATTCAGAAAATATATAATGTTTGTGGGTTCTAAGTAATTATCTAGTAAAAAAAAAAAAAAAGATGATGATTTTTAAGTGTATATGAGAAATTTCAGAATAGGCTAGTGGTTAGGGCAAACAATAGGTGCTGCGATTTTCTTTCAGAAAATCACTTGATTCCCTCAAATGCACTCATTTTTGATGGTTGCCAGCATAACACAATGATTTCTGCGGTGGCAGCTGGCAGTAATTGCATGCAAAAAATGTGACAGTCTGCTTGTATTGAAGTCGATCAGTAGACAATCAGCCTGGTCATAGATGGATCAATTCTCGGCCTGCGCCTACTCAACCAGCTGAGACTTGATCCATCTATGGAGGCTTTCAACAACTCATCTCAAAGGTTTAATAAACCCGAGAAAGACAATCTCTCTGGTTCTTTTATCTGCTGCCCTACTCAGTCATGCCTCCTACATGTTACTATTGCCAGATCCCCGTGTTGGGCAGCCTTACTATCCAATAGAAATATTCAAGAGCCGGTTAGGCTTAGCTCTGTAAATAATGAGATGTATCAAAACTCATACCATATGTTACAGTGCACCAGCAGACTGGAAAGGTAACTTGACAATTAATCTAATCCTCACTTTACATTAAGAAACTCTCAAAGTCCAAACCCTAAATTCAAACCCAATATTTAGCCCCCTAAATTCTAGTTCATTTAGTGTACCATTTTGTTTTCTTCTTTGAATGGTTAATTCATTTTCTTATTTGTTAAAAATAAGGTCTGACACCCAACGACTACCTTCGTATTGGGGTAATAAAAAACATAGAAAGACTAGAAATAAATTCCCCACAAGGTACAGTAAACTCTTCTTTTAAAAAAGACGACCCCTACGCATGAAACAAATTACACCATAGATGTTTGTTATAAGCAGTAAAGCTAATTATTTTGACTGAATGCTAGATTTTCCAGAGGACCGGTTTTGAAAGGAAAGGCAATTCAGTACTTTTTAACCATTTATGAAATTAAGGAATTGGGACGATCAAAGACTATTTTTTTGTTTTTAGTATAAGTCCACCATAAGGCCTTTGATACAATGAATAGAACGGATCTCAGCCAAATTTCCATCCATGTATGGCCAGCTTAAGAGCTGCTAGCTGCGGCAACCAAACCCTGTACAGTGCATCCATCAGCGAGCACCGCAGGTAACATCTAGCCAAGATTGGATACACTTTTAAATCTAAAAACCCACTTTAGAAAAAAAAGGTTAAAACATTTTTCCCAGCAAATATATATTTTTTTTATCGTTTGCAATTCTAATGCGAGAAGCTGTTATGAATTCATATATTGATCTTACTTTCTGGCAAGCTATTCATTTTTGTTCCAAGACTTCTGAAATAAGCATGCTTCATAGCATCTTCTGCTGAAATCCGCTTCTTGGATTCATACTGTAAAACATGAAATGGTGTTATAAAACACTGCAGAATCTGAAGGTCAAAGCTGGCACTATAAGCATAAAATCAAAGCATCTTATGGGAATGTACTGTATAGACCCAGACCCTTCCATTTGTGTGGTGACAGAAAAGCACTGCGTTTACTGCACACAAATATTCTTGGGCAAGCAGTTTGCTAAAGATAGCAAGATACATTGGAAAACTGTGGGACTGAAAAAAAAAACACACCATCAAAAGATATAAACTATAAGACAAAGCTGGTCACTGTTGTAAAGCAAGCTATAAACTGCAATGCAGAGCAGTGGTAAAATCAGATAAGAATTAGTATCTCCAGCAATAAACTTTTTGTCATAGCCCATATGCTGCACCGCTTATCAGTGGGCTTTAATGTAGATTTCTAGCTGCTACGTAAATAGAAAATCTATTAACACTCTGTTATTTGTTGCTAATACTCTTAAGACCAGAGCATAACAGGAGAGGTTACACAGGAAGGATGAGGTAATCAATCATTACTATATTACCAAAAGATTGTGCCTTTACACATACATGAACTTTAATGGCATCCCAGTCTTAGTCCGTAGGGTTCAATATTGGGTTGGCCCACCCTTTGCAGGTATAACAGCCTCAACTCTTATGGGAAGGCTTTCCCCACAAGGTTCAGGAGTGTGTCTATGGGAATGTTTGACCATTCTTCCAAAAGTGCATTTGTGAGGTCAGGCACTCATGTTGGATGAGAAGGCCTGGCTCACAGTCTCCACTCTAATTCATCCCAAAGGTGTTCTATCGGGTTGTGGTCAGGCCAGTCACGTTCCTCCACCTCAAATTCGATTATCCATGTCTTTATTAATCTTGCTTTGTGCACTGGTCAAATCATTTGGTGGAGGGGGGATTATAGTGTGGGGTTGTTTTTCAGGGGTTGGGCTTGGCCCCTTAGTTCCAGTGAAGGCGTCAGCATACCAAGATATTTTGGGCAATTTCTTGTTCCCAACTTTGAGGGAAGAGTTTGGGTATGACCCCTACACCTGTTCCAACATGACTGTGCACCAGTGCATAAAAACATGGATGAGCGAGTTTGGGGTGGAGGAACTTGACTGGTCTGGCCTCAAACTGATAGAACACCTTTGGGATGACTTAGGAGCAGAGACTGCAAGTCAGGCCTTCTCATCTACATCCGTGCCTGACCTCACAAATGCGCTTATGGAAGAATGGTCAAACATACCCATAGACACACTCCTATACCTTGGTTGGTTGGACAGTTTCCAGAAACAGACCATGTTCTCCAGTCCAGGAGACACTCCTAAACCTTGTGGGCAGCCTTCCCAGAAGAGTTGAAGCTGTTATAGCTGCAAAGGGTGGGCCAACTCAATATTGAACACTATGAACTAAGATTGGGATGCCAAAAAAGTGCATGTGTGTTTAAAGGCAATACTTATGGTAATATAGTGTTAATATTACAAGACCTTGAATTATTTAGAGAATTCCTGAGCTCAATTTAAGGCAGTACGCTGTAAGAGGCCCAACAACTAGACTGATGTTTCACTTGGCATCAGAATAATGTGTAATCAGCCTATCTTAAAACTGTTTTGAGATTTAACCCATATGAAGAGCAGTGGAGACTCAGTTTTACACTTCCCAATCAAAGAAATCCCCCAAATGTGGAAAAGTGTCAGTGTAAAATTGGAAGTGTTTATTAAAACCCCACAAAGCCTGAGACTCATCTGCTAAGTCCAGCAAACAGAATTTATACTCCTATTTATCAATTGCTTGAAATATTTGAGTGATTGTAAATCAGCGTAGTAGTGTCACTGATGGCTTACCTAACTGAGCAAGGATAAGGAGACAGCCCCTGTAAAGCACACACAGGTTTTGATCAAAGCACTGAGCACTCTAATGCCGCGTACACACGATCATTTTTCAGCATGAAAAAAAACCTGTTGTTTTTCAGCATGTTGAAAAAACTATGTTTTTCCAACTTCATCATTAAAACGACGTTGCCCACAAACCATCGTTTTTAAAAAATGATCTAGCAAAGCGCGGTGACGTACAACTGCACTATAAAGGGGAAGTTCCATTCGCGTTTGGACTGCTTTAGCCGATTCCGTGTTAGTAAAAGGCGATTCGCGCTTTTTTGTCTGTTACAGCGTGATGAATGTGCTTACTCCATTATGAACGGTAGTTTTACCAGAACGAGCACTCCCGTCTCATAACTTGCTTTTGAGCATGCGCAGGTTTTTAAACTCGTTTTAGCCCACACACGATCATTTTTTACAACCCGAAAAACGACATTGTTTAAAACGACGTTAAAAAATGCAGCATGTTCGATTATTTTTTTTGTCGTTTTTCAGAACCTGAAAAATGATGTGAAGCCCACACACGATCATATGAAATGAGATTTTTTAAAAACTAAGTTTTTTTTCATGCCGAAAAATGATAGTGCGTACGCGGCATAAGTCTTCTGTTCAGGCAATGGGAATTTCGACACAGGGAAGCATGGCAGCACTCCAAAAATGTCTAATATACGGAACTGGATGATTTACAATGGGTGAGTGCTGACAGGCTGAAAAACTCCATTATATACATCTCTTGGTCTCCGGTAGGCAACTCCTTGCTCCCCTGGAGGCTACAGGAAAAGCCAAACTCCTCGCCTTCCATAAAATGAAGATAATTGTTACATCACCTACTTGGTAAATGTATGCAATTCAAAGTTGCCTTTTTGTAGCACTGCAATGACTTTCTATAACTGGTATAAACATTTCATTTTTCTTCTTTGGAGCCATGGAAATAGTACTTCAGTTCAGTTGGTTGACTGCCATTGGCATAAATCTGCACAGACCGCAAGTTAAAATTTCCGGCAATCTGTGGCATGTAACAAGGCCTTCTTTGGCTACATCCACAGAATAACGATAGAAGCGCCAATCACTAACCCTTACATAAATTTACACTTTAAAGACACATGGAAACTGTAAATATCCAATTTTGTTGGCACTTCTTACCTGAAGAAACCGTGTTAATAACTCAATTCCTTCCGAATCTAACCTACAAAAACATAACACAAGAAAAATGTCAGCATAATAAAGACATAACATTGCAGATATCACACAAAATCTAACTAAAGAATTATATGTTTTTCAACAACTATTGAGGTAAGTTAACATTTGCACAAGTTTGTATTGAAAATTAAGCGTCTCCCATGTTAGCTCAGAACATCCTGGCAGCTGTGTAGCCAACAAAACACTGTAACAGACCACTGTTGAGCTGGGTGGATACACATATCCAAAATTTGTCTGGTTCAGCTGGAACTGGCCAAGTTTCAGTCTGGGCGTACCCCTCTGTTCTACAAAAGTGGGTCACCGTGGAATGGTCCTGCAGGAAAACCAGCATTCGAAGAGCCGCTGCAGCGCTGATCAGTATATTCCAAGTACCTGCTGTCAGAAAACAATAGAGCAGCTGCGGGAGATCCCTGCTCACGCATCGTTAATGCGGGAATGTGTGAGGTTTTTTTGTTTTCTTCATTTAACTTGAGGGTTGAATAAAATAAAAACCTCAGCGTGTATACCCAACTTAAGGGCCATAGATGCATTTCCATTCATGTCTGAACTGCTTTTCTCCTCCGTAAACGTCGACAGGAATGCAAAAGTTTGGATGGGATCAAATGCAAGTCAGAAGCATGTCAACTGCAGGTCAAACGCACATGATATTGAACATGAAAGATCGCAGATGTGTTTCAAACGGATCTTAATAAGAATAATACACCAGAAAGCAAGCTGCACTTCCCCACTGATATATACCCAAAACCATTTTGCTTTAATTGAGATAAAAGTAATTCAAAACTTCTGTGCATCAGCAATCCATACAGCCCATATGGTCTATAAATACTTATTAGTGCACACACCTACCCACTTTATTGTACATGATTGCATCGGTTTTGTATTTGATTCCACACGATTAATTGGAAATAAGGTTTAGCATTTTCATAGCATGGCACCAAGTTGAAACTTTATTATATTGGGACAGATTCATGTACCTGTTGTACACAGGTATATGAATCTAGGGCATGTGTACTGCGTGTGAAGTCGCACTTAAGCCTCATACACATGGTCTGATTTTCATCAGACAAAGCGTAGGACTTTTGTCCGAAGGGCAATGGCCATGAACTTGTCTTGCATACAAAACGGCAAAGAATTGTCGGCCAACAAACACAAAACTACATGTTTTTTCAGCTCTTTAGCACCACCCTTTGGGCAATTTCTGCTAATGTTGTGTTATGGCGAGCATTGCTTCCAAGCATGCGTGTTTGTACTTTGGAGCTTTGTCCGAAGGACTTGTTGGCGGACAACTTTAAAGCATGCCATCCAAAATTTGTCTGTGGAAAATCCGACAACAATCGTCCTATGGATCGCACAAACGGTTGGATTTTCCAACAACCGCCTGCCTTTAGACAATTCCCATCGGATAATCTGATTGTGTATACGAGGCTTAACCTAGACCAGTGATGGCAAACCTTGGCACCCCAGATGTTTTGGAACTACATTTCCCATGATGCTCAACTACACTGCAGAGGGCATGAGCATCTAGGGAAATGTAGTTCCAAAACATCTGGGGTGCCAAGGTTCGCCTTCACTGACCTAGACACGGGCAGCAGTGGGGTGTACATAAAAAAAAAGAGATTTTTAATACAGCTTACCTGTA
This sequence comes from Rana temporaria, assembly GCF_905171775.1. Classification (NCBI taxonomy): domain Eukaryota; kingdom Metazoa; phylum Chordata; class Amphibia; order Anura; family Ranidae; genus Rana; species Rana temporaria. The sequence continues at coordinate 217,449,379 of NC_053491.1, read as the reverse complement.
AAATCTTTTTCTTGGAGTACATCACGGGACACAGAGCGGCATTCATTACTATATGGGTTATATGGAGTACCTTCAGGTGTAGACACTGGCAATCTCAAACAGGAAATGCCCCTCCCTATATAACCCCCTCCCATAGGAGGAGTACCTCAGTTTTGTAGCAAGCAGTATGCCTCCCAAAATGGTCCTCAAAAAAGAGGGGTGGGAGCTCTGTGTCCCGTGATGTACTCCAAGAAAAAGATTTTACAGGTAAGCTGTATTAAAAATCTCTTTTTCTTTATCGTACATCACGGGACACAGAGCGGCATTCATTACTATATGGGATGTCCCAAAGCAATGCTTACAATGAGGGGAGGGAGAACATCTCCAAGACAAAAGGATTTAATTTAGAGATATACTCAAATCATAATAAATCCAACTTAGTTGAGAAAAATAATTTTAAATTTTAAATTTAACTCAAAAAAGAGGAGCCCCCGGAATCCGAGGGTCTCAAACTGCAGCCTGCAGCACTGCCTGCCCGAAGGCAGTATCAGTATTCCTTCTTACGTCCAACTTGTAGAATTTTGTAAACGTGTGGACAGAAGACCGGGTTGCCGCCTTGCAAACTTGAGCCATAGAGATCTGGTGGTGTGCTGCCCAGGAGGCGCCCATGGCTCTAGTAGAATGAGCCTTTAATGATACTGGAGGAGGCAACCCTTTCAAGCCGTAGGCCTGAGTGATTAATTGCTTAATCCACCTAGAAATGGTGGACTTTGCAGCTGCCTGCCCCTTCTTGGGCCCCTCCGGTAGAATGAACAGCACATCTGTTTTCCGGATCTTCTTTGTAGCTTTAAGATAGGCCTTCATGGCCCTGACAATATCCAAGGTATGCAGCAACCCTTCCTTTCTGGAAGTAGGTTTAGGGAAGAAGGATGGTAATACCAAATCCTGGTTCAAATGAAAACTGGATATGACCTTCGGTAGGAAGGAAGGATGAGGGCGGAGAACGACCCTGTCCTTATGAAAAACAAGATATGGTTCCTTACAGGATAAGGCCGCTAGCTCCGAAACTCTTCTTGCGGAAACTATGGCAACCAAAAACACTAACTTCCTTGTCAGTAGAACCAAAGGAATTTCAGCCAACGGCTCAAACGGTTGTTTCTGTAAACTTGACAGAACAAGATTTAAATCCCACGGACAAAGCGGGGATTTAACTGGAGGTCTAATACGTAAGACCCCTTGAAGGAAGGTCTTAACCAGCGAGTGGGTGGCCAGCGGCCGCTGAAACCACACTGACAGAGCAGAAATCTGTCCTTTGATTGTGCTTAATGCCAATCCTTTATCCACTCCTAGCTGGAGAAAACTTAATACTCTATCGATGGTAAATTTGCGAGAAAAGCCATCGCTTGGACTCACACCAGCCTACATAGGCCTTCCAGACCCTGTAATAAATCACCCTAGAGACCGGTTTCCTGGCTCTGATTAGGGTAGAGACTACTTTCTGAGACAGACCTCTACCCCTGAGAATCAGGGATTCAGCTTCCAGGCCGTCAAATTTAGATGCCGTAAGGCAGGGTGGAGGATCGGACCTTGCGATAGCAGGTCTGGCCGTAGAGGAAGAGTCCAAGGGTCTCCCACTACCATCTTTAGGATGAGTGAGTACCATGCCCTTCTGGGCCATGCTGGAGCTACCAGGATGACTGGTATGTGTTCCACCCGGATCCTGCGCAGCAGGCGGGGTAGTAACTGGAGCGGGGGAAACGCATAAAGAAGTTTGAACTGATGCCAAGGTCAAACCAACGCATCGGTTCCGCAGGCCATCGGATCCCTTGAGCGGGATATGAACCTGTCTAGTTTCTTGTTGAGTCTCGATGCCATGATATCCACGTCCGGCACTCCCCATCTTTGGCAGAGTGCTTGAAAGACTTGTGGATGCAGAGACCATTCCCCCGGCCATAGAGTCTGGCGGCTTAAGAAGTCCGCCTGAAAGTTGTCCACTCCTGGAATGAATATTGCCGATATGCAGGGCACATGCGCCTCTGCCCATAGGAGAATCAAGCTCACCTCTCTCTGAGCGGCTTGACTCCTGGTTCCCCCTTGGTGATTTATGTATGCCACGGCCGTGGCATTGTCTGATTGAATTCTCACCGGGAACCCCTGCAATTTTGACGTCCAAGCCCTGAGGGCTAGTCGAGCAGCTCTGAGCTCCAAGATGTTGATGGGCAACTGCTTCTCTGGCTTTGCCCAAGTACCTTGGCGAGTGCAACCATCCAAAATTGCTCCCCAGCCCGGCGTCTGTGGTCACTATCTTCCAAGCCACTGGGCTGAAAGACTTCCCCTTCAGTAGATTCTGAGGGTCTAACCACCAACACAGACTTTGTCGGACTCTTGATAAGAGCGGCAACGGGATATCCAAGGCCTGTGGCCTTCTGCTCCATGCTGACAGGATGGCTGCCTGTAGGATGCGAGTGTGGCTCTGGGCGTATGGTACCGCCTCGAACGTGGCCACCATCTTGCCTAGTAACCTCATACATAGGCGAATAGTCGGTTCTTTCTTGCTTAGAACCAGTAGGATTAATTCCTTGATGGCTTTTACCTTCCTCAGAGGTAGGAACACTCCTTGTTGTTCTGTGTCTAATCTCATGCCGAGATATTCCAACTGCCTTGTGGGCTGGAAAGCTGACTTTTCTCGATTTAGGACCCAGCCGAACCTCTCGAGGTATTGGACCGTGAGGGCCACTGCTCGCTCCAAGCCGGGAGACGAGTGGTCTATGACTAGGAGGTCGTCCAGGTATGCTAGGATCGTGACCCCTTGGATCCTTAGCTTGGCTAGGATCGGAGCTAGGACCTTCGTGAACACCCGGGGGGCCGTAGCCAACCCGAAGGGAAGCGCCACGAATTGGAAGTGACGCGAAGCCACCATGAAGCGTAGATATCTTTGATGTGGCTGATAAATTGGAACATGAAGGTAGGCATCCTTTATGTCTATGGACGCCATGAAGTCGTCCTTCTGGAGTGTGGCAGCTGCTGACCGCACGGATTCCATCCGAAATGAGCGGATCTTTAGATATGCATTTACCATCTTTAGGTCCAAAATTGGCCTGACATCTCCATTGGGGATGATGAATAGGTTGGAGTAGAAACCCAGCCCCTGTTCCAGGACTGGCCGGAATCCGAGGCGGATCGTTTGGAATCCTCGACTCCTGGAAATGAGGAGGAGGAAACCTTAGGAAATCTAATTTGTAGCCTGTGGCCACGGAAGACCGTACCCACTCGTCGGGAATGCTGGCTTCCCAAATCTCTGAAAAGAGTCGCAGCCTTCCCCCCACCTTCGTGGGTGGGGGCGCCCCTTCATAAGGTTGGCTTGGGGGCTGGTTTTGCTGGTTTGCGAAACCACTGCCTTTTGCCTCTAACAGCCTGTCCTTGTGATTTGCTGTTGAAGCCGAAGTTTGCTTTTGCAGGAGGCCGTCGATACTGCTTGGCATTAGAGGGCCCCTGCCCAGGGGAATACTGTCGTTTAAACGCAGGCCCCTGAACCTTCTTCTTAGTTGGCAAGAGAGTACTCTTGCCGTTTGAAATGGTCTGAATGTATTTATCTAGGTCTTCTCCGAAGAGTCGTCCTCCATGGAAGGGGAACCCTACCAGGAGCTTCTTGCATGGGGGCTCAGCCTCCCAGCTTTTTAACCATAAGAGTCTTCTCATATGGATAAGGGATAACGATAAACGTGACGCTTGCTGGATAGAATCCTTGATTGCGTCTACCGTAAAACATATGGCCTTAGGGACATCCGAAAATTCTTCTGCCTGCTGGGCAGGAATAAGTTTAAGCATCTGCTTAAATTGATCCGATAATGCTTGAGCGACCCCAATCGCAGCCACAGCTGGCTGTACTACTGCCCCTGCAGTAGTGAAGGAGTTCTTAAGTAGTGCTTCCAAGCGCTTATCAACTGGATCCTTGAACACCTGTATGTTTTCTACAGGGCATGTTAACGATTTGTTAACACATGAGATGGCTGCGTCCACTGCAGGAGTAGCCCATCTTTTGGAAAATTTTTCTTCCATAGGATATAGGACAGAGAACTTCTTAGGTGGTAAGAAGATCTTATCTGGCTTGTTCCAATCTTGGAACAAAACTCCCTCTAATAGAGGATGGATCGGAAACACAGCATTGCTCTGAGGCGCCCTCAGTGAGCCCAAAGCTGAAACCGTCGATACCTGGAGATCTGGTACTGGCAAGTTGAATGCCCTATGGACCAAGTCCGACAATCCTTGAATCCACCAGCTCTCCCTCAGGGAGACTGCCCCAGACTCCTCTGTATCCGGATCTTCGATCCCTGAACCTACTTGGTCCTTGTCCAAGAGGTCGTCCAATTCCCCTGAGGAAAGGACCTCCTCTTCTGAGGGTCCGCGCTCGGGCGACGGAGATCTATTCCGCTTACTGCCCCGCATAGCTGCGGCTATCATTTTACCCATGCTTTTCTGCATCTCTTTTAAAGAGGTGAGTAATACCTCCTCCGTGACCATCTTAGGGTTGGACTGACCCGCGTCAGCTCCAGCCCCAGATCCCGATGGCCCCAAGGCTCCCTGTGGGGAAAGCAGCGGCATAGCATTGTCCGAGACCTCAGACTCTCTGGGGGAATCCCCACCTCTTGTACCCTTGTTTTTTGATGCCATGGTACAATACCGAGGTACACCTGCTACTTATTGGTACCTGGGACTTATAAATAGTTAAATGCCCAAACACCTGTTTGGGGGATAAAAAATGCTTCCTCTCCCCTAGATGACACTTTTTTTTTTTTTTTTTCAAATCTAGGAAAGAAAAAACATTCTGTCCCCCTGAGTAGTATTGCAAGAAAAACTATGAGATGGAAAAGAAACAGCCTATTCCTAGGCTTGAAAACAGTCTTTCTGAAGACTGCAATATTCTTTCTGGCCACTGTGTGTCCTCGGCGCCCCGTGCTTGCCGTTCTGGTCTTTCCTCCTCAGTTCCAAAGTATTGAATGAGCTATATGGAACAAACAAGGAAGGGCCGCCCCTTCCTTAAGCCACTGACCCGCCCTTCCCCCCCAGCAATCTCAAACAGGAAATGCCCCTCCCGACAGGGGGGGGGTGGGGTTGGGAGGAAGGGACCTCTCTGCTCCAGCAAACTGCAGCCTGCAACCATGAGGAGGTCGGCGTTTTGCCTGCTTTGCAGGCCGTGAGGAGGAAGACTGAATGGAGCATCGCCTGGAGGCTTGCAGGTAAGCACAGCTCTCTGACACACACATATACTTTTATATCACAGGCCCCACTCAATGCTTTTCCAACACTACAAGGGAGGTCACATCTTATGGGGAATAATACATATAGAGCCATCCTATCTTTATGATATGTGACTAGTTTGCCAGATGCAGTGCATAACTTTAGGCATGTCCCCTGTGACCCCCCAGAAAAAACCTGCTAAGAACCAAGTTCCGCAAGTTTTCCCCTCACTTACCTGCTCCATGCCGCAGGACTTTGCCAAGCAAGAGGCCCAATCTTCCCCCATCTCGGTGGGGATGTCTAGACCTTCAGGCCCTGGGTTCCTATGAAGGATCCACTGTCCTGGGCCCATATAGCACTCTGGCAACAGAAACATTAGGCACCCAAAGGTTTCTAAGTTCTGGGCCCAGGGTCCAGCTCTCTAAAAAGAAAAGCATTATGGGCTATACCCCAAGGGTTTGGGGTCCGGTTACTGACCACTTTAGCGCTGAGGCTTTTTTGGACAGAACCGGTTAGCTCACCTAATCCCAAGGATGTGGAGGCAAGCTAAACCATGACTAACACCTAAGACACTGGCGGAAAAACTGAGGTACTCCTCCTATGGGAGGGGGTTATATAGGGAGGGGCATTTCCTGTTTGAGATTGCCAGTGTCTACACCTGAAGGTACTCCATATAACCCATATAGTAATGAATGCCGCTCTGTGTCCCGTGATGTACGATAAAGAAAACTAGGCTCTGCACTACTTTTTTTTAGTGCAGCGTGTTTAGACGCATTACTGTTTTTGCAATGGTTTTGACATTTTGCTTTTCAATCTGTATCGTAATGCTTTGCTGTGAATAAAATAAATGAAACGTCACTTCGTGACATTACAAAAAAAGAAAGACTGTAAACAGTGCAATGTGTCGTAATTGGCGCATGTGCCTGTTTACTTCTGAGTGGTAGGACGCGGTTGCTAGCGTGAAAGAGCCCCTTAAAAAGAAATCATTTCACAGAGGCAGTAAGCAGTTCTAAAAACGGAAGAACCTGCTATTTATATAAACTGCACAAGGTGTATATTCTCTACCATGAAATATGGAAGACCTAAAACAGGTTTCCCGAGGAGCTTCCTCTTCCCCAGAATACCGTGTAAAATATTGAAAACTGGTTTTATAATACATTTATTTGATTTGTTCAAATCTGTGCCTGGAAATCTTCAGAGGGGCCTGAGAACACATTAAAATAAATCTCTTGTTATAAGAAACCTCAATGTCCCTCTTTGCCCATTTCAAATGTTTGGGACTTGTGAGGTCTTTTACAGTTGCCATGGTAACTACTTGGGATTCAGAGAGCTGCATACAGGCTGCCTTTGCATGGTAACAGAAAGCTATGTCTAATTTACACTCCAAACATTCCACCGGTGGATATTCGCAGGCAGATAATGATCGTCAAGCAAAAATAAAATTTGTTTCCATCCCCAAAAACAGACTAAATGTTCCATTACACAAATTTAAGCACATCGACCAAAATCATAACAAAGCTGACATCCCACACAAAAGGTGGGCGTCATACTTTGTCACGGATATTCAATGAAAAAATGTAATGGGGGATCTTATAGATCTGTTTCTAATTGCTGAGACGTCACAATGTTTAACACTGTAGAGGTTATAGTCTTTATTTTCTGGAACGGTTAGAAGAGAAAAGCTTCACCAACGCTTTGTTTTCTTAAAAAATAAAATAAAAATGTAAAGGTCTATGTGAATGATATAAAACATCCAAGTGTGATCTATACCTTGGTGCGTGATTGAGAAGTGGTTGAGGTTTGTACTTGGGAAAGTTGTAATTTCGGAATTCATCATTTGAAGGAATTCCTGACCAGGTTTCTTCTGTTGGAGTGCCTTAGGAAATAATAAAGATAAAAAAATGTAGCTTAACTGTATTAAAGTAAACCCGTCACAAACTTGGGCAATACAAACTGAGCAGATGACAAACATAAAGCAAAATCAATGGTCACCATGAATGGAAATCATGCATCAAAACCGTCAGTAGCTCCAGAGGTTTAGATGGCTTACAGCCCAACTGTAGGAAAACTAAAAACCCTCCCTTGCAGTGGGACTGCATCTGCTTTGCAAGCATTAACTGCTAGGGGATGGGAAAAGCATCATTACTTACCTGATCCTCGGCTCCCCCCAAGCAGATGGCAGTGGACTGTTCCACAGCGCCCTTACATCTAATTCAGGGCGATAGGCTCTGCATTGTTCTTGATGTCAGAGGACCTTAGACCACCAGAATGCAGAGGAGAATACGGTGCAGGGATGAGCAGTGCTGAGGAACTATAAAACAGCTGTACCTGGTCCACCTAGACCAGTGATGGCGAACCTTGGCACCCCAGATGCTTTGGAACTACATTTCCCATGATGCTCATGCACTCTGCAGTGTAGTTGAGCAAAATGGGAAATGTAGTTCTAAAACATCTGGGGTGCCAAGGTTCATCATCACAGCCCTAGACATAAACAAACAGTTAACACTTGCAGTGCAGGCACATCTCCACTGCAAGGAAAAACTAACATTTCCCTGAAATTGGGCTTAAGGGCTTGTTCACACCATACTTTCAGCAATCCAGATGGAATTCTGCATACACATTTTTGAAGAGTTTTCAATGCATTCCAGCATTTTTTATTTTGACTTTTTTTTAATAAGACACATTAAAAACACATAATACACATAAAAAAAATATACAATATAGACTCCTGTGCGTGTGCCAGGCACACGCACAGGAGTCAGGGACCCTATTGGCTGCTGGGCGAGGTGACGTATAGCTACGTGCTCTCGCCCAGCAGAGCCGACTAAAAACTGGAGATCTTTCCAACTCTTTCCTCTTAAACTGACAATCCAACTAGTACTAAAAAAAAATACACAACATTGATTGATTGAATGCCATTTAGAAAGGGATATTCAGTAGTATGTAACTAGTACTTACGACAACTATACTATACAAGCAGGCAATGAATGTTTCAACTGCTATTTAGAAAGAGAGAGATGGCATTCAGTAGTATGTTTTGGTATACTATACACCAACAAGTGTACTAGTAGTAGACAGTACTAGCAATATACTAATGAATATCTCAAACAAATAGCATGCAATCAATGTTGTGTGGTGTGATGTATGTATGTATGTATGTATGTATGTATGTATATATTTAAATTTATTCTTTGGTACAAGATGTACTGCAGTGCAGACAACTACCTTGCATGGCAAGAGAGCTGCACTGTTAGGTTTCTTTTTTTTATTTTATAGCTGCCTGGGGGTTAGTTTTAAAATAGATTTTAGTGTTTCTCCCCCCCCCCCCCCCCCCCCCCAGATTTCACTTCCATCACTATAGATCATTCTATGCTATTCTTCTGCAATACTAGCAAAGGTGGACCATGTCTGCAGTGTGGAAATATTTTAAAGTTTCTGATTAAGAGCCCAAATTTGCAAACTGCAGTCTTTGCTCAGTAAAAATTTCAAGAGGGGTACAGTGCCAAGGCATTTTTCAACAGGTTTGATACACCAACTGAAAACACGTCATCCAGTTCAGCATGCAGAATACAAGAAAACAATACAGCTTCCAAAAAATGCCCCAAGCACATCAAGTTCAACACCATCTCTGGCCACAGTCTTCGAAAAGCCAAAAAAATGTACAAGTGACAGTCCCAAAGCTCGTGGCATTAGAGACAAAATTATGGAATTTATTATTAGACGACCAGCCATTCTTTGCTGTGGAGGGCATTGGATTTCGTAGGCTTATGCAAAATATTGAGCCGTGTTACCCACTACCAAGCAGACGCTACTTTGTAGAAACCGGTCTACCTGAATTGTTTGGCAGTGTTACAAAACGCGTTCATGAGCTCATGACTACATCACAGCAATCAGTTTTACTACCGACATCTGGAGTTCAAACATCAGTCCAACGAGCATGCTTAGCCTGACAGCACAGTGGATAGATGCCAAATTTCAATTGCAAAACATCCTATTTAACGCACGTGAGCTTGTTAGATCACATACTGCAGCATCAATATCCGATGCTTTAAAAACCATGCTTGACACTTGGTACATTGATAAGTCTAAAGTGCATCTGATTGTCCGAGATAATGCGTGGAACATGGCAAAGGCTATGGAGGACAGTGAACTTAAAAGATAGTGTATGGCACACGCTACAGTTTGCTGTGAATGAGGGATTGCCGAATCAGCGCACCATATCAGATATAGTATCAAAAAGGAAGGAAAAATTGTGGGTCACTTTAAGAATTCTCCACTTGCTCATTCCAGATTACAAGCCTTGCAGATACAGTTTGAAATGCCACCGAAACGACTGCAGCAAGATATAGTCACTCATTTGAACAGCACCTACAATATGCTGCAAAGTCACTTCGAACAAAAGCCTGTTTTAGCTGCGTATATTGCAGATTACGAGCTGCCGGCAACACTAAGCACACATCAGTGGATGTTAGATGAAAATAGTTTGTTTCTTCCAACTCCATCTAAACAGTTAAAATAAATAAGCTCAGCTAATGCTTCCATTTCTGAAGTTATTCCCTTGATTGCTGCACTAAAGTGTCTGCTAGGAAAAGAGGCAGAAACAAACCATGGCATAAAAACGGCTAAAACCACTCTACTGGAGGCTGTTAAAAACCGGTTTCAAGACACAAGTCCAACCCTCTGTACTGCATTACAACAGTTCTAGATCCTCGATTTAAAGAGCATTATTTTAATGTGGAGAAAAGGCAGCGTGCACAAGAAATGGTACAGGCACAAATGGAGGTGATGGAAGCATCTCGTGAAGGAGTTTCGAGGTGTAGCCCAAAGGAAAGTATACCAGAGAAACGGTCGCATACAACTGAAGCGGAACACACTCCTTCGCTATCTGATATGTTTGAAGACATTTTTCATGAATGCACCTCGGTCCATAGCAGTGCCACAACTGCAGCTACCCAACAGCTGGTGAATTATTTAGCTGAACAACCTATCGCCAGAAGCGACAATCCCCTTGAGTACTGGTGCATGAACAAAGAACGTTTTCCATTGCTTGCACAGATTGAACGCATATATTTATCTGCCCCAAGCACCAGTACAGAGAGAGAGACTATTCAGTCCAGCATCTCATATTCTTGATGAGAAGAGGAACCATCTCGCCTATGAGAAATCTGAACAACTTTTTTTCTTCAAGCAAAATCTGCCACTTTTACTGAAATAGAAAGCAGTAGCACCGTCCAATTAATTTTCTATGTTCGAATTGTCTAGTTATGCCACAATTGCACTATACCAATTACAATGGACTGTAAAGTTGAAACTTCAAACTTAAAAGTTTAGTTTTAGTTGACATAACAGAATAAAGAGGGTAGGACGGGCCATTTTGTTGGTTGTTCATTTTAGTTCTACAGTTTTTGCACTTTATCAATTTAAAAGAGAGCTCAAGCCTTTGAACCAATTTACATAGTAAAGATGTGAGTAAAGATGGGAAAAAAGTTAGAGGGGTTTTTAAACTAGGCAACAGGGGGGAGGGTCCAGAGGTAGAGATAGTCAGCGCGGAACATATTCCAGAGGGTAGTATTGGGGACATTAGTGGTAGGTTGACTAAAGCAGTGGTCATCAACCTTGTCCTGCAGGGCCCACTAACAGGCCAGGTTTGCAATATAACTGAAATACATCACAGCTGAGATCATTTGCTCCTCAGTGATTGCAGTATTCTAGACTGCATCTCCCCAAGGTAATACATACAACCTGGCCTGTTAGTGGGCCCTGCAGGACAGGGTTGATGACCACTGGACTAAAGCACATAAACCCAAGGTAAGTATAGTAACAAGTCCTGGTTGCAATCTCGGAACACCCAATAAGAGGATATTATGCGACCGCTCTAAACTAAGTGGCATGTTCACCAATGCTAGAAGCCTGGCAGACAAGAAGGGTGAACTAGAGATACTGTTGTACAAGGAGGATTAAGATTTTGTGGGAATTTCAGAGACCTGGTTCAACAGCTCTCATGATTGGCTGGCAACCATTCAAGGGTATTCTCTTTATCGCAGGGACAGAGAGGGTAAAAAAGGGGGAGGGGTATGTCTAAATATCAAGAATAATGTACAAGTGAATGTAGGAGATGACATCACTAAGGGAGCTAGGGAGGAGGTGGAATACTTATGGGTAGAGCTCCAAAGGGATGAAGCTAAGGGGAAAATAATACTGGGAATATTCTTTAGGCGGAGGGAACCACGCATTTGTCTTAGGCTCGCCAGTTCCTAAATGTCTTGCAGGACAATTTCATGGGTCAGATGGTAGATGCACCAACTAGAAATAATGTGTTACTAGATCTACTGATTACCAACAATACAGACCTGATCACGGATGTGGAAATACGGGGAAATTTAGGAAATGGCAATCACAGGTCAATTGACTTCAGTATAAATTACACAAATAGAAAACATAAGGGGAATACAAAGACACTGAATTTCAAAAGAGCCAACTTCCCTAAGCTACGAACCTTGCTAGAAGGCATAAATTGGAATAGAATCTTAGGAACAAAGAACACGGAGGAGAGATGGGTTAACTTTAAGTGCATATTAAATAAGGGCATTAGCCAGTGCATCCCATTGGGAAATACATTTAAAAGAGTGAACACAATTCCTGGCTGGCTTAACACCAATGTAAAAATGCATATAGAAGCAAAGGAGAAGGCCTTCAAAAAATACAAGGTTGAGGGATCATCATCAGCATTCAGGCTTTATAAAGAATGCAACAAGAAATGTAAAGGTGCAATTAGGGTGGTTAAGATAGAACACAAAAGACACATAGCAGAGGAGAGCAAAAAAATCCCAAGAAATTCTTTACGTATGTAAACCGCAAAAAAGAGAGGACAGACCATATTGGCCCCATAAAGAATGAGGAAGGACGTCTGGTTACAATGGATGGGGAGATGGCGAAGGTATTGAATTCATTCTTCTCCTCAGTCTTCACAGGGGAATCGGGGGGGGGGCTTTAGTAATCAAAACTGTGCTTATCCTTATGACACATCACAGGAAGCACATTCATGGCTAACAGAGAACAGAATTAGAATTAGACTTGGGAAACTTAACATTAATAAATCACCGGGACTGGATGGCTTGCACCACCAGAGGGTACTCGGTCATGAAATTTCCAGACTATTGTTCCTAATTTTTACTGACAGTATACTAAAAGGAATGGTACCAGCAGATTAGAGAAAATCCAATGTAGCACCAATATTTAAAACGGGCCCAAGATACATCCCTGGGAGTTGCAGACCAGTTAGCCTAACATCAATAGTATGCAAGCTCTTGGAGGGGATGAAAGGTACTACATACAAGATTTTAGTAATAAAAACAGTATCATTAGCAGTAATCAGCATGGATTCATGAAGAACCGTTCTTGCCAAACAAATCTATTAACCTTCTACGAGAAAGTGAGTTGCCATCTAGATAAAAGAAGGCCCCGTAGTCGTGGTGTATCTGGATTTTGCGAAAGTATTTGACACAGTTCCCCATAAAATTTTACTGTACAAAATAAGGTCTGTTGGCATGGACCATAGGGTGAGTATATGGATTAAAACCTGGATACAAGGGCGAGTTCAGAGGGTGGTGATAAATAGGGAAGACTCAAAATGGTCAGGGGTGGGTCAGTGTTCTGTGCTGGGACCAATCCGATTTAATTTATTCATAAACGACCTGGAGGATGGGGTAAACAATCTCTGTATTTTTGGACGATACCAAGCTAAGCAGGGAAATAAATTCTTCGCAGAATGTGAAAACAATTACAATTGTACAATTACATGGCAAATGAGGTTTAATGTAGAAAACCTTAAAATAATGCATTTGGGTGGCAAAAACATGAAGGCAATCTATACATTAGCAGGAGAACCTCTGGGGGAATCTAGGATGGAATAGGACCTGGAATTCCAATGGCATGCAATGCCAAGCTGGTGCCAATAAAGCAAACTGAATATTTTCATGCATTTAAAAGAGGATTAATGCGATCATTTTCCCATTGTACAAGTCTCTGGTCCGGCTGCACCTAGAGCATGGGTCTTCAAACTATGGCCCTCCAGTTGTTCAGGAACTACAATTCTCATCATGCCTAGTCATGTCTGTGAATGTCAAAGTTTTACAAAGCCTCATGAAATGTGTAGTTCCGCAACAGCTGGAGGGCCGTAGTTTGAGGATCCCTGACCTAGAGTATGCTGTCCAGTTCTGTGCACCAGTCCTCGGAAAGGATGTACTGGAAATGGAGCGAGTACAAAGAAGGGCAACAAAGCTAATAAAGGGTCTGGAGGACATAAGTTATGAAGAAAGCTTTCGAGCACTGAACTTATTCTCTCTGGAAAAGAGTAACTTGAGAGGGGATATGATTTAAATTTACAAATACCGTACTGGTGACCCCACAATAGGGATACAACTTTTTTGCGGAAGGTTGTTTAACAAGACACGTGGCCAATCATTAAAATAAGAAAAGAGGTTTAACCATAAACTACGTAGAGGATTCTTTACTGCAAGAGCGACCAGGATGTGGAATTACCTTCCACAGGCAGTGTGGTATCATCGGGGGGCATCGATAATTTAAAAAAACTATTAGATAAGCACCTGGATGACCAAAACATACAGGGATATACAGGGTAATACTGACTTATAATCACAAACACAGTTGGACTTGATGGACTTATGTCTTTTTTCAACCTCGCCTACTATGTAACAGTTTGTTTGGGCCAAACTAGGTCTCACCCTAAGCTGTCAGTCCACTGCATGTGAGATAAAACTGTATGCATGCAGCTACATACATACATACAGCACTGTGTTACGGGTATGAGCGGAGACTTCCCGTAACACAGACTAGTCTACAGTGTAGTCTACAGCAGCGGCACTTAGCAAATCACAGCGAGCAACGTATTCTATTAATGAATGAAATTCATTAATTAATAGAAAACATTGATCGTTGTGATTGGCTGACCGCCGCTGTAGACTAGTCTGTGTTCTGAAAAGTCTCCACTCATAACCGGAACACAGTGCTGTATATTGTATGTATGTATCTGCAGCTACATACAGTTTTAATCACACATGCAGCAAACTGACAGCTTAGGGAGAGAACTTAGGGAAATTAGTTGTCAGTTGAAATGAAAATAAAATAATTAAAAAAAATATCATATGCTATGTTTACAGAGAAACTGTGAAATAATTCTGTTATGGTTAGTTCTTTATTATAATTTTATAACAGCTTGTTTTGCACAGTAACTTTGCAATTTAAAGGGATAGGAAACAGAATAGGAGGCCAGGCCTGCCACTGGCCAGGCTTTTGCCACTAGTGTTCTTGGTAGTTCCGTTTGTTCTATTATATTGTAATAGAAAACACACAGAGGTCGATTGAATTACTAAAATTGGAGAGTGCAAAATCTGGTGCAGCTCTGCATAGAAAGTTAACCAATCGGCTTCCAGGTTTTTTTGTCAAAGCTTTGAACAAGCCAACGTTAGAAGATCATTGGCTAATATGCACAGCTGCACTACATTGTTCAGTATCCCCAATTTTAGTAAATCAACTCCACAATCTCCAATGCTTGGAAGTGGGACCCAGACTGTTGTAGGGCTGCAACTAACGATTATTTTCATAATCGATTAGTTGGCCGATTATTGTTTCGATTAATCGGATAATAGCCTTAAAAAATTTTGCATTTTTAATTTTTTTTGGCCCAATTTGTTGTTGGGCAGATTACAAAACACAAATTGCCGCAAAAACACATTACATGCTTTTCTGCAGCTTCTCCATTGAAGTATATTGAACCAAAAAAAACAAACATGTAAATGAACTGTAGTGTGTTTTTGCAAAAAGCACCAAAAAACAGAGGTGTGAACCCAGGCCTGAGATGTTTAGTAACATAATGGGGTTGAAAAAAAAATAAAAAAATAAAAAAGAGCAAATAATCGCTACTGTAAGGGGTTCATTTTTTTTACTGTGGGACAGTGAAAGTAATATTTACAGTAGCGATTTGCTTTTTTGTACTATAAAGGGCTAATTTTTGTTTTTTAACCCCATTATGTTACTGGCCGATTAATCGATTATGAAAATTGTAAATCGATTAATTTCATAATCGATTAGTTGTCGATTAATTGTTTCGGCCCTAGACTGTTGTCTACATTTTTCCCTGCTGGCTTCACTGGACATGCCTCACCTTGATGACCGCTTATGACTAGGGAAGTCAGTGGATACATTGACTGAAATAACAGGAGGGTGCACCGGCCTAGTGCATCATCTTAAGAAAGGCATCTTTGTTAAAAACGGTGGCTTGTAATACACAACAAACCAACAGGTGTACTATCAAGCTTGTTATCATAGTAAGCTTCCAGTCCACGATACATTACCACCACCTCATATAATAGGACAACTGGAAAACCCAACAGGCCAACATGTTTTGACTACTTGCCTCTTCTCAGAGCTCTGGCTCTAAAGGATGAGGCAAGTCCTTGAAACACGTTGGGTTTTCCAGTTGTCCCATTATGTGATGCAATGATGTATGGTAGACTGGAAGCAGAAGTTTTACTTTGCCAACAAGCTTTGATGCACCTGACGGTTTGTTAGTAGTGTGTATATTAGCCCGTGCACCCTCTGTTTTGTTTTATTTTTCTTCTATTTTTGAACAATAAACAGTGAAAATATGTCTACACAAGCAGAGAGGCTCTTAGTCTTTGGCATTTGACATTATGCCTGCTATTTTGTTTTTTATTGTTCTTGTGCAGCATATGCACTGTAAGTTTCTTTATTTCATTTTGGATTTATTTTATTTTCTGTGTCCAATTTATGTGGGTTACTTTATTAAAGTACTTATTTTATTTAATGAATTGTATTTTTTATTCATTAACCCCTTCCCGACCGCCGCATGTACATATACGTCGGCAGAATGGCACGTACACGTACAGGCACATTGGCATACCTGTACGTCCCTGCCTAGACGTGGGTCGGGGGTCCGATCGGGACCCCCCGCGACTTGCGGCGGTCGGGTCCCCTCGGGAAGCGATCCGGGACGACGGCGCGGCTATTTGTTTATAGCCGCTCCGTCGCGATCGCTCCCCGGAGCTGAAGAACGGGGAGAGCCGTGTGTAAACACGGCTTCCCCGTGCTTCACTATGGCGCTGCATCGATCGAGTGATCCCTTATATAGGGAGACTCGATCGATGACGTCATTCCTACAGCCACACCCCCCTACAGTTGTAAACACACACACAGTGTACACCAAATCCTACAGCGCCACCTGTGGTTAACTCCCAAACTGCAACTGTCATTTTCACAATAAAGAATGCAATTTAAATGCATTTTTTGCTGTGAAAATGACAAAAATCCCAAAAATGTGTCAACATTGTCCGAAGTGTCCGCCATAATGTCGCAGTCACGAAAAAAATCGCTGATCGCCGCCATTAGTAGTAAAAAAAAAAAAATTTTATAAAAATGCAATAAAACTATCCCCTATTTTGTAAACGCTATAAATTTTGCGCAAACCAATCGATAAACGCTTATTGCGATTTTTTTTTACCAAAAATAGGTACAAGAATACGTATCGCCCTAAACTGAGGAAATTTTTTTTTTTTATATATGTTTTTGGGGGATATTTATTATAGCAAAAAGTAAAAAATATTGCATTTTTTTCAAAATCGTCGCTCTATTTTTGTTTATAGCGCAAAAAATAAAAACCGACGAGTTGATCAAATACCACCAAAAGAAAGCTCTATTTGTGGGGAAAAAAGGACGCCAATTTTGTTTGGGAGCCACGTCGCACGACCGCGCAATTGTCTGTTAAAGCGACGCAGTCCCAAACTGTAAAAACACCTTGGGTCTTTAGGCAGCAATATGGTCCGGGGCTTAAGTGGTTAAAGTCATGAAAATTAAAAAGTTGAATATAATACAATTATATATCAAAATTGTATTATTTTTAAAAACCTAATAATCAGTTTTGGTTTTCGGCCAAGTGCATCCTTTATTTTTGGTACCAAAATTTCCATTCGGTGCACCCCTTAATGAAACCATTTAAAGAAGATCCTTCACAGCATTTATATGTGGCTGCTGACAATTTTGTTTAAATTGCACAAAATATAAAACAGTTCAGCAATACTGTAAGAACTGAAATGTCCCATAGGGACATCTAGCTATCATTTTACCGTCACATTAGATATATTTTAACTGTGGTAAATGTCTACTGCAGAAAAAATAAAATAAAAATATGGGTCACTACTAAAACTTCAGAATGCTGCACATTCACATCTTAAACTCATGATCAAGCAAAACTGAAGATAGCTTCAGACCCAGCACCAGTATACAGCATTTAGATGTACTGATAAAGCTTGCTTCCAAATAATATGTGTAATAACATTACAGCCAATAGAGTTTACATTTTTTTTTTATCTTTTAAAGTTGCACATCGGTTTGCAAAAAGCAATATTTATGTTTGTTTATGAAACTTGGTTTTTATTTATAAAGACGTTATACATATCAGAACGGCTAAAATGTGTGTCTGTAGTGCATGTATAAACTCCATAAATACCATAAAAAATAACATGTTATTGGATTTTTACTCTAGGAGACAATGAGTTTGGAAATTCTAGAGAAATGCTTAAATAATGCAATATAATTTAAATAAACCCATAAGGTTTTAGTAGACTAAAATGTACTGGAGATTTTAGTCTACTAAAATGCGACTGAAAAACGAAAACAATTCAGATGACTAAAATATGACTAAAACTGCATTTTAGTCAAAAGGCTATGACTAAAACGAAATAGAGAATTTTACGTCACAATAAACACTATTGTATAGGTAACATGCACTAAAAAAAAATTATATACAGCATCATTTACCTAGAAGCCTGAAAATTAAATGAAGTTCATCTTCTACAGTGGACCCAGGAAATAGAGGTCTTCCAGAAGCCATCTCAAAAAATATACATCCAACACCCCTGATGACAAAGAGAATTCAGAAATGTAAAACCTGTAGATTATTACAATGTACAAAATGCAAACAACAGCAGAATGGCAAACTAGGTTACATATATTTACGGTATACTTATAATGGTAAAAAACATCTATATTAAAAAAAACTGACACATTTTTTAAAGTTAAACGTTAAAGAAGAATTCCAGGTACAATTATTTTATACATAGTTACATTGGTCCAGCTTGAACCAATGTAACTATATACACCATACCTGGGTGATGCCGCTGGAAATCAATGAAGTGAACACTACTACTGCAGTAATCCCCACTTGTTTGCAGGCCTGAGCAGCTGTCTTGCTGCACTGTGCACACAGAAGGTTGTCCCGCTCGGTGGGGGCACCAGAGAATGCTTTGTATTCTCTGACTGGACAAAGTAGATAGCCAGGGTGGTGATGTCACGCTCTTCAACTCATCCAATCAGAGAACGCTTTTTAGTTTTGCCTTCAGTTACAGTGGAAAGAAAAAATCGACACAACTCTGTATAAATGTCAGGTTTTTGAGCTAAACAAAACCAACATAGATCACTAAGTTAATGGGATGGGGCAAAACATGTTGGGGGGGCATGGTATGGATGGAGTACATACCATTTACATTTTTTTGCTCAACCCAGCAGTTGAATGAAGAAAAAAAAAAAAACCCCAGCTTAGGTTGGAACCGCTGTACTATTCGATGTTAGTACAGCGATCTCCCCTGCTGTGCCATTCTGCTCCGACAGGTGGACAGCTCCCCCACCAGAACACTCTGGTTAGTGCCCTCAGCCATTGGATGAGAGCACTGACCGGAAGTCGGTCGGCAAACTGTTTTGGGTCATGACCCTTTGACAGAAGTTGACTAAAAAAAAATAAAAAATACAGGAAAATAAATTGTCTGGAAGGCTGCCAAGAGGCCTACAACAACAATAAAGGTTGCGTACTATGTGTGCATTTTCTCATATTCTTCATATATCTGGGCTGTGAGGTAGGGTGGCATGACAAAACTCTTTTATTACTAAGAAAATCATCCAAGCCTAGGACAATTTGGAAAAACATACATCAGGTTAGATGAAGGCACACTTTTCCTGTCTCAAATCTTTAATCTAGCATTATGGAAAGTGCCCAAAAAGGGAAGGAACCTATTGAGGGTAGAGGGATCTGCTATGAACATTTGAATATAGATTTTTAGAGGGCCCAAGAGATGTAAGAAGTCTGTGAAAAAATGTTGAATACCAGAGAACAAAAACAAACATTAGTTAAATAATTAGAAGGTCTTTTCTTGCCCACCTTGACCGGCACTGTTGACTGCCCAAAAAAAGCAGCCAAAGCATGACGCTGCTACAAGCAGCAGGTAGGGGCATTGGTTAATTAATGACTATAAGGTGTACCATGGTTTTGTCAGACCAAAATCATAACCCATGCGGATGTGGGAAAATTATTCCATCTTTCAGTAAACTTAAAGTGGAGGTTCACCCTCAAAAAAAATTCTGACATCACATGGAGTCGAGCCATCCTACCGACAGAAAGCCTGTGTTTTTTTTTTTTTCTCAGCACATATCTCGTTATCACGATTTTCACCCCCCGGCAATCCCGCGGGACTGGGCGTTCCCAAACACTGCCTGTGATTGACAGGCTTCCGAACGGCGCATACTGCGCGTCACAGGTTGCCGACAGAACCCGAACGTCGGTGCGCAGGCGCCATATAGAGCCGCACCGACGTTCCGGTTTTTTCGTCAACCTGTGACGCGCAGTATGTGCCGTTCGGAAGCCTGTCAATCACAGGCAGTGCTTGGGAACGCCCAGTCCCGCGGGATTGCCGGGGGGTGAAAATCGTGATAACGAGGTATGTGCTGAGAAAAAAAAACGGCATTCTGTCGGTAGAATGGCTCGACTCCATGTGGTGTCAGAAATTTTTTTAAAACTGACTTTTTGCCCAAAATCTTCCTTCTTGTACAACACAATTTTGAGAGGTGGAACATTTGAAAAGTTAATGTATCAAGCATTTGTAGCATCACTGTTTAGTTTTGTAGTATACAATTAAGGTAGGGAACCTGGCAAAGTTCTAATGAGCGCTTCAGCCTAGCTACATCACCAATGTCATTCACGATTCACTTTGGATACCTGAATGTGTCACTGTTGTCTACACAAACGTTACAGAAACATTGTTAACTTTGGGCAGACATCTTGCAATTTTATTATAGCTTGACAACTGCAGAAAAAAATGTGCTTGACAAAAGGAAGTTTGTATACAGATTATATGAAAAAATTAGACATTAGGAGGGAGAGATGCATTAATAGAGTGTTTACCACATGTCAATTTGCGTTGAATACTCAGAAGACCCGAGGAGGACATCTGGCGGCCTGTACCATAATGTGACAACCTCATTGGAATAGGTTTTTGTAGGAACAGATTTTGCTCTGGCCAAACCTTAAAAAAAGAAAAAACAATATCACCAACTTAACAAATGTATTTTAATGGCAGTAATATTACTGATTGAGAACAAAGGTCTTGAAGTAACTGAAAATATACATCAATAAGTCATGACACATCTGCCATTTCACTCTGTGTGGGGCTACATGACCAAGCCAGCTTCATAAACATTCTGGAAAGGTACACCAGGCAACCAAGCTAGGTCACCCCACAGTTCCTGTAAGAGAATGTCATGCGACAAAATACTCTGCAGTGGCTGGAATGACTCTGGGGGAGCTAGGATGCTGACTAGATCTAGGCAGTGTGCCCCCCACCTGGTCTCAGAGTGCATTCAGATGGGAGCAATTGATGCAAGGTGGCACTCTGATTGGGACACTGATGTAAGGGGGATTTCTGATGCAGATCCTGATGTGGGGGGGGGGGGGACCATGGTTCTGTTAACTCGTAATCAAATTACAGCCCAAATTACATCACATACTACTTCATTGTCTCTGCACTTCCTGTCGGTGAAAAAGCTGATGCAGCTCTGCATAAAATCCAATCGACTCCTGAGTTTTTTGGCAAAGCTTGATTAAAAAAAGCTGAAGTTAGAAGCCGATTGGCTACCATGATTTTGCACTTCTCAGTTTTAGTACATCAACTGTGTCACACTGTCAGTGATTTGCACACCATGTTGACATGCCCTCTGACTTTTTTTTTTTTTTTTTTAACTATGCCCCCAGATCAGATAGGCTAGGTCTGGCTCTATTTGGTAGCACTACAACTGGCAATACATGCAAGCTTTGGTTTACCCTCTTTGCACTGCATCAGGATAGAAAACTGTGTTGGAGCTTTTTTTTGTGCTCTCTAAAGGAGTATTTCTGGGTAAAAACACAGTTCTGCCACTAAATATTCAAAAATCACACAAAACAATCAGATTTCCAATCGACTTGTATTCCCTAATTCTAGGGATCTACTAAAGTGGAGCTGCTGCAGCGAACACAAGACTTCAATGTTCATTTAATATAAAAAAAAATCCAAGAGGAATGAACGGCATAAACACAATAAATCTCTCCCATCTCTGGCAGATGGACTTAATCCTTGTTGTACATCCCCATCTCCGCGATTTTCAACTCTTTTCTCATTTCATTTACTATTCTGGGTGTAAAGGACAACGGAGGATTGCCCACGCTTCATTTCAGCAAATCATCTTCAACAACTGTCATTAGTGTTACATAACTGTAGCTTTTTGTCAGCAATTTAAAATTATCTATGTCAGAGTCAATCAACTGTGATAATATCTATGATCACAGTCCATTTCATCCTCATTGTTTAGACAGTAACCACCCTCCAGCATCGGTGTACATTAAAATAAAACTTGCCCAAACACGAGATGCTGTGGAAGTGCTTACTGAATCAAAGATTAGACTGCTGCACGCATGAAAAAGAGCATCTTAAGCATCACTGTGTCTACAGATGTTCAGATAATGGTTGGACTTGGAGCAGGAAAAGCAAAATAAAGGCTCTGCTTTAAACCAAGGTAGAAGTAGTAAACACAAAGCAAGCAGCCATTTCATTTTTACTCAACCTTGCAAAAATCCGCCTGTCTCACCACGCATACATCACTAGATTTGGGTTACAAAACATGTTGCTTTTGAAAATGGGCCAAAGAGTAACAACAATTTTGTGAGAATACATACACACACACACTAATAGGTGGATTCAGAAAGACTACTGAAAGTCTACTGATACGCCAGCCTAAGTCTGAATGGGCGCTGGCGCTAATTTAAGCGTATTCTGGAAACCAGATACGCTTAAATTAGGCTCAGATACGAGCAGCGTAAGTGTCTTACACCGTCGTATCCTAAAGTGTAATTTTTAGGCTGACCGCTAGGTGGCGCTTCCATTGCGGTCGGCGTAGAATATGTAAATCACTAGATACGCCTCATGCAGCGTCCCAGCATTAAGCCCTAGGAGAGTCACAGAGTCACTCTCCTAGGGCTGAATGCTGGGACGCTGCATGGCAGTGTGGTAACCTGACTGTTGGTTCCCCTATACCTCCACTGTTTAAGTGCTGGGGAATTCTCTGCTGCAGTCTTCGGCTGATTATCTTCAGCTGTTTGCTCTTTAACATCTATTACCTGCCTTGATGCTTGCTCCCTAGCTGCCCTTATTCCATTGCTTTTACCAGCATAGACTTTTACCTACTTTTGTTCCCCCTTGTTCGCTACAGTGGACCTTGGTCAGCCGAAACTTGCACTGCGGTCCCTGACTCCAGACTATACCTCCTGAAGAAGCGGTTCACCACGAAACCGGTAGAGGTTATTCTAGGACTCCCCCAGACAACTGCCGATACCTCACGGCTTCTTCCGTTTTGAATAACATCTCTGTATTCTCTATGTGGGGTTGTTAGTCCTAGCCTTGTTTTATATATGGAACATTGTATGTTTTTATGTATAATAAATAAAAATTTTTACTATACCGACTCATGTTATCAGTACCGAGAAAGTCCATTGATACACATCCTTACTAGGTAATAGTTTGTGTGAGTCTGTAGTACTAGCAGCCACTACCCCTCTATTCCTGGTGTCCCTTTATTTCCATATACAGGGTTCCCTTTAAGAGCCCCCAGAGGGTGCCCCAAAGCGTGTGGCCGGTGGTCGCGATCGCGTGCACGAGAGCCAGCACCGGGATTTGTGTGTGTAAACACACAAATCCCTGTCCTGTCAGGGGAGAGGAGACATGTCGTTTGTTCCTACCAAGTAGGAACGACGATAGGTCTCCTCCCCTAGTCAGTCCTATCCCCATACAGTTAGAACACACACGAAGGGAACACGCATTTAACCCCTTGATCCCTTCCTGCCAGTGACATTTATACAGTAATTGGTGCATATTTATAGCACCGATTGCTGTATAAAGGTCAACGCTGTCCCAAAAATGTGTCTGATCCATCTGTCTCAATACTGCTAAATAGCGCAGATCACCGCCATTACTATATATACACACTATAAATGCCATAAATATTTTCCATAATTTGTACCGTAGATGCTATAACTTTTGCACAAACCAATCAATATACGCTTATTACGATTTTGTTTTACCAAAAATATGTAAAAGAATACATATCGGTCTAAACTGATGAAGAAATTCATTTTTTTTTTTTTAATTGGGGTCATTTATTGTAGCAAGTAAAAAAAAAAAAAGTGCTCAGGTGTGCCCTTTCATTAAGACAGCCCTGCACTACTTTACATTGTAGCAAAGTGTCATTTCTTCAGCGTTATCACATGAAAATATATAATATATTTACAAAAATGTAAGCGTTGTACTCACTTTTGTGAAATACTGTAAATTTATACCTGTGATTCACAAACAAGACAAACTATGATATTATGCCCTCAGTCTTTTGTCATCATTTATACCAAAAAAATACTAGAGTATTTGAGGAATGTGCCTCACTTCTAGACGGAACTTTAATACATACAGACAAGCTGTAAACCTGTCTCAGATATCAATCATCAGCTGTTATATTTATCTTTAGTTTTCAGCTACTAGCATCTAAATTGAGCAGTGCAGAGTACATCCACTATTTTACAGTTCTCCTCCCTTACATTTCAAGGACTCGAAAAACAGATTTCATATCCCACACATGTGAGTAGGATGGAGAAATCATCCCTGCTGTGCAGCTGTATTCTGAGAGCTGGACTCCCCCACTGTCAGAATACACGGTGATCAGCGGCTGCCGCCAACTGATCGAAAAGCATTTTCCAACAGTCCCCCAGATGATGATCTTTAGATCGTTTTTTTTGTCAAACAGGAATGTTCAAAGATGGATCAAATTTCTACCGGTCCCCGCTGAACAGCCCAAATGTTCATTCATCTATGGGCAGCAAAATGGCGTATAGTATCATATGTTCTCTAAAGTTTGAGCTTCATGTTAAAGATAATTAGAAAACAAGATAAATCATTGGCACCAAGGCTGGGTTCACAAATGTGCGGTGCAAACTGGTTTCCCTGCGAAGATAAAAAATCAGTTCAGCGGTTCCTCATCGTTTTAGCTGCGGATCAGCTGACCAGGGAGAGGGGAGGGAGGTGTAGCGAGGAGGGGGGAGAGAATTTGTGTTCAGAACAGAAAACATCTGAGAATCAGATGCATTCTCATTGAGGATTATGTGCCTGCAATTTGCACTGAACTGCCTATAAAATGCACACTTTTTGTGCAATGCGGACGCAACGCACATATGCGAACCAGACCTATTGAAAGAACATATTTTCAATGGTTCTGAAAATTGGATGCCGTGTAAGCCGCAGCCGATTCGCATATGTGTGAACCCAGGCTTATTCTTTCCAGGTAAGAAGACTGTAATGAGCACCATGTGATAACCCCAATAATTTTTGGGGGTAATATTTCCAGTCTCCAGACCCCTTTTTACTGCATCTATGACCATCTTTTATAAAATGTTCACAAAACTATAGAAGACTTAAAGCGAAGTTCCACCCATTTAAAAGTCAGCAGCTACAAAAAGTGTCGCTGCTGACTTAACAATCAGACACTCACCTGTCCCCAGTCTAGCGATGCGGGCGCATGAAGCATTGCTCCTCTCCACGGCGCTGGCATGGTTACTGTGGGCGCCTGGGCTGTGGCTCCACAGCCGGGTGTGTACTGTGCATGCACGAGCCGCACTGCACACTGTGATTGGCCGGGCAATCTTCTGGGGCCAGAAGACTGCAGGGAGGGAGGGGGAGAGGGGAGTCTTCCGGCGCTGCAGCTCCGGGGAGGAAGTGGTAGCTGGGTTCCCATAAAAACAGGGTACCCACTCCCCCCCCCCCCACAAAAAAAAATGACATGCCAAATGTGGCAAGTCAGGGGTCACCTACACCTAAAGCGAAATTTACATTTTTGGGTGGCACTCCGCTTTAAAGATAGATCAGTCAGAAATCAGATTAAAAGATTAGTTCTGTGTAATATCATCCTACTCCATATCATCATCAAATATAAAATTAGCAGTAAAAACTTTAATGATTCAACATACCAAAATCAGCCAACTTCAGTTCCCCTTTCTCATTGATAAGGAGGTTCTGTGGCTTTAAGTCTCGGTGAAGAACTTTTCTTTTGTGACAGTAAGCTAAACCCCTTAAAATTTGATACAAAAATATCTAAAAGAGAAAAAATTACAAATACATAACTGTTATTTTAAAAAGGTATGGTACATGCATGTGCTACGACTGAAAGGAAAAGCTAGCACATTTCCAACATAGATCTGTTGGTGCAACAAAGCAAACACACGTGTAATATCATTCACTCAAACATGGTAATGCCTAGAATATGACATTTTGGTGGTTCCTATAAGCCCCCATACACGCAGAATGTTTTTAACTTGGTGGTTCCTATAAGCCCCCATACACGCAGAATGTTTTTAACTCTCCTAGTAACCAGCAGCGGTTTTGCAGAAATAAAAATGCCTGTGTGTAAAGCTTTTACAAGCTTGTGCAGGCTTCAAGCTCTTTGGTGTTAATTTAATTGGCCAGAATAAATATTTTATTCACGTTTAGCAGTTTTTAGTAGCGTCAAGTATTTTTTCTGCCCTAACTCTACTGCTCCTGGACGCACTGGCAGTGGGCTTTTTTCCTGCGTCAAAAAGCTCCTGCCACTAAATACTGCTAAAAGCCTATGTGTGCCAACATGGAAGGGCGTTTAGAGGCAGAGAAAAAACGCTCGACGCCCCTAGAAGCAGCTGTAAAAATATCCAGTGTGCATGAGGCCCAAGTCAGCCAAGTTGGTAGATGTACACAAAGCAAAGAAGCCTTCCTAACTGCTTTTTTCCTTCAATTTTCCCAATTCCGCCAATTTAGTATTCGTCAAAAGTATTTTACCTTTACATTGTGTATACTCATTATATTTCCACAGTCGTCCATATATTGCTTCAAATCTTTGTCCTAAAACACAAAAAAAAAAAAGTTGGATTACATGGCTTCTTACTAGAAAAGTTTTGGAATGTACTTTGTTTAGAAAGGGGAAAAACAGCCTATGCTAGCTCTATGACTGTATACTGTTCCTTATGGTCTCAGTCATGTGGGTAGAAAAAACAATGCGTTTAGATGCCCACAGGATATAGTTTTGTACGCATATAAATGCAGCGCTATATAGTAATCAATGAGCCATACACACAGCTGTGTTTACATACTAAACAGGTGCACATGTAGTCATTCATCAGAATGAAAGAAGAATTGTATACGTACTTTAGAAGTGTATCTTACACAGGATCTTCTGCTAGCTCTGCCAGCAAGACCCTGCATTCCGTAAAGGAAATATGCATATACTTCCTAATGCTCCCTTAAACCAGGGTTCCTCAACCAATTTCTGCCTCTCAGATAAGTTCCCACTAACACTAGTGGTGAAACGGATCAAAAAACTCACGGTTCTGATCGTTCCTCGGATCAGAGTCACGGATTGGATCATTTTTCGGATCACCACCATATATATTCCCCACTGTAATATCCACGCCATTACCCCCACTGTAATGTCCACGTCTCCCCCTCCCCCACTGTAATATCCACATCTCCCCCGTCAGCACATCGCTCTGGGGAGCTCACCTAGGCCGCCACTGCCTGGGTGTACCAAGATGGCCACCGCTCCGGAGCTAGGCCAAAACCGCAGCCTTTCCTATGGCTGCAATCCATGATGATGATCCGTTGCACCCCTAACTGACACCATTGATTTTTTTAGGCATCTTTAAGGGGGTAATGTCCACAATTGTAAGGAGCATTTTTGCACTGACCATCACACTAATGTATGATGAGTTGTAGATATCGTAATTTTTAGGAGGAGTTCCCCAAAACTGGAAAGCTATTTCAGGGATTCCTCAGTGTTGAATAAGGTTGCCTTAAACTGAACTTTGGAAAAAGACCAGTCATTGCTGTTCTCTAAAATTGTCTTGGTCTTGTATCTGCCCCCTCCTGTAGATTTATGCAGGCAGCCTGTAATGGGTGGAGGTGCTGGGCCCCTCCTACGGCTCTGTACAGGCTCTGCAGTACAGTGATGCCACTGCTATTTTTACCAGGTAATGACTGACTTTGCAAAGGCATTTGGGGGGCACAAAGTGGATTTAGATCCTTTGTGGCGATTGGGAAAAATATTTAAAAATAAGTTTTCGCACCTGGAGTTTTAAAACTTCCCTTTTTCACTGCCAGGATCAGTTACCAGATGCCTATCAACGGAAGGAGGTGAGAATTGAACCCCCCCTCATACAAATATGTAGCTAGGCTTCCTCCTGACTTGAGACTTGCAAGGACAAGTAGTAGAAGAGATGCTCACACTATGGAGTTCAGGTTTACACTTTGTGCAGTAACTAAAGGAGCATGTTGAACGTTAACCAACCATTCAAGTAGAGGCTGCTACTGGATGAAGGGACTTTAATTTAAAATAAATACTTATTGTAAAAGTAGATGCAAATAAATGTTTACATTTTACGCTAATAGTAGAAGTCCATTACAAACTTTGGCTGTAAAATGTGTCTTTCTTTGCTGTCACTAACAAAGACTTTCAATACACATGGAATGGCTATATGCAACATATGGAAGTCACCATAACATAATAGTCATTATTGTCCCAGATTTTTTTGCTTGCCTCCACCCAGAGTGCTTTTCTTTGATGAAAAATTCCATATATAATACCAGGGATCCCACTAACAGAAACAATATGGCCTGGAAAGATTAGGGGATGGAAGCCCCAACTAATTAATCTCCCAAGATGCATCTGGAAGACCTAGAAAACTTGTGGCAGGGAATTATTTTCCTTTTATATTTTTCACAGTTTAAGATTTTTTCAAATTGTTTGTTTAAAAAATTGTACTGGGCAAAATGGAAGCTGCCACAATGTAGATCTATCCTTTTGAAGTGCTTGTTAAAGGTCAAGATTCCAACACAATATTCCTAAAGCACACGCTCTTGAAAAGTGTCTGAGAGTCTAAACGAGCGTTGTAGCAACCACTGCCTGGAACCGAAGATAATCAAAGCGAGACAATGTCACCAGCACCCCACAAATCTCCAGAACAGGTCCAAAGCTTTTTTCACATTAGAACAGAAGCAATGTTTCGGAGCCTCGCAGAACCCCTGCCTGATGAAAGTGACCTGCAAAGCCCTGAAGCTGCTTCGGTTTTAATGATGTGAACCTGTTCTGGAGCTTTGTGGTGTGCTGGTGACATTCTCTTGCTTTGTTTCAGGTCACGTATTGAAGACAGGAAAAAAAAAAATTGAATTTTTTTGGGCATAAACATACTAGATCTGAGGCAGTCAGATGTAAATGGATGCACAACTGGTTTTTCATCTGCCTGCCCATAGACCCAACATGAGGCCAAGGAGGGCAAAACTGAACATGCACAGATTTCACAAAAGTGACATCCCTAATTTTTGGCTCTGATTCAGTAGTAGAGGATCTGTTCACAGATCTCCTGCTAATAAGAACAGGCACAGCTGGTGTAAAAGGGTTCTTATTGAACAATTACCATGTCTAATAAAAGATCCTTCACACCGTTTTCTATTATTAAATTACTAACAAAAGCGTGCCCATTCCAGAAAAGGAAAAGCTGGGGATATTACAAATAATGTTTAAGAACTATTTTGAATCTGATGGGCAGAAAAAGACTGGATGGGATGAGGCGGCCAATGAGGGGGCGTGACAGCATTGGCATTAAGGCTGGCCACACATAGTTCTAATCCCCTTCTGCTGAACCGGCCGAAATTTGAATAGTTAATAGGCAGGCTAAATGAACCAAGTTGATCGATCAAGTTGGGTACAACCAGACTGCTGGATTTGCTTGCGATTATGCTGCTATAGCCGATAATCACTGTCTTTTTACACCTTCCTCCGCACAGGGAGAAGACAATTGCCGATTCCCCTGTCAACACAGTCTGTGTTGATGGGGGAATGCAGGAAAGAAAGGAAAGAAATTTGCACCATGTAGGGCCTGCCTAAGGCAGGGGAGTTGGATGTAAACAGAGGTGAGGGGTACGTGAGGAAACCAGGAGGGGACTATACAGTAGGTCAGGAATAAGAATCAAGGATGGCGCACATTAGGCTCACATACAATGACTCAAAAATGAAGTTATGTTTCATCAACTGTATCCCTGCAGACATTAAATACTGTACGTGCTACAGTGGCTACATAAGCTTTATCAGTTAAATGCTCTACTCCCCCTATCACGTGCTACCTGCACAGTCTATTCATGGACCATTTCGACAGCACACTTTGCAGAAATACACCAGAGTAAAGGCAAGCATCCAAGTTGTAACAGAAGTCTTACACTGTGTACAAACAGATTACTTCAGCTTCCCCAGCTTAACATATCAGTGTGGTTGTGTTTCCACTACTCCAGCCTCTTGACAAATAAATAGGCTTCTAATAAAACTTCAAAGCACCAGATTCATACAGCAGCGAGCCTGTGGAGGCAGAGTCGGGCTTGTGTGCGGGGCATTTGGACTTGCTGTGTGCATTCCAGGGTTTCCATAGCAACAGGGGCATATGCCCTGCAGAGGTTTTCATCAAAATGGCATTGACGTGTGCTCTTTAAAATGGGGGTGGAGCAATTTGCACCTCCCCACTGTGACACCAACATCAGCCTATGAATACCCTGTGCTCTGCACTGAAAACACCGTTGTGGCCTTTAGCAAAATGGCGGTCCTCATTTTGTTGATAACCACTGCAGCCCAAAAGCTCCTTCCAACCTATTATGGTGTCTTTCTCAAATATGGCACTTGGATATACTGACACTTATTCTCTAACCAAAAATGCCTGTTTTAATGTCTTTTGGATGCTCGTGGGTCTTGGCTGCTATTGGGCATAAAACCTGCTGACAATTTATTGCCTTCACAGAAGGGGGGGGGGGGGGGGGTGGAACGAAAGCTCTGTCTCACTTCAAGGGTTCTTTAAAGCGTTTGTTAACACCCCCCAAAAATAAATAAAATAAAAATAGATCCTGTTCCCTTAAAGCATGTTATACAGCACAGTGCTTGTGCTGTGTAATTTGGCCCCATGTAACACCATCTGAAATACCTGGCAGATCCTGCCTGGCTATACCCATCCCCCTTACGCTGACTCCAATGTATCAGGGCTGCTGAGCTTTGAGTCAGCATACTTGCCTTTGTCATACGCTGCCTGCTCTCCTGTGTCTCCTCTGTTCTCATACCCCTTCCCCTCTCTGTCTGCTCATACCAGTGCCTGCCCCCCTGCTGCTGCTGCTCTCATATCTGCAGCTAAAGGCTGCAATCCCCTCTGTATCATTACAATAAGTGTCCCTGTGCCTGCGCAACGTAAAAAATCTGCCGATTTGTATGTACATGAGCACGGCTCCCGACACGCTGTCGGTGTAACCATCAGCTCTCTCTATCTCCCCCTCCCCCTGGCTGATGACAGCGTGAGTGCTCGGCCCCGCCCACTGGAACTGTGAGCCGAGAGAGAAGAGACCTGAGGAATCAGTTGAGCACCGGAAACCAAGCTTATATAGGTACAGATCAGCAGATTTTTTAGAATACAGAGGCACACGTATTATAATACAGAGATGGTGGGAGGATTCTGTTAATTAACAACCACTTTCATTATCCAACTATAAGGTGGCAGAGATTTCAGATTAGTACATGATGGCAAATACAATTCATAGCTTTTTATTTCAATACTGCACAGCTGTAAATAGAGTACATACCAGATATTCAAAAACAAGTGTCAATGATTTTTCCGTGTGAACAATGTCATGTAATGTGACAATGTTTGCATGCTTCAGGTCCTTTAATAACGAAACTGCAAGGGGAGAGAAAAAACAGTTTATGACATTTCAGTGGAACTTAACACATTTCATGGTCACACCTCTAGTGAACCATAAATAAAATCTCCAATACAGCTTTGGTAGAGCAGAGTTTTCTGAGAAAGAAGCAAAAAAATAAATAAAGATTCTCTATAGATCAATCTGCCATTTCACGTAGCTGATAAGTGTAGAAACAATTTCAAAAGAATATTTTAACTGAATTTAAAAGGATATTTTTAAATAAGGTTTGGTAAGGAAAGTGACTACATATTAAGAATAGGGGAAACAAACACATGTGCAATGTAGTTTATGTGGACTGCATCCTTGGGGGCTAAAAAGATTGTATTTTTTTCTGGGAATTACTGGGAGGGAGCATTCAGGCACAGGCGTTTCCCCAGCGGTCTGATATTCCTTCTTGAGCTTTCATACACACGATTGGATTTTCCGACGGGATTTGTGTGATGACAGGCTGTTGGAGGATTTTCCGCGGACAAACGTGGGATAGCATGCTTTCAAATTTTCCGCAAACAGTTGTCTGTTATCAGATTTTCCGAGCGTGTGTACACAAGTCCTGCCAAAAGTCCAAAGTACAAACACGCGTGCTCAGAATCAATGCTCACCAAACATGACATTAGCAGAAGGTGCCCAAAGGGTGGCGCTAAAGAGCTGAAAAACCACATAGTTTTGTCTGTTTGTTGACCGACAATTGCGTGTTTGTATGCAAGACAAATTCCTGGACAACGCCCTTCGGACAAAAGTCCAACGCTTTGTCTACGGAAAATCTGATAGTGTTTGAGGATTTAGGTTGTAAGCTCCAACGAGCAGGGCCCTCTAATTCCTACTGTATTAAACTGTATTGTAATTGTACTGTCTGCCATTATGTTGTAAATAGCTGTTTAAACTGTTGGCGCTATATAAATTCTATAAAATATCTACTGATGGTGGGGAAACCGGTGCTGAAATGCTGGGGATACGAACAGGTAAAGCCGACACTGCGTGAGAACATAGCAGATCATGTGACTGTATTGACAGCCAGTGTTGCGCGAGACCGAGTAAGCTAAGTTTGCTTTTCTGGGCTCAGATAATATTTATTATTTAGAGCGGATTTGCACCCTAAAGTGGGACTTCCGCTTATCCGATCCCCCCCCCCCCTCCTTGGCACCTTTCGGGGGGGGGGGGGGCAGATGCCCATCTGACAGGTGCCCTGTACCCACTTCTAGGAGGCCGAGTCATGGTGTAGTATGTCAGCAGTTCGGTACCCCTCCTGCTCTTGTGTCGGGGGCCAGCGAGAGAGCGCATCACGCATGCGTAGTAAGGAACCGGCCGTGAAACCAAAAGGCTACATTGCCAGGTTCCCTTACTGGCAATGGAGGCCACAGCTGTGGTGCCGACATCGCTGGACTTCCGGACGGGTAAGTGTCCTAATCTCCTAAGTGTCCTAATAAAGTCAACAGCTACAGTATGTGTAGCTGCTGACTTTTAATTTTTAAAGGGGTGGGCGGACCGCTGCTTTAAGTATAATGTTCAGAATAGTACAAAAGACTTTGGACGAACCTAGAACGCACTTTTGTGACGGGGGAATAAACTGCCTGCGTATGTTAACGTTGGTGAGTTTGTATGAGACAGTGTGGGGTAGCCTTTTACAATGAAACTACCAGCCCCAGAACTCCACACAAGCCTTTTAATTGTTTCTATATAATCAAAGCGGCACCTTTTCAAATCACACATACAGCAAGACATAAATAATGGTAACAATTTTTAATGCCACAAAATGCATCCTGCCTACACCTGCAATTAATGCATTTCCAATATATATATATTTTATATAAAAAATGCTCCCACTGGTGCCCATCAATCTATAAGGGTATAACATTAGCATTACGTTTGGCACATACACAATGACAACCAGTCAATTAAGTATAAAAGTGCTAGTTTATAACAATCGTGCCCACAAAAATGATTGTTCAACACAAGAAAAATAATCTTACTGAATCTGACAGGAAAGCACTGTCTTATCAAATAAAATTATTGTTTATTGATTGATCCATTATTGTGTGAAATCTGTTTCTTGAAGATATGATTTTTTTTTTTTATTGAAACATTTTTAACCACTTAAGGACCGGACCAATATGCTGCTAAATGACCCAAGGGGTTTTTACAATTCGGCACTGCGTTGCTTTAACAGACAATTGCGCGGTCGTGCGACGTGGCTCCCAAACAAAATTGGCGTCCTTTTTTCCCCACAAATAGAGCTTTCTTTTGGTGGTATTTGATCACCTCTGCAGGTTTTTATTTTTTGCGTTATAAACAAAAATAGAGCGACAATTTTGAAAACAATGCAATATTTTTTACTTTTTGCTACAATAACCCCTCAAAAACATATATAAAAAAATGTTTTCCTCAGTTTAGGCCGATACGTATTCTTCTACATATTTTTGGTAAAAAAAACAAAAACGCAATAAGCGTTTATCGATTGGTTTGCGCAAAATTTATAGCGTTTACAAAATAGGGGATAGTTTTATTTTTTTTTACTACTATATTACTACGATCCGACCCGTTACAGGGGCATGACCAAAAATAGGTCTGCTGAATGGTACCCAATCAGTGCTCTCAGTGGCTGAGAACGATGACCAATGTCTTCTGGTGGAGGTGTTGTCCACCTGTCACAGCCCAATTGTTCAACGGGGGAGATTGCTGTACTAACATCAAATCGTTAAATACAGCGGCTCCTCCTGAGCTCTTCAGGTTTTCCGTTCAGCTTGCTACATAAACTACTAGTGTGTACCAGGCTTAAGGGTCAACCTAATTGTATATAAATTGAATGGATTGCTTAAGCTGGATACACATCATACAATTTTTGTTAATTGACTTTAGATTTACATTCAACACTCAATGTAGTGCAAGGGCCTGCCTGATTGAATTTGAAAGTGTTTAGGTTTGACCTCCTATTTTATGGTTTGGTAAATCTAAAGGAAAGTTGTATACAAATTGTATGGTGTGTAGCCAGCTTTAGACAGGTCATCACACTACACATCTAAATGGCTAAAACAGCTGGGTTGAAAAAAAAACACACAGTAAAACCTTGGTTTGAGAATAACTTGGTTTGAGAGCGTTTTGCAAGACAAGCAAAATGTTTTAAAGGGGTTGTAAAGGTTCATCTTTTATTTTCTAAATTGGTTCCTTAAAGCTAGTGCATTGTTGGTTCACTTACCTTTTCCTTCAATTTCCCTCCTAAATGTTTTTTTTTCTTTGTTTGAATTTCTCACTTCCTGTTTCTCCTCAGTAAGCTTGCCCCCATCATCCGAGCGATGGATAGTCATTTAGAACAGCTTACTGAACACCTTACTGAGGAGGAACAGGAAGTGAGAAATTCAGACAAAGAAAAATCAGGGCAAAATCGTGGGTGCGCGATATACGCCGATACCCGCACCGAGTTTGAATACTGCGCCGGCATATACCGAGCGCAGTACACTCGTGTATAGTCGGGCAGGCTCGGATCCTCTCGCGTTCACGTCCTGGACGTACAGGACGTGAGCGCGAGAGTAGCCGAGCCTGCCCGACTATACACGAGTGTACTGCGCTCGGTATATGCCGGCGCAGTATTCCAACTCGGCCCGGGAAAGCGGCCGCGGAAGGACGCCGGACCCAACGAAGAGGACGCCCGAAGCCGCAGATGGACGCCGGACCCGCCGATGGACGCCGCGCAAGACACCAAAACTGTAAGTACAAAAATCTTTTTTTACAGGAATGTCGGGTCCACTCTAGGGGTGCGCGCTATAGGCCGGAGCGCGCGCAATACCCCGATAAATACGGTATTTAAAAAATAAAATACAAACCTTTACAACCCCTTTAATAAATTTTGCCTTGATATACAAGCGATGTCTTGATATAAGAGTAGCGTTATGTCACAACCGAGTATAAAAAAAGAAGAGAGGAGCCTCTAAGTGTAGCAATATGGTTACATTTAATGAAAGTACAACATTTAGCAAAGTATTGCTACACTTAGAGGTGCCTCTCTTCTCTTTTATACCCTGTAAAAAAAATGCTTTGATATACAAGTGCTTTGGATTACAAGCATGTTTCTAGAAAGAATTATGCTTGCAAACCAAGGTTTTACTGTACTAGCGTGTACCAGGCTTAAGGGTCAACCTGATTGTATATTGAATGGATTGCTTAGACAGGTCATCACACTACACATCTGTTGGTATATCCGATGCACAACGACTACACTGCAGCTTCAAGACAACCAAAACATGCAGTCACTGTGAAGATCCATTAGCTGTGATCACCGCAATCCTACACCAGGGTAAGAGCATTACCTTCTCTAATGGCTGTACAAGGGGCGCCTTCTTCGTGTTCCAAACGAATTTCTTTTAATGCTACAAGGTTCTCAGTCAGTTTACTCCTTCCTTTAAATACTGTGGCATAAGTTCCCTGAAAAAATAAAAATAAAAAATACATATAAGCAAATGAACACATTTATGTAGAACTGAAATATTACTCTGTGTATACAACTCATCACTGCTGGAATGTTTCTGGGAACCACTTTTAGTGTATGTCACGTATTCAAGAGAGTGGGGAAGGAATAAAAGTCCCGTCATGTATATATTGCAACCTGAGGCTATGTTAGATATTTTCCCCCTCACTTCCTGGCCTGCTGACAATGGTTTAGCGTGAACATCTGCAACAGGGACATATGTTTTTTTTACAGGGTATCCAACCTTTCCATAAACTGTTAAAGAAAAAAAAAAAAAATGTATTTCTGTTTCGCTTTTAAAAATATCAGGTAAAAAAAAAAAAAAAGGGGTAAATCCACCCAATATAACCTCATATAGCAGCAATAACATTAGAGGTTCTAACCTTCAGTCTGCCCAAACGCAGATTAAAAAATAAAAAATAAATAAAAAAGTTTTGGTTGGGCGCATTACGGCAGTATTAAACCCCAAAACAAAAAATTTAAAATTGCAGCTCAGCAATTCTTAGATGTGGTGGCTGCATTCGTTTTTTTTTTTAAAGGAGTTGTAAAGTCTCATGGTTTCCCACTGTAATGCATTCTATGCATTAAGATGAAAATCCTTCTGGGCTGCAGCTGATCATTCCAGCGACCAGCACAAGCCCAGCAAGCTCCCGTCGCTGTCTCGGGTCCTCATTGGATAGATTGATAGCAGCAGGGGCATTTGGTTCCCACGGCTATCAAATCCAGTGACACTGGAGCCAGGGGCAGGCAGGGCCAAGTCCTGCTGTCTGTGTCAATAGACACAGCAGGACTCGGGAGCATGCCCCCATGTAATGCAGCTCTCCGTGGGGGCACTGGATGAATAGCAGAGCCGGGGGACACCAGAGAACGAAAAAACATTTGCATAGGGCAGGTAATGTTTGCTATTTAAAAAAAAACAAAAAACCTTTACAATAACTTTAAGGCTTTTTCACCCTTTATTTTAACAAGGGGATTCAGCCAGTAAAGTCTGTTACTTCCCAACTTTAAAAGACTAAGCTGTCCAATTAGGGTGCACTCACACCATGTGCAGCTACAGTACATTCGGTTCTCCTAATGGATCATGCAGGTAATTGCAATGACACACAGAACACAATTGTTCACACCAGAAGGTGGTGTTTATCTGCGTTCCAGAACTGTGCGTTATTATGCAACATGTTTGCATAATATCACACCTCTCTAGATGGCCCTTCATTTTCCCAGTGACATCAATGAAGTGTCACTTAGTGCACATAAAGTTACAAAATAAAACACAACACGCTGATTAAAATAGATGCTGCCTGCACACTAAACCACTTTGTATTAGTGTGAGAGATAGTGTGAACTGGCCCTTAAAAGACCCGAGACACTATGTCAACACTTACAACAGTTTTCTTTTATTTGTTTATTTAAAACCTTTATACCAAAAAAAAAAAAAAAAACACAAACAAACAATCATGCTGTAACTGCTTATAAAGTTGCTGTCATTCAGCTACAGTTTGTTAGTCCAGTCCATTTAAATCTGTTAGACTAAAGCCAGGTACACACTCATCAAAATTCATCCATTTTCTGCTGAACTGGCCGAATTTCAGTTTGTGTATGGTTCTGCCTCAACAGAAGTAGATTCATTAGATCAGCTTCTGCAGAATGGGCCTGCTGGAAAACCTCCTTAGATCAGTGTTTGCAGCCACTGATCACTGTATTCTGACAGCGGAGGAGTCCCGCTGTCAAAATACAAAAGCGCATCAAGGAGGATTCCTCCATTCAACTTGCTTGTGTGGACAAGGGAATCTGTCAATTTTTTTTTTTTTTGCTCAGCCCGCTAGTTGGAAAAAAAATAAATAGTATGTACACAACTTAACACTATTCTCTCCCCAGAACCAAAATGCTGCTCTTCAAAGATGTGTGCTTAAAGCGGAGGTCCATCCAAAAATTGAATTTCCGCTTTTTGGAATCCCCCCACCCCCCTCCGGTGTCACATTTGGCACCTTTCAGGGGGGAGGAGAGAGCAGATACCTGGGTAATACAGGTATTTGCTCCCACTTCTGGGCATAGATCACTGCGGTGACCTACGCCACGTCCAGTGCCTACTCTGTCCCCCGCAGCATGACTCGCGCATGTGCAGTAGGGAACCAGGAAGTGAAGCAGCAAGGTTTCACTTCCTAATTCCCTTACTGAAGATGGCATTGACAGCACCCGAGGGCCGAGGGAGAGATCGGCTTTGGGTGCCGACATCGTGGACGCCCAGGACAGGCAAGTGTCCCTATATTAAAAGTCAGCAGCTGCATTATTTGTAGCTGCCGACTTAATATATATTTTTACTTTATTTTTACTCTGCTTTAAATACATCATTCAGAATGCAGGCACCCTAATTGCTGCATACACACGATCGGAATTACCACAAGAAAAGTTCAATGCAAGCTTTTGGTTGGAAATTTCGACCGTGTGTAGGCGCCATCGGACATTTTCTGTCGGAATTTCCAACAGCAAAAATTTGAGAGCTGGTTCTCAAATTTTCAGACGGGAAAAGTTCTTGTAGGAAATTCTGATCGTCTGTATGCAATTCCGACTCACAAAAAAACATGCATGCTTGGAATCATTGAACTTAATTTTTCTCGGCTCGGTGTAGTGTTGTACGTCACCGCGTTCTTGAGGGTCGGAATTTCAGACATTTGTGTGACCGTGTGTATGCAACACACGTTTGAGCCAAAATTTAGGCGGAAAAAAATCCATGCTTTTCTTGACGGAATATATCGTATGTACGCAGCATAAGGCTAGGCTGACCCTAACACAGAAAGTGTTACTAGCAGGATCACCAAGTGAAATAATGGGGAAATAAAGCCCCAAAAGGACATGAATGCAGCCACCACATCTAAGGATTGATAGGCTGCAATATATTAGATTTTTGTTTTTGGACTCAATACCACTTAAAGGGGTTGAAAACCCCAAGGCCGCGTACACACGGTCGGACAAAACCGATGAGAATGGACCGAGGTTCAGTTTCATCGGTCCAAACCGACCGTGTGTATAGCCCATCGGTCTGTTTTCCTTCGGTCCAAATTTTTAAAACATGCTTCAAAATCGGACCGATGGACCGCTGCCCGATCGGACCAAACAGATGGTTAGTACACAAAAGCATCGGTTCAAAACCCGCGCATGCTCAGAATCAAGTCGACGCATGCTTGGAAGCATTGAACTTCGTTTTTTTCTGCACGTCGTGTGTTTTACGTCACCGCGTTCTGACCCGATCAGATTTTGAACTGATGGTGTGTACACACATCAGACCATCATTCTATGCATTAAAGTGAAAAACCTTTTGTACTGCAGCAGTCCCGTTTTTCTTGACCGAGCCTGATCGTTCCAGCGACGGGGACAAGCACAGCAGCTCCAGCCGCTGTCTTGGGTCCTCGTTGAATAGATTGATAGCAGGGGGAGCAATTGGCTCCCGCTGCTGTCAATCAAATCCAGTGACAAAGAAGTCAGGGGACGGGGCCAGAGTCCTGCTGTCTGTGTCAATAGACGGAGCAGCAGCACATGGAAGCACGCCCGCACGAGTGCCCCCATGAAAAGTGGCTCTCTGTGGGGGCACACAAAAAGGAGAGGCCAGGAGCGCCGTGGGGGGACCCCACAAAAGGAAGATTGGGGGCACTTTGTGCAAAACTCTTGCACAGAGGAGGGACCACCATTGTTTTCAAGCATATTTTTAAGTTATACAGTAATAAAATATTTTTTAAAATCTACTCACTTTTGTGAGATACTGTATATGCAAGAGGGTTATAAAAAGAACACTAGTGATGCAATAGTTAATTGCACAGCTAAAGATTAAATGCTCTGACAGTGTCTAAACCATGAGGACAGTTTTCATTAAGCCATGGAAAACAGAGGTTTAGATTTTACTTGTGGTTTTCCTATGTAAAATGGTCCTACATGTAGGTTGGGTTCTAAAGTTCATTCTCTTAAAGGGAATGTATAGTATATTTTCAGTGAGCACATATTTTGAGCCATTATTATTCTGTTTATCATAATTTGTAACTTACATTTTCACATACTTGATTTTCCTGTTTTTGTTACTGGTTTAAATTATAACTAAAAAGGCAAAACTTTTTTTTAGTATTGGATAGAATGGAGAGGGGATGAGAACTAGGGTGACCACGTGTCCCGGATTGCCCGGGACAGTCCCGCATTTTGCAGGTCTGTCCCAGGTACCTTTATGCCAGGCAGGACAATACAGTGTCCCGGAATGAAACTGACACAGCCACCCCCGGGGAGCCAATCTGATGCCCCCAAAAAAGGCCGCCACATCACCGCTTTACTCACTGACAGTACTTGTCCTGGCTGGGAATGCACAATCCCCTCCGCCTGCTTGTGATTTGAGAAATCCCGCCTCTTGTGTCCAATCACCGTGCTGTGATTTGTTACAGCACAAGCTGATTTTTGGGGAGGGGGGGGGGGGGGGGGGGTGTCCCTGAATGGTAGTTTGGAAATGTGGTCACCACAATGAGAACACCTGTCAGGTTTAATTGCCATCTATGCAACCTATTAGGGAGATTCAAACTCTCTATATAACCCGTTTACTGCTATAACCCGTTTACTGCTATCGCTGCCAAGAGTGAAATTGAAAGAAATCCAAAGTTTTGGGTTGCTACCTGAAAGGGAATAGAGGGGAAATCTTCCTATGGGGACACTGGTGACAACCAATGAATCCATCACTTTGGAGGGAGGCATCTTCTCTCACGTTCGGTTTTGGATATGGGACAGGAAGTGAAGGAAAACCTCCCCAATCGGACAAAGATGGTATAAAAAAAAAAGAAGAAGAGCAGGGGTTCAAAATGAAAAGAAAAAAAAATATTTTAGATTATATTTAAATATAGATGAGTAGATGCGGGGTAAATCACACAGTACGCTTGCCATACTTTGAAAAAAAGTGACCAATCAGCCGGCAGGCTGATCAACAAAAAAATAAATAAATGAACGGATTCCCCTAACTTCACAAGCGAGGTGGAAAACTGAAAGGATTCCCCATACTTACAAGTGACATGGATAGGAGAATCATCCCCTTCTGTGTTATAGTATTCTCTTAGCGGGGACCCCTCCACTGTCAGAAAACACTGATCAGAGCTGCAGTCAATTGGCCGCAGGGCTGATCAAACTACATTTTTCCAACAAGCCCAATCATTAGATTGACTTCTCATTAATGAAAGCTGCCACAGATGGATCAAAATGTGTCTGGTCCCTGCTGAGGCGGATGAATTTTGATTTGCTTTAACCGCTGGACAACTGAAGGGACAAGATAAAAAAATAACAGGTAGTGATTTGATGCGTCAGCCAACACAGATGAGCATATGAAAGAAAGACCTGGCTAAAGCTGGCCATAGACGGAGCAAATTTCTTTCATGCAACCTCGATCCCCACCAGGAAAACACAGTGATCATTGCTGGCAGCTATAACAGTCACTAGCAATAAATCACATGTAAAATTCGGCAAGCTTGCTTGTACCCAAGTTGATCGATTAGGTTCCTAATAAATCGTCCAAGATTCAAACTATCTATGGATGGTGGCCATAGAGGAGAGTCCCAGCAACATGGCACTTGACTCACAATCTGTGCCAAAAAAACATTAAAATACAAAACATATGGTGGCCAACATACAGTAAATGATTAGCCTAAACTCGCAAGCTCAGACCTGCTTTATTTACCAATTGATTTCCACATTCAGTAATGACTCAGCAACTTAGGGAGGCCTTTTCTCAGTGAACATGGGAGGAAAAAAAAAAATAACACTTTGACCTGATGACAACGATACTGAACATTGAAAGTAAAGAAAATTAAAGCTGCAAACCTCTCCAAGCTTCTCCAGTTTGACGTAAGTTTCCATCTTTCCAAAACCAATTTCAGACTGTAGTAAGGAAACAAAAATGTAAAAGATACCTTAGCACAGCAAAAAAAAAAAAAAATGTAATACAATACAATACATACATATATATACACCGTATTTATCGGCGTATAACACGCACCCTAATTTTAAAAGGGAAGTTTCAGGGAAAAAACTTTCCACAGCCCCTACGTATAACACGCAGGCACAGTTTACCCTCTATTTTCAGGGTAAAAAAGTGAGTGTTATACGCCAATAAATAAATATATATATATATATATATATATATATATATATATATATATATACATATATATACATATATATACACACACACACACATACATACATACATATACACACACACATTCATATTTGCAATTGTTGAAATGGAACTTTAAAAAATAAAATAAATGAACAGGCACTTCACTTCCTATGACACAAACTGGAAGCAGGAACGGTTGTGTTTCTTTCGTAGACTACCAATCCCATCATCCCCTACGTAATGGGGAGGAACTTTATTAAAATATTTTACAATATTTGAGGCAAAAAAAAAAAAAAACTTTAGTTTGCGGAAAAAATATAAACAGTGGATAATGCTAGGTTCACATTGCTGCGGCTCTGCGAGATGCATTTTGTGCGGGCACGGAATCCTATTCATTTGAATTGCCTGCCGGTGCCTCCTAAAAGACGGTGAAAAAATCCCTGCAACAGTTCTGGGATCGCAGCCCACACAGGAACTGCAAGTGCAGCGAGGTTCTGAGTTTGGGTGCGATTTCTAGTGCGTGCAGCATGCCATTACAATTAATGGCACTCGTATACATCCAGCATGTTTTTCTGTGCAGGTGGTTGTGGCAGTGGGAACAGGTGCAGACCCACACAGATGTGAACCTAGCCTAAAAGGGGAAGGATTCCTCTATGTAGGAGCCAAATGCTTGTTATAAACGCTTTAAAGCAGAGTTCCACCCAAAAGCGTTTGTTGCCAAAACCAGGTATCCGCTCCCACTTCCGTATAAGATCATCGCATCGTTGTGTGGCAATCTATGAAACATCTGGCCCCTCCTCCTTGCCCTCTCTGCCTTCTAGGAGACACACAGGTCCCAGAAGACAGTGGGACCATTCAGAAAGCGCAGTGCGGCTTGTGCATGCGCAGTAGGAAACAGGATGAATGGGTCGGCTTCGGGTGCCGACATGCAAAGCTCCCTGTATACGTCAGTGTCCTTGTATCAAAGTCAGCGGCTACAAATGCTGCAGCTGCTGACTTTTTTTTCCCCACACAGGCTGGAACTCTGCTTTAAATTATTTTACTGCATTGCAATAGACTTG
Source organism: Rana temporaria (assembly GCF_905171775.1). NCBI lineage: Eukaryota > Metazoa > Chordata > Amphibia > Anura > Ranidae > Rana > Rana temporaria. The sequence continues at coordinate 217,406,326 of NC_053491.1, read as the reverse complement.
TAATGCTTTTAAAGCAATATGCCTTAACTGCTTGCCGACCAGCCGCCGTCATTCTACGGCGGCAGGTCGGCTCTCCTGGGCGAGAGCCAGTAGCTCTACGTCGGCTCTTTGAGCCACTCGCCCCCGACTCCCATGCGTGTGCCCGGCGGGCGCGATCACCGCCGTGCACACGCGATCGCTCGTTGCAGAGCGGGGACCGGGAGCTGTGTGTGTAAACACACAGCTCTCAGTCCTGTCAGCGGGGGAAATGCTGATCTTCTGTTCATACAATGTATGAACAGAGGATCAGTGTTTCCCCTAGTGAGTCCACCCCTCCCCACAGTAAGAACACACCAAGGCATACTTAACCCCTTCCCCGCCCCCTAGTGTTAACCCCTTCACTGCCAGTGGCATTTTTATAGTAATCCAATGCATTTTTATAGCACTGATCGCTATAAAAATGCCAATGGTCCCAAAAATGTGTCAAAAGTGTCCGAAGTGTCCGCCATAATGTCGCAGTATCGAAAAAAAGAAAAATAGCTGATCGCCGCCATTACTAGTAAAAAAAAATATTAATAAAAATGCCATAAAAATACCCCCTATTTTGTAAATGCTATAACTTTTGCGCAAACCAATCAATTAACGCTTATTGCGATTTTTTTTAATGAAAAATATAGAGAAGAATACGTATCGGCCTAAACTGAGGAAAAAAAATGTTTTTTCATATATTTTTGGGGGATATTTATTATGGCAAAAAGTAAAAAATATTCATTTTTTTCAAAATTGTCGCTATATTTTTGTTTATAGTGCAAAAAATAAAAACCGCAGAGGTGATCAAATACCACCAAAAGAAAGCTCTATTTGTGGGGAAAAAAAGGACGCCAATTTTGTTTGGGAGCCACGTCGCACGACCGCGCAATTGTCTGTTAAAGCGACGCAGTCCCGAATCGCAAAAAAGTCTCTGGTCTTTGGGCAGCAATATGGTCCGGGGGGTAAGTGGTTAAACTAAATGAAAGTGAGAATAAGCAGAAAATAAAAACACAAAGCACAAGTTCTCCCAGAGCTTACCAGTGATGCTCTCCGTGATCGCCTGCTCATAGGTTGATCAAAGGGTGGGCTATTTATCTGCAGCTTCTCCAAATACCCATCTGGTATCCTTATGTCAGCCGGAAGTGACAGACGTTTATTTAGGTCCTGGGAAAAAAAAAAAAAGAGCACATTTCACACAACCAGTTTCATTGTTTATCCAGTTGAATCATATTCTTCTCCTTTACTACATCAAATGTAATAAACTGCAGTAAAGTTAAAGAAAATGATTTAGGCAAAATTAACTAGAACTACTTTGCATAAGAAGAAAACAGAGGTTTACAATCTGCAATCCAAGGCACAAAGGTCTTGTTGGAAAGTAGACTTCATTGTTGCAGTGTATTTCAATGAAGTCTACAGGACATGTGTACCTTCCGCTTCTTCTTCCTAGCTGCTCCCCTTGGCGTTACCAGCAATTTCTGACTGTCAATGACAGTTAGGAGCTGCTGTGTAAATACAGCTGGAAAAGAGTAAACCAATTTACAGTTTTCCCAAGATTGTGAAGCCTTTATCTGGGATCAAGAATATGGAGTCTCAGAAAGACTGTGGGAAAGAGCCCCCACTCGGATCACAGGGACTTGGGCCTGAAAAAGGTTAACCCACCTGCAAAGGAGACTATTGTAAATCCTTATTTTGTTTTTGTTTTTTATAAAAAAAAATAACAAACATGTTATACTTGCCTCCTCTGTGCAATGGCTTTGCACAGAGCACCCTTGATCCTTTTTCTCTGGCAGAAAAAGTTGTAAAGTCTCAGGATTTTTCACCTTAAAGGGTTTGTAAAGGGATTTTTTTTTTTATCTTAATAGCTTCCTTTACCTTAATGCAGTGCTGTTTTCATGTCCTCATTGTTCGTTTTTGCTCTCAAGTTGCTGTAATTCTTCTCTGATCTCAACAGTTCCTGGTTGTCTGTTTCCTGATAACCACAGTACTGGGAGCTTTCTCTCTGTGGTCACTAACTTCAAGGAGGTGTGATTACTGTGTGTCTAAAACCCTTCAGCACCAATCAGTTTCGTTTTCCAAACCATCACTGCCCTGTATTGGCTCTGTGGCTCTGTACAGCAGAGAAGCAGGAAACAGCATGCAAAAACGAAACTAGAAACTACAGGTACATTATATGACTGATTTGTATCTATTTTTAATCGTTTTTAAAAGGAATCCGTTAACTATTATGTCTCTATACCCTGTAAACAGTCATTTCAGCAAAAAATGTTTTTTTATTTACATCTCCTTTAATGCATTCTATGCATTAAGGTAAAGAACCATCTGTGCTACAGCTACCCCCCAGAGCCCCCCCTTTTTCTTACCTGGTTTCGATCATTTCAGCGATGAGCAGAGCAGCTCCAGCCGCTGTCTCAGGCCCTTATTGGATAGACTGATAGCAGCAGGAACCATTGGCTCCTGCTGCTGTCAATCAAAACCAGTGACACAGGAGCCAGGGGCGGGGCCAAGTCCTGCTGTCTGTGTTAATGGACACAGCAGCAGGACTTGGGAGCATGCCTGCACGAGTGCCCCCATGGAAATAGACTCTTAGCGGGGGGGGGGCACTGGCCGACGAGGAGGAAACCAGGAGCGCCGTCAGGGCACCCCAGAAGAGGTGAATCGGGGCTGCTTTGTGCAAAACCCTTGCACAGAGCAGGTAAGTATAACATGTCTTATTTAAAAAAACAAAAAAACGAACCTTTACAATCACTTTAAGGAGAAAAACCTTGAGACTTTACAACCACTTTAAGCAATGACAAAGTTGTTGCTGAATAAACAGGCCCATAGCAGGAATGTAAAAACTGCTCTGGTTCATAGAGGGTGCGCAATAATTCTTGTATTTTTTTATTTCTTTGAGGTTAATGTTTTACTGTAAGGCCCTTTCCACACAATTGGACCGTCTATCTGTTTTTCATCCATCAATGGACTACAATGCATTCCTATGGGCAAATGGATGACCATCCGTTACCATCCGTTCTCCTCCGCTTCCGATCTTAACAGTGTTTTTGAGCTTACGACTGATGAAGACAGATGAAGCAACAGATGAGAACTGATACGTTTTCAACGTGGCTAAACTGATGATGCCCATGTGAAAGGGGCCTAAGAAATACTTTTCTGAATTAAAACAGCATTTGAAAATAATTATTAATCTTAACAAATTACTATATCTAAAGTCTAAAGGAAATTTTTGGAAGGATAAATGAAATACACTTTGAGGGCCTTGTGCACTGCAGTAAAAGGCATGCGATACTGAGTGTTTCCACCAAACAACTGCTCTATTTTCTGTGGCATTCATTGTGAATGGCACCCCAATTCATACTGTACAATACCGTATTGTAGAGTATGATGCACTGTGTTATTGATCTGTTGTAATGCTTTGGCAGTCCATTCCGAATGGGCTGCCTCAACGCAGCTCACAATAACAGAATACAAAACAGCTTGCCAACATGTGAATGGGCCCTTAAAAATACTATGCCTTTACTACATATTGATACACACGTACCCTCCTCCACGAAGGAGGCTTCCTCTTACCAGCACAAGCTTCTTAAAGCGGATATTACATAAAGCGGATAAGTCCGGGCAATCACCAGGGGCATATGAGCCACCTTATGGTTACGATGTAATGTTGGTGGCCAACATGACGTATCTTGTTGTTTGTAATGTTGTTTCCTTTGACATGATATTATATACCATGATCTGTCAATATATTATTTTTACCATATATGTTATTTGTACCGTGTTGGCCCATGAGGGCATTGTCCCTGTTATAAAAATACTATGCCTTTTTACATTATACAATATGATTTTTGTCTGTTATTCAACATTTGTTTCAGGTCTCCGATGAGCACAATACTATACTACAGCATTAGCAAGGGCATTTAGTCCTACATGAAAGCACTTTGATTTACATATTTCTGAAGACCATATAAATACATGCCGATAGGATAAACATTCAGATGTCAGATTACATCAAGGGGTATTCAAAGCAAGAAGCCCTATTGCCCTTGTAGGGCTGAAGCTGTCGGTTCAGTAATACATGTAATTCCCCAGCAGGCTGAATAAAACGGATTTACACTCTAGTGCCAATCGGTATGCCATCATATTGAATCAGCTGCCTCCTGAGCATATATGTGCTTCGGGCAGGGAGTGCTGTCAGCTGTAAGGATGAGTGACTCACTAACAACGCTGCTCTATCACCCTTGATCATAGCGATTACAAGGAGAGAAAGCATGAATAATGTGGTGAAATTCAATTATCTTTTTACGTAGCATTGATAATTTTGTCTCCAATTTGCTAAGTATATTTAATGAGATAAAGAGTCTCTCTAATGCAATTAAAAAACATTTTTTTCCCCCCCATTTGGTATTTAGAAAAATTAGAAATGCTAAAGACTGAACTTTCATGAGTTTTTATCAACTTATTAACCGTGGTGAAGAATTGTGCAAATGAAGATTGATTTTATCAGTAATGGAACTCCGATTATCATCGCCTGTTAAACAATACAATTTGTCACAGGCAACAAACTGAAAATGATTCTAATACTCTATTAAATTGTAAGCTCCTAGGACCACGTCCCTCCTAATACCTCTTATATTAAATTGTATTGTTGCTGTATCGTCTCTCTTCATATTGTAAATGCTAGCGCCAGTAGTGTATTTAGGTTTTGTGCTGCCCTAGGCTTGACTAAAACTCGTGCACCCCCTAATTTAGATATAACCCACCCCTTCCTGTCAAGGCCACAACCCTTGCTGTTTAAGACCCACCCTAAAATTTTCAAGTGGGGACACTAGTTCTGAGGGGCGGGGGGAGAATGGATTCCCTTAATTTGCACAGGATTTCCTCTCACTTCCTGTTTGGCTATGGGGCAGGAAGTATAGGGAAATCTCTGCAATGGGACAGGGATGGTAAAAAATAAACTGACAGGGGCTATAACCCCCCCTTACTCTATCCAAAATGAAAAAAAAAAAAAGTGTTGCCTATAGTTCCACTTTAAGCACAAATTTCTGATAGATTTATGGAGAGGACTGAGAAGATATAACCATGCCAATGGTGCAGCAGAAAACATAGCACAGTGAGGAAGGTTTGTGGTCCAGGATGATAGGACCGACAAAATTAGAAGTGGCACCCCTCCTACAGTTGTAGAATGACGACCTCCCGCATACCGGAAGCATTGCTGGCACTTGTTGGGGGCTCTAGACTAATTTGCCTTTCAGCTCAGTCTGCCCTATAAGACTGGCGCTACACTAACAGTGTAGGAGCAAGCCAGCAGGGAATCTTTCCGTGCTGCCCCCCTGCAAAGTGCTGCCCTAGGCCTGGGCCTTGTTGACTTAGCCAGGATACAGCGTTGGCTAGCGCTCCATAAATTCTATATGCTACTACTCATAACTGCTGATCAAAGGTGAAACATGCCTGTGTAACTTTTGCACATTAGAAATTATCGTCATCTGCACGGAACATGATCATTAAGTTTGGTACGTTACAAAAAAATAAAAAAATAAATAGTCAGATTTCTAGGTACACCTTCCCTAGTAAAGCTGGCCATACATTATACAATTTCCTTGTTCAACTTCCTTCAACTATGTAGTGCAAGGGCCTCCCTGATTGCATACAAAATTGAAAGCGTTTAGGTGTGGCCTCATATTATAAGGTTTTGGTAAATCTAAAGGAAAGTTGTAGAAGAAAATTGTATAAATGTATGCCCAGCCTAAAGATGGTAAAATATATACAACATTTATAAAATGCACTGCACAGCAACCCAGTTGCATAAAAGAAAAAAAAAAAAGTAGTAGTGTTAATGTAGTCTAAAAACGTTTCTTTCCCCTCTGCTATAAGGCAGCAAGGGTAAAGATAACCCATCACAGAACAACAAAAGCACAAGCTTATTCCTTGAAGTATTAAAAAGAATCCAGTAGGGTGCAGTATTTTTCCAAGCACCGTATTCATAAGACGGCATTCCCCACGAAATGTATGCGATGTCTGATTATGGCATTTGGAAAGAACTCTTAGGTAGCGTGCACTTTCATCTCTATGACTCCCACAGAATACCCTATGTACAATATAAAATACCCTTTTTACACAATATTCTAACTAAATTGATGTATGGGACTTGTAGGTCTGCCACCCAAATGGGCCTAAAAAAAATATGAAACCTCCCCGACCACAAAACGTGGCCAACAGCTTTAATGGCTACTGTTGAGAGCTGCATTTATGAAAACGCAAAACATAAAATTCTGAACGTAAACGTTTTAGCAACAAAAATCTACATGCATGTGCATATGTTAGCAAATGTTTCAATGACCAGATGAATTCACTGGAAGACAAACACATTCCTGCTGTCAGTGGTGTGCCCCAAGCACAAGCACATGACACAACCGTACATGAAAGATCCCTGTACAATTGGTAAATGTTTGCGTTTCCTTAGTGCTTGGATTAGACAGCACTTCCCGGCCTGTTAACTTCAACATTAATGGGAACAAATGTCAGAAACGTTTGATAAATTACTACAATTACTGTGTTCTGCTTGTTGTGAATATTTTGGTGCCCTAATTTAGGTTGTTAGACTGGCATGCTTCACTTTCATGGCATCTAGTTTCTAATTTTAAAGCACCGTTGAAGTGTCTTAAAAAGTAGATAAAACCCAGAAAAACTATTCTATTAGTCATTACGTTACAAAATCTTGCCTTCTTATGTGGCGGCAATGACCTATTTCTTTGAGACATTGGACAGGAACTGACTGTTTATGTTATAATGCAAAGCACTAGATGTACAAGTCAGCTCTTACCAATGCAGCAGAGTCGAGTACCGATTCTAACTGCTAAACGTTAGATTTCATGGAAGGTCTACCTCACTACCAATAAATTAAATACATTACTAATCCCCCTTCTTGCCAAAACAGAAAAGGTTTATAGTGCAATAACTTCCAACAACCAACCAGGGAAACCTCACCCATGAGTTGGTAAATATAGTTATGGTTCTGCGCACTCCACCTTCGTTCCTGGCATTGCTTTAGTAAAAAACTCTGCAAGTCTATATACATGGATGAGAGTGTTTGGGCTGGAGGAACTTGACCTCAACCCGATAGAACACCTTTGGGAAGAATTAGAGTGGAGACTGTGAGCCAAGCCTCTTCATTCACATCACTTCGTCTGACCTCACAAATGAGTTTCTGGAGGAATGGTCAAACATTCCTATAGACACACTCCTAAACCTTGTGGACAGCCTTCCCAGAAGAGTTGAAGCTGTTCTAGCTGCAAGGGTTGGGCCAACTCAATATTGAACCCTACAGACTAAAGCTGAGTACATACGGGCCGAAATGTCAAGAGACAGCGGGCAGTTAAAAAAAAAAAAAAACAGCCAACATTTAGCCCATATGTATGTCAGTCTGCCTGACAGCAGCAGGCCTGGAAAGCCAGCTGTTGACCGACTCCCAATGCTCTCAGCCAATGGCAGAGAGCGCTGATCGGATTTTTCTGGTTGAGGAGGGTGCACCCCCTGTCAAAACGCAACAACTCAGCGGGGGAGATCGCTGAACTAACCTTGCATGGTTAGTACAGTGGCTCTGACCGGAGCTGACAGTCCGGTGGTTGAATGAAAAAAAAAAAATAGTGCGTACCGGTCTTAAGACTGGGATGCCATTAAAGTTCATGTGAGTGTAAAGACAGGGGTCCCAACACTTTTAGCAATATAGTGAGAGTGAGAGTGTGAGCGTGCGAGAATATATCTCTACATATAATTTTTGGAATATATATATATATATATTGCAAACTTTGGGGATCTTTAAGCTCCGCGAGACAAGTGCGTAAAACCGTGTCAGTAAAGCAAAGGGTCTTTATTGGTGACCAAACAAAACAAAATAAAGCTTTTCTTCAGCATCCAAAACGTCACAACAAAAGTCCTGCTTGTTTCCAGCATAAATTAGGAAAAAGTCTTTCTTCAGAAAAAACAACCAAAAGAAAGGCACATACGTTTTTAGCAAGAAGTCCTCCAGACCTTCCCTGCAGACACAGCTTCACTTCCAAACTACTCAAAAGTCCTCTCTGAGCAGCTAGCAGACTTCCATCTTGTCCTCACAGGTGCATTCTCCCAACTCACTCACTCCCTCCAGCATCACTTCCTGCTTTAATGGGTGGTTGTCTGAGAGATTTTTAACCCCTTGTGCGCTGGCTTCCAGGGTTTAGGAGTGGAGGCTCCATCCCACCCAAATAACACTTTGGAGCCTCCAAAATTCCAGGCCCCAAACTACTTTATTAAGATAGAGAAGACTGCGAGCCAGTCCTCTCTGAATTAGCGCCTGCCTGGAACTTTTCACCCACTTTTGGGTGACCCCCTGAACCTTCTACCTCTATTTAAATGGACCATAGTCCAAACAGTGGTGCCGTATAGCACCCGTCCAGGACCCACCCCCGGTGTCCTGTAATATATATATATAATCTCTCTATATATATATATTACAAAAATTACCTTTCAAACCAAGTCTACCTGGCAGGTTCTACCCCTACCTTGGCAAATTAGGTTTTGACTTTAATAAATGTTATTTCCTACTTATAGAAAAATGTACAGGTGAACCAATACCATACATCCTCCCCACCACCCGATCACCACTATACTTTCCTCTTCTCTGTGCAATGCTTTCAGGACAAAATCGGGGTGATGCTCTGATTTTGCTGACCAATCAGCATAGCTATGATCCATCCCACAAGCGATATGCAGAAAAGAAGAGTGGGGATTTCAAATCTGCAGACTGCTGGTCTCACTGCATGGGCATTCCCAGAGGTAAGTACAGCAAAGACCAGGGTGTGATTGTGTTAGTTTGACTATTCATTTTTCCTGTAAACACTTTAAGGCTGTATTCACATGGAAAATGCAGAGCTGCCTGAGCGCTTTAACACTCCAGCAGCAGTGGGAGGCAGTGTCGTGCGCGATTCAGTGCATAACACAGCTCCCTTTATTTTTTTTTGTACAAACTTTATGTGAAGTGTACAAAACTTGCACTTCATTCATGGCAATGTACAACAGAGCATTGTGCTGTACATTGCCATTCGATTTGGCGCGGTGCGCTGTGATAAAATGCAGCATGTTCATTTTATCACAGTACGCTGCAGCGCAAACCTAGGCTGTGTTGCAGTGTGAATGGGACTCATAGAAAACAATTGTTTCCTGCGTGTTCTTGCAGAAACAGGTATTTTACAATTCAGTAAAACACCGTCATCACAGCATGTGTGAATTTACCCCAAAACTTTGCCAAATACACGTGTTTCGGTATGATGAATGCCTGCTTTGTCTTAAAAGTGCTGTTCTCACTTTAAATCCCATTTTTCATCCATACAACTTGGGTAACATGTGCAAAGTCTAGGGAGATGGCCACACACCCCCCCCCCCCCCCCATATGTTTTCAGACTTTGTAAATGCAAGCTGCATCTGTATGGAATTCTGTCCCTATATATGTCAAGAGGATGTGGTTCACTATGTGGTTAAGATGGCACATAAAAGCACCAAACCTCACCACGCCACACTATACTAATCCTTACTTTTGTTTGTTTTCCGTCTTCTGACATTTCTATTTCCAGGATACGGATATCCTCATCTAAGTCTATTACTTCTCATTTACCTAACCAGTTTAAGTCTTTGTAACACTATCAAAACGTTAATTATTAAACATCTGCTAAAAAAGTACTCAATGTATTTCTATTATTCTTTGCCAATTGTTCGAAGGACTGTAGACATGAGCTCACATTCAGTTTAAATTTATTGCAGCCATATTTCCTAATTTTCATGATGCAGCAGCTGTTCTTCTTTTCCTTTTAATGTCAATGAACATTCATTGCACTTAAACACAATGCAGAGACTCTGGTATCATCTTCATTATTAAGTTCAAAGTCAAACTTTAGCTGAACAGAATGTCAAGCCAATACCAAGAATTGCTCAAATACAGTTTATTGATAGAAGACTGGAAGAAGAACATAATTTGAGCTGTCTGAATTTATATCTGTGCTAGCTTATTAGTGATGGTCTAAGGCAGGGGTCTCAAACTAGTGGCCCTCCAGATGTTGTGAAACTACAAGTCCCATCATGCCTCTGCCTGTGGGAGTCATGCTTGTAACCGTCAGCCTTGCAATGCCTTATGGCAGTGTTTCCCCAACTCCAGTCCTCAAGGCGCACCAACAGGTCATGTTTTCAGGATTTCCCTCAGATGAAACGGCTGTGGTAATTACTAAGGCAGTGAAACTGATCAAATCACCTGTGCAAAATAATGGAAAGCCTGAAAACATGACCTGTTGGTGTGCCTTGAGGACTGGAGTTGGGAAACACTGCCTTATGGGACTTGTCGTTTTGCAACAGCTTGGGGGCCTTCAGTTTGAGCCCCCTTTAAGGGCAGACCAAGCAGGTATATGTTGGGGTTTTGCATTCCTAATTACAAAGTCAAAGGGTCTCTTTAACCACTTAAGCCCCGGACCTTTAGGCTGCTAAATGCCCATGCCAGGTTTTGCGATTCGGCACTGCGTCGCTTTAACAGACAATTGCGCGGTCGTGCGACGTGGCTCCCAAACAAAATTGGCGTCCTTTTCCCCCCACAAATAGAGCTTTCTTTTATGTGGTATTTGATCACCTCTGCGTTTTTATTTTTTGCGCTATAAATAAAAATAGAGCGACAATTTTGAAAAAAATGCAATATTTTTTACTTTTTGCTATAATACATATCCCCCAAAAACATATATAAAAATGTTTTTTTTCCTCAGTTTAGGCCGATACGTATTCTTCTACCTATTTTTGGTAAAAAAATCGCAATAGGCGTTTATCGATTGGTTTGCGCAAAATTTATAGCGTTTACAAAATAGGGGATAGTTTTATTGCATTTTTATTAATTTTTTTTTTTTACTACTAATGGCGGCGATCAGCGATTTTTTTCGTGACTGCGACATTATGGCGGACACTTTGGACAATTTTGACACATTTTTGGGACCATTGTCATTTTCACAGCAAAAAATGCATTTAAATTGCATTGTTTATTGTGAAAATTACAGTTGCAGTTTGGGAGTTAACCACAGGGGGCGCTGTAGGAGTTAGTGTTCACTTAGTGTGTGTTTACAACTGTAGGGGGGTGTGGCTGTAGGACTGACGTCATCGATTGAGTCTCCCTATATAAGGGATCACTCGATCGATGCAGCGCCATAGTGAAGCACGGGGAAGCCGTGTTTACATACGGCTCTCCCCGTTCTTCAGCTCCGGGGAGTGATCGCAACGGAGCGGCTATAAACGAATAGCCGCGCCGTCGTCCTGGATCGCTCCCCGCGGGAATCGGACCGCCGCATGTAGCGGGGGGTGTCCCGATCGGACCCCCCACCCGCTAGAAGGCAAGGACGTACATGTACGCCCATTTGCCTGTACGTGCCATTCTGTGAACGTACATTTACATGCGGCGGTCGGGAAGTGGTTAAAGCTTTACCAAAAAAAGGAAGCCAGCAGTCCTTTGGGTCAGAAATCAGAATAAAGGGAATTGCATGTTGCAGTGAGAACCTTTTTTGTACACATCTTTTGTAATACTTTTTTGCTATGTAGTTATTTAGTAGCCACGACAACACACCATTTCCCGAAGAAGTCATCTGGCAAAACATGTTGAAATAAAGGAGTAGAAATAGTAATGTTACATCAAAACTCATGTTCCTTGTGCTGTGGACATTAATGCCTTGTACACAATGCTTTTATCTTCCCTTTTTTTTTACTGTGTATAAAGATGTATATTTTATATAATTGCTCTTGTTCCATGAATATGTCCTGATTGCACCTATAAAGTCCCACATCTTATCCCTTTTCCTATTGTACCCATCTGTACCACGTGATTAGTTGTGGCCAATCACAGCAAAACAAAAAACCTAATTAATGTATCAGTTTCATCCAGTAAAAACGGTTGCTTATACCAGTGTCACTGGTATAAACAATCATGTGTTAAAAAAAAAAAAAAAAGTAGTACAGCTTTACTATTGTAACACTGTATTGCTCTGGTCATGTGTGTGCTCTGGGCATAGAGAGTTAATATATATATATATATATATATATATATATATATATATATATATATATATATATATATATATATATATATATATATATTTATTTATTTATTTATTTTTTATTTACCATACTGTCACCAGTCAGTGTCCCTGATTACTGCCACACCTGTTATACGATAACCTGGTACTGAACTGGTTACATTTTTTAATTATTGTCACCAAAAAAAAAAAAAAAAAGGATCAGAATACAATATGGCCTAAATTTATGAAGATAGATTACTTATTTGAAAATTTTTATAACAGAAAAAAAAGCAATATTTTCAAAATGTTTGGTCTATTTTGGTTTATTTAGCAAAAAATAAAAAACCCAGTGCTGATTAAATTCCACCAAAAGAAAGCTCTATTTGTGTAAAAAGAAATGATCATTTCATATGGGTACAGTCTTCCATGATTGCGCACTTGTCATTCAAAATGCAACAGCGCTGAAAGCTAAAAATTAACCTGGGCAGGAAGGGGGTAAAAGGGCCCGGTCAAATGGTGAAAAAAACAAGGGTGGGTTTAACCAACCATTTTTTGAATAGCAGGGTTGCGTCTTATGCCTACATACTGTATTTTCTACAAAAAAAGTGTCCTTTTCTCATTTTCTGCGAGTATGAAAAACCTAAAATTTAAATTTTCCTTATTTTTTTACTGTTAATTACAGATACCTTTTTAGGATGCTTTCCTACATAAAAAGTATGTATTCTGCTTAACTGGTATAGGAATATGATAATGCCTTTGATGCGCTTCACAGAGATCATGTTATTAATACCTCCATTGAAATTCTCCGGTGTATCCTATTCCTGAGGCAAACACCTGTTGGTGACTGGACTTCATCAGATGAGGTTCCAGAGGCCTGGTCACTTTCTCCGTCAGATCCCATTTTCAGGTTTTCATGCACAATGTCTAGAAAAAGAAAACCACAGGAATTTATGACATGGCCATTACAGGAATCCTCATTACCTAGCAAATAAAGACATGTTTGCAAATACTTGCTCAGTCAAATCACCAATCTTACTCAATATGAGAACAAACAAGAAAAAAAAAAAAAAAGCACAGCATACACTTTAATTTTATAACATAAGCATTGTAATAAAAATTCAATCGTTATTTTTGACAATCCAATCTAAGCTTACTTGGAAAAATCTATTTTCATGTTGTGAATTCTGCATGTCTGTTGACCATCTCTTTACACAACTTCCTTGATGCTATATGCTTTGCAGCTTTTACTCTGCAGTTTACTTTCAGTTTCTAAGGACTACATATCCCATGGTACCTTGATGCCTGCAAACAGTGATTCCTGTCCTGACTTTGCCTCCTGAAACGCCTTCTCCCTGTACCTCCGTAGTTGAGAAGGCAGGCTCTGTGAATTCTGTGACACAGTAGTACATCACAGGGTATAGTGAATGTGCATCACAGAATTCAAGGAAGAAAGTTTACAGACTTAAAGTCTTCAAAATAATTGAAGCACAATGGTGGATTGAATATATGATTTTACAGTTACCAGAGATGAGCTTTAGGTAAATCAAAGCCAATTCCAGAAATTATTTGTATTGCATATTTACACTGGTCCAGCTACAAGCTACGTATCTTTATGAATAAATTCTGCGCCAAGTTAAATCATTCTCACTATCATTCTATCTACAGCTGTGGCCACTAAAATGCGTTAAGTGTTGGAAAAAAAAACACCAAAAAATGTGACTGCACCTTTAAATGCATGTCCTTCATGAATATAATGTGCAAAGATCATAAAAATCAAGAGTAGTAGTAGAAGTAGTAGTATCTGCCCTACTACCGTGATGGCCAGGATCTTCTGGGTCCTGCTCAGATTCTTTGTGAATGGCTACTCCTCTGCGCACTGACCACAGGGGGTCACTGGCTTGGCAGTGCTGTCATTTACAGAATGTCTTGTATTTTTTTTCAGTGAACACAAGGCATACTCTGACTGGATTAGGTGGAGAGTAGGTGTGAGCGAGGACACGATCCTCACCTAGCCCCATCTGAGAAAGCCTTTTTTTCCTCAAAAATAAAAGTAATAAAATACAAGATATTCTATGACGTGCATATGCCTGAGATGATCTGCTTGTGTTCAACTGCACAAGTCTTTGATCTTATGTTTATGGTGGAAAACAGATGCCTGACAGACAACAGCTTTCCAGCTGGTTGTAAATCCACTTAAAAAAATAAAAAACCTGCACGACAAAGGCATAGCCATACTAGCTCATTAGGAATTACTTACTTACATTAGATATTCCTCGTACACCGCACCGGCCAGCGACATCACTACCAGAGTTACTTCCGGGTATCGCAAGCTTCAGCGCCATGTTTGGCCAGAGCCGGGATGCCGTCACTCCCACGGGAGCCGCCGGTAGTGGCATACTAGCTAAAGCAATGGCACGGACATGCGATTGCTTCAGTGCGCATGGGCCAATGACGTCGGCACATGCCGATACAGGGGACATCCTCTAAACTGTGCAGGTTTAGGAAATATCCGGGTCTAGCTACAAGTAAAGCATTATTATAGGCTTACCTGACGCAAAAAGTGGTTGTAAAGGGTTTGGATGAGCCAAGCTGGCAAATGTGTAAAGCACTCTAGAATTTTTGGAAGATTTGCTGTCCTGAAGCACAAGCATGATCTGACTATAATCTATATGTGAAACATCCATAATTTGTGTGCGTGTGACGAATCCCCTCACTCCATTCAGCTACTTACTCTAAGGCCAGCCATACATGGTTCAAAGCTGAACTGGCGGAGATTCCAACCGTTCATGTGCAAGATGAATGTACCAAGTTGATTGACCAACTTGGGTACAACCAGCCTGCTGTGTTTTACCTGCAACTATGTATAAAGCAGCTGCTAGCGATAATCACTGTCTTCTCCCCCGGCAGAGACAACTTCCCCTGCCGGGAGAAGACAATTGTGTATTCCCCCTGTCAACACTGTCTGTGGTTGCAGGAAAGAAATTTGCACTGTGTATGCTTTGCCTAAATCATGACTTGAAGGTTACACAGAGATGAGGACTTTGCCCCCCCCCCCCCATCATGTATGAACAGTCATTCATCCACATGAAAGCATTGAAGGAAGGAAATAAGTCACATGCTGCCAGATACCTAAAAGTAAATATCCCTTTGCTCTCACTTTTGCTAAACAGAGTGTTAGGGGAGTAAAGAGAAGATAAAGATAAGCCCTGCTGGTGAGTCTACCACAAAGTGAGCCCCTTGGATTGACCTGTATGAGCAAACCAAAGGTTCATTTTATGCAGTTTTATTGTATGGCTTTATACAAGGGGATCTAATCATTACTTAACCCATGACCATCCACTCTACAATACACAGCAGGAAGGCTCTTTCTAACTTTTCCTGACACTAGGTAATACTTTATCAGCAGCACATAATAGTAAATGTAGCAATATCAAATAATCCCCATTTGTTTTCTGAGCTTACCAATTCAAAGCATCCCAACATACCAAGCACTGATTAAAGTGGAACTTCACTCTCCCAATCAACACTGATTATGTTTAATACTCATGCTCTAGCATTAGTAAATAGATAGGAAAGTATATCATAATTACTTGTTTTAAACTTTTATTTTTTTAGTTACTTCCTGGCTTCTAGACATGTGCAATTCACTTTGTTCCGAATTCGTTTAACAAATTTCTACGAATTTGTCAATTTGAAAATTTGTCGCGGGGGTCTATGCCCGGAAGTGGGTGCAAATATCTGTATTATACAGGTATCGGAACACCCGGAGGGTTCCGAAAAGCGGAGGTTCCATTTTTGTGTGGACCTCCGCTTTAACCATTACTATTAAACTACAGGTATTGGAATTTCCTTTCAAATTTGGCTGTTCGTGAACGTAACAAATACGAAGATTTCACCTCCAAATGCAGAAAGGTTTCTTCACAGTAAGAGCTGTGGAAATGTGGAACAGACTCTCTCCAGCTCAGTAGATTGCTTCAAGAAAGGCCTGGATTCTTTCCTAAATGTACATAATATAACTGGGTACTAACATTTATAGGTAAAGTTGATCCGGGGAAAATCTGATGACCTCTCGGGGGATCAGGAAGGAATTTTTTCCCCTGCTGTAGCAAATTGGATCATGTTCTGCTGGGGTTGTTTGCCTTCATCTGGATCAACTGTGGGTGTAGAATTGGGTATATGGGATTGTATGATATTACATTTTTTTATAGTTGAACTGGATGGACTTGTCTTTTTTAAACTTGACTATGTAACAAACTAAGTAACTACGTATTATTAATAATTTGTTCCATTCCATTTGTTTAGATGTGGCATTAATTATGTTTGGATAATTCGTAACGGATACATTTGTATTCGTTATATTCACTAACTGAAAAAAATTGAAAGGAAATTTTACAAACAAGGTTGGTCTTTATTGAGTCAGCAAAATTACATGGCACATTACATACATCAGCAAAAAGCAGGGTACAGCGGCAAAAATAAAAAAACAGAGCATGAAACAGGTGACAAGTTCCACAAGACAGTTCGCAGGGTGTATGAAACCATTTGAGCCGCAACATCTTAGAGGAGAATTACAAGGGAGGGAGGGGGAGAGAGGGGAGAAAGGAGGGGCGGGAGGAACAAAGTCCACGGCCACCCCCACACAGCAACCCAGCGCCCTCCGGTTACGGTCTACAAGGGGTTAATCCATGGGCCCCAGACCCGCTCATATTTCAATGGGCACCCTCTATTAATATATGTAATTTTGTAGAGAGGTAAGGCGGCATTGATTAGGTCCATCCATGCTCCTACCGTGGGGGGCGCCCTGGAGTTCCATTTAATTAGAATAACCTTTTTGGCGTAGAAGAGCAGCATTGACAACAGGGTTTTAGTAAATCGGGGCCTTTGGTCATCATCCTGTACCCCCAGGAGGGCCAGGGCCGGCTCCACCGGGACATCCAGCTGCATACGGACCTTAATGAAGTCGAACACGGCGGACCAAAAGTCCGAGAGCCTCGGGCAGGCCCAAAACATATGCATATAATCGGCTTGGGGGGATTGGCAACGCGGACAGTTCGAGGAACGTTGAGGAAGAAAGGAAATTTTAATATCTATAATTTAATAGTTAGTTATTTAGAATTTGCCTTCTTTCGAATTTTCGTTCTCAATTTTCAGATTTTCCTTTCTCATTTTTGAATTTACAAATTTTTGAATTGCGATCATAAAGAATCTAACGAAAATTAACATTTTTCTGCAGTGCACATGTCTACTGGTTTCTTGCCTAGGCAAATGACATCATACATCCCAGGAGTCTTCAGGAGGGGAGGAGAGGAGGAGGGGTTTTCTCAGATAAGCGCACTACCCTGCATGCATGCCTGAGCTAAGGGCAGATGGATTCCAGGAAGTAAATGCTACATAAAATTAAGTAGATGGTCACAGCTATTAATGCTAGAGGGGTTGTTTAAAAAGAAATTTCTCAACAATATAAAGCAGAGACATGTATGGATGGGGACGTTTGCTTTGAATATTAAAAATGAATTTAATGGCATTTTTGGTTTGTGGTGCTCAGATGCAGTGAAGATCCGCGTTAACATATAGATTAGCTAGATGGAAAACATGACTTCTGGCTAGACTAGCAGAGCTTAGTGGTATGTGTATCATTTCCAGTCTTTATCATATAAATATAGAAAACCTTGAGCATAATTTTAGCCATCAGTGGGTAAATAAACACACTAAGAACCTTTAAGTGAGGTCAATTTATTTTGCACAACAAGCTGCAAAGTGTTATTGCTCATCTTGAACTATAAAATGAATCTTCTGTAAGTGAGCATTACAATTTTTTTGCAATTACAGCACGGATTCTTGCCATGGAACTGGAATTTTATATAAATGATCGCTGTTGTGTGCCACACAGATTCTGCTTATGTTTGCAAAAGCCTTTTCATAAAGCTGCTAAATTAGTTTAAAGAAAAGAAAAACGCAACACAGAACAAGTGCCTCTTGTTTTACGAGAATAATGAAGTCATGAAATGCCTTGTCTGTGCTGTAAAACAAGCCAATAGTCAAAGAACTCTTAATCGCATACAGTATATACTGAGGAGCAATCAGCATACAGTAAAGATCCTAAAAGGGGTACTGCACATTACTCCAAAAAATAACTGGTAATGGAGATCAGCTTGCATGCAACATTTGCAGCAAGTATTTGATCAAAGTGCTGCCTACAGACCTAGGTTTATGGGGTAGTGGGACCACATAACTCCCAACTTTCTGAAATGGGAGTGAGGAACACCTATTAGCAAAAGTATGTAGGCAGGCATAGGACAGCCCCCTGCCACACCCCCTTTAAGGAGAATTGTAAAAAAAAAAAAAAAAAAATTGGTTAAAATGACAAGTGCTTTTTTTTAACCAACTCTATTACTTTATATTGGCTTTTGACATTTACAAATGCAACAATTTTGAATTTGGATGAAAGGTTTAGCTCTGGGAACAGTTTTTGAAAGATAAGTAGTGCATTTCATATACAACTATATAGAACAGACCAAAATGAGGAGGAAAGAGGGACAGAGGGACTTTGTTCTGAATGAGGGACAGTCCCTCGAAATCAGGGACAGTTGGGAGCTATGCGACCAGGATATCCCCGAGTGATCTTGTCAGAACAATACAGAGGTAAATGGGAAGAGGAGCGTAAACCGCTCATACATTAGTTATTTTTCTTCACTCAACCAGGGGGTTTAACAAAAAAACTACTCGATTCCCCCGCTCACACATTTAAAGTGGATGGGGGAATATTCCCCATTGAGGTATTGTATTCTGACAGTGGGGAGACTACCCTGCCATCAGAATATGCAGAGCTGCCAGCTATAGCCCGCGGCACTAATCGAGTGGGAAAATCCAGCAGGATGGTTATACATAAGTTGATCTGTAGATTGACTTCTGTACAACCAACTTGCCTATACAGGCAGTCCCCAAGTTACTAACACAATAAGGACTTGTAGGTTTGTTCCTAAGTCGCAGTTGTTCGTAAATTGTAACACTGCATTCGTAAGTGTAACTTCCGCCTATGCATGGTTGTGGGATGTTCCGGGCGCTTATGTTATCTGGGGCTCTTCTGCCCATGTAGTACTGCAGTGTGGGATGTGTCCGGAGGTGCTCGGAGGTATCCAGGACCAGCGGGTAGCACAAGTGGCTGGCATTTGAGGCCGTTCATAAGAAGTCGTTCGTAACTTGGGTGTTCAAAACTCGGGGACTGTCTGTACATGGATCGAAATCTGGCAGATCCCTACTGAACCAGCTGAATTTTGATCCATGTATAACCAGCCTAATGCAAACAGAAGCCACCAATGTCACTTAATCTGGGGTAATGTGGGGGTAGGAGGGATGCAATCAAATTAGATTTCTAGCCTGTCCAATCTATCTTAGGTTGGGAACTTTTCCTACCAATGATGGACATATTCTCTGCGCAGCATACCATTATGAATCAATTGAAATTGCTTTAATTAAATCAATCTGGATATAAATTAAAATCACCTATAAAAGTACATAATTTTACTAAATTGAAAATGTAAAAAGATTAGCAGTGCAACATGTTGATTTAACTTTTTCAAATTAATGAACACATTAAATCTAGACATGTTATGTTAAAATACTTCATTGTGATTATAGTGTATATGTAAATGAAAAAGAGAAGCACAAATCTGCTTTCAGTTTTTCTACCGACACATATATCACATAATAGTGTGAAAACTGCAGGCCGATGAATCATCAACGATATAAGAGCCTAATTTCTTTTTTTTTTTACTTCATCTAGATAAACAAGGAGTCTTAGCAGTCTAAGGAAGATATCATTTTATATGCATGTTGCCTTTCTGCCATTAAATTTTATAACCAGTGGGCTGAATCACCCAAGGGTTTATTAGCTATGTCAGGAGCTTGGCTACAAGATTTCACTGCCGGAATTTCCACCTCTGCTTCCGATGCTACAAATGCTACGTTCTCTACAATTGCTTGTTGGAAACAAGACTTCCATCCAAAAAAGTCTTGACAAGACTGAAGACCGTTCAGATTATGCAACCAGAGCCTATAAAGAGAAGCCAGAAGATGATTTATGTTGCCAGTATGTAACCTATGAGAATGAGACTCTGTAGTGGGGTCCGATTCTGGAGGTGAGCAGGTTTTTCACCTATAGGTGGAGGCTCACAGAACACATTAAGCAGATATACGAATTGTAACTAATTTATTACACAGTGGTGTGGATCACTTGATAGGACTTCTGTTCTAAGATATAAGATGCATATGAAATTACACAACCTCTCATTTAATTCATCTTTGTCACCATTTATGTTGCTTTATTAGCACTTGATGAGTGCATTTTATTATTTTAAATTGAATTGTGCTACACTTATTTTATGTATTAACTTACTAGGTATGAATCTTTTTCAGTGTAAAAACTGCCAATTTAGAATGGTCATGGCATCCATTTACAGTACAGGAGCTTCTGAAACTAGTATGGTTTCCTCGTCGCTTTAGAACAGGGATATGCAATTAGCGGACCACCAGCTGTTGCAAAACTACAAGTCCCATCATGCCTCTGGGTTCATGCTTGTGGCTGTCAGAATCTTGCTATGCCTCATGGGACTTGTAGTTCTGTAACAGCTGGAGGTCTGGTAATTGCATATCCCTGCTTTAGAAGCTATGTTCTGTTTAAAACTGGCCATACTACACTGTTCAAATGTCATCCAGTTCCTGATGAAATTGCCAAAATTCACTTACCGGGGAGGCCTGTTGGCCACCTCCCATCCAACATCCTAAAACTGAAAAAGCGAAAGGAGCCAGGTGGAAGGTATTTGACTAGTCAGGCAGCTGTCAGGATACAATAGTCTTGAGTGGGAAATTCATCCACCCATTCTCCGTAGTGTGCAAAGAGGATTCTTTGAGGGTTTTTTTTGTTTTTGTTTCTTTTCTTAAAGCGGATCTCCACTCTAAAGTGGAGTCCCGCTGATCGGAACCCTCCCCCCCTCCGGTGTCACATTTGACACCTTTCAGGGGGGAGGGGGGTGCAGACACCTGTCCACAGACAGGTATCTGCACCCACTTCCGGCCCTACGATACGGGCAAAGGACGGGTTTTTTCCTTACCTTCCGTCCGTCCCCCGTTGTATGCTGGGAACACTCGGCTCCCAGCACACAGCGGGAGCCAATCGGCGGGCGCAGCGCGACTCGCGCATGCGCCGTAGGGAACCGGGCAGTGAAGCCGGAGCGCTTCACTTCCTGGTTCCCTCACCGTGGATGGAGGGGGGAGCAGCAGGGTGACGAGCGATCGCTCGTCATCTGCTGCGATCACCGCTGGACTCCAGGACAGGTAAGTGTCCTTATATTAAAAGTCAGCAGCTGCAGTATTTGTAGCTGCTGGCTTTTAATACATGTTTTTAGTGGCACATCCGCTTTAATTAAGCCTGTAAAATCTAAGTTTGTATGGCTAGCGTAAAGTTGGCTAAACCGTAGTAGATTTTGAAATTAAAGCGGAGGTTCACCCTAAAACAATTATATACCATTACATCCAGCATACTTCTGACACCTACAGTATATGCTGTTTTTTTTTTGCCGTACATACCGTTTTATTGTTATTTTCCCCCGGGCTTCCAGGTTCTGGCTCCCGCGGGAGTGGGCGTTCCTATTCAGAGGTTAGATGATTGACGTCTGGTGAAAAACTTCCCCTGGCGCATAAGGCGCGTCACCAGTTTTCCTGCTAGTAGCCGACCTGCGAGTCGGCTCTATACGCCGTGTAGCGCTGACTGCGCAGGCGCCATATAGAGCCGACTACTTACAGAAAACTCGTGACACGCCTTATGCGCCAGGGGAAGTTTTTCACCAGACGTCAATCATCTAACCTCTGAAGAGGAACGCCTACTCCCGCGGAGCCAAAACCCGGGGGGGGGGGGGGGGGGGAATAATAAAACGGTATGTACGTGAAAAAAAAACAGCATACTGTAGATGTCGGAAGTATGCTGGATGTAATGGTATATAGATGTTTTTTTAGGGTGAACCTCCGCTTTAGGGTTTCTATGAAAATTTGTACAATCAAGAACAAGACTAATGATTTTCGAACGTAATTCAAAATGTAATTTTGCTTTTAACATTTGATTTTGAAATGAATTGATCTTCTTGAATGAAAACATACACTGCTAGATGTTTGTTCATTAAAAAAAAAAATATATTCCATCCTACTTCATCAAATTTTTTGGTCACTCCAGTATTGATTTGTATTGTGACTGTACTGTCTTCCCTGATGTAAAGCGCTGCGCAAACTGTTGGCGCTATATAAATCCTGTATAATAATAATAAAATAATAATACTTCAGTTAAAAATTAGTCGATTTAACCCCACTAATGATTACAAAAAAAAAAAAAAAAAAGTTTTACGTGTATGGACCAGCTTAAGAGGTCTTGTCAAGACGCAATCAGTAGATACTGACAAGTACAACAATGTCGAGGGGGTCAGCAGCAGCTCCCTCAACAAAAATGTTATAATTGAGCATTGTGCTTCTGCTCTGTCTTTTCTAGTGGAATTTCTCTAGCAATTTTTATTTAACCCTGTAAAAAAAAAAGAAAAAAAAAACTGCTTGTAAAATGAATACACTTTTGTTGTTCATTGTATCTTGCAGCTGTATGACTAATACCACAATTTAAAACCATAAATCTGACAGAATTAATTCAACATCAAAACAGAGCAGAAACACTCCCGACATTCATATGCCCTCGGTTATGTGCCAACTTCACTAATATTTAATTTCTGCTGTCAGGATTAATAAATGTAGTTTTGAGAGGTCATCATTTTCAGTTCTTTAATGTACAAAAACAGCTCAGATGTGCCTGTGTGCAGGTAAACTAAAAGGTGACTTACACCACACTATCCAATCAACATTTTAAAACAGTGTAGCTTTCACAAGCTTACAAAGATACCGATGATCAGATGCCAACCAGCTTTGCGTCAGCCACCTTTGAAATAAACAATGTTAGTTCACGGGATGCTATTTCCTAAGTACAGATCTGGAAAATGTCAAAAGACTGGAAACATCTGAAGCCGATGTGGAGATGGCAGGGTTCAGAAAAACATAGGAATGTGGACAATAAGATGGTCAATTTGTGCTATTGGATATCAAAGCATCTTAGGACAAAGCCGGGATTTTATAGAAGATGATTCTAACCAGGCTAAGGCAAAAGGAAAAAAAAAAAACATAACTTCCCGCAATATGAGACGAATGATAGCAATGCTGTATACTGCCCAAGTTGACACTCCTTTAGCAAAAAGCATACAAGCCATCGGTCAATCACAAAAAAAATTGAAACGCCGCTTCAGAAGAACCTATAGCTTGGAGACCAAATTCCTTAAGAACCTGTGGACTTGCACTTTCTCTCAGGGTAATTCTGGAGCAGAGTCCAGACAGTTCTGCCTACCGACGGTCTAGGGGAATACTAGATATTCTCTCCAAAGAGAAAATGGAAGAGACCAACAGGAGTTGAAAGACTATACGAGAAGCAGGGCTCAAGTCCTGCGGGAACGCGTGGGAACGGAGTTCCTGCACTTTTTTCACAGCAGGAACGCAGTTCCCTTTGCAGGACTAGAGCAGCCGAGCCGCCCGAGCCAATCCTTCACTAAGCGGCGATGCCCAGCTCGAGTCACTGTCAGGGGCCTTAGTAATTCTTTATGTTACTGGCCGCTTCCTGTATATGGATTCATCGGGTAGTGTGCGGGTATTCCGTCACTTCCTCGATGCCGCAATGTCTCCTGGGAGCTTTTCTCATTGTTCCTAGGAGACATTGCGGAGGTTTGCCGCGAGTTATCGCTGGATTTAGTAATTATGCATATGAGCGTATCATTTTTTTTTCTTTTTTGGTGGGGGAGTGGATCTTGGGTGGGAGTTCCCACACTTTTTCCCCCAGGACTTGACCCCTGATGAGAAGGGTACGTCCTCACAATGCCACAAGCAGAAGATGGGAAAGGGGCTGCTACACATAGGGAAGATGATGGGGGGGGGGGGGTGCTCACAAACATGATTTAAAGCGGAACTTCACCCTAAACCGGAGGGAGGGGGGGGGGAGCAGGTACCTTAATTTTGGCAGGTAGCCAAACCACTTGGGACACATCACAAGTCCCACAAGGCTGCAGAACTACTCACAAAATGTGGCTCACGCATGCACAGTGGGAAGCTGGCTGTGAAGCTGCAAGGAGTCAAAGCTGGCTCCCTTTACTAAACATGATGGTGCTAGGGACCTGAAGACCAGCAAAGAACCGCCTTGGGTGAGTACAGTGCTGGATCCCTGGACAGGCAAGTATCCTTATATTAAAAGTAAGCAGCTACAGGATTTGTGCATGAGGACCAGTGCACAGGGTCTGTACCTGCTGGAGAACACTGAGGTGTAAGGTCATTATCCAGAAAAGTAGCAGTAGGCAATAGCAGGTCAATAGCACCCTTAGGAGAAGGATATGGCTGAAGAGTATTAAACATAACAAGGGGTGCAACCACATCTGAGAGAAAGAGTAACAAACACCACAAGGGGTGCAATTACCTGAGTGGACTTATGTAAATGTACAATACATACGTAAAAGCAAGGTATAAATTGTCAGAGCTATATGAATACCTGAAATAAAAAAAAGGTTGAGCACTAAATTTTGATCATGTCAGCAAAAGGAGACACCACAAGTATTTTGTAGGTGACCCACAGTCATCAGAAAGGTGCTGGCAGCAGCAAGTTGTAGGATCATACATTACAGACTGTACAGGCTAGTAGCACATTAATTATGAAAGAAGTACTGCTTTAGATTACATCACCTGTTTTATTTTATTAGAATAGCTGGGAGGATTTTATCCCATATTTTATTGAAGAGTTGAAATCTGATCAAAAATGATGCACCACTGGGGGATGGGAGAAGAGACCGTAACAGGGGAGATGCTGACACCCATACATCTTTTATCTTTAAGTGTTTTTTACCCCAAAAAAATCAAATGGATCCTGTTGCTTTAAGGCATGGACGACAGCACAGTGCTTGTGGATCTCTGGGCTCTGAAAAGCAGGCGGAGGAGAGCTGAACCTAAAGCTGAGTTCCAGCTGTTTGTATTAAAAGTCAGCCGCTACAGAAGTGTAGCGGCTGACATTTTAATAAACACACTCACCGGTCCCACAATCAAGCAACACAGCAGCCCGAACCTTTGGTTCTCTTCCTCGCCCCTCCCTGGCATCACTAGTGTGGGCACCCCGGCTGTGACAGCTTGCAGCTTCACAGCAGGGTGGGAGTCATGCTGAATGGCCGGGCAATCTTCCGGGACCTGTGACGTGTCCCAGAAGATTACAGGGAGGGAGGGGGAGAGGAGGAGTCAACTAGGCGGCCCGAGCAGAAGTAGGAATGTGGCATGTCAAGGGGTCAGGAGTCCTTAAAGCAAAACTTCCACTTTTGAGTGCGCTTTAAATCAGTGGAGAGCTTGGAGAGCTGATTGGAGTGAAGGGACACACCCCCTTCACCCAGCAAACAGGAGAGTTCTCACACAGGAGTTGAGGCTGTCAATCAGCTGGAACTCCCTCCTCTGTCACCGTTTCTTGGTGTCGGGAATACTTGTCAGAAGTGACCCATGCTGATAGCAGAGGAATGAGGCAGTGGACAGATAGGACACTTCGTGCTCTGGATTGAGACAAGTACACACTGTTGAGGGATGTGTTTTGTTCATATTTCATGTCTGAGGTTTACA
The DNA here is from genome assembly GCF_905171775.1 of Rana temporaria. NCBI lineage: Eukaryota > Metazoa > Chordata > Amphibia > Anura > Ranidae > Rana > Rana temporaria. The sequence continues at coordinate 217,380,536 of NC_053491.1, read as the reverse complement.
ACCATTTTAATGTAAGATGTGGCGCACGCATTTTGATCAAAGTACCAAAAAACTAGGCTCACTGTTAATTTTTTACTGTTGTCTGTACTGCTGCTGGGGGCCTTTCTTCTCACTTTCTGTCCTAGAGATAGGGGTCACCATGAAAGGAAGTGAGAGGACAATTTCTCCAACAGGGACACATTCAGCAATAAAAACCCAACACTTTCAAAATGTCCACGCTCAATGCAAAATAAAAAGGCTTTGGGCTGAAATGATACTTTAACTGGGTTAAAAAGCAATAAGGGGGGCTGCTGATCAGTTCTTGTGATACCTCTATGAAGCTGCTGAAGAACTCCAGTGTTTTCATATAACAATGCAACTCCTACATCAAAGACCCGCAAATTCCGGAGACACAGATTTAGCTTGGTTATGTAATGCAGTCCTCTGCCTAGATATGACAGAATTCTGCAGTGCAAGCACTGCCAAGTAACTTTCTATGAAGCTTGGATTCATTCAGACGCACACTTATGTGAAACAATTAACAAAAGGGATGAGGTTATGTCCACTCGGTATTTCTTACTTAATATAAAGACGTCCATCTATTAATTTGAATTGTTATTACATCTATACTTCCTTCTGCTTTCACCAATCGCAAGCATTGATTCGTTTGTATGCATTCGTTTAGCTCAGGGCTCGAAAAGATACTAGGTGCTAGGTTGCCATGATGACTAGAAATTGTTTCCTGGCGCCTGGGCTCTCATCAGCCTAGCTGGCCTGGGTATGGGAGGTTGCATCGAGGTGGACTGATTATTTTACAGACTGACCCGACCTGAGCTGGCAAGTGCAATTCACACAGAGAGCTGCCAAACTCACACACCACCAGCTGCTTGGCGTGACAGCAGGGCTTTTTTTCAGGGGGAACTTGGGGGAACTCAGTTCCACCACCTCTGGCTCAGACCCTTTGGTGCCTGCTTACCACAATCACTTGTACACACAGAAGTTTGGTTTCTGTGTTTACAAGTGACAGCTCTGCACTCTGTGTGTAACCACCTGAACTCTGCACTCTGTATGTAATGCAATTCTAGTATTTAATGCCCCTTTAAGACCCTTCTACTGTTTGTGAAATCTGAACGGGGTCGTGGTTGAGTTCCTGCACCTATTTTCTGAGAAAAAAAGCTCTGCGTGACAGTGTGCCCGCCTTGCTGCTGATCACAGGAAGGAGCTGGGATCTGGACCCCGGCTGAGGATTCTGCCTAAGCCTAGCTACTCGGTGCGAGCCCTCACTGTTGTGCCACTGATCACATTGGAGGGAAGGGAAACTGGGACCCGTACACGGCTGGAGATTCAGCCTGCTTGCTGCCTTACTTAAGTAGGAGATCCAGTCGGGACCGCCGTGGGAGCGAGTTAGAGTCAGATTTGCTAAAGGGATCCTGCTGCGCAAGGGGAGAGGGGATGGAGGCAAAATACTGCGATGGCTCCTGCACAATGTCAGCTAGGTGAGCCAACTCATCAGTGTCGCCCATCAGTGCAGCCTATTTGTGCTAGTCAGTGCCACCTTGTCAGTATTGTCTCCAACAATATATGTTCCTCAGTGTGTAACATTCATCCCAATTATCAAAAGGGTCAATATTACCTTAAAGGGGTTGTAAAGGTACAATTTTTTTCCCTAAATGGCTTCCTTTACTTTAGTGCAGTCCTCCTTCACTTGCCTCATGCTTCGATTTTGCGTTTAAATGTCCTTATTTCTTCTGAGAAATCCTCACTTTCTGTTCTTCTGTCTGTAACTACACACAGTAATGCAAGCCTTTCTCCCTGGTGTGGGGTGTCGTGCTCGCCCCCTCCCTTGGACTACAGGAGCGTCAGGACGCTCTCTACGTTGCAGATAGAGAAAGGAGCCATGTGTTAGTGGGTGTCCTGACTCTCCTGTAGTCCAAGGGAGGGGGTGAGCACGACACTCCACACCAGGGAGAAAGCCTTGCATTTACTGTGTGGAGTTACACACAGAACAGGAAGTGAGGATTTCTCAGAAGAAATAAGGACATTTAAAAGCAAAATGGAAGGATGAGGTAAGTGAAGGAGGACTGCACTAAGGTAAAGGAAGCTATTTAGAAAAAAAAAATTGTACCTTTACAACCCCTTTAAAGTACTGATGTGTTTGATACTACCTTAAACTTATTTTTTCCTCAATTTGGTAAATTTGTATTTCTTCTAAATAATGGTAGAAGTCCAAATATGGGCAATAATGTCATGGCACACTACTCTTCCTGCCTGAGTTCCCTGGGAACATAAAGCCAACCAGAAAAAGATGAGAAAATGGGAGTGATACATTCCTGAAACCTTGTGCTGACATTTTAACATTCCAAACACAAAAAAAAAGTATCAATACGAGAGCTAATGTGTGCAATAGAAAGCTTTAGGTAATTGTACGGTCCCCGGTGATCCATTACACCATGCAGGTAATGTCTCTGATGTAACTGTTGCAGGAATGTGACACTTGGCTGATAACTGTAGTAAAATATGTCATGCTACTAGATAAGGACTTGATGCTAAAGCAACTGTTATATATCTAGAATATGTTACCAGAACACCATCATTTATCAAGTAAAAGCCCAATATATTGTAGCAATAATCCAAGAAAAAATGCCACGTTTCGGAGTTAGACACACTCCTTTTAAAGGGTGTACAACCAGAGCACAGAAAGCTAGGGAGTATGTGTCACAAAGCATTTCAAAACTAGAAAGAAATGATGCAGACGAGTCTGAAATAATGCACAATAGCGCAATTTAAGATCTGGGGATTTGGATGAACTTGGTGGCACCTATGATGTATTAATAATTAGCTGCACTATGACATGGTTTTCTTGGTATGTTTGTAAATGGACATAAAAGTAAATTTAATGGTTATCTTTATTTGTATGTGGGTGGGCTTATGTTATAAAGTTGACAGCTGCTATTGGAGTGTCTCTTTACCTTGTTATATGGACGAAATCAACACTTTTTTGTAGCTGCTGACTTTTGATGGGGGAAAGCCTCCCACTGCGCTATTGTATTCTACCAGTAGGGGGTGCAGGGAGCATTCCCGGTTGGCAGAATACAATGGTTACTGCTTGTGGCTAGAGCAGCTAGCAGTAAACATATGAAGAAAAATCTGACATGGTGGTTGTACCCAAGTCAATCGATTGATCAACTTGGGTAAAATCAGCCTGCCCATACATCGAAACTTGTCCTGTCCCTACTGAATTGCCCGTATTTCAATCCATGTATTGGCGGCTTAGGACATGATGCTGGTTTGAAGCCAAAGGGTAGTCACACCAGATATAAAATTTGATTACATGTTTCTTCTGTTCATTTACTTTATTTTTTATCAATTTAGAAAATAAAAAAAAAAAAAAAAAATGTATACAGTACTGCAGCAGAGTATAAATGTCTCATGTCTATGGATGGCTGTACGCAGCTCCAGGACACTCTAGTAACCAGAAATGGCAGTGTATTTATGCTGCACTGGCAAATTCGCCAATATGAATGAAACCTGAAAGTAATTAGTTATATTGGTTCATTTAAACAAAAAAAAATGTTGATCCTGCCAGAAATCCAGTGCTCCCTTCTTCACTTTTCTAGTCTCATCTCCCTGCCCAGCTCACTTGTAAATTACATACAGTGCATTCATAAACTAGTTGAACCCCATTCACTTTTTTTCAATTTTTTTATGTTGCAACCTGATACTACAGTTATTTAAATTCATTTTTTCTCATTAAATTCATACTCCGCACCCCATAACGACAAAGTGAAAACAGGTGGGACAAAGTTCCAGAAGGACAACCATCGGTGCAACCCCCCACCGATCTGGGCTTTATGGCCTTCGTGTGCTTTTTTTTGCAAAATTCCATGTGCTTTGCACAGAGGAGAGGCTTCCATCTAGCACTACGGTCGCTGGTTCAAATCCCAACCTTGGTGCAACCTGCGCCTGCGTGGGTTTTCTCCCACACACCAAAGACATGCTGGCAAGTTAATTGGCCTAGTTTGTGGATGTATGAATGTAAGTTAAGGAACTTAGATTGTAAGCACCTTGAAGGCATGAACTGATGTGAATGTACATTAATATATATATCTGCATAAATTGGCAGCGCTATGCATGTACCTGTACAAAAATAAATAGATGTCATAATAGGGTCATGATAGTTGTAAGATGCTCAGTGCAGTGCTTGTATCGTTGATGTTCTACAGTTTATAATTAGATGTGCTGCTGCAAAATTACCAATATATCCCCCATTACCAATGACATGTACAGTGGATAGAAAAAGTCTACACACCGCTGTTAAAATGTCAGGTTTCTGATGTAAAAAAAAAAAAAAAAAAAAAAAAAGAATAAACAAAGATAAATCATTTTAGAACTTTTTCCACCTTTAATATAACCTATAAACTCTACAACTCAGTTGAACAACAAACTGAAATCTTTTAGAGGGGGGGGGGGGCTGAGTAAAAATAAATAAAATAATGTGGTTGCATAAGTGTGCACACCCTCTTATAACTGGGGATGTAGCTGTGTTCAGAATAATGCAATCACATTCAAACTCATGTTAAATATTAGTACACATCTGCCGCCATCTAAAGTGTCTCTGATCAACCCCAAATAAAGTTCAGCTGTTCTAGTAGGTCTTTCCTGACATTTTCATAGTCGCATCCTACAGCCAAAGCCAAGGTCTGCAATGCATCAGAGGGATCTCATTGTTGAAATGTATCAGTCAGGAGAAGCGTACAAACGTTTCCAAGGCATTAGATATACCATGGAACACAGGGAAGATAGTCATCATCAAGTGGAGAAAATATGGCACAACAATGACATTACCAAGGACTGGATGTCCCTCCAAAATTGATGAAAAGATGAGAAGAAAACTGGTCAGGGAGGCTGCCAAGGGGCCTACAGCAACAATAAAGGCGCTGCAGGAATATCTGGCAAGTACTGGCTTTGTGATACACGTGACAACAGTCTCCCATATTCTTCATGTGCCTGGGCTATGGGGTAGATTAGCAAGACGAAGCCTTTTCCTACCAACCCCGGCAAAATTTAGCAAAAAAAACACATCTGAAGTCTCCCAAAAGCATGTGGGAAAATGTGTTGTGGTCTGATAAAACCAAGGTTGAACTTTTTGGCCATAATTCCAAAAAATATGTTTGGCGAAAAAACAACACTGCACATCACAAAAAGAACACCATACCCACAGTGAAGCATGGTGGTGGCAGCATCATGCTTTGGGGTTGTTTTTCTTCAGCTGGAACAGGGGCCTTCGTCAAGGTAGAGGGAATTATGAACAGTTCCAAATACCAGTCAATATTGACACAAAACCCTTCAGGCTTCTGCTAAAAAGCTGAACATGAAGAGGAACTTCATCTTTCAGCATACCATAGACCCAATGCATACATCCAAATCAACAAAGAAATGGCGTCACCAGAATATGATTTAAGTTTTGGAATGGCCCAGACCTGAATCCCATTGAAAATCTGTGGGGTGATCTGAAGAGGGCTGTGCACAGGAGATGCCCTCGCAATCTGACAGAATTTTTTTGCAAAGAAGAGTGGGCAGATATTGGCAAGTCAAGATGTACCACGCTGATAGACTCATGCCCAAAAAGACTGAGCGCTGTAATAAAAACAAAAGGTGCTTCAACAAAGTATTGGCTTAAGGGTATGCACACTTATGCAACCATATTTTATTTTTATTTCCCTCCACCTAAAGATTTCAGTTTGTTCAACTGAGTTGTACAGTTTGTAGCTCACATTAAAAAGGTGGAAAAAGTTCTGAAATTATTGATCTTTGTCTAATTTTTTACATCACATTACATCACTTTATATCCACTGTATATCTCCATTGCACACCAGACCAGACTAGTAAGGCTGGCCGTCGATTATGACATTTTCTTACTTTCAACCACGGGTTTGCAGTAGTCCTCATTTTATCCTGACAACGGGCAAACCTCTCGCTGGTGAAGTACAATCGTGCAGTAGGAGGGATTCCCCCATCAACATTGACTGTTGAAGGAATCCCTCTCGCTGCGCTATTGTATTCTGACAGCGAGAGGTTTGCCTGCCATCAGAATACAATAATTGCTGCTGGTGGCTTTAGCTGCCAGCAGTGATCGTATGGAAATAAAACAAACATGACAGCCTGGTTGTACAGAAGTGCATTTGCAAGACATTTTTCATTTGAGGAAGACATGCCTGATAATAAATGTAGAACATCATCCATATTTTATACCTTGCCCCGGCACGTAATAATCCTAGGAAAAAGATATGAGAAAGACAAGTGCTCCATCCGCATAGGTGACAGACACGTTCCATTCATCTACATACAGACTTGGCAGGCAACATTCTTGGGTTTTACATGCTGTCGGTTTTCTTAAGTACACAAAACTTTACCTAGTCTGCTTCCATTCCTGGGCATTGCCATAAATGAGCCAAGGCTTCCACCTATAACACTGTGGGGTCTTCTCAGTGGTGGCTTCTTGAAGGATCCTGTGTATTGATGAAGGAAGGAGTGCATACTATGAGATGTTGGAGGCCTGCCATTCTTCACAATAGGTTCTAGAAATCCCAAAGGCCAACATAGATCCATGCCATCAGAAAAGGAAAGATTTTAAAATAGGAAAAGACCCAAGGAGAGAAAAAAAAGGAAGAAAAAGAGAATAGAATTACTATACACACCACCTTACAATGATTAAGACAGAAACGGTCAAATCAGTCACCAGTTTTTCGAATTGTTGATCCATATTTTAATACATATCATATTCAGTGTATTATTGAAAGCAGAGGTTCTTAATCAGGTGATCATCAAATAGCTTCCATCGCCCACGAATCTCTTCTAAAATAATGAAGGTTTAATTTAGGCCCCTTTCATACGGGCAGGCCAGGCCGTATGTCCGCTTTTTCATCCATCTGTGTAAGGATTAAAAAGGGACATACATTGGTCCCTATGAGATTGCGGGCGTCAGCGGATGAACATCCGGTTCCGCATTCCTCCGATTCTGCAGACGGAGGAAACCCCTATTTTTCCCATCTGTCTGCGGATCAGGTGAACACGGACAGACGGTCCGTGTTCATCCAATCCCCCCATAGAGGAGAGCAGAGAAAAGACAGGGCGGTCCCTGCACAGCGTGCAGGGACCGCCCTGTCATCCGCCAGTTTAGCGGGGATCAACAGACCGATCCCCACTGAGCAAGCGGAGGTTCACGGGGCAGATCATTACTAATACGCCCCGTGTGAAAGGGCCCTTAAGGTGGTTGTAAACCTTAGACATGAAATAAGCATAGAATATCTATAGTGTGCGCTATTCTGAATCCAGAGCACCAAGTGTAATTTCTCTCTGCCGTTTCATTCCTCCGCCATCAGTCCCTTCCTATGATGTTTTCCTGACACCAGGAGAAAACTGGTGACAGGGGAGGAAACAGTTTGTGATTGACAACCTCAGCCCTGTACCTGTGTGCTATATAAATGGGGGTGCGTCCCTTCCCTCCAATTAGCTCTCCTCACTTATGTAACTTCAGCTCTCCACCCCCTGCTTTTCAGGGGCTGAATGACTGTAGGGGAAATACAGCTGTAGATAAAAAGGTAAAACCTATGTGTTAGGATTGGTTTGTTCTCTGAGTATCACCTGAGGTTAGTCACTTCACTGCGTATATGAAAAGCCTCGTACACACGGCCGGGTTTCCTGACAGGAAAACTGCGAGGAGAGCTTTTGGCAGGTAATCCCGGCCGTGTGTAAGCTCCTTGCAGTTTTTCCGTCAGGAAAACTGCCCAAAAACCGCCGGAGCAAAAAAGAAAAAAGAAAGAGAACCTGCTCTCCCAGGTGACTTTTTTCCCGGCAGTTTTTCTTTGGGAACAACTACGATGGAGCATACACACGGTCGGTATTCCCAACCAAGACTCTCATCCGAGTTTTCCCAAAGGGAAAACCTCTCGTGTGTACGGGGGAAAAGTTACTGAGCAGGTTCTCGGTTTTCCCCCCGGAATTTCCGACGGATCTTTTCCCGTCAGGAATCCCAGACGTGTGAACGAGGCATAAAGTTTACAACCAGTTTCAATTCATTTGGGGTGGCTTTATATGTAGGTCCCTTGTGTTGACCCATATCTGTTCAAAAAACTGAAATGATAAATACGAAATGGATAAAATATTTCAGTTGCAGGCATGAGAATTTGGATTTTCATAAAACGTGCTATAAAAGACGTGACCTACAAATTAAAAACCTCTGCTTTAGGTGGTGTTAGAAATCCCTTCACCAATCACAAACCTGTTTTAACCAAAACATTCCAACTTGTTGATTGTAAGTTAGTTCATGCCCAAAAGATTGCAGGAAATGCTTGGAAAAAAGCCTCAAGGCAAACATTAAAAAAGATTGATTTATACAATATATGACTATGTATACAAAAGGGAGGCATACAAAGCAACCAATCGGCTTTTGCCTTATATTAGTTTACAATGATTAGAAAGATGAGATTTAAATTGGATTTGGTGTTCCCAGGTACCCATTTAGGACCTGTGTCGAAATCTTCAGTTTCACGTGCTTTTGTGAGCCTTCAGAATTGACAGGTGAATTTGACCTGCGGATTACATCCTCCTGACCTTCATCAAGCCGAGTTTACATTCCCCATGTAAGGGAATGCAATACCCATCTAGCCCAGCCCTTAGGAGTGGTACCCCAGCCAACGCAATTTTTATGCTCGTTTTGGACCGAGCTAGAGTCACAACCTCTGGTGAGTTTTTGTTGCTCTCTGAGGTCTTATTTAGCCACTTTAGAGTTACCTCTGAATTATAATCCATAATCTTTTATGCTGAGAAACACATCAAGAAAGGATTCCATTGACTGATCCTCCAACTTCTCCAGGTTTGCAGCGGTGAGATTATGGCTGCATGGGTTTCTCATTTCACATTTAAAGCGCACTGCCTTTGTAATATGCTGCAGGTGCCATTACATTGTAAACGGTATCCCAAACTCAAATGCAGCGTTATTGCAGGCACCAGATCGCATGGTACCCTAGTACCATGCGATCTGCGGCGTGTTTCTCAAAAGTAGTGCATGCTCTACATTTGTGAGATTCAATGCAAAATTGCAATGCAGGGGTGCGCGTTCCTGTGCGATTCTGGTGTGAACCGGCCCTCAGTGTTTGTTAGCAGTGCAAGGGAGACAGCAAATAAAATGTCTGACAGATCTCCGACATCGCCATATAAAGGACAAAAGGACATGTCACGTAAAAATGTAATATCATATAGGGGCTCAACAATCTCATTGTAACAATAAGTTGACGTAAAGGCAAAACCTAACTCTAAACCTACTCGCACCCACATACTAAAGCCTATTACACGGGCCGAATGTCTGGCCAACATTAGGCCCGTGTGTACTGCAGCCAGTCTGACAGGGGCATGACCGGAAAAGGTCTGCTGATCGACCCCCAATCAGCGTTCTCAGCCAATGGACGAGAGCGCTGATCAGAGTGTTCTGCCATAGGGGCCATCCCCCTGTCAGAACACACTAGCACAGCAGTATAGATCGCTGTACTAGTACATCGGCTCAGGAGCTGCCAGTTTTTTTTTTTTGCCCCCTGCTGGGTTTAAAAAAAAGAAAATATTGTGTACTAGACTTGCGCTTAATCCATCTAACCCTGTAAAGAAAAGATATCTATACTTACCAATTCTGAAGCCTCTCTGGTGGCATGCTCTGTGTGCAGGAGCAAGCCGACAACGGATGGGAAATGCCTGGGAAAAGACGTGCCCCCTAGACTTAATATGGGGCTTTCATTGTCGGCTGCCTCTCCTACAAACTAAAGCCTCCACTGACAGAGTGGCTGCAGAATAGGCAGGTATAGCGATACTGAGCTAGATTCACGTAGCACGGTGTAGAGTTTGGCCGGCGTAGCGCATCTCATAAGCGCTACGCCAACGTAAAATAGGGCGCCCAGACCATTATTTACAAAGATCTGGCGCCGTACGTTGCGCCGGCGTAGGGTAAATAGGCAGGCGTAAGCCCACCTAATTCAAATGTGGAAGGTAGTGGGCATGTAGTATTCAAAGTAGCCGTGACCCCATGTACATTTTTGCACTAACGATCCGCGCATGCTCAGAGTCACGTCAGCTCAATGCTTTTGACGTGAACGTAACCTACGCACACAGCCCCATTCACGTACCACTTACATAAACGACGTAAAATTCGAAGGCTGTTCCGACGTCCATACTTTAACATTGGCTGCGACTCATATAGCAGGGGTAACGTTATGCCGGATGTAAGCCTTACGTAAACGGCGTAGCGGGCGCAAGTACGTTCGTACCTAGGTCATTAACATATTCTACGCGTAAATCTACGGAAGCGCCCCTAGCGGCCAGCGTAAATATGCACCCTAGATACGACGGCGTACTAACACTTACGTCGGTCGGAGGAAGCTGGAATTCAGGCGTATACCAGAATGGCACGCATAGATACGACGGCGCATCTTTCTACTTGCGTGGCGTATCTATAGATACGCCGACGTAAGAGCTACGTGAATCTAGCTCATTGTCTTTACAGGGCTAGATAGATTAGGTTTCGTAAAATCATTTATTTTCACTTTAAATTAAGTGAAAAAAATACAAACTAAAAAAAATGTAGTTTTTAAATTTATAAGGAATATTATATATATATATATATATATATATATATATATATATATATATATATATATATATATATATATACACACATATACATACATACATACATACATACATACATACATACATACATACATACATACACACACATATATATATATACACACACACACACACACACACACACACACACACACACACACACACACACAGGTTAACAGTTTATGTATAGCCCCTTTCACACTGGGGCTTCGGCAGTAAGGCGACACTATTTTTAGCAGTGCTTTACGGTCGTATTTGCGGGGGTATTTGGCCGCTAGCGGGGCGCTTTTAACCATCGCTAGTGGCCGAAAAAGGGGTTAAAACCACCCGCAAAGCGCCACTGCAGCAGCACTTTGCCAGCGATATAGCTGCAGGGCCCATTTATTTCAATGGGCAGGAGCGGTGGAGGAGCGGTATACACACCGCTCCTTCACCGCTTCCAAAGATGCTACTAGCAGGACTTTTTTTAACGTCCTGCTAGTGCACCACTCCAGTATGAAAGCCCTCTGTGCTTTCACATTGGAGAGACAGCAGCGGCTCTTTCAGGGCGCTTTGCAGGTGCCATTTTCAGCGTTGTAGCACTTGCAAAGCGCCTTAGTGTGAAAGGGGTCTAACACATACAGGGTATCAACATAGATGCCAGAGAGAGGGGAATACTTTTAAGGTCTTTATTTACAGTTGACCATAAGATGGATAAGCAAGATAATGTAAAAGCAAAGCAGCACTTGGAGTATTTTCATTTTTGTCAATATTTTGCTAGGCTACAGACAGCAGTAAAAACTGAAAGGGGTTCAAACCGATCCATTCTATCTCCAACTACACTTATTCTCATATAAGGGCTTTTAGCTATATGCAGACAGATGTGTTCTTTTACAAGTACTAAAACTGAAACGTATTCAGCTATTCTGGGATTTTACAGAAAAGAATCACCCCCTTTAAAATAATCACATTTTGTTGCTCTGCAGCCTGAAAAGAAGACAGACACAAGTCTTTGTTTTATCCAGCTGTATTTACTCAGTGCAACTTATAACATTCAAGTGAAAGATATAATACCAACAAGTCAGGAAAAAAAACAGAATCAGAGTTGGAAAAAAGATCACCCCCTTATGTCAGTATTTTGTTGAACCACCCTTTGCTTTAATTACAGCCTTTAGTCAGTTGGGAGATGTCTTTTCTAATTTTGCACATCTAGACTTTGCAAAAATTGTCCCACTTGTTTTCAGAACTGCTTAAAGTAATACTAAAAGGTTAAAAAAAAAAAATTCAAATAACAAACATGTCACACTTACCTCCACTGTGCAGCTCGTTTTGCACAGAGTGGCCCGATCCACGTCTTCTGGGGTCCCTCGGCAGCTGTCTCTGTTCCTCCTTGCATCAGATAACCCCCTCTGGGGGGTGGTTTTCCAAGGGGGTTACCTTGCGGGCGCGCTCCAGAGTCCTGCATTTGTGTCTATAGACAGGAATGCCGGACTCGGCCCCACCCCCGGCGCCTGCGTCATTGGATTTGACAGCAGCGTAAGCCAATGGCTGCATTGCTATGACTCTATCCAATGAAGAGCTGAGAAGACCAGGCTGAGATCCAGCATAATCCAGGGGGGCTGGGGGCTCTGACTAGGTATTAAGTCTTTAAGTCTCATCTGACCACAACACCTTTTTCCATGTGACCTCGGAATCTTAACGATGTGTTTTGGCCTTTGAGGCATGGCTTTTTTTTTGCAACCCTCCCATACAGGCCACATTTGTGGAGAATTTGTGATATTATGGTCACATGCACACAATGACCACTCAGTCATAAATTCCTGCAACTTCTTCAGAGTTGCTGTAGGCCTCTTGGTAGCCTACTGGCTCTTTCATCCAGTTTGGAGCAACGCCTGATCCAAGGTGTGTCTGTGTTGTACCAAATGCCTTCCACTTAATAGACTTCACTGTGGTTCCAGGCATTGATAAAAATTTGAATTTTTTTTTTATCCATCTCCTGACTTGTGCCTATCCACAACTTTATCCCGGAGATCTTTTGACAATGCCTTGCCAACCATGACTCAGTTGCACTACCAGTGACCAAAATGTTCCAGGAAAGTGCTTTTCATGCGGAGCTAAACCGCAATGACAACAGCTGATCCCAGTTGAAAGTCAAATGGCTTTGTGTGCCATTGAGAAGGTGATTAGCTACACATGATTGAGTTTACTAGTAATTTTTAGGAGGGGGTGATCCTTTTTCCAACTCAGGCATTCCGTTTTCAATTTTTCTTCAAACATGTTAGTGATATATCTTTTACTTGGAAGCTATACGTTGCACTGAGTAAATACAGCAGGATAAAACACAAACTGTATGTGTCTTCATTTCTGGCAAAGCAACAAAATGTGATTATTTTATTTTATTTTTTCTATACCCAATCTTGGTTTCCAAACATACCTTTTTTACTTGCAGGGCTTGTTAAAAAGCCAACATGTTTCAGTAGCTCAATAGTCCCCTTCATGAGGGCTGAATTCTGAATTTCAAGATCTCCAATACATCATTATCCATATTTATCTCGAGGCCAGAATCGGAAAGCCCAGGTGAAAAGTGACCCTTTATAACCACTAAAACGTATCAAAATATATCTGGATCACAAGAATACTGTGTAGGCAAAGCAAGCATCCAGCATAGCATAGTCCTCTGAATCTTTCTGTTATTTAACAGCATTCAAAGCAATCCGCTAATGTGATTCTGCTGCAAAGGGCCTTAGTGATAGTTATAGTAGATGATAGGTTGAAAAAAACAACTTTTGCAGAGCCAAGAGTGCCGACAATGTAATCTGTGTGGTCCGTTTAAAACACTTGCTTGAGTGAATGACCATGGCCCCTGCATACTAGAGAGCTGCTTACAAACCATGCATCAGAGGACACATCCTATTGGACATCACTGCGGAGAAACATAAGCTCATTTATGACTAATAAACCAATACCTTGCCCCCCCAAAAAGATACGGAAGCTGATTAAGTTAGAAATAGGGCAAGGCCAAGGTTTTTTTTGAACTTTGCATAAGTAACAACTTTCCAAATGTACCAAACAACAATGCCAGGCACAGTTATACTATGAGCACCCCCATAAAACATAAACCCACATAGTCTGAGAGGCATGTCTTTACCATCAGTGCCAGACAGGCAGACTCGCCCCAGAATTTAACTTGAGGGCAAAGCCCATAAAGCAATAACTGCTGGCAAGTTCAAAACCGCCAATAAAGCTGTGACAAAACATCACCAATGGCGGCCAGCTCTTGTGACAGCTGAATCTCCTCAGAGAAGTTGCCCCACCATAGGCTTTTCCTAGAGTTCAGGCTCCACCCATTCAACTTAGATCTTTGTAGCCAATCCTAAAGGTAGCTACTTAAAAGAGAAGTATGGGGTACGGCTTTTTTGCAGACTCATACTTTCCTAGGTATATGCAGCATCGGTCCTCCGACGCCTCTCTACCGAGTGATCGAACACCACCGATCGCTCAGTTCTCACAGCGCCCCGAGCAGAGAGCTGTTGACTGTCAGTCACAGCTCCCTGCTCTGCCCCCTCCTTGCTCACTAGAGCGCTGAGCTGTGGAGGAGGCGGCCGGCTCAGGCTCTCAGCAGCTCGCTGAGATGCTGAGCCGGGTGTCGGTCAAGGCACCTGGCGGACCCCGACTGTCATGATGACGTGGAGCCTGGACCGACTTCTGTGACAACAGAGAGCGGACTTCAGCCCGCTCTCTGCTGAAAACGTGTAACAGGAGTGCAGAACAGACTGCACTCCTGTGATCCACGGGAGCAGTACAGCCAAACGAGTTTCGACTATACTCCTACTTTAACTTCCCTTTTAGGTTCACACCCACAGTGATGCTTCCAGCAGTCAAGGCTCCCTTTCCCTAGAGGAGGTTCAAGGGGCCTTCATTCATTTGAAGCAGTGACACAGCACTACACCATTTTTTCCCCCTTCCATCAAACTACATTGAGGCTGATCATACATACACTTTAAATGTATTACAGATTCCTAGAAATAAATATCTAGCATACTGGAAACTCTCAAACCAACACCATTCAAACTAAATTTGCAGTTTTCAGAAGTGCAACCTAAAACTGTCCAGTAAAACTCCTCAAATAAGTGTACTTACTAAAAATACACTAAAGTTTCCCATTTATCTAAAAAGATAAAAGAACAGAAAAATATTTTCATCATTAATCCAACAACAAGGAAAGAAAAAACTCAGGGACACTTCCTAAAGAAAATCCTTACAGACCGTGGACTGTCCCCGGAAACACGGTACAGAAGGAAACCATGGAGCGAAGGCTATTCTTAGTCTACTGAAGATGTTCTGCAACTGTTACTTATGATAACCACTTAAAACGCCTGCTGCAACCTCTGTGTGCAGAAGCTGGCCTATGAAGAGATTACATTTACATGTGAAAAACAGCATCTAGACACTGTGGTAAACCTTCCTGTAGCTCGGTATGAGAAGCCTGCACTCTCGGAAGAACGGTGATTATTTCTGTAAACAGATTAAGAAATAGCCTATGTATTTATGTATATTTTACCGCAGTTACGTCCATACACAGCCCCATCTCCGCACGTTTTGCCAATATGAACGATTGGGGCACGGAATGAGCTGTGTAGGTCAAGAAGAAGCAATAATGAAAGCTTGTGAGCACTGCAAGCATTCATCACACACAGATTTTTTAAATTGTTGGAAAATCTTCACGCATGTGTTTGATCTCTTTTCTCAGAAGACAAAAGAACAAGAAAATCCCAGCCTTGTACCAACAGCTGAGAAGCAGACAGACATCGGTGAAATATGAAGGTGGCCACGTTATTTCATGATGTTATGGTTGAGGGCACTTCAAGACCATTACTATTGTCTCCTGTTCGATGTAGACAGCTCACCTACCTGGTCTGTACGCATGGGTAAAATGGTCAGTTTTGCTCTAAATCAAACCACTCGTGAAAGCCTAAGTTCAAATTACCGTATTTATCGGCGTATAACACGCACAGGCGTATAACACGCACAGGCGTATAACACGCACCTTCATTTTGGGATGGAAGTTTCAGGATTTTTTTTTAATTTTAAATAAAGATCTTTGAAGCAAAATAAGGGTCAGTGCCCATCAATGCAGACTGATCAATGCCCATCTGTAGCCTAAAAATTGCCCATCAATGCCAAATCTGCAGCTTTACAATTGCCCATTAATGCAGCTTGATCAATGCCCATCCGCAGCCTCACCATTGCCCATCAACGCATCTTAATCAATGCCCATCTGTAGCCTCACAATTACCCATCAATGCAGCTTGATCAATGCCCATCAATGCGAGATAAGCGCCGTCAGATTACATACAGCAATAAACTTCTGTTTACTCGGTGGCCTCTTTAATACAAATTCCGGCCCAAATTGTTAAAATTACCTAGCTTATGGCAAATGATCAGTTCTTAATCACAATGAACTACAATAGGTGAATTTTAGCAAATTTGCAATCATTAAGCGCAACAGCCCGATCAGAATACCGATAATGCATTTCAATTTGATTTTCTTAAACAAGGAAACTTCAATTGCGATTTACTCTGAAGCCCTGTACACACGGCCCAGAATCTCATCAGGAAAGAAACTTTGCTTTTCCCGACGAGATTCTTGGCAAGATTCTCTTGCCGGCCGAGTGTACACACACTCCATTCAAAAGAACCGCCGCTCTTTTGAATGGCACAAACGCGGTGACGTAGAGTACGACAAGCATGCGCTCATCACATTCGATGCCGTCGCCGCCATCTTGCTTCACCCTACCTATTCCTTGGAAGCTACCGCGCATGTGTCGAAGTAATTTCGAGCATACGCGGTTTCCATGGAGAAGTAAACACACACTCGGGTTTCTCGGCAGGAAAACACTGCTGAGAATCTTACGAGAAAATCTATTTTTCTCGTTGAGATTCTGGGCAGTTTTCTTGACGAGAAACCTCAAGACCTCATACACACACACGGTTTACTCGGCAAGAAAGCTTTGCCAGCAGCTTTTTTGCCAAGAAAACCGTGTGTGTGTACGAGGCTTAAGCTTTCATTTACACTTCAAGATTTACACTTGAGGGGTTTTTTTGTGCATTTTTGGGAATCCAAATGTATGCTTCTCGTGCATTTTCATGCATTTTTGTTTTGGCCCATCATGTGTGACATCATATGATGTCGTCCTTGTATTTTTTTCCTGGAGATGTAGAGGTTCTTGTGGGCCCTCACTAGGCAGATGAGTCTCCACATCAAGCATGGACACTCCTGAATCCTCCATTTTGTTCACAGGCCCAAGGTTGTTGGGAGGAAGAAACCAGTTAAGTGCAAAGAAAACACGTGAAGAACACGCTAAAAAAAAATACTTGTGTTGCATGTTTTCAGGCACTCCAATTGAAGCCTAAAATGACCAAAAACATACAAATCGGCAATAAAAAATAAAAATAAATTTTTTGTCATGACAAGTGGCAGCATGACGCTCAGGTGTAAATGGGCATCATTGAATATAATAGGAATCTTCATGTCGCACTTTGGGAAATGCACAAGAAATCACTCAGGTGTTAATGGGGACTTAAAACGTGCCCTCACCTCAGAGCTGCCTTTACGTCAAGCCAGTTGCAGCAGCTAAAATCAGAGAATGTTGCAAATATGCACGAGTCAAGATTACAATTTACAACATTCTCTGAACCAAGCTGCTGGTACTAACTGGCTTTCCGAAAACTAAACCGTAGGCCTAGGGCAAGGGTTACGCGAAAATATGCGACACTCAAAAGTAATCATAGCTGGAAATGTTCAAAACAAATCCAATATTTACATGATTTTTAACCAGCTGTTTGTTCATTTAAACATCAACAGATTTTTGCTACATGAAGGCAAGATAACTGTATCCTTATGAAGGCCTGTAGAAAGGTCAGAGCTGTGTTTTGTTGCTGGGTACATGCCAAACAGATAAGAATTATTTAACATGACTTGCTTATGAACCACCGGTGAAGGAAGCAAACAAAGAGCTCTCCAATAGCACAGCATGGTCTAGGTGGGTGGAGGAGAAAAATGAAGCATTTTAGCAGTCTCCTGTAACTACGAGGGAATTAACACTATACACACAAAAGACGTACAAGTACACAAAGCAAGTTTGTACAGATGCCACAAGTACAGCTGTCAGTAGGGGCACCTGCCAGCCCATGAGAGATGCATGAAGGCTGCCAATGCAGACCTCTCATTCCTAAAATTTGATTTTCCTGTTTATCTCGCTAGAATATTAGCTTCAATACCTCAGGCCAAAGACCTGCAACTTATAAGCAGTTTTGACTTTCCAGACCTGTATATGCGTTTCTGGTCAACAAACTATAGAAAGCTAGTGAGCTAGTTTAACAAATAGTGAGCGGTGGACAGAGGTGAACGATGCAGGTTGCTTTTCTAGGGGGGAAAAGTTTTTACTCTGAGGGAGGGACAGCGCAGCAGCAGCATACAGAGTTCAGTAGCCAAGAGTATGTACAGTAATGCAGCAGTTAGGATTTTGTAGAGTGGAAATTCGGGGATAAGAGCTGTGAACTTGGGAGGGGATTGGTAGAATTTGGCGGGAGGTAATTTCTGGTTGAATCCTGCATTCTACGCGCAATGTTCTCCCGAACGCTGCATTCTACACGCAATGTTCTCCCGAACGCTGCATTCTACGCGCAAAGTTCTCCCGAACGCTGCATTCTACGCGCAAAGTTCTCCCGAACGCTGCATTCTACGCGCAAAGTTCTCCCGAACGCTGCATTCTACGCGCAAAGTTCTCCTGAACGCTGCATGCTACGTGCAATGTTCTCCCGAACGCTGCATTCTACGCGCAATGTTCTCTCCTGCCACTCTGTGTGTTACAAACTCTTGAAAAAGTTCACCTTTTATAACATGTAACACCCAGATTTAGGGTGTAACGTATAACATGTTACAAATGCACCGGGGCCCCTTTCCCCCCCAATCTTCTCCCCCCTGCTAGCTGTCACAAACAAAAAAATAATAATCTGGTTGAGTGTGTCTCCCAGCGCTGTCCTACGCAAACACCTGCACGCCCAGCGCTGTCCTACGCAAACACCTGCACGCCCAGCGCTGTCCTACGCAAACACCTGCACGCCCAGCGCTGTCCTACGCAAACACCTGCACGCCCAGCGCTGTCCTACGCAAACACCTGCACGCGCAGAAATTAAAGTTTCTATTGATGGGGTATGGCCCTCTGCACCCATGTGAATAAGCGCTTACGGTTTACTTTCCCACAATCTGTTTCCTTTGTTAGTCTTTCCTTATTTTACTTTTTATTTTGTGTCAGTCTGTCAGTTTACATTTTTTATCATTGTGTACTGAAGTAGACTGATTAACTCTGTGCTGCTAGAGGTAGATCACTAAAATCATTTCAGATTTTAAAAAGGGATCATCTGTAATAAAAATTCCATAATACAGAACTAAAGCTAAGAGGATCTGCAGTTGTGTATTAAGCTGCTTATTTCCTATGGAGCAGGAGACAACATACCATTCCTCCACTAAGTCTCCAATAAAGTTAATCGGATGCACTAAAGATTTGGGAACGCAGGACGTTCATTTTACTGTACACATGACAGATTTCAGTCTGACTGACTGCATTAGGATTTGTTACATTTTTTGAGGTTGGAAAGGCACTTGACTGCCATATGAAAGGCTGGGAGAGAATGTTTGAAACATCTGAGGAAACATCAAGCTTATTCAATAAGACAGACAGCAATGTGCACAGAGCAGCTGGCCACAGAAAGAAGCCAGAAATCATGTTTTAAAAATCAGACTACCCTAAACTAACATCTGTGTGTTTTATTAGGTGCTTGGCCATTATGCTGACACGTTGAAATCACGGTCCCACATACAAGTACGCAAATCAGAAAGGTTGAGGGAGATACTGACCTCGAACTACTAAAGCTAGAATGCTAACAAGGAAGCCAGGCATCAAGCATTTTTTATGAGAAAAAGTTTCTTTGACAGATTTTGTTAAAATCTAGTTTGAAGACATGTTGGCTCATCAATATACCCATACACCCAATTATATTTGATGGTGCCCGCTCACACATAAAGCGGTCTTGAAAAAATAGATGAGCTGTTTAGGGGAAGAGTCGCACAGTTTTGGTATTTATAGCCTTCAACTGGAATACCAGAAACAAACAAAAAACTCAATTTTATTTTTTTCACATGCGCCTCTTTTTTCTAGTAACTAGCCTTCCATTGTAGAAAAACACCAGAACATCAGGTGTACAAATGTGTGTAAAAATACTCCTAAAACAATTGAAAATTCAGGCTCCATGCACACTAGCGTTTTTATTTAAGTTTCTAGAAGCTCAATAGTGTTATCCTATGTGTCCATGCACACTACTTTAGGCTATTAGCATTTTTTTACGCAACCAAATTTAGGCCACCAATCTCGAGAAACACAGAACCTAACTCCCCTACTAATAGTTCTATTCCCGCCTCATGCATCTTATGAACCAATGGAATGAGGCATGTGAAAGGAAAGAGCTGGCCATAACTAGTATACAGGAAGTTGGTCAGAACTCGCACCTGAAATTCAGGAGTACCCGGGTCTCTACAGGGAACTGGAGGCAATGTACAGAACCTGGAGCCTACTGACCAGTGCCCCTCTTTCCCTTCAGGTACGCTTTACAGTAGAACTCAACTGAGGACTACCTACATCCAAGTCAGCAACATAATAAATGACCTACACAGGTTTCAAGCAAGCACACCTTGTTCCTTAGAAGTGCCTCAGTTTCATACATATTTATTCTTTGTCCTACAAATTATTTTGCGGAAATGCGAGAGAAAGTCCAGTTCTAGGTTGTAGTTGCAAGTTCTGCAGGTCTCACACCTCAACACTAGTCAGTCACTACCACCCCACCCCTTCCTGACCATGCACAAAGCCCCAGGCTTTGTTTGGTATCTGCCAGGAGGAGAGGGGGTAGAAAAGTGATCAGCATCCAATATTTAAATAGAAGCTCATTAACGTGAACCTTCACCCTCCAGGGAATCTTCATTCCCTTTGCTCTCCTCCCCCTTTTAGAAAAAAGTTTTCAGGCTGCCCCCAGGTGCACAACATTTGTCTAGGCAAATGACACCCACTGTGCTCTTTGCCACCTGGGATATGCATGTCACATACTGCAGGAGGCATTGTCCTTTATTCCGTAAAGGGGGAGGGGGGCGGGCCTAGCGGCATGTCATCAGTAGGCCCACTAGCTGAACCCAGAAAAGCCAGCACCTACCAATAACGTCACAGAAAAACATGGCGGCACGGGATTGCCATATGGAGGTATGTGAAATGTCCATTAATAGCTGAAAAATATTGTAATTATGAATATATTTCATTTGGCTTGCATCTATGAAAGCCAGGCAAAAGGGTGTCACAGAAGCGCTTGTTAAGAGTAGACAATGCGGGCCAGACTTGTATATACAAACAATGGAGAGCCAATTCCATGGTTTTACATCTACTCACTTCAAAGGATCCCATCCTGGGATATGCAATGAACTGGGCCCCACCTGTAATCAATACCTAACTTCCTGGGAAAATTCAATCAAATCTCCTGGCCAGAACAGTCACCAGGACTTGCATGAAAGGGGGCTGACTTATGTCAATCATGATCCAAGCTAGGCCAACCTATAGGGCAGGGATATGCAATTAGCGGACCTCCAGCTGTTGCAGAACTACAAGTCCCATGAGGCATAGCAAGACTCTGACAGCCACAAGCATTACACCCAGAGGCAGAGGCATGATGGGACTTGTAGTTTTGCAACAGCTGGAGGTCCGCTAATTGCATATCCCTGCTATAGTGTATCAGGATAGAGAGATATACTTAGAGGAGAGATAGAAGGGAGCTCTCTTTATGGAAGGGTAGCCGGAAGGATGGTTCTAAAGGGTAACCATGGGAAAGGTCTGTCTTGCATGTAATGGCACACGCTTGTACTTTAATGTTTTAGAGGAATATTCTCTATATTCCTCCATGTAAATGTTTGCATTTTAACCTACTATTTCCTGCTTGTTTAAGACTATAGTTTGTGTATTAGATTAGACTTTGTATAGACGCTAATAAATGTTTATTATGTTGAAGCTTTCACTTCTGGTCAAAAGAACTCTTATTTAACCCATATCATATCTTTGAGATATTAAATCTTAAATATACATTTTAAAGGTTAACAGGATCAATAGAAGTGGACCTCAGCATGACAACTCTGAATCTGCTAGGCGAGTATCTGCATTTTGCAGATGACAACCCCCAGTAAGGTCAGTTAACCACTTCCTTACTGGGCACATATACCCCTTCCTGACCAGGTGAAATTTCAGCTTGTGGCACTGTGTCACTTTAACTGACAATTGCGCGGCCGTGCGACGTGGCTCCCAAACAAAATTGACGTCCCTTTTTCCCCACAAATAGAGCTTTCTTTTGGTGGTATTTGATCGCCTCTGCGGTTTTTATTTTTTGCGCTATAAACAAAAATAGAGCGACAATTTTGAAAAAAAAACAATATTTTTTACTTGTTGCTGTAATAAAAAGCCCAATTTTTAAAAAAAAAACTTTTTTTCTCAGTCTAGGCGATATGTATTCTTCTACATATTTTTGGTAAAAAAAAAAAAATTAAAAAAAAAAAAAAAAATCGCAAGAAGCGTCTGGTTTGCGCAAAAGTTATTGCGCTTACAATAGGGGACAGAATTATTATTTTATTTTTTTACTACCAATGGCGGCGATCAGCATTTTTTTCCTGACTGCGACATTATGGCGGACACATCGGCCACTTTTGACACATTTTTGGCGCCATTCACATTTATACAGCGATCAGTGCTATAAAAATGCACCAATTACTGTATAAATGTGACTGGCATTGAAGGGGTTAACACTAGGGGGTGAGGAAGGGGTTAAATGTGTTTCCCTAAATTGTGTTCTAACTGTGTGTGGAGGGGGGTGACTGGGGGAGGTGACCGATCTATGTCCCTATGTACCTCTCTCCCCCGACAGGACATGGATCTCCGTGTTTACACACAGAGCTCCACGTCTTGTCCCTGTAGCCGCCGATCCCCAGTGCTTGGCGGACATCACGGCCGCCAGGCACTCGCATCGGCATCTCAGCGATGCGGCGCGCACGCCGCTGACTGCGCGCGCAGGCCGTAAAAACACAGCCAGTTAGAGATTCAGAACCACCCTGCGGCCGTATAAAGTTGTACGGCCGTCGGGTAGTGGTTAAAAAAAAACCAGGGGGGAGAATTATTAACAGCTTTAACATAGTCTGACCTCTCTAAAACCTAGTACACATGGGCAGAACGTCAGGCAACATCGTCCAGTTCAATAAAAAGTGCCCGACATTCAGCTCGTATGCATAGCAGCCGGTTCGACAGAAGACCGTTGTTTGGCCGTCTTCTGTCAGAGGAGCATGCTTGAAAAACAGCAGCCGACTGGCTCGCTTTCGGCCAATAGACTGTCCTGCCACCCCCGTCAGAACACAATATCTCGGAGGAGATCACTGTACCAACTTCAGATCGTTAGTACAGCAGCTCTGACCGGAGCCGTCAGTTTTTTTTTTTTTTTAATAGTTATGTGTACCAGGCTTTAGCATAAAGAAACTGAAAATGCCCCATAGCCAGTGCTTTGATGGACAGTGCCGTATATGGAACTGGATACCTGGCAGGGGTGTCGGACTACTGGAGACCTGGCCTGCTGTGCTCTGTGTTGAGCTGCAATTCAACTTTCTTGCATGTTTCAAGCAAACAGTATTTTAACCCTTGCTGCATTGGCTTGTCATTTTACAAATCTCAGAAGAATATTTCTTATAATTTATAATTTTTATAATTAGAATTCCAAGTGACTTGCATGCTTTCTGTCACCTATTGCCATTGATGTAGAATCCATTTATTTATAGACTTGTATATATGCGTGTCATAACAGCCAGTATATACTGTGGGGATTTATAAACCTTAGCTGTCTAGAAACCAAGATCTTTGCCCAAATTGGACCATTTTCTCCTTCAACATACGATCTGGGAAAGGCCTGCTAGCTGTAGAAATACAGAGAAGCAAACCTCTATTGCAAGCATGATCAAAACCCATGCACATCTCCAGAGAGCAGCTCTCACAGATATGACATTGCCATTGACTGTCATTCAACTGTGTTCATTAAAATAATAAAAGTTGGCTCAAGTGCAACATTCCTTTGATATGCTCTCATTTGTGCACTGGAAAGTGAGCCAGCAGACTCATTCTGTCACTCTCAATCTCAGCAATGAACATGCTTCCTTTGAATTTGCAAAGCATTATCAGTATTCGGTAATTACAAAAAGCGCCTGCACAGGGATACTATTTTCACTGTAGAATGCTAAAATTAAACATTCTTCAGGCAGAACCTATGAAAGGGGTGTCCTATGTACAAAACGTGATATGGTTTCAGCTGCAATGGTTCTTTTGGAAAGCCTGAGCGCAAGTGTTTAAAGCCCAACTGAATCCATAATGCTTTACTGTAGCCAGTCTGCAAATACAGTAATATATCTGATCTTCACCTATTCTTTACTTATCTGGTAAGTGTTGGAGAAAAGGGTTAAAACTGCCTGTGCGGCCTCATTCTGGAGAGTCAGACTATGGCTCATTCAACGCCCACCCACCGACGCCTTCTGCCCAACAGTGCACTAATCAATAGAGTATCGGACCACAGGAGAGCCAGGCCACTGCCGCTTCGTGTGAGCGCCACAGGCCAACTTTCCAGATTGCTGTAGCTCAGGGTATTTTAACCCTGTATCTTAAAAGGGTACATCTGGAAATGTGTGCCTGAGCTTACTTCAGTCTTGAATTCCTCCTGAAAAATAGCAGTGCATTTCATGTGCTTAGGCAAACCTCTGCTTTGAGACTTATAGGTAGATTCAGGTACAATCGTGTAAAGTTACGGCGGCGTAGCTTAGCCTGTTTAGGCTACGCCGCCGTAAATTTGCTAGGCTAGTAATGATTCTCAATATACTTGCCTGCTAATCTACGGCGGCGTAGCCTAAAGCGGGCGGGTGTAAGGGTGCTGAACTCAAATGACTTGGAGGGGGGCGTGTTTCATGGCAATGAGGCTTGACCTCACGTTTGACTTTTTTTCACTAAGCATGCGCCGGGCGACTACATTTCCCAGTGCGCATTGCGACTAAGTACGCCGTACGGGCCTATTGATTTTGACGTGGACGTAAACGACGTAAATCCCGATTCGCGGACGACTTACGCAAACGACGTAAGAATTTCGAATTTTGCGGCGGGAACGGCGGCCATACTTGACAATACTATTCCACTAGAGCCTAGCTCTAACTTTACACGGCCTATCTCTTACGTAAACGGCGTAAAAGTACTGCGTCAGCCTGGCGTACATTCGTGAATCGGCGTATCCCCTTATTACATATTCTACGCCGACCGCAATGGAAGCACCACCTAGCGGCCATCCAAAATATTGCAATCTAAGATAGGACGGCGCAAGCCGTCGTATCTTAGATATGTTTAAGCGTATCTCTGTTTGAGCATACGCTTAAACATAGGTCGGCTTAGATTCTGAGTTGGGTCGGCTTATCTACTGATAAGCCGGCCTAACTCTTTCTGAATCTACCTATTAGATCCTAAGGCAACGCTGACTGACTGCTAGACCCACAAAATGTGGCGTGACATTTAAAAATGTCACTAGCGTGCTGAGAACTTGCAGGGCATTATCCCTCTGCTTCATTCATGAATTTCTGCTTCCTAAACTGGGTGTCCTTGTTAATACATTACTTTTTAACCACATTGTTTCAGGCCTTTGCCACCCAAGTATAGGCAAAGGAGTTGATTTACTAACAGTTGAGGTTATTTTCTTAGCCAAGTGAGTGTTTGGATTGGTAAATAATGTGAAGCTATATACATTTTAAAATACCCAAACATCTGAAAGGGAATTTAAAAATGAGATTTCTGCTTGCAAATGATTGAAGTAAAACAGAGCTTTACCATATTACGCAAACTAAATATAGTGAACATTTTCCATTCCTTTAGTAAATTAACACCAGAGTATGTGATATGTTTCTAGGTAAGCACAGGAAGGATAACACACACTATACTATTGCACAGTTGCCAAACTTCCATCACTCTTTCTAGAACAGCAATATGTCTATACATTCAAATGTATCCATTAACTTCTTTCCATTAAGAAGTCGATGACGTAACGCGTAGGGTGGAGCGCCAAGACCTGACAGTTTTGCTTACAGGTGACGGACAGCCGCAACCACCAGTCCATTAACACTAAAGTGGTGAGTGCCGTCGTTGCACTTGTACATGACATATGTATAGTGTGGCTTGATTAACATTGTGAGTACATTTTAATAAAAGTTCTATGGGTACACAACGAAGAGCACTATAGTTTTTCTTTTTTTTTTTACCCTTTATTGAATTTTATCAATACAGTACAAAACACATGCACGTACACAGAACACAACATTCCAGTCTCAGGTATTTGGCCCACACATGGGTGAATATAATTTCAAGGAAAGGGTACCCAGACATGGTTTAGGGTGGTGTTAAGGACTGTACAACACAATGGTCTGTGAAACTGGTTTATCACAGACCATTCTGACTAACAGATTTCGGGAGCGTAAAAGGGCCCTTTGCACCCGCTAAGCAAAAAGCATTGATTGTTAGGTAATATGTGCAGGTATTTATCTACCACCATAGAAGGCTCTGCTAGCTATATGGCCCAGACTTTGTCGTATTTCTTGGGACAACCTCTATGATGGTATGTATCTTTATAGTAGGGTAGGGCATTATTAACTTACAGTTTCCAGAAGGAAATGAGGAGGGGATCGCTTTTTTTCAGAAGAGCGTTCAGCTTTCCTGGCATAGAATAGTAGAAGGCCAGTCATAGTTCTCTCTGCTACCCTGGGGATTACTTGAGAGCACTATACATGTTCTTAATTTTGAGTTATATTTGGAATTTATTTGTGATAAACCATTTGTTGGAGTGAACCATTATTTCTGACAGAGCCTGTTTCGGCCTTAAAGGGGCATATGCGTGCCTGGGGTTTTAGGTTTTTAACGGTCAAGTGATTAAGGTGAGCGTAAATTCACTAATGTCCAGGTGGTGGTCTCTCACACCGATTTGTAATTCACAAGCACTTACAAAGTGGAGAAGTGTGGTGGTGGAATATTTTGCCCGATTTGGGCTTATGGATAATTCTTACAAACACTGTTTTTAGATATTTCTCACTCATTTTCATCTTGTACACTGTGAGCATGTATTGTATAGATGCATTTTAGCACGGTGCCCCGATATTTATAATATATATATATATATATATATATATATATATATATATATATATATATATATATATATATATATATATATATATATATATATATAACATTTTATTTTTATTAGCCATTTTCTTTTTGCAGCAATTTATAAATTTGTTTACCATTTGTTCTTTTGCAGCACTGTGGCCTTTACTTTAATTTGTTGCACATTGCATTTTGGTGACCGTGAGAATTTTTGTTGTATACAAAATAGCGAAGTAGATCTGTGTCTATTTATGACTTATCGAAGCTAATGCTTACATTCATTAGAAGTTTGCCTTTACAATGCCTGTTATGGCCGGTAATTCCAGCCTGCTCTATGTTCTTGGTGACTGGTCTCCTCATCGCCTGCCCAGTTAATTCAACTACCAAAAAAATTTAATAAAATAGAATGCCAAGTTCATCCCACTTTGCTCTGCCCCTCTGAGGCTCAAATCACAGATCAGTGTCCTGCCTAGAAGTGGTGTGAGGTTTGCTTTGTGTCGTGACTCTGCTTCCCTGAATCCATGGACCAGCGTCCTGCATCTCCCGTTTAGAAAGTCCAAATACTGACACAGGTGTATAATGTTTTAATAAAGTCTGTTCTGCTATGTCTCTATTCATATCTTGTGCTTAGATCCTAAGAGATTTGGACTGTAGCGTGTAAGGCTACAGTGGAGCAAACTTGCGACCTGCCCTGCCGTGCTCAACCAAGCTTCGTTTCTTGATTGACAAGATGGTCAGTGTTGCCAGGAGCACTGAGAACATACAGCAGAAAAAAATCTCAGTGGTAACAGTGAACTTTAGTTTGGTTTGTTTCCACTTGCTTAAATAAGTAAATCCTATAGAATTTACTACAAAGCAACAGGGAGAAGAGTATAATCAATCTATCTCTGACACAATTACTTTATTAGCCGATTTACTTACAGTAGATACTGCTACGACAAGGGAATTCTCTGTTCCCCTGTCACCCACAGCATCACTATGCCTATGTTCCCCCTGGCTGCCACCGAGTCCTGTGATGAGGTCACAGGGAATACACAGAAGAATATATCTTCATAGGAAACAGCTAATTGAAAAACTGCTTCCTCTACATGCTTTGCATATGGTGACAGTGCTAAAGAGATAATTTTTTGTCTTGCCCATTCAGCTTTAACCACTTGCATGAGCTGGGCAAATTGCTTTGGCTTTGAAGTTGACTTTGAAGTTAGAGCCAGGCAAAGGCTCAAAAAACACTGTCAAGAGGGAGTCAGAAGGAATCGGATTTATGGTATTTGGCTAGTCGTCTTCTGCTTTGCCAGAATCTGTTTTTCATTTAAGCAAAAAGAAACAAATTAAATTTTTCATTAAAGGAAAAATTCACTTTGATAAGTGCATTTCGTGCTTT
The DNA here is from genome assembly GCF_905171775.1 of Rana temporaria. Lineage (NCBI taxonomy): Eukaryota > Metazoa > Chordata > Amphibia > Anura > Ranidae > Rana > Rana temporaria. Next base: position 217,352,216 of record NC_053491.1, on the reverse strand, counting down.
AATTTTTTTGGGAGCCTGTAAAAGAACTGCTGATCGCTGGTGCCATACAGATCTCCTGCAGATCTGTCAGCGTATCTGTGTGCCCATATATCCCATACGGGCAAGCACATACACTGACAGGAAGACTCAATGAACTACTACAGCACTGTAGTAGTTAATTGAGAACTACAAGCGGGCAACCACAAAGGATATCGGGGCATGTAATTCATTTACACACAGAGCAGTGTGAATGAATGACGCGGCTGTGTGGGTAGAGTGCAGCACGACCACGCTGATTTCAAACAGTGACAGCGAAGTACCCTTTACCGCTGTCACAGAGGAGGGGGGGGGGGGGGAATGGGGAAGTGGCTGCAGCATTGGGAACATGTTACAAGTTTCACCCTAAAAACAGGTGTAACATGTTCCTAAAGGTGAACTTATCCTTTAACACATTTGTGCAGTACTGTTATAATTTACTAGAAGTGCAAAACTACTTTATTCTACAAAAAGGCAAAGTCCTGTCTTAGGCCTGTTGCACACATTTGGATTCTAACACGCATGTCGGAACTTTCTAAAACTCATCTGCAATAAATGACAATGTTATTAGATAGAGCCTGTTCTCATCTGTGCATTGCAAGGCAGTGAGTTCTTGAAAAATCTTAGGTCCAATCTTTGTTTCATGCATATTTAGGGCCATGGGAGTCAACGGAATCGCATTAAAATGCATGTATGAGGCATTTTCCACTCCCTGTATACCTGTCATGTGCGCTCATACAGCAGAGAAACCTGGTTGCAGGAAAGAGATTTTTTGATGCAGAAATGTTGATCAAGAAGATTCAAAGCATCCCCCTGTTCTACAACCTCTCCCACTGCAACTTTGCTCTTTGTGCACCAATACGCACTACAAGGAATCCTAGAAGTAGACCTCAAAATATAAACAAGTGATGATATCACAGTGTAAATCGATTTTTATAGGCTACAGCAAAAAAAAGTGTAGCACATGAAAAGGCGTGAGTAAAACGCGCCTCAACACGCATAAAAGAAAAGTAACAAAATGCATGAACCTAGCCATAAGCAACTTTATGGTGCAAAGTTTTATGTTCTACCCATAGACATTATACAGTCACTGGGCTGAAGAAAACAAAATCACACTGCCAAAAGATCTTTTTAGGATTTTAACAAACTTTGTTGCAACTTCCTACCTTTTGTTATTCTAAAATAAAAGCCCTTTGCCCTGGTTGGACATGTCAACTCGCATGTTAAATTGGCGGCATTTGCCGACATCGGCACCATCCTAATCGGTGCGGCGCTGCACCGATTTCAAAAAGTAGTTTCTGTACTAGTTTTTGCGAACTTGCACAGATGTCTTTAATCGTGTCCGAAATCAGGACTGACAAGCAGGAGTGAAATCGTGCAAGCTCGGCTGAACTTTTTTTTTGTTGTCAAATTCTGGCTTAATGCAGACTTCTGGGAAAATCAGTGAGCCAATCACACAAGCAGGAAATTAACTTGTATATATCTTGTGTACAGAACTCCCTCTGGTAGCCATACAGTATTGCATTGCATTTTACAGAAAATTACAGCACTGCAGATTGAGAAGTTATTTTTTTTCCCAGAAGATTCACTTACAATATGACTTGTGCAGCAATTGTATACGCTATTAAATATTTCATTTTTACCCCCCCCACCCCATGAAAGGAGTTATTTAAATCAGAAATTCAACTTTATCTCCTTCTCCCACTTCTAATTTTTTATTTATTGTTAAAGGGAGCGGGTACCTAGTTCTCGCAACTTAAGTACCCACTTCCATTGGAATCACCTAGACCAAACCGTGGCCCGAGGGCCACATGTGTCCCCTAGGCTTGCCTTTATCTGGCCCTTGAAGCACTGTTCCCGTCACTGCTACAAAGCACTATTCTCCCCCTCCCCCCACTGACACCAACAGTGGGCACTATTCCTCCCACTGACATCAGCAATAGGGCACTATTGCTCCCACTGATGCCAATGATGGGGAACCATTCTTTACCCAATACCCCCAATGGTGTACTATTCTTCCCATCGATACCAATGAGGGGCCTTGTTTACCCCCAGGGCATTTTCAACTCACACTGGCCACATTCCGATGCCCCCCCAAAGTCTGAAGGCCTGTTAATTTGCCATTTGTTTGGAAGGTTTGGAGACCCCTGACCCAGGCATTCTAAAGCTGGATATATATACGATACAACTTTTGTTTTTAGATTTCCTTTAGATTTACCTTAAACTACAGCATGTTATGCAAGGGCCTGCCTGATTGCATACAAATTGAAAATGTTTAGGTTTGACTTCAGATTTATGAGAAAATTGTATAGTGTGCATCCCAACTTAAAATAGAAGTATGGGAATTTTTTTTCCCCCCATTCATACTTACATAGGGGGATGGAGCATGGGTCCAATGCCACCTCTGCACTGAAACGAAGCGATCAAACGTCGCCGATAACACGGTTTTCAGAGCTCCGTGAGTAGAGAGCTGTAGACTGTCAGTCACAGCTCTCTGCTCATCTCCTTCCTTGCTCATTTTATTTTATTATATTATATTCAGCTGCCCTGGCTGTGAAATTTTCACCTAAAAAACAAACACAGCAAAGCAGAGCTACATTTCATAATACTCTCTCCCCTTTTATATAGAAGTAAATGGTGAAAATAGCACAATGTGGGGAAACGGTAGCAGGATGTGGGCAAGCAAGTTAGTCTGAAGGTAAGATATTAGACAAACAGGTCATCCACAACATACAAAGAGTTGATCTCCCGTGCATGCATGCTGCTTACCGTTGTCCTTACTACTGTTTTCTTCAATGGTCATTTGCTCTGCCAGTTCAGATAGAGACTCGTCTATGGTCTGACTGCCTCGCAGCGTGAGAGAGAGCCTTCTCTTAAACTTTTTCATCTTTCACGTAAAGGTGCACAGTGTAGGGAAGTCTGAAAGATAAAAAAAAGATGTGGGGAACAGTTAGCACAGTCGTCTGCAGCAGCTTATGCTTTAATGGTACATTTTCGAGAACTGTAGTCAAGCATTGGGTCTTAATGATTCATAGAATGAGTGCATTTCCTCAGATTAACTAAAGAAAAGACAATATGGAAATGTGTAAAGCTTGGTGCAGGACAAAAAAAACTGTACACATTCCAATCTTTGATTCTTATAAAGACATGACAACCTGGTTATCAGTGTGATTATTCTTTATTTTACACCCTCTTCAGTACTGTGTAAGGATATGCCATGTTTACGTGATATACATGATATTATAGGGGGGGGGGGGGGGTGGAACATACATATTTCAAGTGGTTCTAAAAGTCGAAAATTTGTTTTTTACTTAATGCATGTCATGTATTAATGTGATTGTGTTTTGTAATGTTTTTAAAAACAAAAACAAACATTTTATACTTACTTGCTCTGTGCAGTTTGTTTTGCACAGAGCAGCCTGGATCATCCTTTTTTGGGTCCCTATTTGTTGCTCCTGGCCTCTCCCTCCCGTTGAGTGCCCCCCAGAGCAAGCAGCTCCATGTGTCCATCCAGACACTGAGCTGCCGTTCGGCCCCACGCCTCTCTCCAGATTGGCTGACTTTGATTGACAGCCACGGGAGCCAATGACGCCGCTGCTGTGTCTCAGCCAATCAGGAGGGAGAGCCTCGGACAGCCGAGGGACTCGTGGACAGAGATGGGGCTCAGTCAAGTATGAGGAGGTGCTGGGGAGGCTGCTACACCCAGAAGGCTTTTTATCGCAATTGCATTAAATGCATTAACATAAAAAAAAAAAAAAAAAAACAGGTCATCAGAACTAGTGTCCCCATGGCGAGATTTCCCCTCAATTACTTTTCTGGAGACAACCCAAAATTTGGGATTTTCTTTTACTTTCAGTTTAAGGCTGGTTCACACTGTGTGTAGAGCGGCTCGCAGCAGGGGGTTCAGCGTGTCCCCGTTCACCATGTTGGGTACAAATTATTGGCTGAATTCCAACCTGAAATGAATCCAAAGATGCATAGGACTCCGCGGCCGCCTTGGAGATGTGTAACCTGACTCCTTCGAGAGACGGTCAGTGTCTCCTGTCATGCGAATTGGATGCAATTGAACCCAGCCTCAAGGATAATGGTAAACAGGACAATTAAGGGTGAATCTCCCTACTGGGGATGGACAGCTATAAAAAAAAAAAAAAACTGACAAGTGTTCCAATCCCTCTCCACTGTAACCGAAACTACAAAAAAAAAAAAAAAAGTTGTCTTAAGTTATACTTTAAGCGTTATAATTCTAACTGAAAGTGATTGTAACAGTTCTTGATTTCACACCAGGTGCCCTGAGCTACATAAAAGCACAAGGTGACATAGAAAACAATTGTTGTGCATGTGCCCTGTTCACGTCATACATGCAAGTTGCATAAAAAGGCAGAAGGTTTGCATATTTACACAGCGCAATGCAAGTCATTGCATGCCAACGTATCACAGCATAAAGGCAAATTGTTTTTGCTAACTTTGTAACAAAGCATCGCACAGCCCCTATACAATGAACACAATGTTATGGAGCACAACTTGTGTGGTCTGGCGTAAACAGGCCCTAAATCTTTTCAACTGTATACCTTACTGTTTAAAGATGACACGCTAGTAAATGTTTTACACCCCAAAATAGATTATACTGCGCATTCCTTTTTTTTTTTATACATTATGAAAAGTTTTGTACTGTGATGTTTTACCTAGGGATTTATATTACATTTCTTTTTATCAAGTAGAAGTGCATGTCATTGGTAATGGCTACCTACAGTATCTCACAAGAGTGAGTACACCCCTAAAATTTTTGTAAATATTTTATTATATCTTTTCATGTGACAACACTGTGTACAAGTGTACAGCTTATATAACAGTGTAAATGTGTTGTCCCCTCAAAATAACTCAACACACAGCCATTAATGTCTAAATCGCTGGCAACAAAAGTGAGTACACCCCTAAAAGAAAATTTCCAAATTGGGCCCAATTAGCAGTTTTCCCTCCCCATCATGTGACTCAGTGTTACAAAGCCTCAGGTGTGGTAAATTATCTCACTCTCTCATACTGGTCACTGGAAGTTCAACATGGCACCTCATGACAAAGAACTGTCTGAGGATCTGAAAAAATAAATAAAAATCGTTGCTCTACATAAAGATGGCCTAGGTTACAAGAAGATTGCCCAGACCCAGAAACTTCACTGCAGTACAGTGGCCAAGACCATACAGCGGTTTACAGGGCTTTTTTTCAGGGGGAACTTGGGGGAACTCAGTTCCACCACCTTTGGATTGGACCCTTTGGTGCCTCCTCACCACAATCACTTGTAAACACATAAGTCTGGTTTCTGTGTTTACAAGTGACAGCTCTGCACTCTGTTTGTAACCCCCCTGAACTCTGCATTCTGTATGTAATGCAATCCTGGTATTTAATGCCCCTTTAAGACCCTTCTACTGTTTGTGAAATCTGAACTGGGTCGTGGTTGAGTTCCTGCACCTATTTTCTGAGAAAAAAAGCTCTGGCGGTTTAACAGGACAGATTCCACTCACCTCGCCATGGTCAAACAAAACAGGAAGCCGCTCAGCACAGAGCACTTCCATTAATTTACTGTCCAGTGCAGCTGAGGCTGCAGAGAAAGGCGTGGGTGTTTAATCTGTACGGGGTGCACGCCCTAATGCAATAGGCTGCGCACACCTATGTCCCTGCTGTTCTATTGTGTTTTTGCAGGGGGACGGAACCGCTGCCAGAACACTTCGTTCAGCGCCATTGAAAGCCATGCATTCAGGGATGTATGCCCAAAACACAGGAATTCTGAATGCAAGAACCATTCGGTGTAGCATCCAGCTGCTGCATATTTCAGACTATCAGATTTTTGACAGTCTGCTGGCAGTGGAGCTGGACGCTGACCAATGCCTTCCAATCCCCTGAACACGCCGGAATTTGATGCACGTGGGTTAGACGTCCAGTGTACATATATCCTTAAATTGATATTAAAGGCAATTTTTTTTTTTTTAAACCAACATGTCATGCTTACCTGCTCTGTGCAATGGTTTTGCACAGAGCAATGCCGATCCTCCTCTTCTGTGGTCCCTCCCGCCGAGTGCCCCTAGAGCAAGTAGTTTTCTATAGGGGCACCCAAGTAGGCTCAATCCTGAACTGCTCTGCATGTTCAATCACACACAGAGCCACAGTTCGGCCCTGCCCCCTCTCTCCCCATTGCCTCACACGCTGTGACTGACAACGGGAGCCATTGGCTGTCTCAGCCAATGAGGAGGGAGAGTCCCAAGAGAGCTGAGGCCTTCGCGCACATCGCTGGATCACGATGGGGCCAAGGTAAGTATTACAGGGACTGTTGCACAGTGAAGGTTTTTAATTTTCATAAATAGAAGGCATGAATGTTAAATAAAAAAAAACTTGAGCCAGTAGAGGTTGCAACGGTATTTTTTCCCCTACAATAAACAGAGTATACTTACCTGTTGTGTGCAATAGTGTTATACAGCGGCCCTCTTCTGGGGTCCCCCGCTGGTGCTTTACACTCCTCTTCTGCTATTAGGGGACTCATGTGGGTGCGCTCCTAAGCCAAGCTGTGCGAGTCTATAAACACAAAGAATGGCTCGAACCCGCCCTCTCCTCCCAATATCTAAATGGAAGCAGCAAAAGGGGATGCTGCTGCTGTGTCGTGTGAGGAGAGGAACGGCGACCAGCCATGTCACAGACAGGCACAGTGTGTGGAACAAGATCGGGCTCAGGTAAGTATATAAGGAGAGAGAGCGATGAAACTACTGGGACATTTACCTTAAAGTGGTTGTAAAGGTTCGTGACTTTTCACCTTAATGCATCCTTAAGGTGAAAAAACACCTGGCAATGACGGGGCCCCCGTTTTATTTACCTGAGCCCGCTGACCTGCTCTGCGCATCCCACCGCATCCTCTTCTCCACTGAGTCTCTGCATTGATAGGATAGATTGATAGAAGCGCAGCCATTGGCTCCCAATGCTGTCAATCAAATCCAATGACGCTGGGAACCGAGACATACACTCTGTCTACGGACGCAGTGTGTATGAGACGGGAGCGCACCTGCTAGGTAACCCCCTTGGGAGAGAGCTTCCTAGAGGGGGTTAGCTATTGCGGGGAGGAGCCGAGAGAGCCGCCGAGGGGCCCCAGAAGAAAACAATCAGGGCCACTCTGTGCAAAACAAAATGCACAGTGGAGGGAAGTATGACATGTTTGTTTTAAAAAATAAATAAATAATAATATCTGAACCTTTACAACCACTTTAATGCAGGTAATGCATGAAGATAAAAAAAATGTCCTGCCCTTAGAACTCCTTTAAGCTGGCTGTAAACATTTTCTGTATTGGCTGAATTTCATTCAGTGTATTGCAAGCCTTAGGCTGGGTTCACACTACTACACTACTTTCATCCTACTTTGCTCTGCTACATTGGTCCTACATTTATCCTACATTGGTCCTACATCCATCCTACTTTCATGAACAGGATACTACTTTGGTCCGACTTCAATGATATTCAATGGGCCTGAAGTAGGATCAATGTAGGACCAAAAGTAGTACAGGGAGCATTTTCAAAGTCGGACCGACTTGTGTAGGACGCTACAAGACGCTCTCATAGGGAAACATTGAACACAGAGCAAAGTAGGATGAAAGTAGTGTAGTAGTGTGAACCCAGCCTTAGGCAGGCATTTACTGCCAATAAAAATGAAGCCTAAAAACTCCCCTCTGAAATCATATTATATGCATGGATGGAAAAACATTGTGTTTACAAATTACCTAAATTGCATAAGGAATTTAACTAATATATATATTTATATATTTAAACACACAAGATGTGAGGCATGTATAAATATGACCCATGTTATAACAAAGATGAAAAAAAAAATGAAATGAGGAAAATTGGACAAAGAAAACGTGTGCTAAGCAATATAAATTTTCCCAATGAGTAGGTGACAGAGAATACATGTAGCTATTTATATACTAATGGAGGCGCAAGTGGGCAAAGCCGCTTAATGATTTCCTTTGATTCATTTTTTTTATGAATGTGTGCCTAGTTATAAATGAAATTTCACACAGAGTAATCCAAACACCAAAAAAAAAAAAAGACTAAAATGGGCTTTCATTAAACGCTATTTCAATGGCTTTACCACCTTGACACTTTAAAGTCGCACACACAGACCAAGCCCGAGTCACAGTGACAAAGCATTGAAGCCAGAGGACCAGCATTTCAGATGGAGATCAGCATTGACAGCTCCCTTTTTATTCCCATGACAGTCCTAAAAGTATTGCACAATAAGCCATCGGTTACAAGGAGACAGGTTTTTAAACCCATGAATATCAGCACACAGTTGAGATATGCATCATTGTGAGATGGACTCCTGAGCTTACCAGGCTTCCGCTTACAATATTTGGCAAGTAGTATGGATTGATAATAGATAGTTAAAAAATGTATGTTTAAATTTGACAACATGACTTTTCACGTTTTATTAACTTTCAGATTATTTTATCACAAACTAGGTGTCTTTTTGCTGACTAAGTATTCCCGGATGAATCCTGTGCATATCGCTATGCACCCTTTCTAGTAAACTTTAAAGTAAAAAAATATTTTTACTTCACATTACACTTTTTTTTTGCTGACTGAGACAGTAAAGAATTCAGGTAAATATATTTTTCCCCCAGTTTAGACATGCTCAGTAATGACATAGTAAGGAGGGGGAGTGGTAGAGACTATAGATCACCTTTATCTGTGGAGGTTTGCATTAAAGTAGACCTGTTGCTTTGCTTTCCACAGGTAAATAATAGTTTCACGCCATTGCTGACCTCTAAAAAATGCTTGCTGCCTAGCTGTGTTTGGCTTCAATATGGAGACCCCCGTTCACACTTGAGCATTTTTCAGCTCAAAGCTTGATGCTCAGCAAGATAAAATTCAGTTTATTTCAATGGCCCCCCCCTTCACATTTTAGAGTTCTGTCACCTGTAGCAAAATGATTGTCGCTCAAAATAATACATGAGCTACTTTTCAAGCAGATTTGAACGTTTTTGTCCCCCTTGACTTCAATGGAAAATGGCAGAGCAGCGAGAAATTTGCATTTTTTCAGGCGTTTTCAGCAGCTCCCCTCCCCCATTCTAGCATCGCTCCACACCTTACACAGGTTTCCATTGGCCACAGCAAACACGCCTAAATGAAAAAACGCAAAAAAAAAACAACACACTGCTCAAACAAACAAAAAAAAAGAAAACCCGTATGAAAATCAGTTTAGGTGTGAATGTAGTCCGATTAACTCACAGAGCCAGAATAAGCATACTATAAATGTGTCAAAAAAGTGGCAACAGTCTTATCTATACTTGTGTCAGGTCAACAAAACCAGCAGCAAGAGATTAGGGCTGAAAAAGGTCTATATGGGCCTTGCTTTGTGCACAGTCATGTTGGAACAGGAAGGGACCGTCCCCAAACTGTTCCCTCAAAGTTGGGAGCAGGAAACTGTCCAAAATGTCTTGGTATGTCGACGCCTTAAAGAGGAAGTAAAGTCTGCAGGGGAAAAAAAAAAACCCTTCCCTGCAAAAGTAAAGGGCATAATGTGCTTGTATGCATTGCATGCTAGCACATTATGTGACACTTACCTGCAAAACTTAGCCTGCATCCATCTTTGCCCGTCTTCCTTCCGGGGCTGGAGACTCCAGCTGTGTGACTGGGCGGAGCCTTGAGATGTCACTCCTGCGCGGGAGTTGGCGGTCACAGCACACATCCCTGAACAAACAGCACGGGCGGTCATGCCTTCAGAGCGCATGGGCAGATTACATCATTGGCGCAGTATACAGTAAATATCTCCTAAAACAAAGTACTTGCAGATTGCCCCAAAGCCTCCTGGGATGTGTGACGTTACTATACCGGGTGTCTTAACAGTCTTGGTGAGAAAGGCAGAAAGGACAGCTAAAAAGTGTGGTTCTTTAAAGCTGTGTTCCAGCCGTAAAAATTTTTTTTTTAAAAGCCAGCAAACACTGTAGCTGCTGACATTTAATAAAGGACACTTACATATCCAGAGCACCTGCGATGTTGGTCCCCAGAGGCCGATCTTTCCATCGTATCGTGTGCCGGCGCCGCCATCCTAACTATGGGCCTTGCAGCGCTTTGTGAATGGCCGACTGTCTTCTGTGACACACAGGTCCCAAAAGACAGTGTGCCCAAATTTACCAGAAGACAACGCGAGGAGAAGAATGAAGACTACTGCGGAATAGGAAGTTGCAGATTAGGACAATCTGCCTAGCAACAGCCATTCTGGTAAGTAATGTAATGTATTTTAAGGAGCGCGTCCGTGTTTTTTTTTTTTAAAGGTGGACCTCTGCTTTAACACACAAGGTTACAATGCAATACAGCAGGGATAAGCAATTAGCGGACCTCCAGATGTTGCCAAACTACAAGTCCCATGAGGCATAGCGAGACTCTGACAGCATCAAGCATGACACCCAGAGGCAGAGGCATGATGGGACTTGTAGTTTGGCAACAGCTGGAGGTCCGCTAATTGCTTATCCCTGCAATACAGGGTGAAGTGGAGAATAAAGAGGAATGTCTGCGTTACAACACTATTCCAATAACCACCATTAGTATTGGATTTACTTTGTTTTGGGAGGCACAGGTACCAGTTTTGTAACTGGGTAAAAGCACACAGAACACAACACATACCTAACCTGGCATCGGCAGCCAACCTGGCCCCTAGCTTATTTCCACAAAGGGAAATGTTTGCTGTACTTCCCATAAGCCGCTTGCTAATTTCGATTTTTTTCTGTGTGACGGGTACATGGTGACATCAGCCAAAAATCCTTGGCAGTGACATTTCTGGGAAAGCAATATACAGCAACACATCCTGCAGCCTTCAATTCTCTGCCATATGCTCTGCTAAGAACACCTGCGTGCGCGCTCGGGAAGGAATACGGCGTGGCTGAATCGCTCATATTGTACATGCTTACTCCTGTGTCCCTGTGACATTCTATTACAATCTTCTCTCAATCTAGAATTAGCCATCAACAGTCCTTTTCATATCATGTAAATTTGTTAATTAATCCCAAGTGGCTCATTGACATATTAATTCACCAGTACACTTCATTCATTAGCCTCACTATTCATGTTTAGCATTATTTTTCCACTTAGGTACTTGAAAACACTCATTAACTAGCAGAGAATAACAGATCTAACCAACATCCAGTTGTTCCTATCACTGCAGACAGCGGGATTCAGCAGGCGGTGTGAAGCTGCAGCATTTCAATTTCCTGTGTGCTGGCCAGACACAAATAAAACAGACCCAACAAATGCCAATTGCAAAAAACATGTCCTAGAAATCCCTTTTGTTCTATCTTTATTTTTACAATCCAATCCCATGGTATGTTAGCAGAATCAAGGACCTGCACAACTTATCATACACAGAGCAGATGACATACAGTATCTCACAAAATAGTGTACACCCCTCAAATGTTTTATTATATCTTTTAATGTGACAACACTGAAGAAATTACACTTTGCTACAATGTAAAGTAGTGAGTGTACAGCTTGTATTAGGTCTCTTTCACACGGGGCCGATCAGTCATGATCCGCCCTGTGAACCTTGCTCAGCGGGGATCGCTCCGCTGAACCGGCAGATGACAGGGCGGTTCCCGCTCTCCTTTATGGGGGGATCGAATGAACATGGACCGTCTGTCCGTGTTCACCCGATCCGATGACAGATGGAAAAATAGAAACGGAGGATTGCGGAATCGGGTTGAAGTGGATTTTCATCCGCTGACACCCGCACAATCTCATAGGGACCAATGTATGTCCCTTTTTCATCCGTACACGGATGGATGAAAAAGGGGACATACGGTTCGCCCGTGTGAAAGAGCCCTTACAGAGTGAATTTGCTGTCCCCTCAAAATAACTCAAACACACAGCCATTAACGTCTAAACCACTGGCAACAAAAGAGAGTACACCCCTAAGTGAAAATGTCCAAATTGAGCCCCATTAGCCATTTTCCCTCCCCGGTGTGAGGTAACTTGTTAGTGTTACAAGGTCTCAGGTGTGAATGGGGAGCGGGGTGGGTTAAATTTTGTGTTATCATTCTCACTCTCTCATACTGGTCACTGGAAGTTCAACATGGCACCTCATGGCAAAGATCTGAAAAAAAGATTTGGTGCTTTACATAAAGATGGCCTAGACCAGGGCTTGACAAATCCCGGTCGCCATGGCGACTAGAAATGGTGTCCTGGCGACTTGGCTTGTAAGGTGGGCAAAAAAATAATTAAAATATATATATATATATATATATATATATATATATATACACACACACACACACTTTTTTTGTGAGCTGGCGCCATCTGGGGATGAGTCCTTGGTATTACAAGTTATTACCACCAGATGTGTGAGCTGGCGCCATCTGGTGGTGGCCGTTGGTATTACAAGTTAAACAGCAATTCTAATGTAATTTTTCACGATTTTTACTGCCATCTTCTTCCCTCTAATTAGAACCCACAAACTATTATTATATATATATATATATATATATATATATATATATATATATATATATATATATTTTTTTTATCCTAACACCCTAGAGAATAAAATGGCGATCGTTGCAATACTTTCTGTCACACCGTATTTGCGCAGCGGTCTTACAAGCGCACTTTTTTTGGAAAAAATTACACTTTTTTTAATAAAAAAATAAGACAAAAGTAAAGTTATTCCCATTTTTTTTTAATATTATGAAAGATTAATGTTATGCCAAATAAATTCATACCCAACATGTCACGCTTCAAAATTGCGTCCGCTCGTGGAATGCCGACAAACTTTTACCCTTTAAAATCTTCATAGGCGACGTTTAAAAAAAAAATCTACAGGTTGCATGTTTTGAGTTACACAGGAGGTCTAGGGCTAGAATTATTGCTCTCGCTCTACCAATCGCGGCGATACCTCACATGTGTGGTTTGAACACCGTTTACACATGCGGGCGCTGCTCACGTATGTGTTCGCTTCTGCGCGCAAGCTCGTCGGGACAGGGTGTGTTTTCTGGCTCCTAACTTTTTTAGCTGGCTCCTAGATTCCAAGCAAATTTGTCAAACCCTGGCCTAGGCTATAAAGAAGATTGGCAAGACCCTGAAACTGAGCTGCAGCACGGTGGCCAAGACCATACTGCGGTTTAACAGAACAGGTTCCACTCAGAGCAGGTCTCGCCATGGTCAACCAAAGAAGTTGAGTGCACATGCTCAGCGTCTTATCCAGGAGGTTATTTTTGGTTCTCCATCTGCAAGGTATGAGCCACATTAAAAGAGGAGTTCCAGGCTCCCCCCCCCCCCCCCCCCCAAAAAAAAGTCAGCAGCTACAAATACTGTAGCTGCTGACTTTTATTAGGGCACTTACCTGTCCAGGAATCCAGCAGTATCCTCACCCGAGCTGACTTTTCAAATCGGCTATCAGGTGCTGGTGACACCATCTTGACAAAGGTAAACCAGCAGTGAGGCCTTATGGCTTCACAGTCAGTATCTGGTGCGGGTTGCTTTGTGAATGGGCTGGAGCTGCTGTTTTGATTTTTTTTTTTGGGGGGGGGGGGGGGGCGCGGAACACTGCTTTAAGGAGACAGGGCATAAAGGTTAATAATTCTTACTTGACAGAGCAGTCGCATGGGAGAGGAGACGCATGAGAAAGCAAAGCCATTATGTCATCTAGGACCATTACTAGAAATCCTTCTTAACCTGAAAAATCATGTCAACATCAGTTCCATTACTTTTTAATTACCATAAACCAAAAATTCAAGTACAGTACTTACACTATGGGAGAAAAGTTCAGTTACTGAACGTAGAACAGTTCAAGATTATTGGCGATTGGTTGCAATGGTACGTCACCTATTCAAATATGCTAAAACAAGTATTATTTTAAAGATTAACCCAGTCAATAAAGCCGTCCATGCACCAACATGCTCAGACGATCCATACTGCTGATAATATGTTAATATTTAGCCACAAGGTCCTACTATTTTTTTACTGTTCTACGTGAAAGAGCCTTAAGTGTTGAGTAGCCATATATTTATGCAATTTGGTCATGAGTACTGCGCCTAGATTTGTTATACCCATCTGTTCGGCTCCAGAGTAGAGATAGCCATACTAAAAATGAAAGCCAAAGATGTGGTGGAACATCATTCACATGTGTGGCCATCACACAACTAAATTATTCATCATGGCTTCAGGATAACAGACTGAGAGGGGTCGTTGTTGCTCTACAGAGGCCGAAGTTATGGTGGGCACATATAGGCAGCGAGATGTTTGCATAGTCAGAATATTAAGACCAGCCATTTTCTTAAACATATAACAGGATCTCATTCACCCTTAAGCCTTGTACACACGATCGGAATTTCCGATGGAAAAAGTCAGACAGAATTTTTTCAGCGGATATTCTGACCGCGTGTGTGCCCCATCAGAGATTTTCCATCTGAAATTCCGACGAACTTAGAGAACATGCTCTGTTTTTTTCCGATGAAAAGAAATTCCATTAGTCTGTATGGAACTCCGGCGGAGAAAAAAAACATGCATGCTCAGAATCAAGTCGACGTATGCTTGAAGCATTGAACTTCATTTTTCTCGGCTCGTCAGTGTTTTACGTCACCGCTTTTTGGACAGTCGGAATTTGGTGTGACAGTGTGTATGCAGGACAGCTTGAACGGAATTCAGTCAGAAAAATCAGTCTGAGATTATCCTGACAGAAATTCTGATAGTGTGTACAGGGCATTAGAAATAACCCCAGCCATGGTCTCTCAAAGGCACTTTTTGTCCCCCCAGGATGTAAGAAATTGCCAGACAATCAGACAGCAAGCTGAAATTGGAAGAATCTCTTGCTCTATTGAGCCCTTTAGGGCCAGTCTATCAGAAGTGGTTCCATTTGACACATTGATTACCCTGTTCATAGGCTATAAACTGATAAGGGTAAGCTACAATTCAGAAAGGACTCCATACATATAGTTGTACTGCTTATCTACAAAGCTAATAACACATTGTGTGTTGTCGTCTCAGGGCTGGCTGATAAAAGATCACTGGCAAGGATTAGAATAACGTGACTTACAAAAGGAAGAAATCATTGCTTATATGCCAAACGTACAGCAGTTCTACAACATATTGGCTTTGGGGATTAACAAAACGGAACTCCAATTAGTTTGTTTATGGATGTAGGAACATTCTAGCGCAGGATGCAGCTTTCATTGCGACTGTGGATTTCATTCATACATCTTATTTTGCTTAATTTTAAGTAGAAATTCACCCTAAAACAAAAACCTGTAAATTTACAGGCATCCACAATCTAAAGCCTTGTACGCACGATCTGACTTTTTGCCAACAAACCTCAAAATGAGCAAGTTTTCCAAAAAATACGACTGTGTGAACGCTCCATTAGACAAACATTTTCGGTTTTCATCGGACAAAAGTTCGCTCTGCAAAACGGACAAACTTTTCGGCAACAAAAGTCAGATGGTGCAAAGTCTGACCGTGTGTACAGAAATCCCTCAGACTTTTGTCCAAAGTACAAACACACATGCCCAGAACCAATGTTAAAATCAACCAACAATAGCAGAAGTTGACCAAAGGGTGGCGGTAAAGAGCACAAAAACCACATGATGTTGGGAAAGTTTGCAGAAAAGTCCTGCCGTGTGTATGCTATGGGTGTGTCCGGCCAACTCCCTTCAAACAAAAATCCACGGAAATGTTTGTTTGAAGTCCGATCGTGTGTATAAGGCTTAAAGGGTTTGTAAAGGAATTTTTTTTTTTTTATCTTAATAGCTTCCTTTACCTTAATGCAGTGCTGTTTTCATGTCCTCATTGTTCGTTTTTGCTCTTAAGTTGCTGTAATTCTTCTCTAATCTCCACACTTCCTGGTTGTCTGTTTCCTGGTAACCACAGTGCTGGGAGCTTTCTCTCTGTGGTCACTAATCAAGGCGGTGTGATTACTGTGTGTTTAAAACCCCTCAGCACCAATCAGTTTTGTTTTCCAAACCATCACTGCCCTGTATTGGCTCTGTGGCTCTGTACAGCAGAGGCAGGAAACATGCAACAACGAAACTAGAAACTACAGGTACATTATATGCTTGATTTTTAATCGTTTTTAAAAGGAATCAGTTAACTATTATGTCTCTATACCCTGTAAACAGTCATTTCAGCATACATTTTGTTTTTGATTTACAACTCCTTTAAGAATAACCTATCTAGCCCAGTATAGAAGAAACCTGTTCTGAAGCCGCTCTGGTCTGGTTTCTAGCGGCGGACATCGCGGGCGCCTAGGACAGGCAAGTGTCCTTATTAAAAGTCAGCATGTGGAGTGATCGGCTCTGGCAACGTCCCTCCTATTGCTCCTAAAGCTGCCGATGTACCCCCTATGACAACTCGTGCAGCCGTGCCAACCTGCCCCAGTATAAGGATGGTGGCTGGTCGGCAAGCTGCTAAGCGGAAGTAAACTCCCATTTCCGACTTGTACCTATAATAAGGCTGACCTATAAAGTAAATGTCTCCTAAACTAGATATTAACTGTAAATGCAGCTGATGACGTCACCGACGCACGCTAACCTTGTAGACTCTGCCCATGCAGTGCTATAGTTGCGTGGGCAAAGAAAGTTATTTGAGTTGCCTGCTGTCATGTACCTGCAGTTTTCTATATGGAGACTGACGTATTCTCTCGTAATCAGCGGCGTACCTGCGCTAGTTTTATTTTCACACTGAAATAGAAATTGGCGCAAGTGAAGCAGACAGACGTGCACCAGGTTTATCTGCTATATTAATGACGCACACGCCACTTCTGACGGTTTCCTGTGCCATATTAATGGCTCACTCAGGAAGCTTTGTTATATTCCCTGGTTCGCGAGTCATTGTCTCCACTAGTAGCAAATCACCATTGTGCCAAACATGCTCAGAATTTAGAACCTCATCAGCAGGCCTTTGGGGTAAGATTAGTGGCCCGTTTGCTTTTCTAACAGATATAAATGTAAGTACAGCTTGCCACCAATACATAATGCTTACACACAATGGCCCGGATTCACAAAGCACTTGCACCAACGTATCTGGAGATACGCCGCGTAAGTGCAAATATGCGCCGTCTTAACGTTGCGCCGGGCCCACAAAACTAAGATACGCCTAAAAACAGGCTTCATTCCACCTACGTCAGCATAGAGTGGGCGCATATTTACACTGGACGCATCTGGCGCTCCCATGGATTTTCTTTTCTAATATTCACGATCGTACATGCACCCGACGCAGGCTACGACTGGTGCGCGCAAGTTGTACGTCCGGCGTAAAGTTAAGCCCCATAAAGCAGGTGTAACTCAGCAGCAGACATGGAAAGGTCTGCACCAGGGAACTCAAGCCCTCGTATTTTACGTAGTTTACGTTGGACGTGAATATGACTTAGGCGTAGGTTATGTTCACGCCGTATCTTAGGCAGTTCTGACGTGATTGTGAGCATACACACTGAGACACATCCACGGGACGGCGCATGCGCCGTTCATTATACGTATCTGTCTGGTGCTCAGCCCATCATTTGCAAGGGGTCACGCCTCATTTGCATGGCTCACACCCACTTCCACTTACGCCTAGGAAACCCAGCGCAGTTTTGGGAGGAAGTGCTTTGTGAATTCCATGCTTGCCTCTCTGCGGTGCGTCGGCGTAGCGTAAAGGAGATAAGCTACGGCGGCATAAACGTGCGCCGTTGTCTGTGAATCCGGGCCAATAAGAACATCAAACAAATGATTTTTTTTTTTTACATGCTAGTCTCATATGGAAAACCAAAAAGTTCCTAAAGTTACAAAAATTCTCCTACGACAGAAACCAACTTCACAAGAGATGTAATGAATTCTTTCATTTCTGAGCATGCTCACTTGGTAACTTTTTTTCCCCCCATACAAATGCAATACTAATTACACCAAAATCGTTTGTTCTGTTCTAGTGCAAAAAAAAATAAAAAAAATGTGCGTCTGTCCCTTCGGAAAATGTTGCATGAACTGCCTTGATCAGCACTCGAAAGCTGTGTACCAACGATCAGATTAACGTATGATCGCTCAAAAAGCGATATTTTTAATTTGATTTTCTCATCTTGTGTAATAGGCTTAAGGCTGATCTATACATAAAGTGTACATTATGCCTGGAATTCCCCTTTAAACCCCAATCTAGAATCCACACAGAAGGTCCAAACTCCACACTATCAGTGAATGTTTGCTTAATAAAACTCAGCCGTCTCCTACAGCGCATAATAGCAGCAATAGGTAGCATTGTACAGTCCCTCCTAACGCTGTACCATATGCCAGAAAGAATAATAAACATTGCACCGTAATTCTCCTTGTACGCAGGAAATAAATGTCATGAACATTCTTTAAAACTTGTTGGTCGCTCTCGCTCTGCATTTACTGGTGCTTCCGCTTCCTATAAAACACAACTAGAATAACCACTGAGCAATGACAAAGTAATTGAAGCATTTTGTTTTGCTGAACTATTAAAGCACATCACCTTGATACAGTGAGTCACACACACAGCATCTGTGTTACCGGTTTATTGAAGAGAGATCAGTGCGGTCTACAAAACCAGTGCTATGACACACATAAAAAAATAAAAGCAAGGCTAGGTTTCCAAGCTGCCAACATTCTCTGTCACTATTGTTCTGGTGACTACTGTCACAAAATCAGAAATTGATTACAATATACAGACGTCACTGGAACAGGAAGCGAGGGAGAAAAATGCAAGGAAAACACGTGTTCTGGTGGTGACAACGATTGGAGAGATTTTTTTTGCATACTTCCTGTTGTGTTTCCTGGACAGGAAGTTAAAGGATATTTCTAAAATAAGAGACACAGAAAATAAATATATGTTACTCCATCCTCCAGGGCATGTTGCCTCCCATCCACCACTGCAAAAATTGGGCATTTTTTTGTTGAAAGAAAAAAAAAAAGCCTGTCCAGCCCCCCCGTGCACTTCACTCATCTAGGCCAGGGAAGTGAAACTCAATTTCATCATCCATCAGCATTATGATTGTCCTCAAAAGGGCCGGCTGCATCTGTAAGATTAGATGTCCAGCGCATCCCTTCCCCATACATTAGATGTCAAGAGCCACCCCACCATCAGAAGTTGAGTCCCCCACTCTCCCTTACAGCACAGCACACCCCCTTTCCTGCTGCTGCTGGGAAGAAGCTGGATGCATTGCTTGAAAGCAGAGGACCGGAGGAGGGCTGGAGCTCTCCTGCAGCTACAGGAGAGGTGCGAGGGCCGCATGAAATGGCTTGGAGGGCCGGATGAGGCCCGCGGGCCTTGTGTTTGACACCTGTGATCTAGGCGAATGACATGCACTTTGCCCACATTGCCTCCTGGGATATGTACATCTCATAAGGAGGCATAGTCCTTCATTGGAAAGGAGGAAGGGGCAGGGCAAGGTGGCACGTCATTAGTGAAGCTGTCGGCCTTACCCTCTAAGAGACAACTGCTTACCGGTGATGAGGTCACAGAGGAAGATGGTGGTGTGGGACTGAGGGGAGTGCAAAGAAGAAGCGGATCTCAGCAGAAAAATGCTGGATCCACTGGGTGGGTGAGCATCTTAAAATGCAGGGCCTGCAACCAGATAAGTGGTATCCCAAAAGAAAAAAAAACAAACCACACTGTTTGCTGTATTGCAGGGGGTCGCAAAACTATAAAAAAAGTATTTTAAGACCTTAAGGGGGCTGGACTGTGGCCATCGGGAGAAGAAAACGTCCCGGAATCAATGGGAGTAAACCGTGCCCCATTTTTGGTGTCAGTAAAAGGAAATGTGTCCCATCTTTGGTGTCACTGGGAGGAATTGTGCCCCATTGTTGGCATCATTGGGATGAACTGTGCCCTATCAATGTCAGTGGATGAAATTCGTGCCCCAAGGGCCAGATAAAAGCAAGTAAAGGGCCGCAATTTGGAGCTTATAAAGTATTAGCTGGCATTTGGCTTCAATTTGTGTGTGTATTTAAATCTGTTAGTACATTTATCACTCCCCTTTTGGACAATGCTGCTGTCCAAAGATACCTCCTATCCTTTTCCATCCAGATTGGGGGCACTCTAATACAGAAGGTGTGTTACTGGCCAGATCACCAGGGGGGAAAGCCTAAAAAAAGAAAGAAAACAAATGCAGCCATCACATCTGACTGGAAAGCTGCAATATATTACATATTTGGTTTTAGGATTAATATCACTTTACAGTACCAAAACACATACAGGTCATCTGGCTTCTTCAAAGATCCTATACATGTCCTTCACTCTGTCTCTAATGGCCAATGCTCTGCAAATTACAAACAGTTCTGGATTTTTCCTAACACTATACTTACCCCTATATACCCCCAGGCACAAGTTACACAGGCCGGTCCAACCATATGTTCCTCTATCTGCATGCTTCTATTTAGGCATTTGGCTTTTACTGCGACATGAAGCGTTCTGTGATTTACGAGTCACATGCAATTATAACTAATGGCTGGTAACAGCGCAATTGTTAAGGTGCATTATGGCTGGTGAGTGGGGGGGCTTTCCAATTTTCACCCTAAGAGCTCTACTTCCTGAAAAAAAGCAAAGATTTCTAAACTTAAAGACAACAAAGCTTACAATTTGTCATTCCGGGAATATTGTAGACGGCTATGCCCTGTGCTTTTGTTATTGTGGAGGTTACGTATAAGAAATTATTTTTCCTCCTGGTAAATCATAAACCAGATCTGTTTACATACATGCTGCTGGGACACCATGGGACGACCAGACACACATTCCTGCCATGTATAGGTTTTACAGGATGAAGGCCAGCCGTGTAAAAGAGAGAATACACTTTGGTAATGCTCAACTGATGGACACGTTTAATGATTAACCATATAAAAACATAGATGTCTACCAACCAATATTGTAGAGATGTGCTCTCAGGCGATTTTTTTTTTACCTGGAGAAACAAATTCTAAACACCTGGCCAGAGCGGTAAAGGGGTTAGAAACGGATATATAAAAAATAAAAAATACGGGTGAGAGGTTAGAAAAAATACCAACATACTTACCTTTCCATCTGGTTTCCATCTACTACCCCCCCCCAGGCAACATCCTGATCCTTCCATTGAGATCCTGGGAACGATGAGTATCTTAAATCTCAAGGGAAGACGTTCCTGCACAGCATAGCATTAAAGCACCAATTAGAAATACTTGTCACGAAACGCGTCAAGAAGGAGCTATACACCAACATTACGCTGCCACTTCTGCTTTCGGAACTGGTCACCATGTGATTAAGTGCACTGCTGCATATGTTTTTACTACTTGGCATCCGGATTTTTAAATCATGTTTATGTGATTCTTATGCATCGGTAATAAAGGACTACATAATATCTGGACCGTTTTGGTATTTGGCTCCTTGCTCGAGCACTTTTCTATCTAGTGGCATTGTGGGCTTTTCCAAATCTCCCCCAGTGGTGGGCTGCTGCTACTACTACAGTCAGAGGGCCTCAGGTGGATGGATGGAGCTGGATATCCAGAGTGGAAGCTGAGATTCTTTAAGGGGTTGTAAAGGTACAATTTTTCCCCCTAATTAGCTTCCTTTACCTTAGTGCAGTCCTCCTTCACTTACCTCATCCTTCGATTTTGCTTTTAAATGTCCTTATTTCTTCTGTGAAATCCTCACTTCCCGTTCTTCTGCCTGTAACTCCACACAGTAATGCAAGGCTTTCTCCCTGGTATGGAGTGTCGTGCTCGCCCCCTCCCTTGGACTACATTAGAGTCAGGACGCTCTCTATGTTGTAGCTAGAGAAAAGAGCTGTGTGTTAGTGGGCGTTCTGACTCTCCTGTAGTCCAATGGAGGGGGAAAGCACAACACTCCACACCAGTAAGAAAGCCTTGCATTACTGTGTGGAGTTACAGACAGAAGAACAGGAAGTGAGGATTTCTCAGAAGAAATAAGGACATTTAAAAGCAAAATGGAAGGATGAGGTAAGTGAAGGAGGACTGCACTAAGGTAAAGGAAGCTATTTATGAAACAAAATTGTACCTTTACAACCCATTTAATTGCTAAAAACGTGACTTGCTACATTGGCAGCTAGTGAGCCGATGAGTGCAGTCTTGCCCTCAATTGCACACGGTGTCCTCTTTTTTTGGATGGTGGAAGCAATGCACGGACATTTCTGGAGTTTTTGGTGCAATTTTCACTTTTTTTATGCCCATGACTTAAAGTGGATGATTTAATTTTATTTACTTGATTTAATTAGCTGTTTCTGTATTAAAGCGGTGCTCCTGCCCCCCCCCCTCACTGAAAAATTTAAAAAGTCGGCAGCTAAACATACAGGTCATTCTCAAAAAATTAGCATATTGTGATAAAGTTCATTATTTTCTGTAATGTACTGATAAACAGACTTTCATATATTTTAGATTCATTACACACAACTGAAGTAGTTCAAGCCTTTTTATTGTTTTAATATTGATGATTTTGGCATACAGCTCATGAAAACCCAAAATTCCTATCTCAAAAAATTAGCATACCATGAAAAGGTTCTCTAAACGAGCTCTTAACCTAATCATCTGAATCAACTAATTAACTCTAAACACCTGCAAAAGATTCCCGAGGCTTTTAAAAACTCCCAGCCTGGTTCATTACTCCAAACCGCAATCATGGGTAAGACTGCCGACCTGACTGCTGTCCAGAAGGCCATCATTGACACCCTCAAGCAAGAGGGTAAGACACAGAAAGAAATTTCTGAACGAATAGGCTGTTCCCAGAGTGCTGTATCAAGGCACCTCAGTGGGAAGTCTGTGGGAAGGAAAAAGTGTGGCAGAAAACGCTGCACAACGAAAAGAGGTGACCGGACCCTGAGGAAGATTGTGGAGAAGGACCGATTCCAGACCTTGGGGGACCTGCGGAAGCAGTGGACTGAGTCTGGAGTAGAAACATCCAGAGCCACATCAGGCGTGTGGAGGAAATGGGCTACAGGTCAAGCCACTTTTGAACCAGAAACAGCGGCAGAAGTGCCTGACCTGGGCTACAGAGAAGCAACACTGGACTGTTGCTCAGTGGTCCAAAGTACTTTTTCGGATGAAAGCAAATTTTGCATGTCATTCGGTAATCAAGGTGCCAGAGTCTGGAGGAAGACTGGGGAGAGGGAAATGCCAAAATGCCTGAAGTCCAGTGTCAAGTACCCACAGTCAGTGATGGTCTGGGGTGCCATGTCAGCGGCTGGTGTTGGTCCACTGTGTTTTATCAAGGGAAGGGTGAATGCAGCTAGCTATCAGGAGATTTTGGAGCACTTCATGCTTCCATCTGCTGAAAAGCTTTATGGAGATAAAGATTTCATTTTTCAGCACGACCTGGCACCTGCTCACAGTGCCAAAACCACTGGTAAATGGTTTACTGACCATGGTATTACTGTGCTCAATTGGCCTGTCAACTCTCCTGACCTGAACCCCATAGAGAATCTGTGGGATATTGGGAAGAGAAAGTTGAGAGACGCAAGACCCAACACTCTGGATGAGCTTAAGGCCACTACCGAAGCATCCTGGGCCTCCATAACACCTCAGCAGTGCCACAGGCTGATTGCCTCCATGCCACGCCGCATTGAAGCAGTCAATTATGCAAAAGGATTCCCGACCAAGTATTGAGTGCATAAGTGAACATAATTATTTGAAGGTTGACTTTTTTTTTTATTAAAAACACTTTTCTTTTATTGGTCGGATGAAATATGCAAATTTTTTGAGATAGGAATTTGGGGTTTTCATGAGCTGTATGCCAAAATCATCAATATTAAAACAATAAAAAGGCTTGAACTACTTTAGTTGTGTGTAATGAATCTAAAATATATGAAAGTCTAATGTTTATCAGTACATTATAGAAAATAATTAACTTTATCACAATATGCTAATTTTTTGAGAATGACCTGTACTGTAGCTGTTGACTTTTAATTTTAGGAAACTTACCTGTCCTGGTGTGGAGTGCCGAGTGTGGAAACCAGCGATGTCAGCACCCCATCTGATGTTTCCATTGCCTGTAAGGGAAACCGGCAGTGAAGCCTTGCTTGCAGCGTCACAGATGATTCCCTATTGCGCAACTGCGATGCGCCCTGAATGTCCCGTCGGCAGGGAAGGAGGAGCTGAACTTCTGATGTGCCGTGGCGAAGTCTGACGGAAGTGGGGACAGGTACCAGTCAAAAACCAGGTACCCACTCCCCCAAAAGGTGCCAAATGTGGCACCGAGGGGGGGGGGGGAGGGGGGACAGAAAACCCAGTCAAAAAGTTTGTGGTCAGATGTGAAAAAAACTAACAAGGCACATCCCCACATTAGTGTGTACTATTTTGAATCCAAAGCACAAAGTCTTGTTCCCCTCTGATCATGCCTCTCTCGCCGTCATCTCCATGACCAAGTCCTAATGGATTAGCTACCCCCCAGCACTTGACTCGGCTGTATGTTTCTCTGAGCTTGTGAAGAGGGGGTATGTCACTTTCCTCCAATCAGCTCTCAGATTACACTCAGCTCTGTGCTCTAGCTGTGCAGTGTGCGACATCAGATCCTCACCCCCTTTCTGCTGCCGAGCAAAAAATCCTTTCATCCGTGTACTCTGCAGAGGAGTGGAGGAGAGAGGGCTGCAGATATACAGGTACAACATATGTAAGAGGAATTGCTTTTAAGTCACTAGGTTTACAACCACTTTAAAATCAGTAGGCTTAGTTCCGCTTCCAGCCCAGCTTACACTAGCAGAAATTCATTTTAAATTTCACTCCTGAAAAAATGGGTTTTCCTTTCTCAAAGCTTATGCTTGATGGGGAAAACTTCAGCCAGGGGCGCACAATGTTCTCACTCTGGACTCGAACCACTACCAAAAAACCACATGCAATGCTGTTTAACAAATGTCCAGTAACCTACATCTTAAAACAAACAACCTTACCGATACGCATGTACACTTTCATATCACTACCTAGTATTTATACAATCCCTCTAGTATCACTAGGCAATATTTACTTATTAATGACAATTTTATAGAAGGAATTTGACATCGTTCAGACCTACTCATTTGGTATTTATTTTTTACTTGGTACTGAAGGTTTTGAAACTGTGCAAACTGTTCTGTATGAAATGCATAAATAAATCAAATCATTCTTAGATGCAATGGCTATATATCAGTTTCCTTTTGCAGGCTTTCTTCCCTTCTATTTTCATCTGGTCATCCAGTCGGTAAGTCTGTTGTCTTCCAACAAAAAAGCTTTTGCAGTTATAGCGATGGGACAGACCATGCCACACTGGCAGGGATGCTTAGAATAATCAGCTTTTATATAATTTATGTAAAAACTTAATCCCAAAAGTGTAAAAAAAAAAACACACACAACACAACACTGTTTAGAAAGTATTAGCTGGCGCTCAACTTCACTTTGTTAATGTATTTAAATCTTTTAAGACATCCAACACTCGCCTCCACCCAGAATGACAAAATTGAAGTCCAAATCTGCCCCCTGTGCTCATTAATCCAGAGTGGTGTCTGTATATATTACTGGCCAGATCACCAGGTGAAAACAGAGGGGTAAAAAAAAAAAAATCTAAGGCCTCTTTCACACTAGCAGACCGTCCGTCCATTACAAGTCCGTTTACGGACTTGTAATGCATCCCTATGGGATTGCGTCCGTTAGCGGATGGAGCATCCGCTAACGTCCGCAAACATCCGCGTCCGTCAGGATCCGCTTTTGCGGACGGAAGAAAACCCTATTTTTCTTCCGTCCGGCGGAACGGATCGGATGCAGACGGTCCGTCTTCATCCGATTCCCCATAGGGGAGAGCTGAGGAAAGACAGGGCGGTCTCTGCACTGTGTGCGGGGACCGCCCTGTTCGCCGACAGCTCAGCGGGAATCCCCGCTGAGCCGACGGACACAAAAACGGTCCGCTCCGTGTGAAAGAGGCCCAAGGATTGGTAAGCTGCTATATGCAACATTTTTGGTTTGGGGTTTAATACGGCTTTCAACTGGCCATACACTGTGCTTGCAGGCCGAACAAAGAGGCAGCCACCAGAATGCTCCAACAGCTGCATCAGTAGCCAAGTGATTAGCACTTATACCTATGAGATCTAGGGTCGCCAGTTCGAATACCAATCACAATACTACCTGCTTCGAGTTTGCAGGTCCTCCCTGTGCCTGCGTGGGTTTACTTCCAGGTTCCTCCCACACTCCAAAGAGATGTCGGTAGGTTAATTGGATCCTGCCCAAATTGGCCCTAGTAGGTGCGTGAATGCGAGTTCGGGACCTTAGATTGTAAGCGCCTTGAGGGCAGGGAGCGATGTGCATGTAATATATATATATATATATATATATATATATATATATATATATATATATATATATATATATATATATATATATATATATATATATATATATATATATATATATATTTTCTGTAATAAATAATAAATCTGCCCAACAATTTTGGCTAAAAAAAAAGCGGAGGGGGACAGAATGAGGTGGAGACGTCACTGTTCTCCATCTCAGCCAATCAGGGAACGATTTACATTTACTGATAAAATGCAAAAGCGATCTTTGAATGGCGCCTGTACCGAGCGGTGACCTCCTGTGCCAACAATGCAGAAATGCTTCTCCAAAACATTGAGTCCTGAAGACAAAAGCAGGTTACTGGTTGGATCACCAGGTGAGACTCAATAGGGGGAAAAGGCCTTAAAGAAAAAAAAATATATATATAGAAATTATGCAGCCAACACATAAGGACTGGTAATCAGAAAATATATAAAATTTCTTCTAGGCAAGGTGTGGAAAAAAAGGACTGCGGCCCCAAAGTAGGGCCAGTTGAGAGTTGCAATGTGACCGCATTCTCCAGTCTAGTGGACACTTCAAATGCAACAGAGTACGTGGCGCTGTTACCGCTTCAGTCAAAGCGGTCATCATATTTTCCTATTTGCCTAATATCAGTAATTTAGTCTGATGCATACACGCTGAGCTAAAACGCATTTCACAAAGGCTGGATGAAATCCATTTCGGCTTTCTTCAGCACATTGGCAACTAAGAGCTTTAATGATTTTAATTAGTAGCAGGGAAACCAAATGCACCATCTGCTAGTGACACACAGCTGCCCTTTTGGCGTCATAAGCAGAATAATTTGAGCTGCTTCAAAGGCCACATTTCAAGGGCAAGAAGCATGCCGGAGCTTTCAAACCAAAAAAATGGAGACAAGAGGCCAGTGTACAATTTAATGAATCTTCACCCAACTTCCATCAAACAAAGCAATCTATTGTATGGGCCTACAGGAGGCATGGCTGATACAGATCCCCATAATAAGAAATCTGGAAGCTCAATTACTAATACGCTGTACAGTAATGATGAACACCTCCATATTGTATGCCCCGAGATATGAAATTTCAAAGTGGCTGCTAAGAGTGGTTTCCATTTGCTAATGGTGTATCTCAGCAATAATCCTGTGAAGACTGATCCAACTACACCATTACAGACATGAGAGTTCTTTTTATTCAGAGAGATCTTTGTAAAATGTACCTCAAAGATAAATGGAAGTTGTACAATTACAGATACTTGGGTTTCCATGTAGTCTCTAACATATACTGAATGGGAAAAAGAGAACTAGTTATACACTAAAATTACAAAAAGTTTTGGGACACCTGCCTTTACACGCACATTAAATTTAATGGCATCCCAATCTTAGTCTGTAGGGTTCAATATTGAGTTGGCCCACCCTTTACAGCTATAACAGCTTCATATCTTCTAGGAAGGCTGTCCACAAGGTTTAGGAGTGTGTCTACGGAAATGTTTGACCATTCTTTCTAGAAGGCGCATTTGTGAGGCTAGGCTCTCATGTGGACGAGAAGGTCTGGCTGACAGTCTCCGATTTAATTCACCCCAAAGAGGTTCTAATTGGGTTGAGGTTAGGACACCGTGCAAGCCAGTCAAGGTTCCTCCACCCCAAACTCGCTCATCCAGGTCTTTATGGAGCTTGCTTTGTGCATTCATCTTCAGTGCAGCTGAGGCTGCAGAGAAAGGGATAGGGGAATCTGTGTCCTCAGTCCCATTCCCAGTCTCAAAAGGGAGATGTCAGACCCCTGATCTTTGACTGACCAACCAACACCCCCCCCCCCCCCCCCCCCCCAAACACGGCTGATAAATATTTTTTTATAATAACAAAAAGTATTGTAATATATTATATATATATATATATATATATATATATATATATATATATATATATATATATATATATATATATATATACACACACATACATATATACATACATACACACACACACACACATATACGGCTGATAAAAAAATTATAATATTACATACATACACACATTAAAATTGTGTAAACAAAAAAAAACAGCTGTCTGTACTAAAGATCGGGAGAGGCGGGAATGACTCAATCATTTGATAGCTAATCAAAGTGGTCACATGACTAGGCAGACCTTCCTGCCCCCCTGGGCATACAAGCCAAGTTAAAGAAATGCCAGGATGGGCCAGAAGGGGTTAAAAAGGGCAGGAAGTCAAAGAAGGAGGTAACATTTTACAGTGGAACCACAGACAAACAGTTCCACCCAGATAGAGTATAAGCTTACTGTTTGACTTGTAATTCTGTTCAGTCACATATCTAATACATTGTATAAAAGCACTGTAAAGCTGCCCACATACTGTTTGAATTTCAGACAAATCCTGAGAAATTGGTATAGCGGGTGGCCCACTCGGCCCCTCCTCCTTCAAATGAAAGATCAAAGAAAATTTGGGCTGAACAGCACCTTCATCAACTCCAATGCAGCCCCTGATCAGGTATTCTGACATCCGCAGAGGATTCATCTATCTGTGCTGTATAGTGTGGATGGAGTGTGGTAGATTGGCCACAATGCAGATTCATTGTCCAATGAGCCAACTGGAAGTAAAACACAGAAAGCTACAAAACTGTACTAAGAAATTGGGGGGCATATTAGCAGTGCAGTATGGGGAGACTGTGTAAAGCCCAAGGGTAGACAGGAATAATAAAATCCTTTGGCCGATTAAAACGTAAACAGATATTTTCAATATAATGTACCTAATCATTGGCACTTGTTTTTTGTCAAATTCAAGGTGGTTGAATCATCTCTTAGGCCTGGTTCAAATCTATGCGGGTGATGCATTTTCCCAGTGCGTTTCGCATTTTATGTGTTTTGCGTTTTTGGAAGGTGTCTGTTGTCTTGCAAAAGAAACCGGCAAAAAAGGAGTAGAACACACATTAAAAAGGCCCAAGCACTACGATTCTGATGCCTTTCCATTGACATTTAAGTAAACCAAGAAGGAAATCTGCTGCGGGAAAAAAAAGTCCCTGACCCTTTCCAAAAGATGCCCCAGTGGAAAACGCACACAGAGGTGAACGTGACTCATACGGAACCATGTTAAATGGACTGTAGCGTGTTTCTGCAAAACTGAAAATGAACTAAAAGAATGCATAGGTGTGAACCAGGCCTTATGCCGCGTACACATGATCATTTTTCGGCATGAAAAAAACGTAGTTTTTAAAAAATGTCATTTAAAATGATGGTGTGTGGGCTTCACATCATTTTTCGGGTTCTGAAAAACGAGAAAAGAAAATTCGAACATGCTGCATTTTTTAACAACGTTTTAAACAATGTCGTTTTTTGGGTTGTAAAAAATGATCGTGTGTGGGCTAAAAGGACGTTAAAAACCCGCGCATGCTCAAAAGCAAGTTATGAGACGGGAGCGCTCGTTCTGGTAAAACTACTGTTCATAATGGAGTAAGCACATGCATCACGCTGTAACAGACAGACAAGTGCGAATCGTCTTTTACTAATCAGCTAAAAACAGCCCCAAGGGTGGCGTCATCCGCATGGAACTTCCCCTTTATAGCGTCGTTGTACGTCACCGCGCTTTGCTAGAGCATTTTAAAAAAAACAATGGTGTGTGGGCAACGTCGTTTTAATGATGAAGTTGGAAAAACATTGTTTTTTCTACATGCCGAAACGTAGTTTTTTTTTCATGCTGAAAAATGATCGTGTGTACGCGGCATTAGGTGTGGGACTAAGGGGCAACACAGGCTTTTCCTGAACCATCAGAATCCACTTTCATGATATATATTGAAAGGAAAAACCTACTTGGTTGTTAAATAGAACTGACATTAAATTTAACCAAATAGATATATTTTTTTTATTTTTTTTAATAAACATTTGAAACATTATCAATTTTATTGAACAAACAAAATTGAAAAAAATCTTTTTAAAAAGAAGCAGCACATAATCATGCGGTCGCAGTACAAAGGTTTTTTTTCCCACTACATCAGTGGTCCTCAACCCTGTCCTCGGGGCCCACTAACAGGCCAGGTGATATAACTTGCTGCTCAGCGATTGCAATATTCTAGTCTGCATCTCCCCAAGGTAATACTTAAAATATGGCCTGTGGGTCCTGAGGACATGATTGATGACCACTGCTCTACATGTTTCGCCATACACATGGCTTCTTCTGGAGCTCTTGTAAGATCTTTATATACAATATCACCCAAACTCTCAGGTCCATCAAGGTTCCGGCAGAATATCAGTATGCCATAGAGGGGATAAACCCCTACAATCAAGACTGTTTTTATTTAGGAGGTCAGGAATTCAAGAGGTTAATACTGCTGACTGGTACATCCAATGATAATAGGCTTGAAGAAGACCAAGCCATCAAAAGAATAGTTTTATTAGAGATGAACACACTCCTCACATTGCTACCAATAGGACAGGGATGATCCAAGCAGATAATTATTCCTAAGGGGATAACCCTTCGAAAGAAAGAAAGAAAGAAAGAAAGAAAGAAAGAAAGAAAGAAAGAAAGAAAGAAAGAAAGAAAGAAAGAAAGAAAGAAAGAAAGAAAGAAAGAAAGAAAGAAAGAAAGAAAGAAAGAAAGAAGAAGAAAGAAAGAAAGAAAGAAAGAAAGAAAGAAAGAAAGAAAGAAAGAAAGAAAGAAAGAAAGAAAGAAAGAAAGAAGCTGTGAATGGCAAAATACTGCATTGTGGGCACTAGAAGGAACTGGTGAGCATACTTATTTTCTATCATAATCAGTGCCATCTAGAGACAATAAAGAGGTATTTCTTCCCCATTTCATACAGGTTTTTTTTTTCAATGTAAAAAAATTCAAATCTAAAAAAAAAATATATCTATTGTCCAAGAACTCAATTTTTGCCTCATTCGTACAGAAAATTTTAATAGACAGGTATGCGAATACACCCCCTAAAGTGAAACTTTGCTTAGTATATACGGTAGTACATGCCGAGTTATCAATTTTCATAACTATACTCCAGCAGAAGCATTCTCTGTGCAAAGCCAAGGCAATGATCATCCTTGTTGAATGACTGATGAAATGTAATCAGTTTAAAGATAAGCCATCTACAAAGTATAAGCATAGACTTTGACTGTGATAAAAGGAAGGAGACGCCAGAATAACTCCAGTATTATCAAGCAGGGAAAACATCAGGTAAACCTATAAAAAACACATAC
Organism: Rana temporaria; assembly: GCF_905171775.1. Taxonomy (NCBI): domain Eukaryota; kingdom Metazoa; phylum Chordata; class Amphibia; order Anura; family Ranidae; genus Rana; species Rana temporaria. The sequence continues at coordinate 217,320,755 of NC_053491.1, read as the reverse complement.
AAGTACAAAGTGCATAAAATAAAACAAGATTTTTACTATACCGTATTACCACAGAAAGAAAAGTCTACACAATCCTGCCCATGTTTACACAGACCTGACATGTTGAGATCCTACCTAGACACATATAGACCCCTTGTACATTATAAAACATGTCAAATATAAATATGTCTGTTGTGGCGCTCAGGAGCCGCAGCTGTTGCATATTTTTGCCCACAGGAATGTATTGCAAAAAACGTTGTGCAATTATAAAGTGATTCTAAAGGTTGTATTAATATATAATTAATATACATATATTTTTATTTATATTAATTATACATGCCTGTGTAATGGTTTTGCACAAAACAGCCCTGGTCCTCCTCTTTTTTAGGTCCCCCGCCAAGTGTCCCCAATAGCAAGCCTCTTGCTATGGGGGAACTCGAGCAGCTTCACTCCCGAGCCACACTCATGTGAATGGACATTGTCCATTCACACACACAGCTCAGCCCGCCCCCGTTCTTTCCTTATTGGCTCACTGGCTGTAATTGACAGCAGCGGGCCCCTGGATGTGCGGGTATAAATATACTGTATGTAGCTACAGCTACATACACCATACTGCACTGTGTTCCAGGTGTGAGCCAAGACTTCTTGTCTCATTCCTGGAACACAGAGTATCACAGCGGTGCTTAGCCATTCACAGAAAACTGTGTAGTCTATAAATGAATACAAAGCTTCCTCTAACTGGCCGAGTCATAGGTAGGCTGATGATGTCAAAACTTCTGACCCAGCCAATCAGAGGAAGCTTTGTATTAATTGATAGAAAACACCACTTTCTGTGAATGGCCGAGTGCCGCTAAGATAGACTACCGTGTTGCGGGTATGAGACAGGAAGTCTTGGCTCAAACTTGGAACAGTGCAGTATGCTGTTTGTAGCCTCAGCTACATACAGTTTATACTGCACATCCAGTGGCCTCACCTTAGTGATGGACATAGTTTCTTTGGGCCAAGCTGGCCCATACAAACTATAGATGGAGTTCAGCTTTAATGCATAGATTACATTAAAGTGGATGTAAACCCAATTCATGAAATTTGAGCTGGGCACATATATCTGCAGTATTTTATTATCTCTTTTCAATGAGCCAAGTCTTGTAGCTCTCTTCTGAACAGTTCCTCTGTTATCAGCCTGAGAACTCCTGACATATTTTTTGACTTTTTAGACAAAACAGCCTAAATTTTTTGTCAAAGGAGGCTTCTAAAAAAAGAGTAGCAGAGAGCAGCTCCTATTACAAAACAGCCCTGAGTCTCTGCCTATTATGAGACGGGGTGTGTGCCTTTCCTCCAATCACCAATGTTAGCTATCTTGGCTGTATGCCCAGACATCACACTCTGTGTTAACCAGAAAGAGAAAATCTCCTAACAGGATCTCAACTTTCTAAACAGTATATAAATGTGAAGACAGCAGATCTACATATAAAACCTATGTAGGGAGATTTGGTGAATCTCTGTGTATGATCTGAGGCTGTTCACTTCACTGGGTGTATGGAGGGTTTACATTAGAGGTCGACCGATATGGGTTTTTCTCTGGCCGATGCCGATATTTAGAATTTGGGGCGGCCGATATATGATGCCGATTTTTGCGGCCGATATTTTAGGCCGATTTTTTATTTTTTGGCAGGTGGCGCTAATTGGCACTGGCAGATTGCACTGGATGGAACCAATTGGCAAAAGCAGATGGCACTGATTGGCAGGTGGCACTGAATGGCACTGGCAGGTGGCACTGGTTGGCACGTGGCACTAAGGTGGCAGGTGGCACTAATTGGCACTGGCAGGTGGCACTAATTGGCACTGGCAGATTGCACTGGATGGAACCAATTGGCAAAAGCAGATGGCACTGATTGGCAGGTGGCACTGAATGGCACTGGCAGGTGGCACTGGTTGGCACGTGGCACTAAGGTGGCCGTGGCAGGTGGGACTAATTGGCACTGGCAGGTGGCACTAATTGGCACTGGCAGGTGGCACTAATTGGCATGTGGCACTGGATGGTACTGGCAGGTGGCACTAATTGGCAATAGTTAGCACTGGCAGATGGCACTGGTTGGCACTGGCAGGTGGCACTAATTGGCAGGTGGCACTGGATGGCCTTGGCAGGTGGCACTAGTTGGCACTAGCAGGTGGCACTGGATGGCACTGGCAGATGGCACTGGATGGCACTGGCAGATGGCACTGGGTGGCATTGGCAGGTGGCACTGGATGGCATTGGCAGGTGGCACTGGATGGCACTAGATGGCATTAGCAGGTGGCACTGGATGGTATTGGCAGGTGGCACTGGATGGCGTTGCCACTGGCAGGTGGCACTGGATGGCATTAACAGATGGCACAAGTTGGCATTGGCAGGTGGCACTAGTTGGCATGGCATTGGCAGGTGGCACTGGATGGCATTGGCAGGTGGCACTGGCTGGTTGGCATTAGCAGATGGCACTGGCAGGTTTCACAGCACATAATGTAGCGGATAATGTGTGAAACTCTCTATACAGTTTCACAACTGCTGCAGAGAGAAAGAGGAGCTTAGATTCATTGCGATGTTGAAGGTGGGCGGGACCCGGGTTGGGCGGGGCTCAGCTGTCCACCAGCCAATGGGATGAGATCATTGGCTGGATAGCTGCTGAGTCCCGCCCACCCCGGGTCCCCCCCACCTTCAACATCGCAACGAATCTGAGCTCCTCTTTCTCTCTGCAGCAGTTGTGAAACTGTATAGAGAGTTTCACACATTATCCGCTACATTATGTGCTGTGAAACTGAGAGCAGAGAGAGAGAGGAGCTCAGATTCATCGTGATGTTGGAGGTGGGCGGGACCCGGGGTGGGCGGGACCCAGCAGCTATCCAGCCAATGATCTCATCCCATTGGCTGGTGTTGGACAGCTGAGTCCCGCCCACCCCGGGTCCCGCCCACCCCGACATCAGTCCGACAGCTCCATTCTCCTTCACACACACGGCACTGCTCTGCAGACAGTGTGGAGAAGGGAGGGGGAACCCCATGTTCCTCCTTCCTTCTCCACACTCTGCTGATGCAGATCTGCTAAATATCGGCCACATTTGGATAATAATCGGCCGATGCCGATTTCTCCAAAATGACTGAATATCGGCCCGATATATCGGCCGGCCGATATATCGGTCGACCTCTAGTTTACATCCACTTTAAGGTTGAAAAAAAACATTTGCGTTTAGAACCACTTTAACTACCGAATGCTTGTGCAAGCATATGAGCGTATTTTTCTTAAAATGTCAGATTTGAAAAGGACATCTACGTGCATGTGCAAGTACACATGGGTGCCAGTGGTTTTATGTGATGCATCCTATAAACATAAATACACTGCAGCTGTGGCTACCGAGAGCCACATCAGACTATTTTAAACTGTATGCCCACACAATGTACTTTATTGCTGTGTGCAAACAGCTACATTTCCTAAAACAAGTAGGAAAAAGGCAAATATTTGCTAGGGCACCCTTATTATCTATACTTCAGACCTAAAGCCCTAGCTTTAGGTCAGGAAAAGGGAAAAAAAGGGTTGAATGGCTTTTCAGGAAACACACTGAAATTTGCATTGAAGTATACAAACCTTTGTTTCCTGAGCAAGTGGAAGCAAAAACTGAGTCACGACGCTTTGAAAAAGCAGCCACACCTTATTCTTGAGTAAGCTTTCCGTAAACTTCATACTGCTATAAACAAACCATGGTTACCCAAAAGGCATCCTTGGGAAGAACCACATTAAAAATGTAGGATTGGGCCAAAATCTGACACAGCATATATACACACACACACACACACACACACACACACACACTTTCACAAAAGCGAGTACACCCCTCACATTTTTGTAAATATTTTATTATATATTTACATGTGACAAGACTGAAGAAATGACACTTTGCTACAATGCGAGTAGTGAGTGTACAGCTTGTATAACAGTGTATTTGCTGTCTCCTCAAAATAACTCAACACACAGCCATTAACGTCTAAATCGCTAACAAAAAAGTGTCAATATTTTGTGTAGCCACCATTATTTTCCAGCACTGCCTTAAACCTCTTGGGCATGGAGTTCACCAGAGCTTCACAGGTTGCCACTGGAGTACTCTTCCACCCTCTGTGATGACGATGTTCGAGACCTTGTGCTCCTCCACCTTCCGTTTGAGGATGCCCCACAGATGCTCAATGGGGTTTAGGTCTGGAGACATGATTGGCCAGTCCATCACCTTTACCCCAAGCTTCTTTAGAAAGGCAGTGGTCACCTTGGAGGTATTTTTGGGGTCATTATGTTGGAATACTGCCCTGTGGCCCAGTCTCTGAAGGGGGGGATCATGCTCTGCTTCAGTATGTCACAGTACATGTTGGCATTCATGGTTCCCTCAATGAACTGTAGTTCCCCAGTGACGGCAACACTCATGCAGCCCCAGACCATGACACTCCCACCACCATGCTTGACTGTAGGCAAGACACACTTGTCTTTGTACTCCTTACCTGGTTGCCGCCACACACGCTTGACACCATCTGAACCAAATAAATGTATCTTGGTCTCATTAGACCACAGGACATGGTTCCAGTAATCCATGTCCTTAGTCTGCTTGTCTTCAGCAAACTGTTTGCGGGCTTTCTTGTGCATCACCTTTAGAAGAGGATGACAGCCATGCAGACCAATTTGATGCAGTGTGTGGTCTGAGCACTGACAGGCTGACCCTCCACCCCTTCAACCTCTGCAGCAATGCTGGCAGCACTCATACGTCTATTTCCCAAAGACAACTTCTGGATATGACGCTGAGCACATGCACTCAACTTCTTTGGTTGACCATGGCGAGGCCTGTTCTGAGAACCTGGAACCTGTCCTCTTAAACCGCTGTATGGTCTTGGCCACCGTGCTGCAGCTCAGTTTCAGGGTCTTGGCAATCTTATAGCCTAGGCCATCTTTATGTAGAGCAACAATTCTTTTTTTTTGATCCTCAGAGTTCTTGGAGGTGCCATGTTAAACTTCCAGTGACCAGTAAGAGAGAGCGCGCAAGAGCGAGAACACCAAATTTAACAAATATGATCCCCATTAACACCTGAGACCTTGTAACACCAACAAGTCACATGACACAGAGAAGGTTAAATGGCTAATTGGGCCCAATTTGGACATTTTCACTTAAGGGTGTACTCACTTTTGTTGCCAGCGGTTTAGACATTAAATGGCTGGGCGGCACAGTGGTGTAGTGGGTAGCACTCTCGCCTATCAGTAATAAGGCTGCTGGTTCGAATCCCAAACATACTACTTGCCTGGAATTTGCATGTTCTCCTTGTGCCTGCGTGGGTTTCCTCCAACACTCCAAAGACATGTTGGTAGGTTAATTGGCTTCTGTTTAAATTGGCCCCAGTATATGAATGTGAGTTAGGTGCCTTAGATTAAAAGCTCCTTGAGGGTATGGACTGATGTGAACGTACAATGTGTATGGAAAGCGCTGCGTAAATTGACAGCACTATACAAAATACCTTAAAATAATAATAATAATAAATACTGGCTGTGTGTGGACTCATTTTGGAGGGGACAGCAAATTTACACTGCTATACACTCACTACTTTACATTCTAGCAAAAATGTGAGGGGTGTACTCACATTTGTGAAATGCTGTATATACACACACACACACACACACACACACACACACACACACACACACACACAGTGGGGAAAATAATTATTTGATCTGAAAGCAAATATCAAGACAGATCTAGGTACTCCAATAAATTACATAAAAAATAAAAAATCTTCTGTTAGTAGAACTCATGATATCGGTCTGGAGATTCAAATGATGAGCTCTTTCTGCTAATGCTAGCTGATTATCTGTGACGCTAAACCAATCTTTAAGGGACCATTTACACCTGGACATTCTTGTGTTTTGCATTAATGCAATCCAATCAAATGACACGCATAATTTCTTCCAATGCAATATAAAACACATGGTAATAGGTTACCCTCATGTGCTTGGAAGGTGCTTTGGTGTGTGACCAACAATGAATGGTAATGTGACACACTAATACTTAGTTCCCACAGTATGCTGTACTGTACTGGAGAGGTGTGAATGGCCCGAATACTTTGAGTCACTGGTACAAATCAGCAGTCAGCAAAACAAGTCAGATGATTGTCTTCATAATTGTTCTGCATCAATCACTCCTGGAGCAAGAGTGTCAGTCCTGGCAGCTCCCAATGTTTCACCGTCGACATGTTTCTTGTACGTGGCGTGCATGTAACTGTAGCATTGTGCTGCTCTTACATGTTCCCTTTTGGTCTGATATATAAACCATTAAAAGTCTTGTTTTAAAAGTATGGACTAATGCACACTGGATGGGTTTTAATGCTGCTCCAATACGCCCCTCCATGTTAGCCTATAGGGAAATTTATGAAAACTGGAGCACACAGAATATGGTGCAACTGTGCATAGAAACCAATCCGCTTCTAACTTCAAAGAAGAAGTAAACCCAGTCGTAAAACTGTTTAATTTCTGGTACTTGCTGGAAATCCAACACTCTCATTGGTTGTGCTCTTAACCAAACCGTCAAACCATTCAATGGCTGGTGTCATAACTGATGACATGTGCAGCATCACGGCAGTTTGTAGCTTAAACAGAGGCAAAGATGGCAGCTTTCTTGGCTGAAAACGATAGGGGAGTTTACTTCCACTTTAAAGTGGAGGTTCACCCTAAAAACATGTATTTAACATTCCATTCAGCATAATTCCAACATTTACACTATACCAATTTTTTTTTTTGCTGTACATACCGTCTTATTGTTAATTTCCACCCGGCTTCCCACTCCCGCGGGAGTAGGCATTCCTATGCAGAGGCTAGATGACTGACGCCTTGTGAAAAACTTCCCCCTGGCGCATTAGGCGCGTCACCAGTTTTCCAAAAGTAGCCGGCTCTATACGGCGCCTGCGCAGTCAGCTCTACACGGCAGGCGCCGTATAGAGCCGACTAGCAGTTCGGCTACTTTCGGAAAACTGGTGACGCGCCTTATGCGCCGGGGGGAAGTTTTTCAAAAGGCGTCACACATCTAGCCTCTGCATATGAACGCCTTCCCCCTGCAGGAGTGAGAACCCGGAAGCCGGGTATGTACAGCAAAAAAAAAAAAAAACGGCATAGTGTAAATGTTGGAATTATGCTGAATGGAATGTTAAATACATGTTTTAAGCTTTGACCCACGATCACAATCAGGGCGGATTCCAAAAACAGCATTTCAGTCCGACTTCGGGGGCGATTTTACAGACATCTGTGCAGGTTCATGCACAGAGGTCTATTGAAATCGCCCCCGAAGTCGAAAAAATAGTGCAGAAACTACTTTTGGGAATCGGTGCGGTGCTGCAAAGTTAGCTTCACACTGATTCAAACAGGGCCATCGCTGGCAATAGGCTCCGATTTGGCATGCAATTTGACATATGAATGCCAAATCGGCCCAATGTGAACGTGGTCTAAAACCTAATTGGTTACCATGCTCAGCTGCACCAGATTCTGTGTGCACCAATCTCCCCCCAATGTGTCCATCAACACATAGGCATTTACATGAGTTTAGAGACAGGAAGCGTTTAAAAGCGTGTTTAGCGTTTGAACATTAATTCATTTCAATAGGCAGAATTATTATTCTGGCCAATGAAATGAATTAATGCACACGCGCTTAATGTGCCTGAACGCATTACACCAATTTACAGGCATTGGGCCTTTCTGCCAAAATGGCGCTCTCAGGAGAATAGGCGTCTAGGCAAAACGTCCATGGTGCATGAGGCCTTATAAAAAGAAATGCCTGTTGAGGCTGCACTAAATCTTGTGAGCTACTCGTTTACTCTGATCTCTGCAGACGACAAAACACCTCCCCATCATTATGCAGAATAGAAGAGTTATTTCTGCAGTTGTGGATTTGTCCTTCATATGTACATATAGTGAGTCACGCTAGGGCAGGAATAAGGTGCAACAAAAACATTCCTGTTTAGGGCAATGCCCCCATAGAAGATTTGACCATGCATGTCCATCCAGGGCTTTGATCCAAGGCCAGGTGTAATGGTCACATCACTTTTATCCAAAGTCAACTGATTCTCATCGTTGGGGCTGCATTTTCCAACTACTTCAAAAAAACGCAAAATCCGATGTCAGACATTAAAGTAGGCTCCATCCATGGCAATCCATCGACGTACTGCGTACAACCGACAGGACACAATAACCTTGGGACATCAGCATCAAACAACGACACCGTAGTTTGTAAATGTCCTGCCTATTCTCCGCTGTGCTCTTGTTACAGTAAGGAAATACGTTGGCACCATGGTGGTCAGCCTATGGAGTGTTTGTACAAAACGCACAGCGCAATAGAAAATCTGGTTACAAAGATGGGATCTGATAGTCTTCAAAAGCCTTATGCAGACATTGTTATCTGAAGGTGAACAGTCTAAAGTGAAACCCATTATAGCAATGCTGACATGCTGAAAGGCAAATTTAGAGATTGTTCCTTAGTAGTTTTAGTTGCAGATGTGATCAGTTTTACAACTGCTCTGCTTCATTTAGAACACATTCTTTGTACTCCTCCAATGTAATGAAATATTCAGGACAATTAAAAGTTTACGCATAATCCCCACCGCCATAAAGAAACCTACTCTGAAGGTTCACTTCAACAAACAACCTCAACTCATTGCAGCCTTCTTTCACCTTCCCCTATCTATTTCAGCAACATATCCAATTCCCCTGCCATCCATGTATTATTCAAAATGTTACAGATAGTAAACCTCCATCTGTACTCCCCCAGGGAACCAATGCTGGATGCATTTTTCCTCAATTGTATCCATTCAACGCATTTCACAGCACTTCCTATCTCCTACTGTCCTACCTACACTGCATTTTTAGGGAAAACCCAATATATACATTTCACATTCCCCCAGCTTCTACATCAAGCATCAGCAGTATGTTACAAGACCAGAATGACTCCAGAAAAAAACAAAAAAGTTCAACAAAATTCCAATTATTCCACAGTTTCAGTCATGAAAAAATGATAACTGTATTACCATCCATGGGTACACAGAAAATGTTACCTGCTTTACCCACTTCTACTACTCGAAATTCTAGACTTCCTATTTAATTTACACATTTCTAGTTCAATCTGAAACAAATGCTATTGCACCCTAGTTCATGTGCGTTCAGTCCTGGCATTATAATGCGTCCGGGAATCACAGGTGCAGCAAGCAGTCCTGCTGCCTGAAAACTGTCAAAGTCTAGGGCGGCCAAGAGCTCTATCAAAATGGTACTCATGTTTAGGATCCTATGCGTTCAGGGATGTGTGCCCAGAATACCTGCATTTTCGGAAAACGTCCCCGAAAGCATACAGTGCTCAACACGAGTAGCCTGGTCCAAACGCAGAGTAATTCAGCCTGCCATAGCCTTTGACAAAATGCAGGCAGCGGGGATCGACGTTGCCCCTGTGCCTTCTGGGCACACTAATATGCCACGATTGAATGCACAACAGTTATAATGCTTGGTGTGCAAGGGGCCTTGGAGAGGGACTAAAATGACTTTCTGAACCCATCACCTCAGGGCATAAAGTTTCCATACGATAGACTGTCTTTAGCACCACACACCAATTCTTGCAATCCAATTAAAATAAAAGGCTTTACCCAGGAAAGCAGTTTCTAAGCAATTGTGTTTAAAAGCATTTTTTGGAAAGCAAAAAAATAAATAAAAAATAAATAAATAAAATAAAATATATGGGTCCAGACGGATGTACAGAGGCATTTGAAAACACCAAAATGTCCAACAGCATGTAAACGCAGCAACTCGCGTTTAGCAGCGTTTCGTTTACAGACAATTTTCATTGTAACCAAAAAAATAAATATACAGTGATACCTCGGTTCACGAACTTAATTCGTGAACTGACTCTGGTCGCGAACCGAATTGGTCGCGAACCGAGGCACATTTTCCCATAGGGTTCAATGTAAATCCAGTTAATCCGTGCTGACCTTTTTTTGGGGGTTTTTGAAGCACAAAAATATGAAAAAAATTACAATACACATTAGTACAGTATAGTAATGTATAAAGAGAGGACACTAACCTTGCTTGAGATGACTTCTGGCATGGAGGAAGGCAGGTGGGAGGCAGTTATTGTTTGGTGGGAGAGTCCCCCTCCATAAGGACATCAGGGGTATCTCCTTCAGTGAACTGTACAATACAGCAAGGACAGTACTGTAGTACAGTACAGTACTGTATGTGCTAAAAATCACACCAAAAATCAAAAAATCACTCAAAATGTTTGCAGAGTACTCACAGTACTTCTTTCTGTGTGTCTTCTTCTCTCCACGGTCTTCCTACAGAAAGTCACGACCATGTGACAGCCTGGAAATAGCATTAAAATGGCCGCGGCTCCTGTTCGTGAACCGAGGCGGAGTTCGTGAACCGGAGCATATTTTTATGAACTTTCCTGTTCGTGAACCGAGTTGTTCGTGAACAGAAGCGTTCGTGAACCGAGGTATCACTGTATATGCTTCTAGATGCAAACGCGGCTAAACACTGCATGTAAATGCGGCTAAACGGACGTTTTTAGACACTGGTTTCTATGGTAGCTGTCGAGGTTAAACAATGTCCCGTGTACATGAAGCCTTATGGAAGAAGTTGCAGACGCATTTGGTAGCACAGACCGCACTAAAGACCTGTGGTTGCAGGAAAGAAGTTTGCGCCGTCTATGGCCTGTCCAATACTACAGTCTTGACAGCATCAGATGACAACTAAAGCACTATCAGCTTGTCTCTTTTGAGAACTGTAGATAACTAAGGGAAGCCTCAAATCAGGGAGAAAATATTTAATACCCAGGTCAGAATTGTGACCAATAGTATAATGAGCTAATGATACAAGATAAGAGCTTTGCAATACATGCCCAATATATGCCCTTTTCCCCAAAGACTGTTTGATTTGGGCACAAAGGGGGCAACTATCTTCTCATGTCTAAACAGCTTGATGTCCATGGCCAGCTTAACACATAGCCCTGCATCAGAGCAGAATTCTTTACCCTTCATTATGTGGAGAATCTCTAAAAGCTGCTTGTTCATTCAGGCTGTACAGCTCAGCCTAGTGTTACAGTTACATTATGATGTAATCACCCTCAACACTTCTTTCCATTCATACTGATCAGACAGAATGACATACCAAATAATACATTATGTAGAAGTGCCAAGGAAATAAGTGTCAGGAGTGGGGTGACACCGTTTTCTCTGTACCGGCACCACAACACAATGAAACACTTTAGAATGCAATTCCTTAAAAAGCAAGCACAAAGGAAGCAAGTCACAGCCAAACTTCAACAGTATGCGTTTTCTTTACCGAGCTCCAATAGCGAACAATAATCAACTTTCTAAGCTTTTTTTTCCTTCTTGTAAATCACTGTCATTTGCCAAGCATATTTATGGGCTTTACCCAACTTGGCCCGGTTTGCTTTGCACATTTCCTAACAATTTAGGCCTCATGCACACTGGACGTTATAAATAAAAACACCAGTAGCGTCAGCTGTAGAAAGTTGTAGTTTTTCAGCGATTTTTAGCTGTTGTGTCTTTTAGCAAAACTATACGCCCACAACAGATTATGGCTCAAAAAACGTTGTTCAGCTTTCATCAGAGTAAAGCCTCGTACACCCGATCGGATTATCCGACGGGAATTGTGCGATGACAGGCTTTTGTTGGAAAATCCGACCATTTGTATGCTCCAGACAATTGTTGTTGGATTTTTCCACGGACAAATGTGGTATAGCATGCTTTAAAATTGTCCACCAACAAGTGTGTTGTCAGATTATCCATCGGACAAAATGCCAAAGTACAAACACGCATGCTCAGAAGTGATGCCCACCATAACACATTAGCAGAAGTTGCCCAAAGGGTGGCGCTAAAGAGCTGAAATACCACATGGTTTCGTGTTTGTTGGCCGGCAATTTTTTGCCGTTTGTATGCAATACAAGTTCCTGGCCAACGCCCTTCTGACAAAATACCTATGCTTTGTCCCATGAAAATCCGGAAGTGTGTACGAGGCTTTAGAGCGTTTTTACAGCTAAAAAAACTTCTCTGAAAGCCCACTAGTTCTGGGGTTTTTTTCCAGCCAGAAAAAGCCCCTGCCAAAAAACGCTGAAAAAAACAACCTGTGTGGACACATAGAAAAACATGGCTGCAAGAAAAAAAAAAAAAAAAAAAAAACGCCTGAAGCCAACAGCCACTGTAAAAAACGCCCAGAGTAAATGACGCCTAATGATGTAAGAAGTAAAGATTTGGCAACTGATATGCATAAATATCAATAAAAAAAGGAGCTGTCCACAGTAGTCACTTTGGAATAAGAATTATTAAATAATAATACTAATTATAATAATAATAAATACAAAGTCAAATGATTGTTGCAAGTAACAAATATTTGCACTTTTTCTAACTTTTGAAAAATCAGTGTTATAAAAAGGTGTGCCTTATTGAAAGATGAGCGAGAATCAGATTCCTGCTATATCAGCAGTTCAAAAAGAAACTGATCCTTGGCCTTGGAGGCACTAAAGAGATTACGTAACGCAGTGTGCTGCAATGTGCAGATCTGCACTCTATATCATTGTGAGAGCTGCTGCTACTGGAGCCTCGGGCCTTTCTACCTCGTCACACCCCTCGGCCTGGGAATGCCAATGTGCTCACTCACATACCACCCAACAATAAATACAGCGATGGTCACAGTAACATGACACACTACACATTCTGCTCCAAAACCTTCAGGCAGGTTAAAAGAAAAATAATAATAGTGGTATTAATAGCCCTGTTTGCATCTAAAATCACTACATAAACACATGGCAGCCATATTGTATTTCATCATCATGGCATGTTTAGAGACAGGTAGTCAGCGAAGCATTCTTGTCCCAAATATTAGGAAATAAATTACAGATTTAGGCCTCAAAAGATACTTAGTGTTTGCTCTGCTCCTTTAAACATCTTTCTCCTTGGAGGAGAAAAGCAGTTTAACCCCCTTGGCGCTGGCTATAGCTGGTCCTTTAAGGGGTTTTGCTATGTCGGGAGGCCGGACAGGGCTTTATGGCCACTCGACCGCCGTGCTTGTGTCACAGCAGTCTCATGATCAGAAAAGTCTCGCTCGCAATTGGTAATGCGCTTAGATACGCGGCCGCCATAAATGCCAGGGGGTGTTTTGCAAAGCGATTTCTCAGCAAATTAAAGTATTGAAACATAGATGGATGGGGGAAGATTGCATAAAATATTAAAACTGAATTGAGCCCTGGTTCACACTGGGTACGATTTGGAACGATTTGAGATGCGATTTGACATGTCAAATCGCATCTCAAATCGGCGGCAATTGTCGGCAATGGCACTGTCCTAATCAGTGCGACGCTGCATCTGCGATTTCAAAAAGTAGTTCCTGTACTACTTTTTGCGATTTCGGGCCGCGATTTACATTAAATTGCGGCCGAAATCACGACAAAATCGCAGCCGCGAAAAAGATTTTTAATTCGCAGCAGTGTGAACCTAGGCTAAATGCCGTTTTGCGTTTGTGGTGCTCAGGTGCAGTGTAGTTCCGCTTTAAAATGTTTGTTTTTGTGTCTTGGTGTGAACCTGAAAAATAACCCCAGCTCTCATGCTGCAATGCAAGCATTCAATGCCTTGCTATGTATAAATAATGTTGGAGACACAAGGGGATTGTGACTTCTGATCTGTGGTCCGACTGGGAGACAATCTCACATACAGTGATCTTGTGACCTGAGAGGACTTCCCCCCCCATACACCCAATTACACTGGAATCATGTTTTAGCTAGAATGCATTTTTCAAGCCAAACTATCATTAAGCTGAGATATAACGAATGCTTAAGGGCTGCACAATGCATACAGCATACAAGGATGATGCAGGTGTGTACATTTATGTACTGATCCTTCTACGACTACACAATAATCACTAAGGCACACTGGTACAAACACTCCGACATTGGGAGCTCATGACGTGCACCAATCAAGGATTCCCTACGAGAGCCGTCTTAACTGGTCCGACTTTGAAAATGCTCCCTGCACTACTTTAGTCCGACTTTGGTCCTACTTCAGCCCACTCAAGTCGGATCAAAATAGGATCCTTGTCCTAACCAACCGACTTGCGACACAAGGACAAGCAAGTCCCGTTTCACACTTCTACAACTTGTCCCACAATTTTGGACTGCAAAATCGCATGCCAAGTCATTCTCCATGAATTTAAATGACTTCCATTCATATTGGCACGACTTTAAGTCGTGCCGACTTCAAAGTAGTCCCTGCCCTACTTTGGTCCAACTTCCATGCGAGTTGATGTCCATAGACCTCAATGTCAAACCCTCAAGTAGCATGCAAATAGTACCTGAATAATATAGACACGATTTCAGTACGACTTTGTAAGCACAAGCAGCTTTTTGACCCTTGTCCCACCCAATCCTTTCAACATAGTAGCCGCCCCCCAAGCACATTATTCTAGCGCACATTCACTTCCTGGTTATTCCCTCAGGAACAATGTGCTCCAAACAGCCCAAAAAAAGAGATGTCCTTTGCTTCTCCCCCTCTTCATCCTCAAGCACTGCTACTGCTGCAGCAGCAATGATAACTGCTGTGGCAATATATTTAGTAGCAAACATTTTCTGTCACAACACACCACACCACAACAACCAGGAAGCAAACAGGAACTGGAAACTATGGCAGGAAAAGGAATAACCTCACACCATGAATGTTTACATTGGTTAATGCCAAAGTTGTGGCAAAGTAGTACTGATCCAAAATTGCCGCAAAGTCGCACGACTTTGAAGTCATACAAGTGTGAAAGGGGCCCAAGACCATCTCAAAGTCGGAGCAAAATCTTATCCTGTTTATTCAAGTCGGAGGAAAGCAGGACCAATCTAGGACAGATGTAGCAGGGCAAAGTAGGACGATAGTCGTACAACAGTCGTGTCCTATCAGTGTGAACCCAGCCTTTCACACTTGTACGATTTGTCCCACGATTTGGGACTGCAAAGTAGCATGACAAGTCGTGCCTACGGCAAAGTAGTCCCTGCACTACTTGGGTCCAACTTTGATGCGAGTTACACAGGCATTCACTGAAATCACTGCAAAATCACGGCAAAATCTAAGGCCCCTTTCACACTATTGGGACTTCAAAATAACGTAATTTTGACGCGATTTCAGGGAATGCCTGTATAACTCGCATCAAAGTTTGATTAAAGTAGTGCAAGGACTACTTTGAAGTCGGAATGACTTGAAGTCATACTAATATGAATGGTTGTCATTGGAAATCATGGGGAATGACTTGCCATGCTACTTTGCAGTCCCAAATATTGGTACAAGTCGCACAAGTGTGAAAGGGGCCTAATGATTTGGGACAGCAAAGTAGCATGACAAGTCGTTCCCCATGATTTCCAATGACAACCATTCATATTAATACGACCAAGTCGTGCTGACTTCAAAGTAGTCCCTGCACTACTTTGGTCAGACTTTGATGCAAGTTGAGATTCATAGACCTCAAGTCTCCCTGAAATCGCAGCAACATCGTGTCAAAAACATGCAAATTTGAAGTCGTGGTAGTGTGAAAGGGGCCTTTCGTTTCAAATAGAAGGGAGTAACCACTCATTGATGAACCTCTTCACTGGATTCAAAGCCATGGGTGCTGGCAATGCATATGATAAAGCAACAATAAGAAGGAAGGTTTGGACAGCCGCAATCCAAAGAATTGTTCCTTTTATTGTAAAATCAAATCACAAAAACACATGCCACAGCAAAAAAACAGATGCAAGCCGACGCGTTTCACACTAACTCAGTGCTTAATCATAGCAAACACACACAACAAATGGATATTGAATATATACTCTGACCCACTGATCACATGGCCAGTGGGATGGTGATTGGAGACCCAATTAAATAATTAGCTGGTTTCTCCTGTGAACACAGATGAATCCAAACATGTGATTTAGAAACACACACACACACACACACACCCCCCGTCAAAAAAACTACACTTAATATTTATTTTTCTTCTCATTTATATTAGTTTACATAAATGTAAAGTATAAAAATGCAAATTATATATATATAATTATATATATATATATATATATATATATATATATATATATATATATATATATATATATATATATATATATATATATATATATATATATATAAAATCTTTTAGTATACGGGTACAAATATGTATAGGTGACTGCATAAAAACGATAAATGTAAATAAAAATGAATAAGTGATCAAGGAGAGGATGGCTAAATGATTCTTTAAAAAGATAAGTTGTAAACTGGTGCGGTGTAGTGAATAGGTTCAATTCAATTAATTTAAATAAAATAAGATTAAATTAAATATTGGATTGTTAGTAATGTGTTACCTGATAGATGCGACTCGTCGTGAATCCCTGGAATCAATGGTGCATAATTATCCAGTAATAGGTTCAGGGAAATCACAATAAGTCTATATATGGCGATATTGGTGTACATATAATCATGATATTATGTGTATAACACCCATAATGATGCCCATATCTTATGAATGAAGGTCAATCTGGTTATTATTGCCATGATTGCTGGGTTTTCATTATTTCGTTTTTACACTATAAATATGAACTAATATTAAAAAAAAAGAATATTATTATATTCTAATATAGTTAAAAAAATAAATAATCAAAATATGATGGTAAATTATAAAGCTTCATTTCCATGGACGTTTTTACAGCCACTTTTTTTAGCCTTTTTTACAGCTTAAAAACGCCTGTCCATGTTTTTTTTATTTTTTTTATTTTTTTTTAGTTAATTACATTTTTTGAGCTGGAGCTCAAAAATGCAGCGGTAGCGTTTTTGCGCGTTTAACGTCTGGCATTTTTACAGCTCTAAAGCTGGAGCTTCAGAACGCACTGGTCCTGGTTGTTTTTTTGCAGCTTAAAAACGGCTCAGCCATTTACAGCTCAAAAACGTCATGGTGGGCATAAGGCCATAGACTAACATGAAGAGCCGTTTTTAAGCTGCAAAAAAACGCTCAGAAAAGTGTCTGTAAAAACGTCCATGGAAATGAAGCCTTATTGGTATGATGTAGCAGGTACACACAGCCATGTCTGCTCTGTTTAGCAGGGGAACTGAACAGATAATTATTCGAATCAGGGCTAAAAATGGGATGGATGTCACATCCGTTCATGTTCAATTTTCTGACAGTAGATGCAGATGGGTGGTCATATGTAACCTCAGCATACCTCTGATCCGTCACCTTTAGGTCATGAAGAACTGAAAAGAATGGGTTCAGAGGTAGGCAGATCTAAAAACAGAAAGACATTGTTATAGAAGAACTTTATTTAAGAAGCACAAACATTGGAACACAGGTGTGAAAAAGCAGCAAATACTGAATGCGTTTCGGAGCATAAACCGTGTGAAAGGGCTTGTTGGGCTGGTTGGAATTGGCTCCGCTAGTATTGCTCTCCTGCTTGTAATGCACCTGGGAAATGACTCATCCTTGCAGATGGAATGCATGCTTCTTATTCCAGGGACAGCAAAAAAAGAAGCAATGTCCCAATTTCTGAATGGTCTTTAGTAGAGAATGCAATCTAAAAAAAAGCAACAGTAAAGTCTTCTCCGGTGACGTTTAATACTGAAATAATATAACGATTTAGTAGCAGTTTATATTGTAAAACAGGACAAGAAAAAAAAGTTTAAAGTGTTACTAAACCTAGGAGCCTGCATTCACTATACTGCATCTGGTTTCCTACAGTACACAGAAAAATAAAATGCAATTATTTTAGTAAACAAACTGCTAAATAACCTTTCCTCACCAGCAGTATATAGCAGTCTTGTGACTTCCATCAGTGTCCGGCAGAGCACTGTTTAAAGCTTGAAGGAAGAGTTTGCATTCTGCTCCAAGTGAAAAACACTTGTATAAATAAGCACTTCCACATCTTTAACTGCATTTAGGGACTAATGCCTGGAATGGGGCTATTCTGCATTTGGGGCATTCACCCTGATCACCAAAAGCGATTACCGGTCAGGATAGCGTTTATCTCCATCCAGCCACAGCATTTTTCGGCTTGCAATAGACCAATAGGCTGTAGGCAACAGGGCCAGACGCTGCACCTGTGCCTCCAGGACACACATAATGCTCCACTCACAACTTTGATGCAATTTTGGATGGGTGCGACTTGCATGTGACTTGGTGTTCCTCTGCAAAGTTCAACCCATCGTTGCATGTAAAACATTCATGTGCGACTTTAATGCAAACTACTCTGAAGTCGGTACGACTTAAAGTCACATGTATATGAATGGCTATCATTGGAAAACAAGGGGTATGACTTGTCGTGCGACTTTGATATTCAAAAGTCGTATGGCAAGTGTGAATGTGGTGTAAAGTGCCAAAAATTGCACTCTCAGGCTCTAGAACACTCCATGTGCAAGGGGCCTTCTAATAGTCTAAGGCAGTCTCTCAACCTTTTTAATATGGAGGTGACAATTTTGCGATCTCAAGTAAACCCTGCTAATAATTATCTACAGCCCACAAAGTATTATTAGCATGACGGTCAGTGGGAAGAATCCCCCTTACAGACAGCAAAATAGATCTTTGGTGTCAGGGGTTACTTCTCAGAGAAGCAAAAACTGCTCATTGCTTATTGACCGTTTAACACATGAATCGATCAGGAATGCACTGTGCTTTCCCTATGCGATTCAGATGCTGTTCTGGGTGGTGTGATTTCAGCCCATTTATTTTGAATGGGCAAAAATCACATCACACTGTATCAAAGTAGTGCATGCACTTCTTTTAAAACACACTGCAACCAGATCATGATATACAGGTACCATGAAATCCGGTATGGGCAAACATCACTGTCATAAACTTTCTATTGACACCCACTGTAGATCGCAAATGGAGTGTGTTTTGCATGGCATGCATAGCGCGTTCCTGTGCAATCATGGTATGAACTGGCCCTAAGGAACTCCTAACAACCTCTGGAGGAACCCTGGCTGTGAATTATCAGCCCTAAAAGTTTTTCCAGTGCATGTATCCTTTTAATAAAAGAAGGTATAACTTTCCCAAACGTTGTATCCGTTTATAACATCACATAAACATATTGGAATACTGAATACAAAATATAAACACTCGTAGTTGGTTGCAGCTACCAGGAACATGACTTCCATCGGCATAATCCTAACCCTTATTTTGTATTCAGTTTGAATTTGGCAAATCTCAATCACCTATGGCAGGGGTCTCAAACTGGCGGCCCTCCAGCCGTTTTGGAACTACAAGTCCCATGAGGCATTGCAAAGCTGACAGTTACAAGCACGACTCCCACAAGTAGAGAAATGATAGGACTTGTAGTTGCGCAATAGCTGGAGGGCTGCCAGTTTGAGACCCCTGATGTATGACCTTTGATCACATATGGTGTAAAGATGTCTGTTCCGTTCTAGTCCTTTAAGGCATTGCCCCCTCTGTTACATTCTACAATGCAATAGTGGACAGAATGGAGAGCATGATACCACCATCTAAAACCTCTTTATGGTTTCATTTTTTTTATGCATACAACTCAGTCTTCTAGCTATCCACGTCCACGTGTTTTAGAATTCAGCAAACTTCATTAACAGGAATGGACATATCGGGGGGAGTTCTGCTTTTAGACAAGAACGCCCCCCTTAGTTACAAGGAAGTCACCAGCCCCACAACCAGCCATGACTTAGCACCAACAGTGTACGAAATGCGTCGGATGTCCCTTCTTGTGACTGTATTTTTTGGATTTGCATGTCCAGTTTTTATCAATATAAGACTACTTTAAGTTTCCCTGGAGTGCGGCTGTCCATTTATCTCCATTTTTTGTAACAAGCCCCGCAACCAGTTGGGAAAAATCAAAGTTTGTTACAGGCCGAAACGGAGTCTAGGTATAAAGAAAATTACATAACAGTCTGTATAGCAGTTATATTGAAAAAAAATGTTTTAATAAAAAAAGTTAGAGAAAAAGCTCAATTTACAGAAGAACTCCAGTCAAAATAAAATAATTTACAGCCCCCATCCCACTCACCTTTATTCTAGAGCTCTTCCTGCAATACCCAATTTTCCACCACTAGGATATCCTTAGCCTGTCCAGCAAAATTCATTGTGGTAAAAACGGGTAGTGTAGACAATTTTTGTCAACCCTTCAAAGATGCCAAGGCAACCTTTACGGGAGTATACACATGCTCCGGGTGCAATGCTTTTATATTTCGTTATGTTCGGTGACCAGTACTGCCTCACCAAACGTGACCCATTCAACTTAATGCCATGCCATATGCACTGTGGTTCCAGCATGGTGGGGTGGCCTCTGTAGCGGGCAGTGAGGAAACATACTTATGGTGCATTTGTCAGCAGATTCATTGGGACTTCATGCAGCCAACTGTTCTCAGTGACCTTACAATAGACAACTCATCCAATACATTTCGGCAAGCAGAAATTGTTACCGATTTAGCTTCTGGGTCATCACACCTCACAAATGTCTTAGGAATTCAATGAATACAAGGCATTTTTCCATTTCCTTTGCAAGCAAGAATTACTGGAAGCTATATAAGCAGTCCTTGGCAGCATCCTTGATTTAATATATTTCAAATAAAAGTATGATTTGTGATATATCCACGTGAGGCACAGTAGCATCAAATAAGCTGTACATCCTTCACAAAGAAAAAAGGAGAAAAAAAGTACTGGCGTAAAGTGCATTAAACCTGATTGACTTGATCGATTTATCTAAACCAGTATACAGTAAAACCTTGGATTGCGAGCATAATTCATTATAGAAACATGGTTGTGATCCAAAGCATTTGTATATCAAAGCATTTTTTTTTTTACGGAGTATAAAAGAGAAGAAGAGAAGCGCCTCTAAGTGTAGCAATATGTTGCTAAATGTTGTACCTTCATTAAATGTAACCATATTGCTACACTTAGTGCCGGATCACACAGGGGCAACATGACTTACAGCGCGACTTTGCAAGGCAACTTCAGTGCGACTTGGAGCAAATTACAATGCAACTGGACTTTGGCCGTGGCCAATCACAGAATAATCAGCTCTGTGGGAGGGAGGGGTTTGCCTGAGTAAACTATTTTCTCTTCCTGTAAAGTCGCTTCAGTTAAGACAGGGGATCCGACTTTGGAGGCAACTTCCATTGAAATCTATGGGTACAAGTTGCCTAGAAGTCGCCTTGAAGTAGTACAGGAACCTTTTCTGAAGTCGGGGCGACTTCAGTAGTGTGCATTAAGACGGTTCTCATTCACTTCAATTGAATTTCTCATGTCGGGCGACTTGGGGCGACAAGTCGGATCCCAAGTCGCGGGAGTGTGAACGGGCACTTAGAGGCCCCTCTCATCTTTTATACTCAGTTGCGACATGACACTACTTATATATGAAGACATCGCTTGTATATCAAGTCAAAATTTATAAAAAAAAAAAAAAAAAATTGCTTGTCTTGCAAAACGCTCTCAAACCAAGGTTTTACTGTACAGCCATTAACGACTGAACTGAAATCAAGTAGAAACACCAGGATATTCGACATAATACTGCCGGCATTGGATTCATCTGCCAAAATATAAAGCCCAATTCCGTTTTTTGGAATGGAAATCTCTTTAAAACATTGACACATTTTAGAAGTGTTTTATTAAAGTGGGAGTTAACTCGCATTACATGAATTTTTACTATAGGTAAGACTATAGATTTTTCCTATAAGTAAGACTATAATAAGGCTCATCTATCAATACTGTAAATATCTCCTAAGCATGCATCTTTAAGGAGATATTTACTGTAGATGCAGCCAGTGACATCACCGGCGCAGCTGGAAGGAAGGCGGGTGAAGATGGAAGCCCTGTCAGCGGTAACAGCTCGTGGCTGGGAGGGCTTAGTTTTAAGGTAAGTTTCACATAATGTGCTAGTATGCAATGCTTACTAGCACACTATAACTTTGCCTTGCAGACAAAAAAATTATATATATATATATATATATATATATATATATATATATATATATATATACACATATATACACACACACACACACACACACACACACACATACACACACACACACACACACACACACACACTTTATCTCACCTGAGGATGTTGTGATAAACTTGGCAGGCTGCCTATTTTTGATTTATTTTTTGACAGCAGTCGGCTTGAGCAGAGAATTCTCGAATTGCGGAAATGCCATTTTAAAATCGCGAGGGGGGTAGAATCTCGATTCTTTACAGATTAATTGTGCAACTCTACCGCCAACCAGTATAAAGGGTGAAATTGACTCTAGCTTTCTGTTGTGTGTCTCTGCGTGCCACATGGAGCACGCAGAAGAGTAAGAGCATAAAATAATAGTCTAAGGATTTGAGAACAAAAATTGTGGAAAAGCATGGACAAGCTCAACGTTACTAGTCCAACTTCAGAGATCGTCACATTCCAGTGTCCACTGTTCGCAACACTGTCCAGGAGTTTACAGCCCATGGCGCTGTAGCCAATCTCCTTGGATGTAGACAAAAGAAAACAAATTAATCGAAAGGTTGCAATGAAGGAATGTTTGAATGGTGGATAAAGAAACGCCATCAACTTCTAGACAAATTCAAGCTGACTTTCAGGCACAGGGAACAACTGTTAGTTCACACTATACGTCACTGTCTGAATGAAAAGGGGACCACTATGGTAGGAGACCCAGGGGGACCCCATTGCTGACACAGGAACATAAGTCAGATTGTAGTTTGCCAAAACTCACTTGAGAGACAAGAGTTATTTTGAGAGAATGTGCTGTGGACAGACTAATCAAACTAACAGCTTTTTGGTACAGCCCATTATTCTACGGTTTTCATAAAAAAACGAGGCATTTAAAGAAAAGAATACAGTCCCTATAGTCAAGTATGGTGGAGGTTCACTGATGTTTTGGGGTTGCTTTGCTGCTTTAGGCACTGGATGCATTGACTGTGTGCATGGCATTATGAAATCTGAAGACTATCAAATAATTTTGGAATGCAATGTAGGGCCCAGGGTCAGAAAATTGAGTCTCCATCATAGGTAATGGGTCCTACACCAGGACAAGGACCCAAAGAACACGTCAAACAGCACCCAGAAATGGTTTAAGACAAAGCGCTGGAGGAGTACTGAACTGGCCAGCAGTGAGTCCAGATCTAAATTCCATAAAGAACCCGTGAAGAGATCTCAAAAACAGCAGTTGGGAAAAGGAACCCTTCCAATCTGGGAGACCTGGAGCAGTTTGCGAAAGAGTGGTCCAAAATTCCAGTAGAGAGGAGTAAGAAACTTAATGATGGTTACAGGAACAGAGTGATTTCAGGTATTTTTTCCAAGAGACGAGCTGCCAAATATTAAGTTCAGGGTGCAAATAATTATGTCCATTTTTTTGAGTTTTACGTGGAATGTGGCAGATTTGGCTTTTTGTTTCTCCACATTTTTGTGTTGTGTTCTACCGATACAAACAAATGAAATAAACATGAGAATGCCTAAACATTTGTAATTGCACCAATTTTCTGGGTGAAGTGGTGCATTAGCTCACAGAAATGCAGGGGTGCCAATATTTTTGGCCATGACTGTATATGCTAGAACATTAGTACTTAGGTTATAAAACATATCAAGCCATGCATAAAAAAAAAAAAAAGAA